>NW_026262712.1:67196230-67933198 GCF_021869535.1 Mytilus californianus
TGCTATAATATAAAGAATCGCGTCGCCAATATCACCACAATTACATAAATTACAAATACAATCTTCTCTTAAATATTTCTAACAATTTCAATAGGAAATTTTGAGTCGAAACTGAAGTACCAAATCTACAAAAAGAATCACTATTTTTTATAGTAGTAGGCGACGTAAAACTAAACTGTTTATAATCTTTTTTTTCTCCTAAATTAATTGAAACTCTTGAAATGATTTAACATTATCTATAGACAGCTTACAAATTCAAATCTTTTTAGAAGTATATGAGTGTATAGTAATAATTTGTTCATTTACCCCCTTTTTTCTTCTATAAAATTACATTGTAATCGATTTTAATTCCAAATTTGTGTTTGCTAGGATTGACACTTAGAACGTACAACATAAAGTAACAAGTAAAAAGTCACGATTCAGTTTTGGGATATTTTTTTCTTTGAATAAACTTAATTTTAAAAACGTTTCAGCATTTTTCTGAAATATTTTTAAAAGGAAACGGACTTGTAAACAAAATTTATTTTTGAATATTAATATTGAACAATTATTGTTAAGAAAACAATCTGCCAAAGTGGTTTGGTAATTAACTGGTTTCATGCTGTCAAAAATGTCTCCTTTTTATAAGTTTTTGATAAAAAAAAAAACTATTTGAAGGCGAATTAATCATTTCCTCAACTAAATACATTTATCTATAAATAAAGTCAATTCGTCAAGAACTTTCTCTCATATATTTAAACAATTGTAAAATAATTAATTTAAACTTTTGTACTGCGACTTTCTGTCCGTTTACCAATACTTATTCCTTGTTAGGTTTTTTCATATCCATTTACGAATACTTATAATGTGATAATTTTCGGAAGCTTTTATCCTATTTTCATATCAAACAACCATGTTACCCGTAGAACGGAGTTAAGTACAAATTTAGGAATTTAGTACTTAAAATTTTCAACAACAAAATTTTATACTTTCATTTACCTGGATTTTGTTCTACGCTTCGAAGCCGCCACCCTGTATCAAACATAGCCAACACCTCGCATGGCGTATTCACGATGTTGAGGGATTGACAATATACAATCAAAGTTAGCAATATACAGCAAGTAAGTAATTGGGTGTTGAATGCCAGTAGATCTGAATTTGTAAATTGAATTTAACCTGTTTAGAATGTGTATTAGTGAATTGTTTAATAAAATTACACACATATGATAATCTGGGCTGATATGCATAAAACCACTTTAAGTTCAAAGTATCAATGAAACTGGGTCTGCATGAAAAAATGACTTATCACATAATACCAGAACCTATGTTTACTGTTAGATGATAAGAAAATTTAGCTGTAGGCCTAGTTTACAAATTATTTATTCTTTTAATTTCTATATGACTGTCTGGGTGCTTCTTATGTGTTTTAAATATTTGCGTTTTGTATGCTATAGTTAAGTTTTATAGACTATTGTACGTCATTTGGTCGTTTTTAAGTTTTTGCCATGGCGTTGTCAGTATGTCTTCGACCTATAAGTTTTATATAATCTGCATCTCTTGTGCTGTATTTTAAAATGTATCTTTACACATTCATCAATACACCAAAAAATATGAATAAAGCTTTCGTATATATAAAAATAAGGAGATGTGGTATGATTGGTAATGAAAAAACTATCCGGGATATTTTGAGACAAAGTGCACGTATCAGCAGTCAGCCGAAACCACTAAGCGTTTTGCATCCATACGTTGTTTTTTTTTCGGGATACTGACTGCATAGTAAATTATCAATGTACTAGTTAATGTTCTCGAGGGATGACCCTATTACAGAGACATATATACACATATGTGTATATATGTCTCTGCCCTATTACGTGTCAATAACATTCTCGACACGGTTCATTTTTACGGCGGCTCAGTTTTGTCTTAAGAATAAACATAATTGATAAGTTTCTTTCCCCTGCATTCCTCGATCGCACTTGTAAATAGCACATTGGTCTCAAGACATTGGTACACTATACGTTACAACACTTGCCGTCAGTACTCAAAATTGGAAAAATATTAAATAAGAAGGTATAGAAAATTAATGCATACACACTATTATCAACCACAGACATGATGTTTTTCTCAATTTGCCTAAATCGTTATTCCGCAATACAACGAGGGTGAAAACCCACCACTTTGAACACAGTCACAGGCACCGGCATGTTGTGAATTTGAAAGTTCAAATAGGGGGGGGGGGGGGGGGGGGGGGGGGGGGGGGGGGGGGGACCCCTTTCTTGGGAAAAAATTTGGTTGATTATATAGGGATCACTGAAGCATGACTGGAGCCGGCCCTCTCTTGTGAATAGTTCTGGATCCGCCACTGCATATTCATAAAATAAACCAACATAAAATTATCCAAAAGATGAATAATACGTAATACTTACGACTAAGATTGATTATAAGTATACTTGAGTCGGTTTTACAAAATAAAAAATACAAGTAATCGTATAAAGTATACTGTATTGTACATGACTTAATTACTATCAATATTATTTGTAAGTTTTTTTGTGAAACTGACTGCTGAATTGTTTTTCCATGCTTATGGTACATCTAAGTCGTATGCTTTTTATAAAACCACCTCCAGGATGTAATGTCTGCTCGCCCATAGAATCTGTTTGTAGATATAGGAAGATGTGGTATGAGTGCCAATGAGACAACTATCCATCCAATTCACAATTTATAAAAGTAAACCATTATAGGTCAAGGTACGGTCTTTAACACAGAGCCTAGTTTTTATCAAAAAATAAATATATTGATATTAATAGTATATAGGTTAAATAATTTATTCATACATTTTTAATTGACTGACCTAGAATTATCATGATTATTGAGGAATTTAAACCATGCATTCCTATTTTTAAAAAGGGACAAAAATAAAATTTATATATAATAACAGGGTGATACAAATGAGAAAAACTCAAGAAATTGTTTTCAATTAAGATAAATACATGCAGTTAATAATGGTTTCCAGTTGTTTTTTAAAGCAAAGGCAGATTTAGTTTAAAGTTGGAAAAAATTGTTTGTACCAACAAAAATAAATACACGAAGTTAATCCAGAATTATGTGTTTATCATTTTTTTTTTTATGTTTAGGTTGCCAGCAAGATGAAAAGAACAATGCAGTTCAAAAGTCAAAATGTGGATAAGCTGCGGTACAAGGTCCTACTTTTGCAGATTTTCATATTTTGCATGAATGAATTTGAAGTTTATATCATGGAGGGCAGAGAAAGAAAAGAAACACTTCAATTTTCCTGCTTCTGAAAGATCTTGTTCGGTAAGTTTTATGCTCTGTTTTGATAGTGTTTGTGCGTCCATCTGTCTTTCTCTAAATTGTATTCACTTAAAGTTTTTGGTTACAGTTCACCATGAGACTGAACTTCAGTTAGTAACTTGTGGTTTTACATGTATATACTTAAAATTTAGTACTTTAAAATGTTCATGTATTTTTGTCGAGCCTGCAACTTTTGTCGCAGAAAGCTTGACATAGGGATAGTGATCCGGTGGCGGCTACGGCGGTGGCGTTAGCTAACTTCCTAAAAGCTTTTTATTTTAGAAGGTGGAAGACCTGGATGCTTCATACTTTGTATATAGATGCCTCATGCATGTCATGATACCAATTCTGTCTGAAACATGTCCATTGTCCTTGACCTCATTTTCATGGTTCAGTGACTACTTGAAAAAAAAGTTCAGATTTTTTTGAATGTTAATTTCTCTCATATTATGAGTAATATGATAACTATATTTGGTATGTGCGTACCTTGCAAGGTCCTCATGCTCGTCAGAGAGTTTTCACTTGACCTAGACCTCATTTCATGGATCAGTGAACAAGAACTCAGTCTTAGATGCATGATTTTTTTTATTAGTTGTTAGTGGCTTTGTACTAGCTGTCAGTAACTGCGAGTACTCTCAGATCTATACTTAGTGTCTTTTTGTTGTTTGGATGTACAAGTACCCGGCCACGTCCACTTGTATTTGTAGTATTTGTATTTTTATCCATCTGATGAGTTAAGCCTCTTTCAACTGATTTTTATAGTTCGTTCTTATGTTGTACTGTTACACCACTGTCCCAGGTTAGGGGAAGGGTTGGGATCCCGCTAACATGTTTAACCCCGCCACATTCTGTATGTATGTGCCTGTCACAAGTCAGGAGCCTGTAATTCAGTGGTTGTCGTTTGTTGATGTGTTACATATTTGTTTTTCGTTCATTTTTTGTACATAAATTAGGCGGTTAGTTTTCTCGTTTGAATTGTTTTACATTGTCATTTCGGGGCCTTTTATAGCTGACTGCAGTATGGGCTTTGCTCATTGTTGAAGGCCGTACGGTGACCTATAGTTGTTAATTTCTGTGTCATTTGGTCACTTGTGGAGAGTTGTTGTCTCATTTGCAATCATACCACATCTTCTTTTTTATATTTAAGGTTAAGTTTTGGTGGTCAAGTCCATATCTCAGATACTATAAGCAATAGGTCTAGTATATTCGGTGTATGGAAGGACTGTAAGGTGTACATGACCAACTGGCAGGTGTCATCTGACCTTGACCTCATTTTCATGGTTCAGTGGTTATAGTTAAGTTTTTGTGTTTTGGTCTGTTTTTCTTATACTGTATGCAATAGGTCTACTATATTTGGTGTATGGAATGATTTTAAGGTGTACATGTCTAGCTGGCAGGTGTCATCTGACCTTGTCCTCATTTTCATGGTTCAGTAGTCAAAGTTAAATTTTTGAGTTTTTGTCTTTTTTTCTAATACTAAATGCAATAGTTCAACTATATTTGGTGTATGGAAACATTTTATGATGTACATGTATGTCAGTCTCGCAGGTTTTATTTGACCTTGACCTCATTTTCACGGTTCATTGCTCAGTGTTAAGTTTTTGTGTTTTGGTCTGTTTTTCTTAATCTATAAGCAATAGGTCAGCTATATGTGTTGTATGGAAGGATTGTAAGCTGTACATGTCTGCCTGGCATGGTTCATCTGCCCTTCACCTCATTTTCATGGTTCATTGGTCAATGTTTAGTTTTCTTGGTTAAGTCTGCTTCTTAGACAATGTTAGAAACTATAAGCAATAGTTCAACTGTATTTAGTATATTGAATGATTGTAAGGTGTACATATATTTCTTGTCAGGTTCATATGACCTTGAATTCATTTTCTTGGATCATGTTGAGTTTATGTGATAGTTGTAGTAAAGCTTTATATTTAGTACTATCAACATGATATCAATGATTAGTAAGGAAGGCGCAACATTTCAGCGTGTGCACTCTTGTTTATACATTATACACCACATTTACTGTTTTTACCCTGATTTTATGAATCACTGAACATAGAAATGTCATAATGTGAAATTATAGTACATTCTTAGGTTAAAGTTTTAGGTTAAGGTATATAGCTTACCATAAAGTTGAATTTCATACACATGTTCATTATGTGTTGAATTTTTAAATTCAGTGCCAAACTAAGATTTTGAGCCTGATTACATGATTGACTAGACATTGACACATGCTAGTGTTTACCAGGCATGGTGTCCTGTATTAGGAATTTGTCATGTACTATAAAGAACGTTAATAGTACTCGCTGAGTATGGAGTTTTTGTGAAAGTTTAATATTAGTGAGATTTTTGCATGACATCCTGTCAACTGCTTGTTGATCATGTTTATACATGTCTTAAATTTAATATCTGACACATTGGTGTTTTGTGAACTTGGAAATAAGTTATTTGATAGAATAATAATGTTTTGAGATTATCAAAATAAAAAATATCCCATTTTTACTATTAATGATTAAGTTTAAAAAAAAAGAAGATTTAGGATATATGTATAACCATATATAAAAATGAGACAGCAACCGAACAACACAAAAATAAGAAAAAAAACAATATAATTTTTTGTATCAATGTTATAATTTCCAACATGTCCAAAGAGTTCAATGTATTTTCTAATTGAAATAAAACACAAGTGGAACTCTTTCAGAACTTCAGAAGCTTGAAGAAGTGCTGTTTCTATTGTTGGTTTTCTGTAATATATATTGCAAATTCTTGTGAAAAATGGAATTTTATTGTAATTGCCTAAAGTTTTAACATTGATCTATATATATATAACTGGGGAAAATACCCAAATGTTATAAAGAAGAATACATAAATTGATTGTTATATAATATTAAAATAGGAAGATGTGGTATGTTGCTAATTTGACAACTCTCCATCAGAGACCAAAGGATGTAGGAGGTTAGCAACTGATGACACTGGACAACCTTCAACAATCAGTAAAATCCATATCGCATAGCTATTTTTATTGAAAATCATATGTTATTGCTACATGTATGCAAACAATTTTTTATTATCCATAACTTCGGATTTTATTGGTTCTTTTTCAGAAGGATTGAAATTCATCACTTAGAATAAAAAGAGAAAACACAGAATCAAGACCAAAATAAATTCAAAGACAAAAGTCAGATCAGTTATTATTTTCATCACTCAGTCAATGAATTGAAGTTCTATTAAATATCTAAAGATATTAAAACCACAATAATGACTATGTTCTGTGCTGAATGGCCAAAAAGTGGACTATACATTACGATCACACAATGCTGGATGATAAGAAACTATTAATTTTTTGGGTGGAGGGATATCCTGAAAAAAAAATAGATTTATGTAAAAAGCTACTAGTATGTTAAGCCTATTAATAGAGTTTTCATTGATTTCAAATGGGAAAAATTGTGTTTCAAAAAAGTATTCTAGAATTCATAAATAAACATATATTGATACTTACATTATCTGCTTTGTTGTTTAAAAGTTTAGTTTTGAACAGTTATAGAACAATATAATTGCATTAACATTTCCAAGGAAAAAAAGATATTCAACTAAAAAGATTCATCTTAAAACAATTTACTACCAAACAGAATTCATTGTAACATACACATTTATTTACTGTATATTTATAATTTGAATCCCATAGGATTTTATTTTATCCCATGTGTCCCATGGGATATTAAAAATCCCATGGGATAATTATAGTCCCATGGGATTTTTTTTGTCCCATGGGACAACAAATATCCCATGGGACTACAATTATCCCATGGGACCCCAAAAAATCCTATGGGATTTGACCAAAATCCCATGGGATAATGGTCAATCCCATGGGATTTGCCCTATCCCATGGGATATTGAAAATCCCATGTTTTTCTAAATCAAATTACAAAATATCTATAATAATAACAGCAGAAAAGCAATTAAATTATTGAATCCCATGTAATTCTGCACATTTTGGTTATATACATGACACTGTAGCTCTAAGGAGAGGCGGCGGCGGATTTGCAAATGAGTGTTTTGCAAATTAAAAGTGTCCAGTGTTTCTTGTCTACAATGTTGGAGAGAGTGATTATGCACATAGACCTATAAGTGAGCGACACAGGCTCTTAGAGCCTTTAGTTCTCTATTCGTTACACTTTTTCCCCATTATTCTCTATTCCTAATTTTTGATCCATTTTTTTTCTATTTTTTGCCCATTATTCTTTATTTTGTAAACCCCTATCCACACCCTCTTTTATGAACCAAAGCACAAAAAAACCTAAATTTTCAGAACTTTATTACTAGTATGGATCACAGCAGAAATAGAATTAAATTTTCAGTACTCTTATCTCGTGAAGTTAATTTCACTGCTATATCAAATTAACAACATTATACGTATAAACCATCATCAGTGTGAAGGACACATTACCAGATCTATTCCACACTTTTTAAATTTACGTTGATGCTTCCTATGCTGTTGTTTGCTTTAATAAAATGACATGTTTAGCGTACGCCAATGACATGTTTAGCGTACGCCAATGTAGCAACTCATCAATTAAATCACCATTGATAGTATTTGTAAAATGTATTCAAAAACTTTTCTAGACTCATTGCGTTTAATAGATTAACATATCATATTTATGAATTAACAGTTTACAAAACTTTGAATTGTTCGAAAAACAAAAGATTTTCTACCCAAGGAATAGATTACCTTAGTTGTATTTGGCAAAACCTTTTGAAATTTTAAGTCCTCAATACTCTTCAACTTCGTACTTGGTTTGGTCTTTTAACTTGTTTTGATTCGATCGTCACTGATGAGTGTTTTGTAGAAGAAACGCGAGTCTGGCGTACAAATATATCTTTGGTGAGTTTAATTGTACAGTCGCCATTTTATTGTTGAAGACGTAGGTTGACCTCTACAGCTATCTTTTGGTTATTTTTATTTTGTCGTTTGTTTCCTTTTTCATTGACATATAACCTACATCTTTTGATCATATATGATATACAATAACGTATAAAAAAATGTTTTTTTGCCTACAAAAATTAGAACAAACATTCGACGAAATTGGGCAAAATAAATCACTATAACTTGTGGAACATTTGTTTCTTTTCCTGTTTTTAGCTGGTGGTTGTGTTCAATTCTTGGCAGGTTTATAGGGCCAATGAAAGCTTTATAAGCAATATAAATTTTGTAATAATGAATTTAACTTAAACACATACAACTTATATCGGATTTTTGTGCTCCACATGTTTTGTGTGTTTAGTTTCCAAATATCTTTGGACGCGAGTGTACCTGATGATAAAAGAAATTTACATGTATTGTGATACATTCGAATATATTGTCTGTTTTTGGTAATAAAACTTTTGGAATTAATTTCACTTGGTTGATATTCCGGAAACACGAATAAAGTGCATTGTAAGTTACTTCACAAAATTACATTGATGTATGATAAAAATAAGTTTTTTTTCAATATACATTTTGTACTTAAGAGGTAGCATATTTTAGATGATAATTAAAATTGATAATAAGAAAAATGAATTACCTTGATAATAACGAGTTTAATGGCACTCCGGTCACAAGGCAGCAAAGTCCAGCACAGAAGACAATAAAAACAAATCTATGTTTCATTATTAAATGTCCGGGCACCTTGGTGTTGGGATACCCACAAACTCGCTGACTGTTAGCAACAGTTAAACCTGGTACCCGTATTCAGAATGTAATGATTGATTTCAACCCCGTATCAGTTTTAAGCACTGTCTTATAGTTCCTCTAGATGTCAATAAGATTGTAAACGTGTAAATTGGTAAATTTATACCATAAATAATTTGACCGTGTCGACGTCAGCTACAAATCCTATCAATGTTAAGCCGTAGGATCATTTGATTATAATAAATGCTACATTCAAATCATGTATTTAACAATGTAATTTATTCTCTGAACATCGCCTATCAATTAGCGATTAATTCCTTCTTTCCGGCGTTTCTTCACCGTTTCCGATTTGTGGATTTAACTTTTAATGGAGATTGCACAGAATAGAGGAAGAAGAGATGGACAATGTTCATTACAAAACATGGTCATCAGATGTTAATTAATGATGGTGGAGGGCATGTACTTGTTGCTGTTACTATTTATGTCCGTAATACAATCAAAATGTATTAGGAAAGAGTTATATTTGGACAGGTATCGAAAAATAATATCCGTGAAGTTCAGGACACCAAACGTTACGTAATTGTTTTAAATTATGTTTGATAATTCAATAGCCATTAGAAAACGGTCGTACACGTGCTTCCCTATTGAGTTTCCATTAAATAGTTGCATGTGAAACGACAGTTAAAAATTGTCTTAAATTGAGTTAACACTTCCTCTTAAAAGGTAAAATAATTTATGTATATGGTTCTTGTTTTGAATCAGGTTAAGATAAACTTTCATCTTGCACAATTTTTAAAACATAACAATTATAATTGCATAATGTTAAGTTTGGCAATTATGTTGAACAATGTCATGACATTTAATTTCCTCCAATCATTAATAAATGTACGTGTAAACGTGCTATTTCATTCTTGTTTTTGTTTAAAGATATGTTTTTGAAACGATATTTTTATACCTCGAAAAATTTAATTTGTGAAAAACACTTTTATAAAAAGATCAATATCAATGAATGTGAGATTATGTAATACAGTAATAAAGCTCAAAAGAGGGTATTGGCTGTTCCATTCCGGCCATATTAGTTTCAAAGCTCTCAAACCCTTTTTTTTTTTTGGGGGGGGGGGAGGGGGAGGGGGGATCTGGGAAAGCTTTGCCTCGAGCAAATATGTGCAGTTTTTATGGAAATTATTATCATACGATTTCTGCTACATAATAGAAGGTGCGCGCTAACAATCAAAACACAAGGTACAATTTGATTGGTCTCTTTTTATAACTTATTTTTTAGGATGATAAAAAAAAAGAAGATACCAATTGGGCAATCAGAATCATAAATCGAAAAAAACAGACAACTCCATCATGGCCATGAGAAAAGCAGACAACTCCATCATGGCCATGAGAAAAACAGACAACTCCATCATGACCATGAGAAAAACAGACAAATCAATCATGGCCTTGAGAAAAACTGACAACTCCATCATGGCAATGAGAAAAACAGTCAACTCCATCATGACCATGAGAAAAACAGACAACTCCATCATGGCCATGAGGAAAAAAAAATCCATCATGGCCATGAGAAAAACAGATAACTCCATCATGGCTATGAGAAAAACAGACAACTCCATCATGGCCATGAGAAAAACAGTCAACTCCATCATGGCTATGAGAAAAACAGATAACTCCATCATGGCCATGAGAAATACAGATAACTCCATCATGGCCTTGAGAAAACACTGATAACTACATCATGGCCATGAGAAAAACTGACAACTCCATCATGGCCATGAGAAAAACAGACAACTCCATCATGGCCATGAGAAAAACAGACAACTCCATCATGGCCATGAGAAAAACAGATAACTCCATCATGGCCATGAGAAAAACAGATAACTCCATCATGGCCCTGAGAAAAACAGACAACTCCATCATGACCTTAAGAAAAACAGACAAACTCCATCATGGCCATGAGAAAAAAAGACAACACCATCATGGCCATTAGAAAAACAGACAACTCCATCAGGGCCATGAGAAAAAAGGACAGATAAACTACAGCCTGCAAAATATAACACAGAAAATTTAGATTAAGATACATACACGAACTCTGCTATAAATTAGAAATTAAATTAGGTTCACCGGAAGGGTCATCATATCCTGCTTCACTTATGACAGCCGAAATGGTAATCCAGTTAAAAAATACAAAGATTGAAGAGTCATATAAAAAGTAAAATAACAAAAATACCGAAATCCAAGGGAAATTCAAAACGGAAAGTCCTTTATAAAATGGCAAAATCAAAAGCTCAAACACATAAAACAAATGGAGGACAACTGTCATATTCCGGACTTGGTACAGGCATATCTGATGATTACGCATGATGAAAAAGAGGATTCGAGAATTTTTTTGTCTCTTTAATACATCACAAAATTCATAAATCATCGATACATGTTGGTTCTCTTTCACAAAAGGTACAAAGGATAGACACGAGCGTTACAGATAGAAACAGCACAAGCAGAATAAAGATCATTCTATAGCCACTAGAATTTTCGTTTTACACCTAGAGCTAAAAATCATCAAAAAGGGCGATTATGGTAATATAAAATATAAAGAGAATATCATATGGCTTTTTCAATATCACACATGTAGCAACCCGAAACACCAATATAATCCCAAGAGCTCATATACACTTTATAATATACATGTACCTCAAGTACACACGGCATGACGTAAAACATATAAGGGGTTTGTTAAAAGCCCTTGTAACCGTGACTGATATCGATTACGTGACGTCATACAGATCGTGACTGATATCGATATCATCACGGTTGGCTGATACAGAACTATTGCCATCGATTGTATTAGACATGAATTTTCTTGTATTTACTACTAATTATATAATAAATATTACACATATATATATATAAATTCAATTCATATAATGTTGCGTAATCCTGTATAAATCTGCAATACTCTAGTTCAGGGAAAGCTTGTTCGCGACCTAGAATTCTCAGTGGGTCAAGCGTTTAATTAAAATTCATGCGAGAATATGCGAGATTTGGATGAACTGGGGGCAAAGTCATACATGTATATGGTACACATCAATATCGATGTTAAGGATGTCCGCCGCTTTCCCGTTTACCTGTGAAGTCGTTGAGTGTCATCTGGTTTTTTGGTTTATGTTTATGTTTAATAAAGTAAAAAAAAATATTGTGTAAAATTTCGAGACCACCTAGTGTTTGAAAATTACGGGAGAAAATTGGGAAAGAAATTTGAAGGAAACTTGAAATTTACCTTGCAAATAACCAAAACGAAATGTTTGACAAAGAAGGAACGAGGGCCTGGAAGCTTCCACGAACTTTGAGGAAGTTTATGTGCAGAAATATCATCTTTTGCGATTGAGAATAATTTCCAGATACATGCTGACGTAATGGCATTAATTGCCAAAACAGTATATTATTCAACAGTGACACTACATAATTTATTCTCTTTGGCTTGTGTCGGGCGGATATAGATAAACAAATTAAACCATATGATTGTCATGTAAAACGGAGCTTTTTGAAAAGTTGATGCTGGTCATAACACAAAGCCGAATAAAATAATAGTATGCGAAGTATTCAATAAAATATAACCATGGCTTCATTAATGTAATGTTTTCAATATTGTATGAATAGTTTGATCGTTTAACCTTGGAACAGTATATACGTTCCTTGTTAAACCCATCATAAAAAAGTTCCTATAAAAACAACAGCTCCAGTTCGTCGTATGGAATTAAACTCTTAGCAAAAAAGCCACACCCACTAATAAACTAAGACTGTTGCATTTTTTTAACAAACAAGTGAAAAGTCCAGCGCAATGTAGAACAAAACAGTTTAAACATTCATATATCATTATCATGATCTTGACCTGCATGGATATACATTTAACTTGCAACTGGACGATTAAACAAAACGGTTATTGATGACTGCATGAAAAACTTTAACCTCAGACAAAACCCGAATTTAACTGTTTCGAAAAAAAAAAACGAAGTCGATTTAGTAGTAAAATACGGAAAAATGAAAATAAATATCTGCAAAATTTTGCCCTGGATACTCATGTATTTTGGTCATAAAGAAGCTTCTGTCCTAATTTCCCGAAATTCCAGTATGTTTGACAAAACTTTTGAAGTAACACAAAACTTTAACCTCAGACTGAACCTAAACGCTGACGACGGAATCTAGGATCGCCAAGTCTCGCTTTCACGAAATAAATTTCGCAAGCTTGACAAAAAGAAGAATGTATGTCAAAAGATCCAAGTAGGCAGTTATTTCACTCATACATCTTAAAGATCTCCTTGCTTTCGACAAGACGACAATCATTGGGTTTGTTTTGTCTAGGGGGGAAGGGTGGGGGGGTACTTTTTTCTAAATTAATTGTAATATACCAATATTTTTTTTCACAATTATTATCATTTTTCTACCTATTAACGTGAATTTTCTGACACAAAAATAAATATACAACAGCACTGTTCATTAAAAGTATGTAATCAAATGCCCAACTATATATATGTGTGAAAATTTACTTCCTGAAGATATAAACAAATATATAAAGTATCGTTTATTCTGATGTTTATTCTGATTAAAATCTTATAAAATCTCATTGAAATTAATTAGATATTCTGTATACTATATTATGTATGCTTCACGATAAGTCAAAATAAAATGCTGAACGACCCAGATCCCCCCTCCTTTCAAAATTGTTAATATCTGATGCATTTGAATTAAGCATAATGTACTTTTCTGTAAATTTAATACACGCATGCAATCAGGGCTAGTATTTTGAACATATGTTTTAACGGTACCTTAAACTGTCAGAACATGATTATAATTATTAAGGGTATATTAATTGTGCCTAACTGTCGTCTGGTGAGATTAATAGTTTAGGTAAAACTTTATGATACCATATGGCCTAGGTGTTGATGACTTTTATTTTTATGACCTAAAATATGGTAATGAAATAACACTTCTTGAATATATCTGCTAAGTGAACATCACAGCATGAATCTGTCCTTTTTTGCGTGAAGGTGACACTCAAAGTCAGGTGACATATCAAACCTTTTCTTTTGTAATTAAGATTAATTAACATATAACAGTCAAAATAGTCTGTTTTAATCAGTCATTGTAATCTGATTACGGTTATAACGATGCCGATCTGATAAATCAATAAAATGATAATGCCCCCAGTTCATCAAATCTCGTATCTAATCAGTCGATAACGCAAAATCACGATCGAACTTGCACATGCGCATTGTTTCCCTGAACTAGAGTATTTGTAATAATTTTAAGTTTATTTACAATATTGTTTTTATCGTACCAGCAGATTGGCGGTTGGAGTAAATTACATGCGCACTATATAAAGGTTGCTTGGTACTTGATTTGATATAAACAATCAATCGAAAATAATACTGGGTAATATCAGCTATCATTGATAATCACTCATATTGTAAGACAGCATATCACTCAGAAAAAAAACAAAAATAAGGTCGCACGGTTTAATGTTTGTTGAAAAAGAAGTTATTATTTCAATAAGATTGCGTTGTTTATTTTGCATCAATGTACTCATTTTATTACTAATACGTCATTAAGTTTCTTTTCAAAATTAAATTTGAAATGTTGAAACATTTGCCCCCAAGAGATTGAAGGTAATTTATCACAGTGTATTATCTTCTATTCAGTGCTGTTTAAATTTATGTTTGTTAATACAATTTCTGCAATTTTCGATTCAAGTCAATCAGTTTGTAATGTACTAATTCAAACGAAAATAAATCACTGTTTTCCAGTCATTCACCATTCGATCGGAAATGGAAAGTACTAACTCATTTTACTGTGGTATGGTTCGATTTACCAAAGTATATGCCAAGTCCAAACGCGTTTTCTGAAAAGCAGAATGGTGAATTGTTATTTTTCGCCTCGAAAGCACTGAATGACAAATTGACTCTGATTGGGCGAAATGTTAAAACCTTCAATAAAGATAAAAAGATAACTTATTATGCCACCGCAACTGAAAATTGGGGGCCATATTGTTTTACCCCCTGTCCGTCCGTCTGTTTGTCCGTCTGTCCTTCCGTCCGTCCCATTATGGTTATATAGCTATTCCAGATAACTCCTCTTACTGTTTGAATGCTAGGAAGTTTTCACTTTGTTGGCTGTTTGTACATATATTGAAGGTGTGCATGTGGTCAGGGTTTTGATTTTTATTAATATTTGCTCTTTTTGGGAGATAGTTGAACTTTGTCATTTTTTGGAGTATTTACTTTCATAAGAGGTGCATAGCGTTTCCGGATAACTCCTCCTAC
Organism: Mytilus californianus; assembly: GCF_021869535.1. Classification (NCBI taxonomy): domain Eukaryota; kingdom Metazoa; phylum Mollusca; class Bivalvia; order Mytilida; family Mytilidae; genus Mytilus; species Mytilus californianus. The sequence goes on from NW_026262712.1 coordinate 67,211,504, forward strand.
AGTTTGAATGGTATGAACTTTTCACTTTGTTGGCGGTTTGAACATATATTGAAGATGTGCATGTGGTCAGGGTTTTGATTTTTATTAATATTTGCTCTTTTGGGAGATTGTTGAACTTTGTCATTTTTGGAGTATATACTTGCATAAGAGGTGCATAGCGTTTCCGAATAACTCCTCCTACAGTGAACTATAATAGACCTATGTGCTCCCATGCTCAATTTTGTGTATTTTAAAATAACACTTTGCACCCGCAGGGGCATGGGCATCATTTTTGTATCCAAGACACAATAATATCTCGAAGAAAGTCCTACAATGACTTTCTTATAATACAGTTACTTCAGAGTGGAGTACGGGGGTATCACTTTGTCTAGTTTAACTTAAATTTGGTTCGATCAACTCAAGTATATATGCAAAGCCCAAACGCATTTTCTGAAAACAGAACGGTGAATGGCTGTTTTCCGCTTCGTGAACACGAAATGATGTCCACACTGATTTGGTGAAATGTCAAAAAAATCATGGATCAAATATAACACGAAAACTACTCATTAGACAATGACTTCTTACTTTTGTTTCGATTGCCCAATAAAATTTATCGCGCTTGCAACAAGCATTTAAAAGTAAACATTGCACAACTTCAGATTTGTTAACAGTGCATGAGGTGAGACTCTGAAGAAACAGTTTTAAAAAAGATTGCCAAATTGGGCATTGTAATTCAGTGACTGAATGAATGCTGTTACTTCAATGTCCATTGCCTAAAACCATTTCATTTGATCAAACTTACGTGAAATAAAGTACAAACGACAGAAGAAATAATTGCATCTCCTTTTCTTTGTTAAACGAGAACAGGTCGAAGGAGAACAGATATTAAGTCCTGTTTTTGGCCCCAAAACAGTGTTATGACGTTATAATATGTGTATACTTCACGGAAATGTAGGAAAATGCTGATTTTATCCAGTTTTCCATCCATCCTTCCTTTATGTTAACATTGGGCATGGCCAAAAAACAACAATTATGTTAAAATGAAGCTTTCTTATTTGCTGTTATTCCCACCAACCTAGTTATTTGGGTGTGAACATACTTTTCCAACCAAAAACATACTCAAAAATTGGAATAATTTACAAAATATATAAATTTTGTTATGATTTGTTGCTTTGTAAACTCGTGAAAATATAAGTCTGCAACATATTCATTACATCTATAAACGTATGTCAGCACATATTTATTATGTCTGAAAACATTTTTTTTTGCACTCTCGACTTTTCGGGTGGTATGGAAATCTTCCGTCATCTTGGATTGTAAAATCGAAGAACGGAAGGGGTCTAAATTTTCAATCAAGTCAACAAATTTCGATGCAGGAATGCAATTTACTAATCAGAATTTTCATATGAATGAACAAACCATACTAAATAGTATTTTCATACACATATGAACTTTCACGGTACTACAATCTGTCGATACCTATATTTTGGCATTGCACAAGGTCATGTTTTTCTCTGATTGTTTATGACGTCTTTACACTAAATCCATTGGATGTTGGATGTGTACTGATTTAAATGTTAGTCTTAGATACATGATTTCTTCTATTAGTAGTTATTGGCTTTGAACTAGCTGTCAGTAACTGCAAGTATTCTCATATCTGTACTTTGTGTCTTCTGTTGTAAGAGATGTATAAATACTCTGCCACGTCCGGTCTGTGTTTTTTGTTAGATGTTTTTCTGCTTTGTATCGATCTGATGAGTTAAGCCATTTTCAACTGATTTTTATAGTTTGTTCTTATGTTGTGCTGTCACACCACTGTCCCATGTTAGAGTGAGTGTTGAAAGCTCACAAACATGTGTAACCCCGCCACATTCTTTATGTGTCTGTCCCAAGTCAGGAGCCTGTAGTTCAGTGACATGTCTGTCATATTTGTTTTTCGTAAATTGTTTTGTTATAAATTAGGATGTTAGTTTTCTCAATTGAATTGTTTCAAATTTTTCATGTCGGGGCCTTTTAAAGCCGACTATACGGTATGGATTTTTTCTCATTGTTGAAGGCCGTACGGTTGCCTATAATTGCTTACATTCACTTCATTTGAACTTGGGTGGATAGTTGTCTCATTGGCAATCATACCACATCTCTTTATTTTTATATTATATGATTTTTTCTTATCATTACTAATATTTTTATAAAGATAGGATTGATACTTTTGCTAGGTTTCTTCTTTTCTTTTAGAAATTTGCGTATTGTGGGGAGGCTATTTAGTAGATGTACAAATTATAAAGTAATATTACCTTCCTCGACAGTTCTGTATATGTACATATGTTTAATTTTATTGTTCATGCTTGTTTATATTGGTTGTTTGTATCATGCATCATGTGAGACCTTTAGTGAAATGAAAAGCTTCAAGTTCAAGTTTCAGAGGGAATTTTTCTATTTATGTTATGCAGGAAAAAAACGTACGGTGAGCCCATTAATTCTTTTGATATTTACGAAAGCACTTTATATGGGCTATCTTCTCATATTTTATTTCAAAGTTTTATCATTTAGTTAATCTTCTTTTAACATAATGATGTTTTTTTTCTTTGTATTCGATACAAAATGTGTTATTTTTCCTCAACCTGTAGCTTGAAAACAAGCTCGGTGATCTTTCAATTTTATTATATTTGTGAAAATATTACATTATAAACTACATTTTGGAAATTATAAAACAAAAACTATCATTTTTCGTTTATATACTCCCATACTACTTATGATTGCAAGTATAAAGTCTAAAAAACACTAAAAGTTATTATGATATAAACGATTGGTGATCCATTTGAAGTATTGCGTAATGCTGTGGATGGATGTACGTCAGAAAGCCTAAGGATCTACTTTTATACTCAAGTTGTCCGGTAGAGGTCTTTTCTTGAGATGAAATTCCTAGGAATTGATTACTAATAAAAGGACAAAAGGCAAAATCACTTCTTTAGGATTTGTTGGATTTGTTTACGCCAGAGAAGTCTGGTTTTTAGTCAGAACAAAAAAAAAACCCATTACCACCAAGAGAGACTGAGTAAATCAAAGGATATTCAATCTAATAAGTCAAAAACGAATGCAATGCCATAGCGAAAAACGACCAAAAGACAAACAACATAGAAAACTAAAGACTGAGCAACACGAACCCCTAACAAAACCGGGGTTGAATCATGTGCTCCGAAAGGGTAGGTATATCCTACTCCACATATGACACCCGCTGTATTACTCATAAAATACGTTGATAAGATATATTAATTGATTAGAAGGTATGCAATAGCGGATTGGAATATGACTCTTATCTCACTCTTAGACATCACCAAATTCTTAATCCATCTATAAAATTTGTTAAAACGGATGCATGAACTAGTTGGTGCGCAAATAATTTGCATCTTACTCAGATTGAATTTCATATTCTTACTCATCTTACTCAGATTGAAGCTCATGCATATTCTTACTCATCTTACTCAGATTGAAGCTCATATTCTTTAAAATTTGTCAACGTTTGTACAGTATACTTAAAGTAATTTTCACCAAAACATTATCTTCACTTACAAAGGTTTCTTTACGTTGCTATGGATATAACTGTTATAAATAGTAATCTCTCAGATGGAAAGTACTTGTACTAGAAAGCACAAGATAATATGTAATGGTGAACTACATTATCAAGTATCTTACCCAACTACACAAAATATTGGTTATCAATCATGCCTTTAATACATCGGTCTACTGAACAAAATCCCAATCGCATTTCGTCTTGGATTTTCCATGGATATCCACTGTAATTTGTTAAAAATTTTGCCAAAGATACAGTGAAGATGTTCATGAAATGAACCAAAAATGAATGGAAGTTTGTAATTGTAAGAACCCTTAGTTGATTGTTTTCGTCGCAGCACAGACATTCCTGCCATTGTCTTTGAGGGCAGAAATGTTGTTGTATTTTAAATCTAATTTCTGTAAAAAAGAATCTTGCGCTTTGTCCTCTTGTCTGATCCATGTAACCAATCCCTAATATTAGTAAATATGTTGACATGAATCTAATTATTTTAATCTCAGTGCTATCAAGATGAATTGTAGATATTGTCCGGAATAATCAAATCAGCACCGGATAGGATCCGAAACTATGTAATTGGTATGATTGTCGTAGGAAATCTCTATTCATATGTATCGTTCAATTATGAAAAAGATAAGTCTGTAATTACTTGCATATAAATGAAAAATGTCTTGCCATCATATGGTCAAAATAACATATTGAACCTGAACATTTTATGATTGTTTTGTAAACATACGATTAAAAACAAACTTGCTGATTTACATAAAATGAACGAATAAAGAAACTTGAAGAAAGATAGACCATATTTTATACTGTATTCTTATATATTATTCAGTGAATGTCTGTCAAACCTACAACATGAGGAAATGACTTATTACCGCAATATTTTTACTTAATCATAGCTAGTAGTACATGAAAGCTTTTACAGCACTCTAGCTTGTAACCTTTTATGTCGCCAAAAAATAAAGCACTGGTAAAAATCGATCAACGGTATATTTTTGAGAAAATCTCCAGAACTTAAAGCTAGTAAGACCAAACCAATCCGTTCAAAACATAATTGTTTTCGTACAAAACAGAAAAAAAACTAATTCAAATTTTGCTATTACAAACTTACATTTTTTGGATGGCGATGTTCCACTTGGTGTATATTGCTCACTAGGTTTGCTAGAATTCTTATTCTATAAAGCTTATTTTAATGAGCGTGACCTTTTTTAACCGTGACAAATGTCGAGTATATGGTTATCATTTTGCTTACTTTTGTATTATAATTTTTTAGTACGTCATGCTTTATCTATGTCTATAACCTCACAGGTAGTAAGGTCGTCATATCGAGGAGCGTTTAGTACAGTGATTTTGTCATAGTTTGGTTAAGTTGTACATGATTGTGTTAAGTGTCTTTTAATGACAAACAATGACACAATATAAACATTCGGATTTTTTGCTAAAGGAACCTCAGAACTAAATTCAAGCAGGTAGGTATCTTTGTTTATGGCTAATATATTAGTACATTAAAAATTTTATCATATAGTTATAATTTGACAAAGAATAATGCTTGCGTATGTCAAAATTTAAAAGTTGTTGTTCGTTTCTTATGCATAAAGAAAAGTGATTTCTTTACTGTCTGTTACATCACATATTTCGTTATGATATAAACCTGTCATCAATTATTCCGAAAAAAAGCAACATTTACACACAATTTAAGATTACCAAAAATTCGGTGTCATAGTTTGGTTCAGAAGTGTCATGGTTCAGTTATGTGATTCCTGTCATGTATGATAGAAGTGTAACGATCAAAATAAACAGACATTGTGCACAACTATCAAAATACTGTTTAAAATATTTAGGCTGATCCTTTTTTTCGTGTTTAGCCCATTCTATCCTATTTTAGACAATATAACAAAACAGCAACATAAGGAAATGACGACAATATTATTTGCATTACAGACTCTGGATAGGCACATGCAGAATATGGCGTGGTTTAAATGTTTGCGGGTTCCAAACCATCCCCTTGCCTTAACCTGGGCAGTAGTGTAACAGCACAACAAACTATGAAAATAAGTCGAAAAGGACTTGACTTATCAAATCGATACAAAGCAAAATAATCGAGTCACAAAAACACCAAAGACACAAAGAACCGATCTATGAGTATTTTTTCAAGCCAATAACAACTAATAAAAACATAATGAATCCAAGACAAAAAAGTTTGTTTTTTTTATTATTTCAGAATGCAATTCTGCTGCCAATATTCATCTTATTCTCTGTGATTTCTCGTCTAGTCGGATCAAAAATAAGACCGTACACAGTACTTCTTGTACTAAACACAAAAACATGTGTATCTTGGAATTTTTCAATTTTTTTTTTTCGATCACATATAATAATGTACATTTTCTCATACTAAATACCGACAGAGCCTTTTCTGATATTATCGGAACTTTACTACATAAAAGAAAAATGCTTAAACAGGTTAAGTGATACCACACAATACACTTATACATAATGACAAAAACATAATCATTTTTATTCATTCGTAAAAAATATGGACCTATTTCTAATTCGAAATTGTGATCTTTCATATATTCAAATTCGACACTTTGAAAGTAATTTCCATATTAATTTCACTTATAGGTTATCAAATAAATAAGTTTAAACTGTTGTCCATGTTAACATTTTGTTCCGTGGAAGAATGAAGACTGTATGGTGCCCTCTCGATATCGTGTGGCTAGTTTTGTAGTTGGGTTACCGTATCAGTGGCGTATAACACCCCCAACCCCAACCCCAATCTCCTTTTATTCATTATAGGCATAATCTGGTTCAAATTAAAACAATAGATGTATAGTTTGCTAGAAAAAAAATGTAAAACAGAGATTATTTTTTTACTAGCTGGTACGTTTCGCAACTCTAAGTAGACGTCTTTAATCATTTGACTAGTGACGCCTCTCACGATAATTATCCCCGGCAGAGACCATCATGGACATATGGAGAAAAAAGTCTTGGTGAAACAGAAGCAATGCTTCTTGTTTTTGTGATTTATTATATCGAATGCCAGTTAAAAGGAGAGTGGCTATATAAATTATATCGTAGGAACATACCAAAAGTAATAAAAGAACAGAGTTCAAATGCCCATTGCGTTGCACGTATTTTATCTATCCAAGATACAAGGGCAATAACTACAAAAAAAGCATTTTTTTCTTAAAACAGTGATTAATATCTTTAGAGAAATGAAGGTTCCAGAGCAAATGTAATGTGATTTCTATTACAGTTTATATTTCCAAGAGGCATAACTCATTAACAATATTTGATCAGAATTTCTTTCGAAAGTGTCAGACATTGCTGATATGAACCTACGATGAAGGTAAAAAAACTGGCAAGTATTGTACAATTGAGAGCGCTAACAATTCAATTTTCAATAAAGTTAATGTTTCCAAGGGGTATACATTTGAAACTCTCTTAAAAATAATTGATCGGCACTGATTTTCGAACTCGTCCAAGACATTGCTTATATAAACCTATGATATAATTCATAAAATTCCGTCAATAATTGTACACATGAGAGCGCTAACGATGCAATTTTCCATACAATTGATGTTTCCAAGGGGCATAACTCTGTTAAAAATAATTGATCGGCACTGATTTTCGAACTCGTCCAAGATATAAACCTATGATATTAGTTTCATAAAAATCTGGCAAGAATTGTACACGTGAGACCGGACGGACGAACGCACAGACGGACGGATGGAAGGACGCCTGGTATTTACATGTCCCCCGCAACGCGTTACGCGGGGGTACAAAAATAACTAATGTACGGTTTGCCGTTTACGCTCACCAAATTTGGTCAAAAAGGCCTTTTTTCCTCCTTAGTCAATTGGTTAATTGTGCAACTTCGTTTCTTTCACACGGCCTTCTAACAAACTATCAATATTAGGTGAAACAAATATGTATTAATTTTGATCTAAACCATGACAAATTTGATCAAAACCATGGCGAATTTCTAGACTCTTAACTGAACCATGTCAATCGCTTAACCAAACCATACCAATTTCGATATTTTGGACATCCTGCGTTCATTTCTAAAAACAACAATTTCAGTTTAGATCGTTTGACTTACAATATAGATTCAAGCATGTAATTTGCTTTTTATTTGCTCATTTGAAAAGAACTGAGACAATCGTTCTGGGAAGTAACCTAACTAATCCATGACCAACTCAACCAAACTATGAAAAAATCACTGAACTAAACGCTCCTCGATATGACGACCTTACTACCCGTGTCTTCGATTCCTTTGATGTGTAGGTGTGAAACTGAAGAGATAGACTAGTCCTCAGTCTTAGATGTTTTCGAAATATTATTTTTTCGTTGTTGAGTCTTATTAACATTCTTAATCCTATACCCTTCTTCTATCAATTGTCTAAATATTCGGGCATTTTACATTTTTTTAACCTTTACCCTCTGTCCATCAGGAAACGCTACAAATTAGCCCATTCTGATGTACCAACGACTCGTAAAAGACCTAGCTTTCATACGAGCAATAATGGTGATTGTTATCATGAAACAACCCCCAAAATACATATATACATAGTAGGTATAAACGACATTGGCCTTGTGAAGCAATCAACACGTCAAATAACAAATGAACAAAAAATCAATTTGACAAGGAATCATTTTCAACCAGGAACAAACTGTAACTTTCCCGTAAAGAAATACGCAGGAAAGAACAGACTGTTTCAGAGAAATTGGCTGATTTGATATGATGAGCTTGTGTATTACTCCCCTTCAAAAGAAGAGCTTATTGTACATAGTGTGCACTATTTGTGGTTGACAATTTGGTAACCCTAGCAGAAACCCATAAACTGATATGGCACATGATTGTACTAGCTAGACTAAACGAACATCTCTGCCGAAAGGACAAACCATGTAAAAAGAGTCGCGCTGAGGCAAATGCCAAATGACATACAATATTGAGAAAACGACGGTCAATATACCAACTTTTATTAATGCACGTGCATTATAAATTACATTTAGAACTTGGTGTGATCGTTGACACGTTTGCACGCAGGAATCCGCGAAAAAATAAAATTGGAATCAATTTCATTAGTCGGGTTTAACCATTTGCTTTAATTGTTATTAATTTTATAACATTAATGTCAATAAAACAAAATCTGATTTTATAAAAGTTTGTAAGGTGACCTCCCCCTGACAAAATTCTGTATTCACCCCTGCCCTATCCAGACCCTTTTGATAAAAAGAACCTACTAATAACGATATTTGCTTGAAGTGTAAACACATCATACATAATCAACACCGAGAACGTTGGAAATTCATACCATGATAACTTGACGTTACGTAATAAATATGGCAAAATTTTAAAGTTGCGTCGCTTCTATACAGGGAAAACGAAGTCGGTGACCATATCTTTTTTTTTTACATCATTTAATGTGTTAGATAAAGAGGAAGAATGTATTAATTAAAAAAAATGCAATGTACTCTGTCACATGATTTATGCATTAAACTGAAAAGTGTAGACGAAAAATATGGATTTTCCCTATATAGTCAATGTAATTGAGTACCCTCTAGACCCATTTTAAACTTGGCCTTTTCTCGAAAAAAAAGTCGGTGACATATACTTTTTTTACATTTTTCGATGTACATTTTTAGTATCTAATCGAGTACTAAATTTAAACAAATTCTATGTACTGGTCATTTACTGATCCTTGACCTTTAAAAGTTATATGTTTAATTTGACTGAAGGGTTAAACACAGACGAGTGTCGCATGTACTTGGAGTTTGTGCACCTATACAAAGATGTCCGATATGAGAATAGAAATTACATTTGATTTGATGTCTGCAATTGGGCTCCTACAATTTATCTAGTGTAATAAACTGTTTATGAGGGTCTGGATGGGAGGTTGCTTCATTTCTGTATTCTTTAATTGTTTAGGTTATTTTCTCTATTCTTTATATGTTTGGCCATTATTCTCTAATCTTTATATTTTAGCACCCCATTATTCTCTATTCTTTATTTATTTTCCCAATTTTTCACCTATTCTTTATTTTTTTAGCCCTTTTTTCTGCATTTTTTACCTATTATTTTCGATTCTGTAAGCCCCATCCACACCCTCTTTATTATAAAAGCAAAATATGTCATTGCCTTAAATGTTTTTTAAAAACATGGAAGAATGTACTATTAATAAGGAACTAAACTAAGATGGAATTATTACAATCAATTATGAGCGCTCAACTAAATTTGGTTTTTATTGTTTAAGGGAAATTTAAGAGTGATTTTATTTTGAAATGGAAATGATACGTAAATAATATGTATCATTTTCCAAATGAATAGCTATGGTAATTGAATGGAGAAAAAGAAAAGAAATGGAAGATTTTATGTTCATTCGACTTCTTTTACTTTAATTAATATTTGTATTGTAACGCTATTGGATTTCAAACAATTAACTGAAGAGTTTTTATTACGGATTTTGTTATCGCCCTCATACTGGTTCCAGTTTATATTACGGATTTTGCTATCGCCCTCATACTGGTTAAAGTTTTTATTACGGATTTTGTTATCGCCCTCATACTGGTTACAGTTTTTACTACGGATTTTGTTATCGCCCTCATAATGGTTACAGTTTTTATTACGGATTTTGTTATCGCCCTCATACTGGTTACAGTTTTTATTACGGATTTTGTTATCGCCCTCATACTAGTTACAGTTTTTATTCCGGATTTTGTTATCGCCCTCATACTGGTTACAGTTTTTATTCCAATTCGAATTTCATTTCAAAGTAGTCCGATATTTAAGGAAAGATAAAAAAATATGCTATTGTCACAACTATGTTTTGCAAAATCACATACATATGACCCGAGCATATGACACCCTCATTACGTATCTCTTTTTCGTATTTTCTATAAGTCGGAGACTGGTCCAGTAACCTTGCTATATGTTCCTTCCAATCGATATATGCAATTAAGAATAAATGTTAACATAAAGGTTAACAATCTAGCAAATAACGCCACGCCCTCACCAGAACAACAGCGCCTACTCTTCAGACCAACACAAGTGTTACGAACGACTTGCTTTCAGGATTTTAAATCTTTTGAAACGTTGTACGAAATTATTAAGAAACTAAGGTTTTAACTCCCTCGAGTAAAGTTGACCTTAGATGAATTTAGCTATACTCTTTGTTCATATAGCCGTTCATCTGTTTCGGTTCTTATACATCATTGGCTTTCAAATATTTTAGCGTTCCTGGTGAAGGTAAATCCAGAAAAACGCTTCGGACGCTTGCATTTTATAAAGTGTTGTTTTCATATCATTTAGTGTTATCATTATATTTACGATATTACTTATTTTTCAGTCGTAAAACATTTGAAGTTTTGTCATTTAGCTAATTTTGCCACTAAATCAGTTCTGAATCTTCCAAGATGAATTTTTGCTTGAGTCTTGAATTGTCTTGGTTGATCTTTGCTAATGCTTCGATTTTCCCGTGTTGAATGACTGCAGTGTAACATGTATCCTTGCTTAAGGTATATCTTGCTACTTATGAAATGCTTTGTTCGTGAGTTTATTTCTAATGGTAAAACTACTCTTCCAAATATTAATTGTTGTCATGGTTGCTTTAGCTATGTCTACCGTTTAAGTTGCAATCTACAACTCATATTACATCCTTTTTAGCTTTTCTATTTTTTTCTATAAATATTAAGCCACTTTAGTATGATTGACTAAATTTTTTTATTATAAAATACGAGTTTTGTAGTCATCGTGATATCTCTTTTTGCGAGCTCCTTGTATCGGTGTCTAACTAATGCAATCACGAAATGTATATGTTTCCGAAAGACCAATGACTTAATGCGGAGTTAGAAACATGGCTGCTTTCATTTTCCGTATTTCTGGATTTATTTTTTTTTCGTCTCCTGACCTGCTTTGCTCTTCTCATACTTTTTGTCAGCTTAATATTTTGTCTGATAATTTACCGGTCATTGTATTTTTAAAAGACTTAAAATATATCAATTACCTTGATTAATAATAAAATATCAGATCAAATAAAAGGGTCAAAGTCAACGTTTGAAGCGATACTTGTGGGCATAATTGATTGCCCTTTCGTGTCACTCGTCGATCAAGCCGTATAATGTTGCATATTAGAGCGTACTGGTTCCCGGAAGTTTGATAGTACAAAACAGGTACTTCTGATCTGAACAACAGGGCAAATGTGCCTTTCTATTATAATTTTATATACTTTTTTAATTATTCAAATGAAACTTTCAAAAGGGGTTCTACAGTGATCCCAAGTACCCAAGATTTCATTTGGTACCAAAACTACTCAAATAGTTCACCTATTGACAAAGATACAGCTATGCGTAGGAACTATTTAGTTTAAAATATGTACTACTTTCTGACCGGGCCCAAATTAGTGGTTCTATACCTATAACAGCAGCAAACTTGTTATATTGACTTCTGCTTTACTTAATTTCCTGCTATGATCTATTTATAGCATAGAAAAACACATAAAGCGTTTGTCAAAACACTATATCACTGAATTCAAGCTCAAATTGAACTGGTAGTAACCTATGCGTTATGCAAAGAATATCTACTCAAATAACAATGTTCTTACCTATATGTCTTATTTTTATCAGAGATTGTTCATTGAATATAAGTATAGTGGTCCTTACATAAAACACAATTGATAATTTTGTCCCCCTTTTTTCTACATGTTGAAAAAGGAGAGTGATTTGGTAAAAACCATACTTTTATGTAAAAACATGGATCAACAACAGCAATATATGTATCTCCCAGCTAGACAACTTACTAAACTGGTTATAAATTGCAATTCAAGTGAGATTTTGGAATTCCTATATAAGTATACACCAATTTCCTTTGAAATAAATGATACACTCAAAAACCGAATAAAACATGAAAACTCACCAGATAATTTGACTGAAAGCTATATTTATACTATTAACCAATCATAATATACATGTTTCATTGGTAAATGTTTTATATAATGCAAAAATTTAAACTTCAGGTAAAGTCTTAACTGTTTGCATGCTAAATTACCAAATAAGGCTGAAATATAGTAATTTGAGAGCTGTAATTTGACACTAACATAATTGTTACATAAAAAAATTAACGTAACATGATTACTAATTAAAATGTGACCAATTTTCATTGTAATGGGTATGATTTTAAAAATTGGAATTTCACATGCCTTTCAGTAATAGGAATAAAACCACTTATTCATAGCCCCATTGCTTTGCGTAGGAACTATTTTGTTTAAAATATGTACTACTTTCTTGTACGTTCTTTCTGACTGGGCCCGAATAAGTGGTTCTATACCTTTTTGAAATTTTCTTTGCTATATATTTACATTTAATATTGCTTTTGTCTGTCCTCTCCTTTCCTTCAAATATGACTTGTGCTGATTGTTCATTTTCTTATGAATATTATATGAGTTTTGTTTTCCTAAAAAGCGTATTGTAAGAGTATGAGAAACAAAAAAGATATGTTCCTACACCGCTACAACAAATTTTGTTTTAAACCTGCTGTTAACAACAAGCTTGTCACATAATCCATGTTTTAATCATTTACTAGTCCACAAATTGTACCTTTTGATTAATACTATTTGATAATGAAATTTGTGATCTGATATCATGAAATCTAAGTTATTCATTTTAAAGAAAATATACATCAGCTTAATAAATATACAACCCTCTCCTCAAACAAATCGTTTGCGCCATATGGGTCCTCTATTGGTACTAATTTAGCTATAAAACCAGGTTTAATCCACCATTTTCTACACAAGGAAATGGCTGAACCAATTCAGGAATGTGACAGTTGTTTTCCATCGTTGGATGTGTTCGAGTTTTTGATCTTACCATTTGATCATGTTGATAAGGGACTTTCCGTTTTGAATTTTCCTTGGAGTTCGGTATTTTTGTTATTTTACTTTTTACTTGATGAGTTTCGAACAAATTGGAAATCTAATTAAATGTGGATTGTTCTCCGAATACACAATAACCCCCACCGACCAGGACACTTAATGTCAACAGTTACCATAAATAGTTCAACCCGGGACACTATACAACTTTCTACTCCATTAAGAGTTCCGTCTCATTCTTCTCTAGTTGCATAGTTACATTCGTTCAAAGATTAAATTGCGGGAGCCCACTGTCTTTTGCCGTGACCCCTTGTAATTTTAACAACAACCACACGTCTTATCTAAATACATATCACCAGTGTTGTCTATTTTGAAAAGCAACCCAAAGCCGAAATTGTGGTTTTCTTGAAAGAAAGTTGCAGGAGAGACGACAGTAGTAATTGCTTCATGGTTAAGTTGTCATTTTCAACTAAGGCCTTTCAGTGGATATCTGCTCTAAAAACATCCGAAAAGTAATGGTCCCTGGTAATTGGGAATGCAAGGTCTTTTCGATGTTACTTTTACATGATGAATACACGCCGATCTCCTATCTTTCTTGAACATTCTTGCTCGTGCTTCTGTTCCAATTGTGCTTTTTTCAAGAGTCAAATGGTCAAAATTAAGAGATGCACGTTTAGGGAAAATTTATATTCTTCCAAAAATTCACCGCCTTGAAACGGAGACGTTCAAACAAATACAACATGATGGATTAAATGATTTAAATGTAATCCCACCTGGCAGACCAATTATATCACAGTGTGGTTCCATAACTGAACTTATCGGTCATTGTGTTGATTATTTTCTTCTACCTTTTGTTCAAAATCAGTCTACATATATAAAAGATACTAGATCTTTCATTAATATCATTGAGAAATTAAAACCTATGTCAAATAGCCTTTTGGTTTCGTATGATGTAACAAAGATGTGTACTAATCTTCTTAAGTGCCGTTGAACGAGCCTATGACAATTTTGACAAATCAAACTTCAAAGTCAATGCTCCGCCGGTCAATGTATTAATACATCTGTTGAGACTCATTTTAGAAAACAATGTATTTGAGTTTGATGAGAAAATTTATAAACAAATAATAGGTACGGCAATTGGTGCAGTCCCTTCACCAGAAATCTGTGACATACTTATGTTCGAAATAATGTATCAAATAATTTCTGCATTTCAACATAAAGACAAAATATTCTATCATGGCAGATATAGGGACGATGGATTCATAATATTTGATGGAGCATCAGATGAAATTATAGATTTTTTTCGTTTAGCAAATAATTATAACCCCTTATTGATGAAATCTCAAACGACAAAATGTCGATTTAGATGTTGGTGTAATTAAAGGCCAGAGATGTACAACACATATGGCATTCTTGACCTTGAAATACATTTTAAAGATTTATTGAAACAAATTATTATCTCTGTATTCCGAGGATTTATTAAAGGTGAAGCAATACGGCAGATAAGAAACACAAGGGACCATGACAAATTAATAATCAATGTAACTAATTTCAAAGTTAAATTATCAAATAGGGGTTATGATAACGTCGAAATAGATGATAGTATTTTAATGTGCAGGATGTACCCCCCCCCCCCTGACATTTTTTAAATTATTGGAAATCCACATTTCCTTTTATTTTTCATGTTTTGCCAATTTACAAGTTCTTGTTGATAATGTTTGGCTAAGGACCTTTGTTATGTTAAGATATTTGATAATTTTGCTTGTTGCAAGCCAGGAAATAGTTTCAATGGAAATATTTCATTATTTGTTAACTTGTTCATGACATAAGTTCAAAGTTAATGATGTTTGTTGTTTTCTTTTCATAAATTTCACAGGACTTTAAATCATATAAAAGTAAAGGCCATAGAACTTCCACGTTTTACTGCTGCTTTATATTTTTTGTAAAGTAATCATTACATGTTTAAAATAAGAAGTAAACAGAATTTTATTGATTCTCAGCTGATCGTAATCGATCACCATGTAAACAAAGTCACATGACCGTCTAGACGTCTAGGAATTCGTCTGCTATGTATTTTCTTTGAGATTGTAGTATTTTTTGCAAGATCTGTAAACGTGGAAAAATAAATTTCAATTAACAGTTTCCTATTATAATTATGTATCTAAATGATATGAATGTGTCGCCCTTGGGTTATTTTTGCACTAAGCCTGTTTACAATGTGAATACGCCATTTTTGTATCAAAGCGCTTTACCCCAAATCATGTTTTGCTTGCCCGATTAAAATTTACATAATGTACGACGTTCTAACCTATAGTCCCGCTTTTCTTAAAGTCATAGCTAATAAAGCGCCACACCCGGTCAAGCTGTTAACTCTTAAGTAACTCCAAATTCATGAAAGTTCATGCAATTGCCCGGCTCAACTTGTCCCACCATTTTTGTTTTCATTGTTACGGTTGGCCAATACATGTCACGAGACATATCAATTTTATTATATAACGAGCGCCGCTTTCATAATATGGCGAATATCTGCCGTGGCGGGTAACTTCCAAATCTAAATATATTAGAGTTATAATTATTCGCAAGGAAATAACAACACAGTAGAGGTATGAATATTTATTATAATTTTTAATACCATATTTAACTCAGCACATGAACGTACAGAATTTAAATGGGAAATAAGGATAAAAAGCGGCTGTCAGTTCCTACCTTGTCCAGTTGCCCTAGAGTGTTAACAATGTAATCATGCAGTTATTCCCCATCACATCGACCTTTTTAACCACAGATAATTAACAAGGGACCATTAATTAGGATTTCACTAAAGATAAACAGTTATTTTCGGCCTGACATAATTAGTTATATGGATGTGCCAATTGTTTGGTATTTGGATGTTCCAGTCCCAATTTGGATGTGCCATCACAATCATAAATATAGATTTTTCTTACCCTAAATTATACATGCTTCATCACAAGGCTTAGTCAAGGGTGACATAGTTATAGAAACAATATAAGAAGAATATATTTCATTCCTGTAATTTAACTAATCATCTTAGTGCCGGTGCACCAAAACTTCATAAGATTAGGATTATACGTTTCTGGCAGTTGTCCTGTGGCTGGGCAGATATTTCTCTGTTACAGGCAGGCACAATTGGTCCATAATGGCTGACCGTCCAGAGACATATATATACACGTTTAAAATTGGTTATTGCTGCAACCTTTACAGAGACTTACCCAAATGATATAATTATATTGAAGCCTACCCCAGGTCCCTTACAATGGTGTCAGATGTGGGATTGCTTTAATTTTCCAAAGCAATCCAGAGATTCGAACCTAGATGTTACATAGCTCGATGTGATGGTAACCGCCCACCACAACTTTAAAAAATGTGTAAATATGTTAGTATTGATTCTTTTCGTGATGTTTTTATTTAAAATCGTATTTTTGTAAAGATATGGCTGACAGTCCCGACCCAGAAATCCAGTTTCATGCACCCCACCAGAATTTGGCAAAGGAGATGACCAAAATGACCATCATGACCATGAATATGAAGAAGAAAGAAGATATACTAGTAGCAGAGATTTTGGAAATGGTGATGCAATTGGTAGGCCCAAAGGAAATAATCGGAGTTTTTATATCAAACCAGATTCATATAGTGGTAGCAGTGATTGGGATGAGTACTATTCTCATTTTGAAGACTGTGTGGAGTTAATAGGATTATCTGACAAGGACAAATGTTTAACTTTGGCAGCTATTTTACGTAGTCCAGCACGTACTTTTTACATAAACCTGACTATTGCAGAGAGAAGAAATTATGATATACTTGTATCAAAACTGCAGCAACGATTTGGATGTTGCAGACAACAGAGTAGATGGCTCTCAATGTTTGAATCCAGAAAACGTTTGCCATGTGATTCAATTGCCATGCTAGGAAATGAATTTAGACAACTTTCCCAAAAAGCTTATACCAACCTTGACCCCCGTGCCCAAGAAGCTCTTGCCCTAATCCAACTGTACAAATCAGTGTCACTGGAAATAAAATGTAGATGTTTTGACACAGAATGTGCTACCATATCTGATGCAGTCCAAGTAATAGAAAGATATGAGGCTATTTTAGGAAAACCACCAGTTACAGAGAAGAAGAAAACAGCTGTAAGACAAATTTCTACAGATGATGACCAAGACTACAGTTTTGACCAGCTGAATGCCAGAGTAGCAAAGTTTGAACAGACAAGTTATAATACCCCGACAGCTACCCCCCAGATCATGTATAAAGCAAATGTACCATCCCAAGGGAAGTTTGAACGTAAATGTTTTATTTGTGAATCACCCAGGAATATAATCAAAGACTGTCCAATGCTGAAGAAAGTGATGAGTTATGCAACCAACCAATCAAGACCATACTATGGATCCAATAACACTGGAAAGCAGCAGGAAAACTACAAACCGTCAATGTAGAGGGCCCCTATTTGACGGATGACTCATCTAATGGGCCTAGAAAAAGAAATTATGGAATTAATGATAATTGTAATAAAAGAATTGGGCAATTGGGGAAAACTTGTGGGAAATTTGATGACGGATTTTATGCCGTTCGGGAGATTTGTTGACTTCATGTTAAATTTCTAGTAGACACTGGCTCTACTACTACACTGTTAGCTTGCAAAATATTTGACCAAATTTTAGAAAGAAACAAGCCCAATTTAGAACCTTCAAGATTAAATATAAAGGATGTAAATGGAAATACAATTACAGCTTATGGTCAGAGCATAATGAACCTGAATTTTAATGGTAAACTATTTCCCCAAACTATCATAGTGTGTGATATCAGTCCAGATGCTATTATTGGACAAGACTTCCTGTTACATTATGTCAACAAAATTGATTATCAGCGTATGGTGTTACAGACCAGTTTGACAGACATTCAATGTTGGGTTGCTGGAGAAACTCAGATGATGTGCCGTGTAGAAGTCAAAGAAGAAATTACCATACCTGCAAATTCAAGAATGTTTATACCTGTGGATATCCCCTTCTGTGAAAAATTGAGTGAGAGCTGTATGATTGAACCATCTGTACGACTGTTTGACGAGAAAAATATAGCCATATTTGCCTGCCATACTACAAACTTCTGCTGAAAACAAAGTTGTAAGTCTGCATAATTTTAATGATACTGATATCAAGATATATCCAAAAATGAAGTTAGGAGATTATGAATCATATTATGAGAAGAACAGTATTGCTGTTTGTTGTTCAGAGGTTTCTTTAAACGAAAATCCAGAAGAATCCAATTTACCAGTTATGGGAATGAAGTTACATTCATTTGAATGGAAACGAAAGTATAGATTTTGCAAATCTGCTTAAAAGATACATTGATAAAACGGGAAAAAGCTGACAAAAAATCTTTGGACTCTTTTTTAATTCAGTAATGAAGATAGTTGATATACGTATACAACATTTTAAAGAACATTTTACTCTTAACAACAACCATAAAAATCCTATTTCTCGTATCAAACATAAACTAAAAGAACTAGCCAAGGAATTTGTTTTTGTCCCGGCTGAAAAAGCTGCTAATAATATTATTATAGTTTGACGTAAATTTTACATTGAGGTTCTGCAAAAGGAAATCACCAATTCATCAACATTCCAACTGACTTCATTTTCAGAAAACGATATATGTAACAAACATAAACTATTAGCTACTTCTTTACAAGCAGAACCAAATACAATGAAAGTCCCAACTATGTACTGGCTTCCGATGCTACACAAATCACCTTACAAATATAGATTTATTTCGTCTTCAAGTCATTGTTCCACTACTAAATTGTCTATTCTACTTACTAGTACACTTGGTACAATCAAAAACCTGATAATAAATTGTTCAAATAAGGCCTTTGAAAATAGTGGAATTAATTACTTTTGGAGTGTCAAAAACTCGTTGGAAGTACTTGATAAATTGCATGCATATATTGGTGATTTTGAATCTGTTCAAAGTTTTGATTTTTCTACCCTATATACCACTTTGCCTCATATTCTTATTAAGAAAAAATTCACACAACTAATTAAATGGGCATTTAAAAAGTCGGAATGCGAATACATATTTTCAAACTCTTTTAGGTCATTTTTTAGTAGCAACAAACAAAAGAACTATGTCAATTGGACATGCTTTGATACTATATCTGCCCTTGAATTTTTACTTGATAACATTTTTGTTCGCTTTGGAGATTCCGTATATCGTCAAGTTATCGGAATTCCAATGAGGACTAACTGTGCACTACTTATTGCGGACCTGTTTTTGTACTTTTATGAGTTACAATTTATGACTAAAATCAGCAAAGATCCATCGGAACAACATCTGATACAAAAATTTAACAATACTTTTAGATATTTGGATGATATATTGGCTCTCAATAATGACGACTTCAGTATGTATACTAAAGAAATTTATCCTGTTGAACTCACTTTAAATAAAGCTAATACTAACAATAACCACTGTCCTTTCCTCGATCTTGATATCTATATCATTAACGGGAAGCTTAATACAAAAATTTATGATAAAAGAGATGATTTTTCATTTCCTATCGTTAATTATCCATTTGTAGATGGTGACGTTCCCTTGTCACCATCTTATGGTGTTTATATATCTCAACTTGTACGATTCGCTCGTGTATGTAACAACGTATTAGATTTTAGCGAGAGAAATTTATGTATTACTGAAAAATTATTACACCAGGGTTTTCGATATCATAAACTAGTCAAAACATTTACTGAATTTTATCATCGGCATAAGGACATCATTCGTAAATATAACTCAACATGCAGACATCTTATACGTTCGGGTATTTCACATCCAATCTTTTATGGTAATATTCTTTACAAAGCACAAAAATGTCAGTATTCACCTCAAATGCTAACAAAACCTTTAAACAGACTTATTAAGAAGGGATATAGTTACGATACTGTTGTCAGGTCATTAAAGATTGCATATTTTGGCTTTAATATTAATTCACTTATAGGGTCTTTGCATCGGAATTAAACACATTTATTCTAAAACCAGTTGTTGGCATGACACGGGTTATGTTCTTCTCATATATTTTATGACGGTATAATACTAAACCCCTAACAGGAGGGATTGTGCCTGATATTCATATGATGAAGACATAATCTTTTAATCAGTTTAATTGAGGTCTGGAGCTGGCATGTCAGTACCTGCTAGTAGTCTGTTGTTATTTATGTATTATTGTCATTTTGTTTATTTTCTTTAGTTTCCTATTCTGACATCGGACTCGGACTTCTCTTATACTGAGTTTTACTGTACATACTGTTGTGCGATTGTTTTTTCTACCTTGGCTAGAGGTATACGGGGAGGGTTGAGATCTCAAAAAACATGTTTAACCCCGCCGCATTTTGCGCCTGTCCCAAGTCAGGAGCCTCTGGCCTTTGTTAGTCTTGTATCATTTTTAATTTGAGTTTCCTGTGTATAATTTGGAGTTTAGTATGACGTCCATTATCACTGAACTAGTATACATATTTGTTTAGGGGCCAGCTGAAGGACGCCTTCGTGTGCGGGAGTTTCTCGCTCCATTGCAGACCCATTGGTGGCCTTCGGCTGTTGTCTGCTCTATGGTCTGGTTGTTGTCTCTTTGACACATTCCCCATTTCCATTCTCAATTTTATTAAAAATGTATTCTCAAAGTCTTCAGACGACATAGGAAGGACCAATTTAATCCAACATGAAATAAATACTGGAAATGCAGTACCAATTAGACAGCCACTAAGAAGACTTCCTTTTGGCAAGAGGCAGATTGAAAAAGATGAGATCCAGAGAATGCTGAAGTTAGGAGTAATAGAATCCTCTACCAGTAGCTTCACCAGTTGTTTTAATTGCCAAGAAAGGAGGCCAAGGCGGAACTCGTTTTTGTGTTGATTGTCGTGGCGTAAACGGACTAATGACGGAAAAACTAGCCTACCCAATTCCAGGAATAGATGACTGCCTTGGTGCTCTTTTTACAGCCAGTTTCTACGGATGTATGGACTTAAATAGTGGATTTTAGCAGCTGTAGATGAAAGAAAAGACATCCTTTGCAACTAACCAAGGATTATACCAATTTATTGTAATGCCATTTGGGTTAGCCAATGCCCCCAACAGTTGTCAGAGATTAATGGAGAGTGTATTACGTGGGTTACAGTGGGAGGAATGTTTAATATATCTAGATGATATTATTGTCCCTGCCTCTACAGTACAAGAATAAATCGAAAGACTTGAGCATGTGTTTCAAGATTATTAGACGCAGGATTAAAATTGAAACCCTCAAAATGTATATTTTTTTAGAAAAAAGTCAAATTTTTAGGTCACATTGTCTCTGAAAATGGTATTAAAACAGATCCAGAAAAAACGGAAGTTGTACAAAAATGGCCCAGGCCCAAGAACCAGAAACAGATGCGCAGTTTCCTAGGACTATGTTCCTACTACAGAAGATTCGTTCCCAAATTTGCTGAAATAGCCAGACCCTTACATAAACTTTGTGAAAAATATGCTGCTTTCAACTGGACAGATAACTGTGAAGAAGCTTTCACTAAGCTTAAAGAAGTTTTAACCTCACCCCCAATCCTAGGATATCCTATAATTGGATCTAAATTTATCCTTGATACTGATGCTAGTGATAAGGCATTAGGAGCAGTACTTTCCCAAGAGCAGGACGGACAAGAAAGAGTTATTGCTTACATGAGCAAAGCCATGACCAAACTGAGCAGAGCTATGTGTGACTCGCAAAGAATTATTGGCTGTTGTTTGTGCTCTTCGCCACTTCCATTAATATCTCTATGGACAACCCATTTTAATAAGGGCTGATAATTATGCTGTCAGTTGGACGAGGAACTTAAAGGCATCAACTTGCCAAGTTGCAACGTGGCTACAAGAACTAGGGAATTATGATCTTACAGTTGTACACCGGCCTGGTCTAAAACATAGGAATGCAGATGCACTTTCCAGAAATCCTTGTGCTTCATGTTCCAGAAAGAGAGTGTTAACAACGCCCACGACAGTTGTGATGAAGACTCTGAAGAAAAAGAACATTCATCAGTTAGAACAGTAACACGTAGTTAAGCAGATACCAGTCCAACAAGGAACCAGTTTGTACTTTTAGGGTGGGATGTCAATACTTTAAGACATCAGCAGTTACAAGACAAAATTATTGGTCAGTTATTCATAAAATTTGAAGACAAAGATACAAAACCGGAATGGAATTCACTATCTGAGGAATCAACAGACCTAAAAACCTTATGGAACATGTTGGACAGATTTGAAATTTACAATGGAGTATTATATGTAAATTGGATGTATAATTTGGAACAAACTCATTTGAGACTTGTAGTACCTGAGTCTTACAAAGATATTGTTTTAAAATATAACCATGATATACCCTCAGCTGGACACCTAGGTGTAGAGAAAACCGTTCAGAAGATTAAACAGCACTTTTACTGGCCCAGAATGAAAGTCTGCATTCAAAATTATATTAAAAAGTGTGATAGTTGTGCCTCAAGAAAACCAGTGTTGAAACAAGGTTCTAGAGCTCCACTAGGGACTTATAATGTTGGTGCCCCAATGGAAAGAATTGCAATTGACATCTTGGTACCCTTGCCAAAGACACGACTCGGTAACAGATTTTGTCTGGTTTTGACAGATAGTTTCTCTAAATGGACAGACGCTTACGGAATTCCAGACCAAGAAGCAGCAACAGTGGCTAAGATATTTGTTAATGAATTTGTTTGTAAATTTGGTAACCCCTTGCAGATCAATACAGACCAAGGAGCAAATTTCGAATCCAAAATTTTCAAGGAAATGTGTGATTTGTTATGTATTGACAAAACCAGATCAACTTCTTTTCATCCACAGTCTAATGGCTGTGTTGAAAGGTTTAACCGTACTTTAACGAATATGTTAAGTATGTACTGTGCAAAAGACCAAGCTGTTTGGGATGAATATTTGCCTCAAGTTTTACTTGCCTACAGATCATCATTTCATTCAACCACTGGATTTACACCAAATTTCCTAACCTTTGGAAGGGAAGTAACTCTTCCATTATAAGCTGTAATTTCAATGCCTTCCCCAGCCCAAGATTATACTACATGTAAAGAAGACTTTGTTATAGACCTGCAAAATAGATTACAAACAGTTGCTGGCTACAATAACAACAGAAGATGTTCCTAGTATAGAGCTCCGGACGCCTGCTGAGCGGGCAACCTCTCTGCTACGTCTTGGTGGAATGCCATTGTTCCCTCCCTCCAGCACGACGAGACTGGAAAGGGGAAGTTCAGGTGAAAATTCCTGGAGATGTTCTCACCAAGGACTGGCTTCCTCAGGGCTGGACGGAAATGACCCCAGACACCAGGAAGCTAAACTGGAAATTTATTGCTTTCCAATATGAGCAGGTCTCCAATGATACAACTGTACCTAGTCGAGCAGGATATAATATAATATAATATGTTTGCCTTACCGGGAACTTCACCACATAATAAAATCAAAGATCTTAGCAGAACCATTATGAAGAACCTCTACTATATGTACGAGAATTTACGATTAATTGCCACCGAAGGGATTAAGCCGGATCTTTCCACTACTTTCATGCTGGACATGCTGGAGAAAGCAAGCGCTAGTCGCGATAAAACCACAGACCATATTTGCCATGCTTTGGATAAGGCTAGCATTCCTTTGAGATTAGACGCTTAAATTTGATTCATAAAATATTGCTGGACATTATATGAGAACACTATATCAATTACTTTGGACTTTAAACAAAAGCAAATATCGTCCGTTACTGCAGATATAGAAGATTACAGATTATGAACACTTCAGTATATGAAATCATCAATGTGACAATGGGAAGTGGATTTTACTTAATATTGAAATTTGTTATGATATGATATGCATTTATGATATATATAGGTATAAGGATTTCTTGTGCAGCACAAATCAGGCATGCAGTGGCCTAGCATATGTTATACGAGTAAGATGATATCAGCTGGGTCTGATATCTTAAGTGAACTCAAGGCTTGAAGTAGGTATTCTTGCTATACATGTAACAATTTGAAGTCGAATGGACAGACAACACAAATGGCAATATCTTTCTTTATTTAACAATGGCTGATCATACTGTATGCATTGAGTTGTGTTGTACAAGAAATGAGTGTAATATTTATTGAATTCAGGAGAATTCCACCACTTTAAGGTGGGGAGGGTGTAATGTGCAGGGTGTACCCCCCTGACATTTTTTAAATTATTGGAAATCAACATTTCCTTTTATTTTTCATGTTTTGCCGATTTACAAGTTCTTGTTGATAATGTTTGGCTAAGGCCCTTTGTTATGTTAAGATATTTGATAATTTTGCTTGTTG
Organism: Mytilus californianus; assembly: GCF_021869535.1. Lineage (NCBI taxonomy): Eukaryota > Metazoa > Mollusca > Bivalvia > Mytilida > Mytilidae > Mytilus > Mytilus californianus. The sequence continues at coordinate 67,236,301 of NW_026262712.1, forward strand.
CAAGCCAGGAAATAGTTTCAATGGAAATATTTCATTATTTGTTAACTTGTTCATAAGTTCAAAGTTAATCATGTTTGTTGTTTTCTTTTCATAAATTTCACAGGACTTTAAATCATATAAAAGTAAAGGCCATAGAATTTCCACGTTTTACTGCTGCTTTATATTTTTTGTAAAGTAATCATTACATTTTTAAAATAAGAAGTAAACAGAATTTTATTTATTCTCAGCTGATCGATCGATCGTAATCGATCACCATGTAAACAAAGTCACATGACCGTCTAGACGTCTAGGAATTCGTCTGCTATGTATTTTCTTTGAGATTTTAGTATTTTTTGCAAGATCAGTAAACGGGGAAACATAAATTTCAATTAACAATTTCCTACTATAATTATGTATCTAAATGATATGAATGTGTCGCCCTTGGGTTATTTTTGCACTAAGCCTATTTACAATGTAATTACGCCATTTTTGTATCAAAGCGCTTTACCCCAAATTATGTTTTGCTTGCCCGATTAAAATTTACATAATGTACGACGTTCTAACCTAAAGTCCCGCTTTTAATAAAGTCATAGCTAATAAAGCGCCACATCCGGTCAAGCTGTTAACTCTTAAGTAACTCCAAATTCATGAAAGTTCAGGCCATTGCCCGGCTCAACTTGTCCCACCATTTTTGTTCAAAATTGTTACGGTTGGCCAATACATGTCACGTGACATATCAATTTTATTATATAACGAGCGCCGCTTTCATCATATGGCGAATATCTGCCGTGGCGGGTAACTTCAAAATCCAAATATATTAGAGTTATAATTATTCGCAAGGAAATAAAATCACAGTAGAGGTATGAATATTTATTATAATTTTTTATACCATATTTAACTCAGCACATGGACGTACAGAATTTAAATGGGAAATAAGGATAAAAACCGGCTGTCAGTTCCTACCTTGTCCTGCTGCCCCAGAGTGTTAACAATGTAATCATGCAGTTATTCCCCATAACATCGACCTTTTTAACCACAGATAATTAACAAGGGACCATTAATTAGGATTTCACTAAAGATAAACTGTTATTTTCAGCCTGACATAATTAGTTATATGGATGTGCCAATTGTTTGGTATTTGGATGTTCCAGTCCCAATTTGGATGTGCCATCACAATCTTAAATATAGATGTTTCTTACCCTAAATTATACATGCTTCATCACCAGGCTTAGTCAAGGGTGACATAGTTATAGAAACAATATAAGAATATATTTCATTCCTGTATTTTACCATATTATTATATTTATGTGCTAATAAATATTTAGTCCTGTGGATTATGCATTATAGTTAGTGAAATATGAATGTCAAGTAAATGGTAAATCAACTTACAACTTCCAAATAAGCAAAGACTGTTTTCCTTAGTAGAAACGGATCCTTCTGTTAACTAATCATCTTAGTGCCGGTGCACTAAAACTTCATAAGATTAGGAGTATACGTTTTGGGCAGTTGTCCTGTGGCTGGGCAGATATTTCTCTGTTACAGGCAGGTACAATTGGTCCATTATGGCTGACCATCCAGAGACATATATATACACGTTTAAAATTGGTTATTGCTGCAACCTTTACAGAGACTTACCCAAATGATATAATTATATTGAAGCCTACCCCAGGTCCCTTACAGTATTACTGATGCTTTATCAATTGACCGTACTGAATTTTTACAGCAAAACAAATCGAAGGAAAAAGAAAATATTCCGTTAGTTTCAGTAACTAAATATAACCCATATATACGTAAAATAAAAAACGTATCATGAAACACTGGCATTTATTGCAGTTTGACGAGGAATGCGTACACGTATTCAATGTTGCACCAATAGTTGCATATAGCAGACATAAAAGTATGGGAGACATGCTTATTAGATCAAAGTTAAAGCATTTAACATAAAATTGACAGTTGGACCCCTGATGATGGCAGATTTTCATAATATCTAGATCTATTAATGAAGAATTAAAATATAAATATATCAATATATACATGAATAATTTTCATATTTGATTATATTAAAGTAATGCATCTTAAGATGACCATCCCAAGCTTTAAATGCCGAAAAACTAAAGTGGTGTCGGGTCCTATCAGGAATTATAGGATGCATGGGTGTTTTATAATAACAAAAAAGATGATGACCCACATTATCACTTTCATAAAAGTATATTCTTTGAGGATTGATCTTATTGGGTCATTTTTTCATTTTATTATGTTTTAACGGCAAGTTTGATTTTATTGTCAGTAGTTGGAGTGCAGGGATCCTCCCCAGGGTTGAAGATCCCGTCTGCAATGGTGTCCTTGGTAACTAATAACGTCCCTCTGTTTTCATGGCAATAGTCATGTGCCTTTCTGACCTCTGCTATCTGCGTTAGTGTGACTTTATTATGTTTAAGTATTTGCCTAAATTTATGGAAGCCCGATTCCATTTTTTGAGACTGACTCGGATGACATTTTCGAGCAGTCCCATTGTTTATTTTATATATCTCATGGGTCAATCATACTTTATAATTAACCTTTATCATATCAATCATAGAAATTACCTGAAGAGATGTTGGGTATTAAGTGACCTTTTCACTCCTGACACTCTTCCATAATGTGCAAATAGTAAGCATATTTGACCAAATTTACTTTCTATTCTGTAAGCCCCAGACTTCAAATAAGTACTGTCAGGTTCATAAACCTTTGGTTTTGTGTACCTTAACGGATACTCTTCTAAAATTTCCACATACGACACAAGCTTTTGAACTAGTTCAGAGTTTTTTTATGCTCTTATTCCTTTTGGCAATAAGGGACTTGCTCGCCTTTTCTTGGCCGTAGCATAAATGGTCATTACCTTCTTGTGTTCCCCATAAGGTCAGGAACGTTATAATTTAGTTTCAATTGCAAGCTAGTTTGTCCTGTCATCATACCGCAGATCTATTGGCACATATTTTCTCTTAATGAATTTATCATAATCACTCTGCGGGTTTTTTTTTCTCTCTGTTATAGTCTTCTGTATATTCACAAAGGCTTATTTCGTGTCCAAACTTAGATGGAAGCTAATCGTTTTGACTGAGACTACCAGCTGATGACATAAGACTTTGATCATAAACAAGAGTTAATATTATCTCTGAATTGCTGTTGCGAAACATACCCGCTGTCTAATGCTTCAAATTCATTTTGAAATTGGGCGTATCTATCCTCAGTAGGAGTGTCCCTACCAAAAAAAATACATACTGACTGGGGCAATCTCCGGCGCAGCAGAAATCATATCCGTTCCGTTAAAGGGAAAACGGTACTATTACATTTTCCCAGCATTAGGTTGGCCTTTTGTGTACCCACGACAGGTGAAGGAAGTCAAATTAGGAGCGCTGTGATTGGATGTAAGGGTACAATATATTTTTTTATTTATCTATGAATAACTGCAGTGTGTATATTTACAATATAAATTTTAAAACCTATTGAAATATTTTCTAGAGAATTATTCGAAAGGCTTCCAAAATTTCATAAATTTGGTGTAAAATGACGGTGGTCATGGATAACATAAACAAGCTCCGTTGGAAATTGGTCACGATACTATTTGGCTTCAATTTTTAAAATAGAATGATAAAGTACTAACACCACACATAACTGTTTTATCTAGGTTTTTATTATAAAAAGTGGTAAATTTAGAAAATGTTAGTATTGTCGCCTATGGCAGAATAAATAGTACCGTTTTCCCTATACTCAAGATAGCAAGGGAAATCAAAATCAATCAGCATACCTGCCAACTTTTGAAAGTCCCCATGGGGGTTTTAGTGCGCGACAACAATTCTTTGCGACATATTTTGCGCGTGCTGTTTTGTGGTCTAGAAAAAGTGTCATATTTGTATGACGAGCTTACAAGCCTTTTTCTTAAGTTTATTAGCATGATTCTAGTTATTATTAATATATCAGTAGGAAAGATGAATCTGTAGCTAGAAGACCAGGATTTATTTTCTTGTGTTAGGATATTAAAAGATTGTTGACGTTTAATGTTTAAAATTATGCACAAAGAAGGACTTTATCAGGTTGGGAACAACACCCCAAATGAGGGGTAACCCCTCAATGTATTAGGACATTAAAAACCAATTTTAAGTACAAATGAGCACATATCTATATTATTTGAAGAAACTTTTCCTAAAGAATTATACATCTATCTGGTATTATACATGTATGGTCAAAACATGTCCAAGAATTTTGTAATGTTCCTGGATTTTTATTGGGCCCCTCATTTAGAAAGACTTTAAAGTTATTCCAAATATAATGAATTTTCCCACTTTTAAGTTTAAAAATCTAAATTTTTCTTTTTTACAACAGTAAAATGACCCCTTGTCTTAATGTCTTGGGGACAGTCCCTCATTTAAGGGATATACCACTCATTTTGGGGGTTTGTTCCAAACCTGTTTGTTTGGTCCTTGTGAAAAATAAGTACAAAATGTATAGTTCATTGTACTTTAAATGATTTGCCCCATTTGGTTATTTAATTGAATACAAAAACGAGATATGTTACAGCAAGTGTAAGGTCAATAAATTAGTGAATAAACTACTATTTATTATCTTTATGGTAGTACTGCATCATTGAATTTTGTCAATCAGCCATGCTTTTATTCTTAAGCTGTTTAAGAACCTCCTTGCAGATGAAAATTAACCTTCCATGTTCACGATTTTACTATTCTGACTAACACACAGAGGAATACAACACAAGTTCAAAATCTAGCATGTTAGAATATTCTTAAGAGAAAACGTTTTTGATTGGCTTATTAATTTGATCATGAGAAACACAGAATTTGATTGGCTGATCACGATTGTCTTCCCTTGGGAACAGTTCAAATTCGGGAACAATCATATTTTTCATGTAAATTTTCACAAAATCGTGTTTTAGTGATTTTTTCACGATCACGATCGTGCAATCGTGACAAAGGGTCAAAATCGTGTAGTACACGCCTAAATCGTGAAAGTTGGCAGGTATGAATCAGACTTCAGTCATATTTTACTATTTTGAAGCATTTGATAAGTACATTTAATTTTTATCACAAAGAATAGAAATGTTTAACTGAGAACAATACTGTGTTGAGAAAAGTGCTGAGTCATCATAATAAGTCAAATTGATGGGTACTGAAATAAAACTTTATTCTAGGATTTCAATATTAACTATATTGTATAAAATGCACCAAACTATAGTTCTTTTGTAGTTGTTTTCACCTTTCGCAATGATTAATTCAATTGAAAACACCAGAATTCAAGTCACGACAAATATTTTTAACTGAAATATTTGCCTCTTTTGCTGTGTAATTCCCTAAATGTATCACATGGGTATTTTTCTAGACATAATCTATTAAAATGACAAATTGTTGGGTTAAGTTTGTACTGTTTATGGGGCTAGGCAATATTTGGTCATACTAGAAGCATTTTCAGTGTTGAAATTGTCCATTTAAGAAAAAAAGAGGCCCACTTGAGGCTAAATTTAGATAGAATTTATGCTATCCTGTGTAACGAATTGTTCACATTCTTGGCAAATCATGCAGCAAATATTTCAATAGTGCTTCATTTTGTAGTTTCTATCTTTTATTATATCAGGCATATATTATTTTTCATTTTCTTCTGTTTGAAAGGACTTTTGTTGGAAATCAATACTCCCAAGGGACATAATTCTGCTTTTTCATAGATTAATACAGGCAACAAAGGCAACTTTACAGCTGAGTATTTTGCATATTTAATGTTTTAAGTTTATAATATCTTTGTTTTAATCATCTCAAGACAGAATAATGGATTTTATAACAAGCTCTGAAATTTTGAACCACAATATGGCATATACTAAAGCATGAAATGGAGATTAGTATGAAAAATCTTGAATTTGTACTTATGTTGTAAATTTTGGATAAAATGAATAAAAATTGAATGGAACTGTCATTTTTATCTGTTTAAATGGAACTGTTTATAATTTTTTTTTTAAAAGATAAGATATGATTGAATACAGGTTGTTTATTAAGCCTTTATGAAAGAAGTAGAGAAAGAGGTAAACCAGCATGTAGGGGTGGGGACATAAAATGATCCATGTTTCTTTAAGTAATGGGGACATACAAGTATTTATTATAGGCAAGGTTTTCACAATAACCCAGTATTGCATTAATGGTGTCATAAGAATTCTTTATATCTTAATGTCACAGTATAGGGAAAACGGTACTATTACATTTTCCCAGCATTAGGTTGGCCTTTTGTGTACCCAAGACAGGTGAAGGGAGTCAAATTAGGAGCGCTGTGATTGGATGTAAGGGTACAATATATTTTTTTATTTATCTATGAATAACTGCAGTGTGTATATTTACAATATAAATTTTAAAACCTATTGAAATATTTTCTAGAGAATTATTCGAAAAGGCTTCCAAAATTTCATAAATTTGGTGTAAAATGACGGTGGTCATGGATAACATAAACAAGCTCCGTTGGAAATTGGTCACGATACTATTTGGCTTCCATTTTTAAAATAAAATAATAAAGTACTAACACCACACATAACTGTTTTATCCAGGTTTTTATTATAAAAAGTGGTAAATTTAGAAAATGTTAGTATTGTCGCCTATGGCAGAATAAATAGTACCGTTTTCCCTAAATACTACGTAACACTACACTCAATATTAAGTGAAGTATTGCGGAGCATGTACGGAACGGATATGAACTCTGCGCCGTAGATTGTGACTGGGGCAGCATATCCACAACGTCGGACTAGAAATCTTCCGACAAAATGTGAACCCTCATTCCATTACTTTGGCGATTACTGGTTTTAAACTGGTGATGATGGGATTCCAATTGTTAATGTTTTTGTGACATGTTTACCATTCTGATCAGCCATGTATTATTTAATCAAGAGAAGCCCAAATATACCTAACGATCCCCAGTTTAATATAACATTCGCAGCATCAATGTAATACCTTTGCTCACGAAAGACAGACGTCTGTGCAACAATCTGTAGCTGGAGATGGTATACGCAATACGAGCATGTCTCCAGTTTTACACTACTTTATTTTTTCAAATAAAAATATAACATTTCCTAAAAACTAATCAATAAAAAGAACAATGTGCAATACGATCACTACTATGATCACGTTTTACCAGTGATCAGTTTCACAAAAACATATTACGACTAAAGTTCATCGTAAATCATGAACAATTCAGTCTACTTATTAATACGATCAACATTTGTTGCAAGATGTTTTGTGAAACTGATCACTGCAGGTTCCTTCTGTTCTACGAGTAAAGAGGAGTAAGGCAGTGATGATTCCCGACAACTGGGTGGTACCCAGATTCCCCAGTCGGTCAAGCGAAGTAACCAGTCAATATGTCGTCTGCTACTACCAGCTTCCTGTTTAAAATCTTTAAATACCGTGAAGAATTTTATCTATTTTTCTCCAGAATACTTCAAAAATACAAGAAAACTCGGAAATAATCCCTTCCTGGAATATTTCGAAAATCCCTTTACCTTTGTTCACTGTATTTTTACCATTAACCACTGGCATGGTAGAACATAAAATCTAATACTGTCCGCGAAATTTTCCCACCTTCAGTGAAGTAATTGTGCGTTTTATCTTAACACCAATAAATACCTTGGATGGTCGATCTTGTCGTCAAGATTGCTCTTCTGTTATAAATATTTTATAGATGAATCTCTATTCCGGAAGGGGCTGAATCATAGCTTGGGATCCTGGCTCACTGCTCGACAGCGAAGAGGAGGTAGTGTTTCGGAACTTCTTTGGATGGTTTGTTACCTGATTCAGAAACTAATCCTACCAATACTGTCATTTCTTGTACTACACCAAACCCAATGATTGCACGTCAATATTTTAACCTCAAATGAATTCGTATTCATGTGACCTTCAATTTATCCGCTTACAAGTAGGTGGAGATGGGTTACGCATGTACTAAGCGTGTTCAGATATTAAAAAGAAAAGAATGCCAACATTGAAAGTGAATCAAGGATGAACCATTTCGTTGACTGATTCGATCCACAAAAAATCATTCTTGTAGACTTGGTAAAAACGATGATTAACATAATGTTTAATCTTTAAAATGAAATCAAACAAACATAGAAAAAAAAATCCAATTGCATGTGCTCGATATCAAGAAAAAAGTCAAAAAATATTTCAACCGAATTTGGTTTCTACCATCTTGGAATGATAAAAATATCATCAGTTTTATCGCACCATATTACCGGCTTTCGGTATATTGTAAATGTAATCGGTAACACAGATTTGTTATAACTTGTATGTTATTTTATTCGAATTTTGCTCTTTGTTGCATCTTCGTTCATTCTGGAAACGACATATTTTAGCAGGACTAAAGCCTAGTAGGAATAGAGACTTCTTTTGAATAAATATATCATTTCCGAATGCTACAGACCAATGAGCCATGAGAAAATTATAAGTTAATAAAACCGGTGTTAATAAAACAAACAAATATAATGATGAAGATTCAGACCATTGTGAGATTACTGTGTTTGGAAACAACATATCGAATAAATTGTTAAGTGTGTTTATAAAACTTGACCTTTTTTTCATCTAGATCTGTCGTATAAGTGTAAATCGAGTCTGTTTTGTACACGATAACAAAAAGCATGTTGTTCGATCATATCATTCGTGTATCTTAAAAGGGCATTATAGCTGCCAAATGCATATGCACCAAATTATCTCAAACTTTTAAATTTGATTTATTACATACTTAAACAATTTGCCATATGACTCCGGCAATAAATATGGATAAATGAATATAAACAGTTAATATAAATAGCACGTGCATTATTATAATGTCGATGTTTCTGTTTGAGCTCGTATAACACCGAAATCCGAGTGAATCGGATCCAGGTTTTACTCCACCGTTTGTGGTCTCGTGTAATTGCTCCTCGGAATTGATTGATCCCTCCGAGGATTTTTGGCGGTTCAAAACTAATAACGAAATTGATCTTCCTGTTTGTATGAGGCGCCGTTTTACTATTCATTCCTTATTTTGTGATATCAAAAAAAATTCTTGATATCAGGAATTCTATTTTTTGATATAAAAAAATCCCTTTTTTGATATCAGGAATTCGATTTCTTGATATCAGAAAATAATCTATATTTCTTGATATCAGAAATTCGAATTTTTGATATCAAAAACATTTTCTGATATCAAAAAATGATTTTTTTATATCAAATATTCGAATTCCTGATATCAAGAAATGATTTTTTGATATCAGAAAATAAGAAAAATATCAATGATTGCTCCCTGTGTGCCAACAAAAGCATCCGAGCTCACCCATAACCCTAACATTAGGTCTGGTGTTTCGGTCGTGTTTAAGGAAAGAATATCTCAGAGTTCGGCTTCATCAGTCATAAGAAGTTGTGTGTGTTTGTGTTTCTCACATATTAATTATTTTAAGGTTTATAGTCAACAATTGTAAGTTCCCGCTTCTTTTATAAGCAATTATTGGTTTCCTCTGAAACAGAATTGTGCAGCCAGGTTTTTGTGAAATTAATTAAGCCCCAGTGTTTTGGTAATATTGTTTTTAGTTTTTTTTCCCGTTGTTTATGTTGCAAATTTAGTAAGTCAGTTAGTTCTGTTTAGTATAGAAATAAAGAGATGTGGTATGATTGCCAATGAGACAACTATCCACCAAAGTTCAAATGAAGTGGATGTAAGAAATTATAGGCATCCATTCGACCTTCAACAATGAGGAAACCCAATACCGTATAGTCGGCTATAAAAGGCCCCGACATGAAAAATATGAAACAATTCAATATAGAAAGCTAACGGCCTAATTTATAACAAAACATATTACGAAAAACAAATATGACAGACATGAACCAACGACAATTACTGAACTACAGGCTTCTGACTTGGGACAGACACATAAAGAATGTAGCGGGATTAAACCCTAACCTAGGACACTGGTGTTACATCACAACATAGTGTACGAAGAAATTATAAAAATCATTTGAAAAGGGCTTTACTCATCAGATCGATACAAAGAAGAAAAACAGCTAGCAAAAACACAGGCCGGACGTGGCAGGGTAACAACAACAAAAAGACACAAAGTACAGATGTGAGAGTACTCTCAGTTACTGGCAGCTAGTACAAAGCCAAAAACAACTAATAAAAAAAATGCATGTCTTGTATTTTCAAATACTTCGTCTATTCATAGGGGTGCGTATCATAGATGTTTTGGGATGGAAATATATGACAGTCGACTGGTATGCGTTATACATTGTGAAATATATGCCAGTCGACTGGTATGCATTATACATTGTGAAATATATGCCAGTCGACTGGTATGCGTTATACATTGTGTTAATCCATATTAACAGAATGTATAACGCATACCAGTCGACTGGCATATATTTCCGCCCCAAAACATCTATGATACGCGCCCCTGTGGTCTATTTCGTCTTTTTACCAGCGTTTTTTGAAAGACTGCTAGTATTTCTTATGTACCGCGCCTTGCATATATCCTTTAAATTAATACATTTATTTTATATGAGCTTTTTCTGTGAAGTATTGCAAAGTTTCAGTAGGCTTGATGTACGTTTTCATTTCTAAAATACCTTCATTTTGGAAGCGTTTGTCTTTGTATTAAACGACTGTCACGAAAGTTACACTTCATTTTGAGAAAATTGGTATGTACAATTTAGGTGGGTATATGCATTGTATTAGATACATAAGGCGAAAAGATCGTGTATTACGTCAGTCGAACTTGAATATATCATCCAGACATATCGTATTTAAATCTTAAACACAACAGTGTTTTTTTTTCGATGTGTCAAGCTTTGTTAAACATTTAGTAAATTCTTAGGTCGATTAATTCCGCCGATTGGGATTGTTCGACGCAAAAGTAAATATGTTATTTTCTAGAATAATTTCAAAAATCTTCAATATATTGTCTTGTAGTGCATGGGACTCGAATTTCGTAATTAGTTGGATCGAGGTAAATCAGTACTCGTTCAGTTTCGTCAAACTGAGGATTTGTGTACATGTTTTTGCTTCAAATATTGTTATTAGATAGCAGTTTTCTGGAGACTTTGAAGTCTAAATTATGTTTATAAAACTTGAAGTGTATAAGCATTTTGTTTTTGTAACAATGGACCCTTTGTCATCAATATAATGACCAATATCGTGAGCGGTACTCCACATTATAAAACAATTGGTCTACCGGAAATATTATTTCAGATATTTCCTGATGTTTGGGCTCATGGGTGAGCTTGGATGCTTTTATTGACACACAGGGAGCCATCATTCATTTATTTTTTATTTTCTGATATCAAAAATTGATTTTTTTTTATATCAGGAATTCGAATTTTTGATATCAAAATCATTTTTTGATATCAGGAAATCTATTTCTTGATATAAAAAAATAAATCATATTTTCTGATATCAAAAATTCGAATTTCTGTTATCAAAAAATCGATTTCCTGATATCAAAAAATGAATTTTTGATATAAAAAAATTGAATTTTTGATATCAAAAAATTGAATTTTTGATATCAGAAAATATTTTTTGATATCAGAAAATAAGGAATAAATAATAAAACGGCGCCTCATATGTTTGACCCAAGTTTCACTTTTTCGGTTAACATTCTTTTCAATAACTGAACTGGCTATGTTGTTTTTATATAATAAAAAAAAACGTCGTTTTTCAGTAAACAGTTAAGATGTAAGTTAACAAATAATCTATTGATGAGCGTTTTAATTTATATGACCAAAATCATCGTCATTCTATATATGTAACCGTTATATTTAAAATGCATTCAGAGACTTAGGATACATCATGTTCCTTCATACTCACGGTCGGTTCAAAATGTATTTTACAAGGTGCCTCTTAAAAAAATCTTTCCCAAAACATAACTGCTTCAATTTTAGTCTTAAAAATTGCACATATTATATATGAATTGTTTTTTTTAACTATTATTAGTTTAATTTTCAAATGAAACCTTATTGAAGATTGCAAAAGGTAAATCAATAGACATTCTGTTCAAAACCCGAAATTAACGGTATAGAAGAAGAGAAAATGTAATTTATCTTTAATCATGATCTCAGTTATTTCGATAATATACATTCGACCGAAACAATTAAAGAAATGAAGAAATAAATAGACAAATGTAAAACTTTCTTCCTTGTTCTATATGACATTAGCGGTGCATGATCGTATCCGTCAAACAAAACGATAATGGTCGGTTGTACTGTGTGATAAATAGAAGAATTCAATAACATACACTTATACCCGTATTGAATTTCCGTTCGATAAATCACATAAAAAGGTATATTAAGTTAAAAATACACACACTATTTGTACAGGTACAATATGGTTAATTGTTAGATTTCCTCTACTGATGTACCCTGTCGGTAAGAGTGGTTTCTTTTAACACTTTTTATTTACATTTTTTGTTATCTAAATGTTGAAGAAGTATGCCTTTGTTTTGTATGCTCAATTATAGAAATTTTTTTATGATAAAGCTGTTTAATTTTGGAATTGAAATGTTCAGTTTGGATGTTCGGTTTTACAGCTACATATTGATTACACGTGAACCTACACGATTAAATGATTGATTTATTTTTTGCTTAATATGAAAATATTCCATATAATATAAAAAATATGGTCGTTTCTTGGACTTCTCCCGTTCGGCAGTTAAGCTTTGGCTAAAGTTGGTGTATACAGTGGAAGTATAAATATGCTGCCACATCATGACATCCATGACATCCGGTCCGAATAAAGACAGTAAATTCTATGCCTCGTGTTGATAGAAAGTATGTCATTATTAAACATGTTAATGAACCCTTGCAACTTCTCTTTGCGGACCCAAGGGGGGGGGGCGTTGCATGGCGATCCAAGTCAAGAATACCCTCCTTTTCCTGTGGCAGTCGCAATTCTTGTCCATCATCTTGGTCGAAGCTCTTTGCAGAAATTACCTATTGCATCAATCGTTAATTTGTTCTCGTTCTGAATATACATACACTATTTGCCACTGGACGTCTAAAAAAGCAATGTATCTTAAAGACATTAGTATTTTATGTAATAAGAACAACAATTGACTTGGCAAGGGATCAAATGCACGAATTCCGTACTTGATGTCCTTTTCAGCCTAAGAAATAAAGCATTACAAAATCAATTGTTTTTAACTTTCAGATTATTGATAGGTATGTTCAAACTTTATAGATTGTAAGAACTTTTAAATGTTATGAATATTTACGAATATTTACGGTCGATTTATGAAGAACATACGATATTACTAATTTTCATTATGTTGAATCTTTAATCAAGACGATAGAATTTCTTGGGTACTGAAGGTACTGCTGCAGATCAGAAAAAAGAGGCTAGTATATTTCCTATCTTTGTGCATTCTCTCAAAAACTCATTTCAAAACACTATAACATCACGTACTTTTAAGACAAGACATTAACATTTGTATACAATTTTTATTTCATGGCAAGTGTTTGTTGAGAATAATAAATTTTATTTTGACAAAGGGAAATCTGTATTTTAATCAGTTTGTGAATCACTATTGTATATTTTTTCAGTACTGATTTTTGTAGATCCGATTTTGGAGCTTTGCATATGTATAGAATCCTCTCTTTTATTGACCGCATGCTGATTTCAATATTTTCGGTTTTCTGACAGTTGGATTTCTGTCTTATTGGCGTATAACCAAATTCGCCTTTTATTTGAAACAGCACTACGACGTTAAGAAAAAGAACAGGCGAACAACAGTCCAAAATCTTTACACATAAAACTGAAGATTGTGCTACATAAATCCTATAAAAAAAACTGGCAGTGAACTAAAGTGGTCTGGGCTGGTTAACAGTTTCTACTCAACTAAAAGCTTCGTGTTACTTATGTTACAATCGTTGATAATGGAGTCATAATCGACGAAACGGTAAAATAATGTAACAATTCTAAAATGCAACTGAATAATACTAAACCCCTTATATCTATTGACCTATAGGTGTAGACTTGTGTAATTATTTTGGAATACAGAAGACAGAGTCGATTGAAATAGACAAGACAGTCACTTGGAATAAATCAACAGAGTCTATTAAAATATAGAAGATAGGGTCGATCGGAAGAGAGAAGACAGAGTCACTTGGAATAAAGAAGACAGAGTCGATTGGAGTTAATAAGACAGAGTCGATTGGAATAAAGAATATAGGGTTGATTGGAATAAACAAGACAGAGTCGATTGGAATAAACAAAACAGAGTCGATTAGAATAATCAAGACAGGGTCGATTGGAATAAACAAGACAGTGTCGATTGAAATACAAGATCAAGCCGTAGCATGAGAGGGTGGCTACCACAGGTACCCTTTGTTTCAAGATTTATTCAATGGGGACTTTTTTTATCGTCTCATATCTCTATTTGGAGCAAATTACAGAACACTCCTTAAACTTAATGTGAATGAAAAATGAAAAATACAACGATACACAATTTTTTAATTTTCGCATTATATTTCCAACAATAGGAGTAAATATCTACTTCATATACATTATAGTAGGCAATCAGTTATTTCATGTTTGTTCAGACCGAACTAGAACAAATTAGCAATAAATACAATACGTAGGTCCTCTGTAATATGGGTCGTCCGGGATGAAGGTCGGTAAATTTGGACTGCCACTGGAAAATAAGGGTATATCGGATAAGGACAGACATGTTGCCTTGCAACAGGCTACCTACGGACTATCAAAGAGTTGTCGCAAGGGTTCTTATCGTGCAGAGACGCAGAGCACTCTCTCTACACATAAAACTGAAGATTGTGCTACATGAATCCTATAAAAAAAACTGGCAGTGAACTAAAGTGGTCTGGGCGGGTTAACAGTTTCTACTCAACTAAAAGCTTCGTGTTACTTATGTTACAATCGTTGATAAGGGATTCATAATCGACGAAGCGGTAAAATAATGGAACCATTCTAAAATGCAACTGAATAATACTAAACCCCTTATATCTATTGACCTATAGGTGTAGACTTGTGTAATTATTTTGGAATACAGAAGACAGAGTCGATTGGAATAGACAAGACAGAGTCACTTGGAATAAATGACACAGAGTCGATTAAAATATAGAAGACAGTGTCGATTGGAAGAGAGAAGCTAGAGTCACTTGGAATTAAGAAGACAGAGTCGATTGGAGTTAATAAGACAGAGTCGATTGGAATAGAGAATATAGGGTTGGTTGGAATAAACAAGACAGAGTCGATTGGAATAAACAAAATAAAGTCGATTAGAATAATCAAAACAGGGTCGATTGGAATAAACAAGACAGTGTCGATTGAAATAGAAGATCAAGCCGTAGCATGAGAGGGTGGCTACCACAGGTACCCTTTGTTTCAAGATTTGTTCAATGAGGACTTTTTTTTATCGTCTCAAATCTCAATTTGGAGCAAATTACAGAACACTCCTTAAACTTAATGTGAATGAAAAATGAAAAATACAACGATACACAATTTTTTAATTTTCGCATTATATTTCCAACAATAGGAGTAAATATCTACTTCATATACATTATAGTAGGCAATCAGTATATTTCATGTTTGTTCAGACCGAGTTAGAACAAATTAGCAATAATTACAATACGTAGGTCCTCTGTAATATGGGTCGTCCGGGATGAAGGTCGGTAAATTTGGACTGCCACTTGAAAATAAGGGTATATTGGATAGGGACAGACATGTTGCCTTGCAACAGGCCACCTACGAACTATCAAAGAGTTGTCGCAAGGGTTCTTTTCGTGCAGAGACGCAGAGCACTCTCTCTACACATAAAACTGAAGATTGTGCTACATGAATCCTATAAAAAAAACTGGCAGTGAACTAAAGTGGTCTGGGCGGGTTAACAGTTTCTACTCAACTAAAAGCTTCGTGTTACTTATGTTACAATCGTTGATAATGGAGTCATAATCGACGAAACGGTAAAATAATGTAACAATTCTAAAATGCAACTGAATAATACTAAACCCCTTATATCTATTGACCTATAGGTGTAGACTTGTGTAATTATTTTGGAATACAGAAGACAGAGTCGTATGGAATAGACAAGACAAAGTCACTTGGAATAAATAATACAGAGTCGATTAAAATATAGAAGATAGGGTCGATTGGAAGAGAGAAGACAGAGTCACTTGGAATAAAGAAGACAGAGTCGATTGGAGTTAATAAGACAGAGTCGCTTGGAATAAAGAATATAGGGTTGATTGGAATAAACAAGACAGAGTCGATTGGAATAAACAAAATAGAGTCGATTAGAATAATCAAAACAGGGTCGATTGGAATAAACAAGACAGTTCCGATTGAAATACAAGATCAAGCCGTAGCATGAGAGGGTGGCTACCACAGGTACCCTTTGTTTCAAGATTTGTTCAATGGGGACCTATTTTCATCGTCTCAAATCTCAATTTGGAGCAAATTACAGAACACTCCTTAAACTTAATGTGAATGAAAAATGAAAAATACAACGATACACAATTTTTTTAATTTTCGCATTATATTTCCAACAATAGGAGTAAATCTCTACTTCATATACATTATAGTAGGCAATCAGTATATTTCATGTTTGTTCAGACCGAGCTAGAACAAATTTGCAATAAATACAATGCGTAGGTCCTATGTAATATGGGTCGTCCGGGATGAAGGTCGGTAAATTTGGACTGCCACTTGAAAATAAGGGTATATTGGATAGGGACAGACATGTTGCCTTGCAACAGGCCACCTACGGACTATCAAAGAGTTGTCGCAAGGGTTCATATCGTGCAGAGAGCAGAGCACTCTCTCTACACGAGGCATTGGATTTAACGTCCCCATTCAAACCGGACGTGACTGTGTATTTATACATCCCACACAGTCAAACAGTTGCCCTTCTTCAGCAAGAGATTTAGCTGCCGGTCGGAAGAAGATAAAAAAGGACCACATTTTTATTCCCAGTCACCCTTTGAGATTCAATGTTTAATATCTATGTGTTAATTTTTAGGATTGATTAATAAATTATTGATTGTTGTTGACAATGTTTGCTTTTAAAAACTTTCACTGTCAAATATTTCATTCATAACTCAGACGAGATATTTAGAGCGCCATTGACTAAAGAGGTTTTAATGTGTTAGTCACAAACAAAAATTTTACCTTTGATTTTATAATACAAGTCATGAACGAAACCAGCAAGTGGCTGTTGTAATTTTTACATGGAAAGAGCATACACGACACCCTACCAATACGTAGATTTGACGTTCCCATTTGAGACAGCTGCGTATTTAATCATCCCATTCAGCTATAAGAACCCATTTCAGTATGGGCCTTACTACCGGACGGGAAAAATTCTTGTAAATATATGTGTATAATTCAGTGAACTTTTAAACCATGATTGGAAAAAGGTTGATTGATTGTTTGTCAGGATTTTCTGACGAGAGACAAACTCACTTAAATACCAAAGTCAAACTGAGATAAAGATTATATACTTATATATATCTTAGCTGGTGCAAGTATAAAAACCTTTTATGTCGTTTTTTCAAGTTCACATTTACATAGTCTGGGGTTAAATTATTTTAGACATCAACAACTTTGTTTGAAACATTCAAGGAAAAATTTTGGACAGAAGCATCTTTCCTCTGAAGAAAAAAGTTTGCAATTTTTCCCTATTTTACTGTTGAATGGAATCAGTTTTTGGCAGTCAGCAATACACATTTACACTGACAGTGGCAATCGTGGGCGAGACATATGTTTCTGCGGGACCTTTTAGTATTATCATTTTAGGTAGATGTCCCGAATTGCAAAAACATTTGTTGATTGATTGAATGATTAATTGATTGTTGATGTATACTGCTGTTAGAGTTTAAAGCCACTCTTTTTTTTCCCGTGGGATTGACTGGGGTGTAGACATATGGTCATTCCTTGGAATTCTCCCGTTCCAGCAGTTTAACCCTAACTAAAGTGGTGCATCCGTTTGGCTGTGTGGGATGCATAAATACCCAGTCAAGTCCGGTCGGAATGGGGATGTGACCTTATCTGATCCCAGATGTGGCCTGATGTAAAACAACATACCCCCTTTTTTTCAGTCGCAGTCAAAATGTTAACCTGTTCTCGTCCTGAACATGCATGAAATATTTGCCACTTGACAATTATCAAACAACAATCAATAAATTAATAAGCACTTTTGGCTATATCTTGCAGTTCAATTAATATTAGTAGAGGAAGCCGGAGTAACCAGAGAGAACCACAGAACTTCGGCATGAAAACTGGCATTCCGGGTCAATTAAGATCGGAGTCGAACGCACCTGCCAGACCACTCGGCAGCCAAGGCCCCCGATACATTTGTACCTAGATAAGTCAATCTATAGAGAACTATAGCAATTGCGGGATCAGGATAATATCCGCGGTCTGAAATTAGTGTCACTTGATGGGATTTTACCTGGTGAATGTTTACATGTTTTATACGACCACAAATACATGTATTTACCGGCATGTTTTATAACAAATGCCAATTAAAACTTGAATATTTTATTTTGTAGTTGATCTATGGAAACAGTCGAGGAAAAGATATTATAAAATGTAAGACTTGCTCAGCACATCATAACATTGAACATCTGTCTTTTTATTTTTATTTTTTACACATCGAATTAAACAAGAATCACAAGATAGAGCATTTCTCAATATATTACGAACACTCTTACCCCAAATATATATGTGCGGTCTTAACGATGTATTCTCAATAAAATGATAACTCATCATATATAACAGGACAAAAATTGTGTACGCCAGACGCGTGTTTTGTCTACAAAAGACTCATTAATGACGATTCAATAAAAACATTAAAAAGGCCAAATAAAGTACGAAGTTGAATAGCATCGAGGACCCCAAATTCCGCAAGGTTTTGCCAAATGCAGCTAAGGTGATCTATTCCTGGGTTAGAAAATCCTTAGTATTTGTAAACAGTTAATTTTTAACCATGACCAAATCAATGATAATTCGTGTCTAATGTTAGATATTTATAATAAGGTTCATTTGTCTAGAATTGAATCTTTGCTGCACATCATATTTTTCTTATATTTTTCCCTGAACTTCTCTTATCTTGCTGCACAGATATATCACGTGAAATATATATGAACAATAATTGGTGAGTTCTGGTGACGTATACAGCCAGTAGAAAGATAAGCAATAGCATCATTACAGAGAACGTGCCAAATATTGAAGAATTCCATTTGTCAGTGTTTGCAAGGTTATTAATGTTTGTTTCTAGATTCCCACTGTAACTGTTAAAGAAAGCCCAGGTTACGTGTTCCGTCTATAAACTAGATATTTACAATACAACAGATTGTTTTGCCTTTTGTCATGTCGGAGCTTTTTTAAGCTTACGATACGGTATGATCTTGTTCATTGTTGAACGTAGGGGCCTCGGTGGCCGAGTGGTCTTATAGTCGAACTACTGTATCACTAGCCTGTCAACACTGAGTTTGTAAGTTATAATCCCGCACGTGGCAGGTGCGCTCGACTTCAATCTTAATTGATTAGGATTGTTAGTTTTCCTACCAAAGAACGGTGGTTCTCTTTGGGCACTACGGCTTCCTCCATGAATAAGAAAAATTACCGCCAATGCCGCCCAAGAAAATAAATGGTAAATGTGTCCATGGAATACATATGATGCCCCCGCTTGCATATAATGTTATAAAGGGACATAACTAGAGAACTGTAAAATTGACGCCACCCAAATTCGAACTTAATCTGAGTTTTGTGGTAATAAGCATTGTGTATAAGTTTCGTAACATCTATGAGTTTGACTGTCCCTCTGGTATCTTTCGTCCCTCCTTGATAGAGTCAAGCTGAAGTTAGAGAACGGAAACGAAAAATTCAGCAATTTTTTCATTACTTAAAGGGGCATAACTCTTGAACAATATAAGAAACCGCCACCCCATTTCAAACTTGATCTCAGTTTTGTGGTAATAAGCATTGTGTATAAGTTTTATAACATTTGGTAGAGGCAAACTAAAGTTAGAGAACGAAAATTAATTTTGGTACGTACGTACGGACGGACGGACATAAAGACGGACAAGGGTAACACTTAATACCCCCTTGGCTGAGGCGGGGGCATAAAAATAGCACAATAGTGCTGAAAATAGCGTTAAACACCAATCAATCAATCAATCTTTATTGAAATCGTATGATGACCTCTACGTCATTTGGTCTCTGATGTATAGTTGTTTCATCGGCAATAAAACCACATCTACTAAGCTTTTATAAACAATTATGAATAAGCAATCACATTTATAACTTTTTTCAAGAGTCAAAAGCTAATGTCTTAATGTGCTGTGGCAATTTGCATAACTAAAAAGGGGGTGGGCCTTGATAACAAAAGTGTTCTTTTTTTTTGATACAGTATGATTTTCCCGATAATCATGAAAACTTATCAAATATACTTCCATCCCTATTCTTTTGCATTATATTTCAACTACACTATTGGGGTGAATTTTCTAGCTTAAGCCTTTGACGCACAGCCACTATAAGCAATTTTGTTTTTCTTGTTTTTTTTTTTTTCTTATACTTTTTCACTTTTTCAGATGTAATGCTTAGTGTCATCATTTTCTGGATATCGTTTGATCCTGTAAAAAACACTTTACATTGGATGACGGTGGACAGTCTTTTGAGAGAGAATGAAGGCGTGCTGTGTGTAATGTTTGTTGGTGGTTTAGGCAATCATATATTCCAATTCGCATCAACTTTCGGAATTGCAAAATCCAAAAATATGACGGTTGTGTTAAATAGTGATTCTTTTCTCAGTGAAGTATTCAAAATCAATGTAAAATTTAACAAAACTGATTTGTTTTGTAAACAACAGAAATCACTTGATGAAAAACTGCCTGCTGCTTATGATCCAAGTTTAAGAAAGTTCAACTCTTCTTATAGTTTTCGTTTAAGAACGTATCTTCAGTCATGGAAATATTTTCATGAATACGAAAAACCTCTCAGAAACCATCTTACTTTTCGTGATCACATAGTCAAAAAAGCGAATAGCATAATAAAACAAATCTTGACGAAGTACTCTAGATCTAGAACAAACGTGACCTTAGTTGGCGTTCATATTAGGCGAGGTGATATGGTAAACAACAAGCAAGGTTTTACTGTTGCTACGCCTGAATATATAGTGAAAGCAGTTAATTATTTTTTAAACAAGTACAACGACGTTATATTCATTGTAGCATCTAATGGGTTAGAATGGGCAAAACAAAACATGCCTGGGAATATTCGTGTAGAATATGTTCATGAAAAAAGAACTATTGACATGGCAACATTATCTTCCTGTGATCACACCATTATGACTGTTGGTACTTTTGGTTGGTGGTGTGCCTGGTTGGCAGGAGGTGATGTAGTATACTTCAGTCGTCCATCAGTGAAGGGTTCTTGGTGGGACAAAAGAATTAACTTGCGTGATCACTTTTATTCCCATTGGATTGGGATACCTTGATTAACTTATGAAAATATATGTTGATGCCGGGACAACTGTAATGAAACGTTTGTAGTAAAAACAAGACAAAGTATTGATGTGCCATAGTTTGTTTTTTTTTAAATTCGTTAAGAAGAGAAGAAAAATTCTCAAGTTTTTACGACGAACATTTGACGTTAACTTGATGGGGAAAATACCACATGCACTTTGGGGGTCGAACGTAAGAAAAAAAACGAATACATTATCAAACTGAGGCTAAAATGCACAGGTTAATCTTTAAAAATCTGTTAATCACGAAAATACATATTTAATAGTATACGTTTTTTGTAGTCTATCACAAATGCTCTTTGTAGCACCACAGAAATATTTGTTACGGTTTGTGCCGTTACATTTTTACAACTTGTACACGTGGATTTCTGTTCAGAAATTTATTTATTGATCGGTGTTTAACGCCACTTCAGCACTATTGTGCTATTTCGTGGCGGTCAGTTTTTATTGGTGGAGAAAGCCGGAGTGACCGGGGAGAACCACCGACCTTCGGTAGGAAAACTATAAAAACCCAATCAACTATGATTGGAGTCGAGGGCACCTGCACCGTGCGGGATTCGAACTCCCAACCTCCGTGTTGACAGGCTAGTGACACAGTGGTTCGACTACTTAGGCTATTCTGCCACCTAGGCCACCTCAGTAATCGCAAAAACAGGATAAACCTTTAGTGGTCTATCCTATATTAATGTTAAAATATTATTTCAGTCCGAATGTCCTTATTTGCTTTCTTTCGATAACTATGATACATCGATAACTTTAATTTGTAGTTTTTGTCAAAATGTCTGACTCTACCTATTGAACAGCATTGCCTTTTTATAAGAATTTATTACCGTCAGCTTGTTAAGTACATGTGTTCAGCATCAAACATACACACTGTTCAATTAGAGAAAATTGAAATCAATTACAAAGCCTGGAAAAAAGTAATATTGTATAATACCATGTGAGTAATCAACACTTCGGAAAGTTCCCCGCTTCGCAGTACATATACTTTGAAACAGGCGAAAGTATGTGAAGGAAGATAACTCAAGCGTATATATATATATATGTAAGAGGCATTTTATTAAATTTAGGCATTTATAAGATGCCGGAAAACTTTACGCATTTTCTGAAATGCCTTTGAGATTTAGGCATTTTATATAATGACTATTTTTTTCAGGCTTTTTACAAATGCCCAGAAAGATTAAAAGGCATTTTACAAAATGCCTGAATTATTTTATAGAATGAAATTTTCACAAAAATTGTATGGAAGAACACAGCAATTTTATCTATGATAATTACTGAATGTTAACGCTTGCTGGTAAGTAGATTAGAATCTAATTATCAAAAATAAAGTCTACTGAATTATTTAAAATTCCCACAAGTACTGAACTCGACTATTATTTGTTATTTCATCAAAATATTTGGATGGAAGGTTCTGTTGATCATTTGTCCTGATTTTTTGGCAATACATCATTTGGCATTAAATCTGGTCTTAGCACTACAACCACATTTGGTGAAACCCGGACCATGACAATTTCAGCTCTGTCAACTTTTAAACGTTTGAAAAACATGGGGTTTTTTAAGCAGCACACGTATAAATATCTTCTTTTCACGTGTTTCCAAAAGATTTGAAGTAAAATTATAATGATTATGTTAACTTACATCTTTTGGGTTATCAGGGCATTCACCAGAATGAATCAGATATTCTCATAGTAGGTGATGCATGCTTAGTAGGAGACGCTTACACTTTGGACGGATGCACATTGATTTGCCTCTTTTTGATTGGTTGTTTTTATTTTAACATCAGTACACTACTGTCGCCTTAATTCATCAGATTGTGAAGACCTAAGAATGTCCTGGAGGTAGTGACGATGATAATCATATCTTCATTTCACAACCAAACACGACCTTGTATAGTGAAACCAAAGCTTTAGAGGGAAATTCGTTTTGCTGTGCAGCATGTATGAATATGATGCCTTTTGTAAGGAAAGTACCACGCTCTCTGAACGTTTAAGAACACTTCTTAAAAAGGTGCCTTTTGGAAAGTAACATCTGTCCCTACCCAATATACATTCTTTTCAAGCGGCAGTCAATAATTTTGTCCCTTACCCAAAAAATCTATTGTAGAACTTACCTATTTGATTTATATCATTTTTTCTCGTCCTGAAATATTTGCCACTGAACGCAAACAAACAACAATTAGTAAATCAAACATTATCCTTCTTTTGTTTTGAATCTAGATTTTCTAAAAATTGTCTTTAAATTTTGATTCATTGTGAGAACAATTTGTCCTTCTGTAACAAGAAGGCATAAAATTACTATCTGAAATAATAAGTAAGTACAAACTTAATGTGTTTCACTAAAAGAACCTATTACAGACATACAAACTTTCCCATGTAGTATTTGAAGAATAAACTTAATTTTACTGTACCATTAGGCATTTCATTTGCAAGATATTGTGTTTTTGTCATATCTCAATGATATTCTAATCTTTTTCTACAAATTACTGAAACTGACTATTGCTTACATCCACTTTATTTGAACTTGGGTGGATAGTTGTCTCATTGGCAATCATACCTCATCTCCTTATTTTTATAGGTATTTTTAGTCATTTTATATATGCCTGTCAAGTATAGGCATTATGTAAATTGCCGGAAAATTCAGTCATTTTACAAAATGCCTGTAACGTATATAATGATTGTGTTTCAATACAGACGAGATTGTCCATGAATTCGCCATGTACAACACATTCATGAAACATACACAAAAAAAGCCATCCAAAACTGGCAAAAGAAATGACAAATGGTACAAAGCACAAGGTTCAAGATCAAATGTTCCAAAATGATATACATTTATATACATGATAATAAAGTATGTAGACTGATTATTTCCTTATTCTTTAAAATATAAATATCCTATATCCAAATGATAAGAATTGAATTCAATAACCTTGATACCTTAACAAAAGAATAGGAAATAAATAGCTTTCTGTTAAACTGGCAAATATATAATGAACTGAGTTATCTGTTAGTTTCGTAGATTGCAAATAGTTATAAACCAGGAAATGTGTCCATAGTACACCATGCCAAAATGGGTCAAAATGGTTATTTGGCATATTATCACAGGCTCTTGTTTCTATCCATGGGAAGGTCGACTATCCATATATAATAGACCTCTAACTTCTATTATACATGGATAGTCGACCTTCCCATGAATGTAACAAGTGCCTGTGCATATTATATAATCATTTTAAAATTCACTCCCCCTTCCCAAAAAAAAGGGAGCATGTGTAATAAATTTCAAGTTGATGTGACCACAACCTTATGATATACTACCTAACCAAAACTTTAACCTGAGATTTAACAAATAATTGAATCCTGAAAACGGATAAAAACCATAATTTGGCATGTAATTTATTAAGTTCATTTCATAATCAGCATATTTTCTTAGTTCAAAGTTGATGTGAACACAACTTCATGGTAAACTACATGGACCAAAAACTTAAACCTGATATGGTACGGACGGACTAACAGACCTAGGAATGGACGGACGCCTATACTAAAAACATACTGATGTCCTTTACTATAGTAGGCAGAAGATAAACTGGTACAACAGGAATCGCCTTCACGGTACACCATACTACATCAATCACTAACACCCGACTCATGCGACGCCTTCACGGTACAACATACTACATCAACCACTAACACCCGACTCATGCGACGCCTTCACAGTACAACATACTACATCAGCCACTAACACCCGACTCATGCGACGCCTTCACAGTACAACATACTACATCAACCACTAACACCCGACTCATGCGACACCTTCACGGTACAACATACTACATCAACCACTAACACCCGACTCATGCGACGCCCTCAAGGTACAACATACTACATCAACCACTAACACCCGACTCATGCGACACCTTCACGGTACAACATACTACATCAACCACTAACACCCGACTCATGCGACACCTTCACGGTACAACATACTACATCAACCACTAACACCCGACTCATGCGACACCTTCACGGTACAACATACTACACCAACCACTAACACCCGACTCATGCGACGCCTTCACGGTACAACATACTACACCAACCACTAACACCCGACTCATGCGACCCCTTCACGGTACAACATACTACATCAACCACTAACACCCGACTCATGCGACGCCTTCACGGTACACCATACTACATCAACCACTAACACCCGACTCATGCGACGCCTTCACGGTACAACATACTACATCAACCACTAACACCCGACTCATGCGACGCCTTCACGGTACAACATACTACATCAACCACTAACACCCGACTCATGCGACGCCTTCACGGTACAACATACTACATCACCCACTAACACCCGACTCATGCGACGCCTTCACGGTACAACATACTACATCAATCACTAACACCCGACTCATGCGACGCCTTCACGGTACAACATACTACATCAACCACTAACACCCGACTCATGCGACGCCTTCACGGTACAACATACTACATCAACCACTAACACCCGACTCATGCGACGCCTTCACGGTACAACATACTACATCAACCACTAACACCCGACTCATGCGACGCCTTCACGGTACAACATACTACATCAACCACTAACACCCGACTCATGCGACGCCTTCACAGTACAACATACTACATCAACCACTAACACCCGACTCATGCGACGCCTTCACGGTACAACATACTACATCAACCACTAACACCCGACTCATGCGACGCCTTCACGGTACAACATACTACATCAACCACTAACACCCGACTCATGCGACGCCTTCACGGTACAACATACTACATCAACCACTAACACCCGACTCATGCGACGCCTTCACGGTACAACATACTACATCAACCACTAACACCCGACTCATGCGACGCCTTCACGGTACAACATACTACATCAACCACTAACACCCGACTCATGCGAATCTCTTATTTCAATTAAATTCAGGGGCGGCTCCAGGGTTTTTGAAAGGGGACGTAATTCCTGAAATAGGTATATATATTGCCAAGCGGAGTGATTTGAAAATATTTGGGATGATTGTATGCTAAAAAAGTATATATATATATTCTTATCAAAGGGGGCATACTCCCTCTACCCCACCCCAGTTTCGATTTGATTTTTGGTGTTTTAACGCCACTTTTAAGCACCGCTTTTGTGCTATTTCGTGGCGGCCAGTTTTTATTGGTGGAGGAAGCCGGAGTGCCCGGAGAAAACCACCGACCTTCGATAGGAAAACTGACAATCCTAGTCAATTAAGATTGGAGTCGAGTGCACCCGCACGAGCGGGGTTCGAACTCACAACCTCAGTGTTGACTGGCTAGTGATTACAGTAGTAACTACTTAGACCACTCGGCCACCGAGGCCTCCACCCCAGTTTCGAGTACTTATATACCAGTAACTAGCAGTTCTGGTGCATTTACAAAATTCAAAACCTAAGTGGTGAGTGGATATAACTATAAAAATTAAAGGTAAAATAGCCAAAACTATAAACACGCTTGTGGGTGGAGCTAATTAATAATATATAACATCAGTGTCTATTCTTTTAATTTTTATCCATAAGTATTTATCATGTAAGATACATAAATTGTTTTTTATAACCACATCGTTACATTTGTTTTAAAGTGCCTATCTCACAATTTTTTTATAACTTTAAACCTCTTAAAAAAAAGATCCGAACAAATAGGTGCAAAGAACTGTAGTTATACAGAACAATATTTCAGGGCATGCAGCACTCGATTTTATTCGATTTTCACGACGATATAGTTAAAATAATGGACAGCAACAAAATTAAAAAAAAAGATCCATTACATATGAGCAGCGTCGGATAGATATCGTCCTTATGCAAGTGCACGTATTCATGTATATGTATAAGACTTTGATTGATTTCGGAACATTCAAATGCAAAATAAATGAATAAGTTTGGTCTGTTTAGTAGAGTTTTTAGACTTATGTCAACTCAGTTATAGGCTTTGCATAGAGATTTTTTAACCCGAAATAGCAGGGTATTGATATTTATTTGCATTAGGCCGGTTTCTATCCGACGCAGCTCATATTCTTAAACGAAATAAAGTTTCTGCTTTGCAGTTCTAGTCGAATATTTGATAATTTCAAACTGGTCTATCAAATATGCGTAAATAAGCTTGTACAGAATAATTCATAGCACCAAAAAATAACACATGTTATGCATCAAGCGATATTCAGGATTTGTCGGATGTTTTTTGCGAGTGGCAAACAAATGCTAATGACGGGTGCAGCATGACGAGCAGGATCTCCTTACCCTTCAGAGCACCTGAGATCCCCCGGTTCAGTTCGGTTGGGTTCGTGTTGCTCAGTTTGTATTTTTCTATGTTGTGTTTTGTGTGCTAGATGTTGTTTGTCTTTTTTTTTTTTTTTTTGTCATGTCGTTGTCAATATAACAATAAGGAGATGTAGTATGATTGCCAACGAGACAACTATCCACCAAAGTTCAAATTAAGTGGATGAAAGCAATTAAAGGCAACCATACGGCCTTCAACAATGAGAAGACCCCGTACCGTATAGTCGGCTTTAAAAGGCCCCGACATGAAAAAAATATGAAACAATTCAATTGAGGAAACTAACGGCCAAAAACAAATATGAGAGACGTAAACCAATGACAACCACTGAACTACAGGCTCCTGACTTGAAGAATGTGGCGGGGTTAAACATGTTTGTTAGCGCTCAACCCTCCCCTAACCTTGGACAGTGGTGTAACACCACAACATAAGAACAAACTATAAAAATCAGTGGAAAAAGGCTTAACTCATCAGATCGATACAAAGAAAAACATCAAACAAAAACACAGACAGGACGTGGCAGGGTATATATCCCTAACAACAAAAAAGACACTAGGTACAAATGTGAGAGAACTCGCAGTTACTGACAGCTAGTTCAAAGCCAATAACAACTAATAAAAAAATCATGTATGTAAGACTAAAATATCAATCAGTACACATCCAACATCCAATGGATTTAATGTAAAGACGTCATTATCAGTCAGAGAAAACATGACCTTGTGCAATGCCAAAATATTGATATAGACAGATTGTAGTACCGTGAAAGTACATATGTATAATATTTAGTATGATTTTTATTTGCTGATAACAAATCAGTTTATTTTCGAATTATGAGTTTGAATATCTCATTGGTATATTTCGCCTCTCTTTTAGGGCAGATTGGGGTTTAGATTAGAAACGATAGATATTTTTCATATTTCGCCAAAATGGAGTTGATATCGTGCTATATTCAACAGTATAATTTAAAAGTGTAAGTCGCAAAGTTTGTTTTCATTCTACATGTTTTGCAAAACTGTCATGCAGATTTTGGAAATATTAAAGATTGAAAAAGCTCTTTCGTGTTAATACAACAAAAGCTAAATGATAAACATATTTGAGGCTGCATCTCTTATGAAATTGTGCTTTCAAAATTAAAGATAAACTGATGGGATCACCGTTCTCTTAACATAACAAAAACAATAAAGGATCGAAGCATTACAGATGGCAGTCTTAGGTCTTGCCATACAATAACACAGGGATATGCTACTTTTGGTCTTAGGTCTTGTCATACAATAACACAGGGATATATATGCTACTTTTGGTTTTGTAAATCCACTATAATAAAACATATATACATACATAGTTTGCCTTCCTAAACTCAGTTTGGTTCTCACTGTGGTCTTCTGGTATAGCCTGGCTGTCACCTATAATTGGTTAGTCCCAGATAAAGGCAAATCCAAAAATACACAGCAAATGTATTTGTTATACATCTGAACATTTTCTTTTCTTTTTTTATCTTAGTTTGCTGTTTGGTAAAAATGTTCCTACATAATCATTAATCAGTCTCTTCTCAGATAACTCAAAAATTTCTAGTCAATGACTTTTGTGAATTTGGATCAACAAAAAAAAAGATAAAACGCGTTTGCCAAAAACAAAACAGCCGATAATCGACAGTGGGTAATACATGTCGATTTTTTTTTTATGTTTTTGGTACGATGTGGCGTTTTGTTGTTAATACTTAATCAGTGTATTTTGTTGTATCTGTTATGGTTCCTTAGAGGAACAATCTTACCTGATATATTTCCTTTTTACGTCACTTCCTGTTAGTGAGAAGTTCGACTTGGCTATCGCTAGTCAGGTATTTTGGCAAATTCTCTTTAAATATGCCTATTTTGACTTAAAGTGTTTTGACTACACAACTAAAAATGATCTCTGGGATTTCTTTAAAATCATATTTTTGTTTATCACGACATTCTGACATGATTATTTACATATTTCCACATAAAAGTACAGTTGTCCAAACAACCTATATTTTGACACTTGTCGGATAAAATTACAACCTATTTTTCACTTTATTTATTACCCTTTGTCACATAACGTGTACATTTGAATTTTTCATTTTTTAAGCACCTCAGCAATGGAGTCTTCAGTTCCTTCCATACCAGAGTTTTACCGTGATAAAGGTGTCTTTATCACAGGTGCCACAGGATTCATGGGTAAAGTTTTAGTGGAAAAGATATTGCGATCTTGTCCTGAAGTGAAGACTTTGTACCTTCTTGTAAGACCGAAGAAAGGGAAGGAACCTGTACAGAGAATTGAAGAAATCGTCAGCAGTAAGGTACAATGTATAAATACACTACAGCCTACAGGTGTTATAATGTGCCACTTTAACAATACACCAATCTCAAGTTGTTTTATTATGAATGAGTTACACCAGATGGAAGCAAGTTAACTCGTACCATTGCAAACTCGTACCATGTCAACTCGTACCACTATAAGTCAACTCGTACCAATGTTAACTCGTACCACTGCGAAGTCGTACCATTGCGAACTCGTACCACTGCTAACTCGTACCATTAAAAATATATGCATTGATTTTGAAAATCTTTATAAAATATTAATTGATTTTCCTTAATTTTATACAAAAAATATTTTATAAAACAAATGAATTTCTTAATTACCATGTTATTAATTGATAAATTAAATTCCTTTGATTGTGTGATTATGTCTGTAGTTAACTAATCACATTGTCTAATACTGCTATTATATTATGATTGGTGTTATATAATTTAACAGGTTGGAATTAATTGTATAATGTTTATTATTGAATGAAATTCCTGATTATCAAAGCACAAGCTGAGATGAGTCGTCTCAAAGCCACATTTCCTCATAAAATGTTGCATGCTTGTGATGTCCCTCATAACCATAATGGATGACGACATTTGTATATGGTGTCACTCTCTAGTTAGACCCTGCCATCTACGATGACGCGGAAGTTTATTATAATGACCATCCTTATCGTTGAGGTTTATGCATGGTGGTATTGTTCATCAAAGAGCTGAATATTGTATATAAATAAATTTCATACTTTCTAAATTTTGGTCATAAACAATTTTAAACTTTTCAAAACAAGATAAATAAATTCTCTCAATAAATAAAATTCCTTTTAGAAACAATTATAAATACCAAAATCTATTCAAATGTTACTAATTTGTAATAATTAAAAATTAAATCAAATAGTTGTCAGTAAAAGTTAAATAATGGAACTGTTCAAGGGAGACAACAAAGCCAATCTGCTACAGTTTTCATTATCCAATTAGCCAAGGAAAAATCAGCTACAAATTGGTCATTGTGATTTTAAATTATATACTTTTTACAGACTTATGAGGTATTGAGTGAAATTTAAATATTTATTCATCATTAAACACCATTTGAATGCATTTAAATAAGTTGGTACAAGTTTGCAATGGTAAGAATTTACCGTGGTACGAGTTAGCAGTGGTCACTGGTGGTACGAGTTTGCAGTGGTACGAGTTTGTATTTAGTGGTACGAGTTGACAGTGGTACGAGTTTGCAATGGTACGAGATAACTATAATTCCACCAGATGACCCAAAGTCTCAAACAATCAGTTCTTGCTGTGACATAATAAAATAGGCATTGTGACAGAAAATTAGGAATTTGAATGTCATCTTTTAACATGTTTAAAGAATGCATACAAATTATATGGTAATATTTTGGTAAAAAATTCCAAAATTACTCTTTTTTTCTATTCAATGATGAGCTGAAAAACGCCATTTTATTTTTTAAAAAGATGCCATTTTGAAGTTTTGTTGAAATCTGACTCAACATTCTCAATCTAAGTCCTTCAAGATATCAAACCATTCATGCTTTTGATATTTTATAGTGTGTCTTTTTATGTTGTAATGTTACACTACTATCTCAGGTTAGGGTGAAGGTTGGCGCCTGATAAAACGCTTAAACCCGCTGCATTTGTATACACCTGTCCTAAGTCAGGAGCCTGTTGTTCAGTGATTGTCGTTTGTTGGTGTGGTTCATAAGTGTTTCTTGTTTCTCATTTTTTATATAGATACAAATGTAAGACCGTTGGTTTTTCAATTTGAATTGTTTTACACTAGTCATTTTGGAATTTGGAGCCCATTATAGCTTGCTGTTCAGTGTGAGCCAATGCTCCGTGTTGAAGGCCGTACTTAGACCTATAATTGTTTACTTTTTATACATTGTGACTTGGATGGAGAGTTGTCTCATTGGCACTCATACCACATCTTCTTATTTATATTTTGAAGTTGAATTGGGACTTTTATCATCTTGTGTAAATGTTCATGTGTAATATTCAAACAAAACAAACATCAAACTGTATATGTACAATTTTATTATGAATAAAAGAGAACTTACAATGTATGATACTTAAGGTAGCACTACAGTCAGAATTTTCTGACTCCAACCAACAGTCTTTAAAGATTGATTTCTCCAAAACTACTCAATGGATTTTTAAAATCTTTAACTCATTTTAAAGCTGAAATATTACTTTTTCTTAATCCATAGATAAATTTATTTAAGGTATGATAAATCTCAAAATATAGCTCATTAATTGCCAAAAAAGTGGTCTTCCAACTTGGATGGAAATGGCACATTCAGGTCAAATGGTAGTAAAAATTTGTTTTCATCCCTTTAATCAACCATATACAAGCTGCAAAACCGTGTCTCAGATTTTTGACATATGCCTCCAGTAAGAAGATATATTGATTTTACTGCTGGGTGCCAAACCTCATTTCACCTTTCATCTTTGGACACCTATAAATTCATTTAGAAACAAATTATCCAAAAACTGGGACACGGTATTGTAGAAAATACCCCCTTTAATCACATATATCAAAGTCAAGCCAAAGGGGGTACCCATAAAGTTTATATTTTCATTTTTTCCTAACAAATCTCATGAAAAATTGTTCTGAGAAATGACCTAAAAATGGAATTTCCCCCTTAGAACCCCTATAAATGCAACATAAATACAAAAATTCCACTGGGAACACCCCAGGAGTGTTCTGACACCATTACTTTATCAATAGAACCACACACTTTGTCTCTTTGATGCTCTAATGCTGTAAATTTTGCATTATGTGTGGCACTGTGCAACACTAACTTGGCATTTGGCGGGAGTTTGACGTCACAGATTTGACCAATATCTGTGATGTAGTAATTAAATATAGACAAAGCTCCGCCTCTGTCCAGACAGTCTAAGATAAGAGAATAACAGGATTGACCAGCTGCATATAATCAATATTTAACATCATTATTCTCACTATAAAGAATAATTTTCATTTGTATTTTAAAAAGAAATATACTATTACTGAAATTAGCTAGAACATTAAAATTGTGCATCAAAAGACATGTTCATAAAAAGATCCAAGACCATCCACTTCTTTAAAAAAAGACACTCCCACATGATTTTTGAGTTTTACGGAATTGAAAAATTTCACATCAACTTAAAATTGGTTAAAATGCCTAAAACTGTATTTAAATGTAGAAGACCAAATAGATGAAATTTATACAGGCAGTCAGAGGCTTTCAAAGATACTTTCACACTCTTTTCCATATTTTTTTTCATTTTTTGTAGATTTGTTCCCTTTAGATTTTTTTCCTTTCATATCTTTTTCTTTTTCTCTGTTTATAAACATGTTATATAAATTACTTTTGTTGCAAAATAATGAGATAAGACCACAATATTTATCTTGTGGTCAGGGATTAACAGCTGGACACTGGTACCAACAGATGATTGACATATTAGCCCCTCCCAAATGCCTATATATTTAGATTAATTACCATGTTCTTTTATTTACATATGTTACATTATCAATTTACTCCCTGTTGTGATATGATAATGACTTTGGGATTTTTACAAACTGTGCAGAATAATACTTAATTCAAAATTAGGTGATAAAAAAATTATCTTCAAAAAATCATTGTTAGACTGTAGTGCTACCTTAACTTGAAAATAATGAATGTATGAATGTATGAATGGTGGATATGGGAAGTGATTGTGTTGCAGTTAAACATACATGTATATGTACTTTAAAATGTATCTACATTGTACATGTATATTTATAGGTCTTTTCGTTTATATTTTGTTTAAAACATGTTCTTAAATTGTCTGTTTTCAAATTTTAGGATTATTAAAATGAAAAAGAAACTAAGATTTCAATTTCCTCAGGCAAAATTGATCTTACATGTAGATGGAATTGGCTATTATATTTAGGACTCATCTGGTCTTATAGCTCTTCAACTGTTTCGGTTCTTATACATCATGTACATTTGTATAAAGTGTTTTTTATTCATTTTTAATAAGTGATGTACAAAATGTATATTATTTATAAACATATGTGTATTGCTATCCTGTTACAGCTGTTTAACACATTGAGAGAGGATTATCCTGAATTCCATAAAAAGTTAATACCTGTATGTGGAGATATATTACATGACAACTTAGGTGTGTGTCAGACAGATGAACAGAAAATGATTGACAATGTACAGATTGTCTTCCATTCAGCTGCTACTGTCAGATTTGATGAAGAAATGAAGTGAGTTTACAAATTTATTCCATTGGATACTTTATGTAAAGATTATCAATTTTTCTACCAGTAGAATATTATTGTCATTAACAACAGGGAGTAACCATGGTAACAGTTTAAAAATAAGTGAGTAAGTGCAGAGAACCAGCTTATAAGTGGTGATGAGCAGCTGATATTTTACAATATCTAAATACTAAAATTGTTTATAATCAGGTCTAATGCCCTGCCCACAAGGCCACAATAGTATGGGGCGTTATGTGTTCCCATCGGTGCATCTGTCTGTCCTGTATGAGGTTAAAGTTCTTGGTCAAGGAATCTTACCATGAATTTACATGTATGTTCACATTAACTTGAAACTTAGTACACATGTTCATTATGATTGGAACTTTTTAAAATATATGCCAAATATAAGGGTTTTGGCCCAGATTTCATGGTTTGATGAACATGGAACTGTGTGATCGGAGTATTGTGTTTTATTATAATTTTTGAAAATGACACCTGACATTCAATATCGAAGAAAAAGAACACTATTTCTTATCAAAAAGACTTTGGGATATATAATTTGGAAACTCATAAGATATATAAAGCTTTTTTCTGTGATGAATTAGCTGCAACACAACTTATTCTTCTATTGTAGATTGTCAGTTGAAATGAACGTCCATGGTACTAATAGAGTTCTACAGTTCTGTAAAAAACTAGTCCACATTGAAGTAGGTACATGAAAAGTATAGATAAAGAGGACTATAAACTATAAAACAACACGGTTTTTGGTTTTATTTTTCTGAAAAATTATTAACACGATACATGTATATGGAGTAATCAAATTGTTAATGGTCTCAGAATATACAATTGCAGGGCTCGACAATAACGCTTGTCCGATTGTCCGGTACCAGAGGAAAAAAAGGTCGGACAAGTAAAAGCTATATCAAGCTTGTCCGACGGGACAAGTTAAATTATTATGCAGAAAATAAATTTAATCCAACTTTGATGAACAAAGTAATTATAAACAAAAAACAAGAAA
This sequence comes from Mytilus californianus, assembly GCF_021869535.1. Taxonomy (NCBI): domain Eukaryota; kingdom Metazoa; phylum Mollusca; class Bivalvia; order Mytilida; family Mytilidae; genus Mytilus; species Mytilus californianus. Next base: position 67,271,729 of record NW_026262712.1, read on the forward strand.
AGAAGATAAACACAAGTATTAATTTGACATGTTTACTTGCAATCGATAATTTAAAACTGGTTCTTTGTCAGGTACTTTTTAACAGGTAAAAGGCATACATGTACTATTCTCGGAAACCAGTCTTACTGATCCGAATCAGCGATGCGCTTTGTAGATAAGGTAACTTTACAAGACAGTTCGTCACCAGCTGGAAAGATTCGGCTCCAAGTTTAATAGACAATTTGGCACCGTAGGAGACATATTTAATAGACATGATTAATAGACAGTTTGGCAACGCAGGAGACATTTCGGGACCAAGACAAATCAGTACCTCGTTTTCCTACCTTATTCTGTTGCTTTATAATAAATACCATACCATATTTTTTTTAACAAAAATATTTTTTAAATAAAAAAGAAGAAATTATTTACCATAAAATTCCCAAATCATATTTGATCATATATAGAAGAAAAAAACAATACTTGCAATACGGTGACCTATAGTTATTAATTTCTTTGTCATTTGGTCTCTTGCAGAGAGTTGTCTCATTGGCAATCATACCTCATCTTCTTTTTTTTTATTGATTGAATTTGAAGAAACTTTTTTCAACTTAAAAAACCAGGATACAAATCCAATGAGTGGAAATTGACAGGCCTATCAGACGGTGCCTCATGTGTAGAGTCTGATGAGACTTTGGCATTGATGAAAACTAGAACATAAGTCCTATGACATGACTAGATTCAGTTGTTCTCGACTCATATTTTTAAAAGGTATTTCAAAAGATATAAATCAAATTCTGTTCTATTGTTTTAATTCATTTTGTTCCCTGAATCAACTTAAAATGCAAAAAAGATTATTATTAAGATTTTTGTTGGACAAATTACAATTTCATTCGGACAAGTAAGTTTTGGTATGTACTTGTCCTACTGGACAAGTTGGAAAAAAAGTTATTGTAGAGGCCTGAATTGAATTGTACAAAGCTTATGAACTGATAGAAAATAAAGAATTGCAGGGCATTTCTATATGCTATATTCATGTTCATGATATTTGTACATTGTCATGATTGTAGGGAAATATAAAATTAATTTGTACGAGCTTTAGAAACTGAAAGAAAAGTGAGACTGGCCAAGGTTTTTTCCTGTTCGTAGCCATGATAGTCAGCACAAAGAATTTGATATTCTCCTACACTATACAAATATTGTTTTTATCCTGCAAGTTAATATTTACTATTAAACATATAGTTTTTTTTAATTCCCAACCATTAAATTTTTTTTTTAATGAAATCAGCATTACTTAAATGCAAACCACAATGAAGACCCGAGTTGAACTCTGACCTTAACGGTAATTTAAATATGACCACTTGCTCATCACAACAGGAGCAGGATACCAGGAGACTATAAATGTATACTAAATGTTTATTGCTTCATGTTATCTGTACAACTATATTTGCATAGTACAACGTGTGAGTCTTTATAATTGCAAACCTGATACTGTTGCATTTTTCTCGTTAATAAAAAACATTGCAATAATTTCTAAATTTGCAGTGTATATGCCTTTGTTAGTCTTGTATCATTTTTAATTTTAGTTTCCTGTGTATAATTTGGAGTTTAGTATGACGTCCATTATCACTGAACTAGTATACATATTTGTTTAGGGGCCAGCTGAAGGATGCCTCCGGGTGCGGGAGTTTCTCGCTGCAGTGAAGACCCATTGGTGGCCTTCAGCTGTTGTCTGCTCTATGGTCGGGTTGTTGTCTCTTTGACACATTCCCCATTTCCATTCTCAATTTTAATTTTACTGTTTAGTGCAAGTTTTGTAAAATGCTTGGGACTAATTGAGAGTTACTGTAACTGTTACATGTATGTTCACCGATGTTGTGTGATTTCTTTTTTCAGTCTTTCCTACATGTTTCCACAGCCTACGCCAATTGTAATGTAAAGAAGATAGAAGAGAAAGTGTACGAACCACCTCTTCATCCTAGTAAAATATTGGATGCTACTGGGTATGTATGAAGTGTCTTCTGTGCTGGCATGTTAACTTAAACTAAGGACATATATTATTTCCTGATTAGACCCTGGGTTCTTTGCATATTTTCAACTCTATCTATAATACATACTTATTACCACTGAATGAAATTTGAACAGCACACATAGATTTGCCTTAAAAAATACAGAAATTGATAAAATATTAAATATGTGAATATTGTGTTGTCTCTCAGAAAAAGAAAATGTTCTTTAATTAAATACTATACTCAGATCTAAAGATAATTGAAATAAGGATTCATAGCTGTATTGAATATAGATATAAGAAGATGTGGTATGAGTGCCAATGAGACAACTCTCCATCCAAGTCACAATGTGTAAAAAGTAAACAATTATAGGTCAAAGTACATCCTTCAACACTGAGCCTTGGCTCACACGAACAGCAAGCTATAAAGGGCCCCAAAATGACTAGTGTAAAACAATTCAAACAGAAAATTTGATATATGTCTTCTTCTTAAAATGACCACAACTTTGATAGTTGTCGAAATTAACATATGTCAATCATTTATTTGTAAAAGTGTGATGAGTAAAAGGGATTGTGGGGACATCCAGTTAATACCAAATAATCTTCAAACTTAGATAAACATCCATACCATATATCTCTGATGGGTTATTAAACATAAAAAATGCTGGGTAAAACAAATGTGTACAAGTCATTAGAAGATGCAATATATATATATATTCTAAAACAGTAGCCATACATATTTTGCATTTTCTAAAAGCATATACACATTCGTGTTACCCTGGATTTTTTTTATGTAGGGAAAAATCTTGAAAAGGTCACCCTTTCCTGCATTATCAAATATTTACATATTAATTAACAGATGGATGGGAACAGAGATATTAAATATGCTGACACCAAAGATGATTAAGGACAGGCCAAATACATACACATATACAAAGTCTATAGCAGAGTACTTAGTGCATGAAGCAAGAGGGGAATTACCTGTAGCTATATTTAGACCATCCATTGTTGGTGCATCATGGGAAGAACCAGTACCTGTATGTATCACAAAGCATGTAGAACATGTGTTTGACATTGTATTTTAAACAATTTATGGAATTATACAAAAACTCTGATCAAAACATCTCTCATGCAAAGTTGACCTTACTAGATTGTGACCTTACTAGGTTGTGACCTTACTAGATTGTGACTGTTCTATCTTGGTCTTTATTGCTTTTGATATTTTGAAATGTTTTTGATATTTTGCTTTCAAACTTTTAAACTCCAGCATACCCATTGAAAGTTATTTCAGAAATGTGTTGTTCTCTTTCAATAAATATATCGAAATGTATATAACAATAATGTTATGAAAGTTATGAAGGTTTAAGTGATACAAAAGCAGTTATAATCCCATATAAATAGACATGACATGAAGATAACCCTTACTGTCAATAATGGAATTAAACATATATACTGTTCATCAAGTAAAATGAATATGAAAAATGGGGTATAATTAAATGTTGTTTACTTTTCAGCTAGTGTCAAGTATTTCTTACATATTCAGTTTTGCAACAATAAATCAATTGGATAATTTCTGTAATTTGGGTCTACTGGGATGAAGAGCCTTAAATTTGAACTGAAATTGGAAAAAATATTTTAGGTGGTTAGGGAATCTTGCCTTTGCAATAGGGTTTTCTTTGATACTGAGAATGCAACCATCTCCCAACATGGGACCACAGATTTGATCTTCTAATCAGACTACAGGAGCATGATTGAATTTGCGTATAAGACTTGTTCTTGGTCAATTACTATTAATCTAAAATTACTAAAATTTCAAAAAATAAATGATCAGTAATACAAATACAATAAATACTTTTTTTAAAAATAAAATTCTTTTGAATTTACAATGATAAAAAAGAGAGTTATTTCCCTTACACCTCTAGAAAAAATAAAAAAAGAAATACTCTAATAAATAATTTCTGTACAATCAAACACCAAAACAAATGTTCCTAAAAATTTAAAAGCTATAACTGGATCCATATTTTTTTTTTCAAAACACCTGAAACTATCTAACATAACATTTGAATGTCATTTAAAATGGTTGAAAAAGTTTGAAATGTTCATATCTATTGCTTATAGGGTTGGGTTGACAACTTCAATGGACCAACAGGACTATTGGCAGCAGTAAGTTATAATTTAGAAATCTATGTTTTGTTATAGATATATCAGATTAATATTTTTATCCAAGTTATAATTAATAGAAATCACACACATGATGGTGTATTTATTGGCATACTTGAAACAGAAGCAACTGAAGTATTTCGTAAAAATAATTAAAATGCACAGGTAACAAATGTATCCATAGACTTTCTGGAAAATCATGGTTTTAACTTTATGGAGAACATTTACATTGTTACAGAATTCTGATTTTTAAGTTTAAATGAATTTAATAGTGTGTATCACTGAATCCTTTATATAAGTTCAATGTCGGGCAATGCATTTTTACTTTAACCATATATAATACCTTAAATACTATTAATCATGTAAAACACATGTTAATGTGTAAATAAATAAAGTTATGCAAGAAAAATACAACTAAAAAGTGTATGGAATATCAGTGTTTTACCTGTACCTTTGATTTTCAACTGAAAAATGCATTCACTTTGACATTTGACCTTTAACAAATGGAAAGTAGATATGATATTCATATTACCATTACATTATAAAATATAACTATCTGAAAAGTCTTGATTATATGCTAAAAGAAAATACATTCATGAACAATCTTGTTTTATATTTAATAATAATTATTTAGATAGGAAATGGTTTGTTGCGAAATATGATTGGCGACCCCAGTAAAACAGCTGACATTGTACCTGTAGATACGGCCTCTAACATGATGATTGCATGTGCATGGAACACAGCTGTAAATAGGTATGTTGATTTGTTTAAATTCTCTGCTGATTCGTGTTGTCTTGTTGGATTGCTAATATTGCCATTCCCAATTTGCAGTTTAACAGCATTGAAGAGTGCGAACAGATGTCAATGTATTATGTGTTGTGCTTCCCATTTCACTCCCAAATTCTAGAATATTGATGCTATGATTTTTATCAATATGTCAAAAGTCTTTCATTCTATACATCAGTCCAACTGGACATCAGTCCCACTGGACATTATTAATCAACCAACAATCAATCAATGACATCAATTTGCTTTTGTCTATTTTCAGATCATCAGTAGGGAATGTTTATCACTGTACTACAGGCCAGTTAAACAAATTAACCTGGGGAATGGTTGGTAAGTAAGACAAAAATGAACTTATGAACAATAACTTTACCCTGCTATTTCTTTAGACTGAATGTTAATTTTAGCCAAAAAAAAATATTATTCAATGTAACATATTTCCATTAAACAAATAAAATATTGTATATATAGAATGCAACATACCAAATCAAGTTACATTGTACAAAAAAATAAAATTAAAAAAACCCAGATTAAGTGGACTAGACTGTTATTGATTGTGTTGTTATTGACACTTCTTTTTGAAAAAAGGCCCTTGCAGTGCATTCAGATTGCTAAGTGCATTTAGTGAACTGCATATGTTTCCTAAGTTTTGTTGCATAGTATGTTTCTCAGTAATATTCTTTTATGAATTCCAGAATATAAGCTTCTTTATGAATTATAATGAACAGTATTCTCAAACAATAGAACTAAATTTAAAGGGGCATTAGCTGTCAAATTCATGTTCACCGATTTGACTCAAATTCTCATATTTTACTAAAACGTATATCCAAACAATAAGTCTAAAATAAACAATTTACGATGCACAGACTCGATAATATGTATCAGCATTTCATGTGTATTTTTGTTTAGAAGCCATCTAATTAACCATCAAGGTGACCTCAGAAGACTGCCGACAGTCATATACCCCAATATAAATATAAACATAGATATAAAGTCTGTATGATTTCATACTATAGGTTTAAAAAATATGTTAATAGTCGTTTTTTTACCTGTATAACAATGAGTTTTTGTAGATCGAATCAGTCAACCAAATTGTTTACCCTTTTTTCACTTCCAATGTTGACATTCTTTTCTTTTAAATAGCTGAACACACCTAGTTCATGCGTAACCCATCTCTAGCTAAGGGGCTCAATTGAAGTTCACATGAATACAGATTTAATGAATCAAATTATTCACTTGCAAGTGAATAATTCATTAACGATGTTTCTTTGCTTATTTTGACAAAACTGAACCAAACTGACTGCTAAAAGCGAATTATTATATCACTATTTCACTTTCGTTAATGATTGAAAAAAAAAAATCATATTTCATTTTTTTCTATATCTCGTAGCTAATGCCCCTTTAAAACCATTTACATTGCATAAGTTAAAATTTCCACTTCAATCCAGCTTTTAAAATTTTATTTAGAATTTATGTCCAGTTTTAATATTATAATCAGATACTGTGGATTTATTATTATTCGTGGGATACTACTTCTTGTGGATTTCATGGTAAAAGTTGAACAAAGAATTTAAATGTTCAACGAAAAACACAATTTCTAAAGGCTTGTAAGCAGACTTTTTGCAAAACCACAAAAATTGAAATCCATGAAAAATGAATGAATTCATAGTATTTCATTTCCTTTTTAGTACTGGTTTGAAACATAAAAATAACTTCCTTCTATAATATTTTAAGGTAGATGAACAAGTGATAGGGGCCATCTTTAACTTGCAGTTAGGTCAAATTATGTGCTCCATGTAAAAGTCCTCACTGTAAACTTAAGGTAAAGAACAGTAGCCGGTTGTACAAATGTGTCATTAGTCTAATGAGTCATTACGTCTTCATTAGCCTAATGCATCATAAAAGCTTAATGAAGACTTATTGAACCATTAGGCTAATGCCACGTTCGTACAACCGGCTGCAGCAATACAAAGATTATTTAAAACATTCCACCAAACACTACACTGAAAGGAAACTATTAATACTGTTTTGGGGTTTCTGTTAAGTGGAATGAAGATTTTGTGTTATGAATTAATTCAACATATCTCTTCTTTTCCATAAAATGATGTAGTCTAATAGAAAACCATTTTAGCTCACCTTGTCTGAAAGGCCATGTGAGCTTTTGAAATCACTCGTGTTCGGGGTCCATACATTGTTGAAAACTTACTGTTTTTTTTTTTAAATCTTCTCTGAAACTACTGGGCAAATGTTACCAAACTTTACCTGGGTGTTCCTTAGCGTATCTAGTTTTAAAATTGTAACCAGGATTTGATCCATCAATAAACATGACGGCTGTTGCTAAAAATAGAACATAGGGGGTAAAATGCAGTTGTTGGTTTATGTCTCAAAAACTAATGCAGTAAGAGCAAGTCTGAATTGATAAGTAGGTCAAGGTCTATCTCCTGCAAAATTTTCAGAAAAATCAGACAATTCTTTTTGGGGTTATTGCCCCTGAAATGTCATGTTTTTGCAAATTTCTCTGTTTTTGGTTTTCATCTTCAAAATTAATACAGAGAGAAATTTAAAACAGTAAAAATGACCATAACAATAAGATCTACAAAAAAGTCAAACTTAATAGAAATTTTCAAATGACCTGTTACATGAGTTATTGCCTTTAAATGATGATTTAACCTTTTTTGCATTTTTTTAGGAAGCTATAGTTGATAGGGAGAATCTTTAAAAAAAAATCTCATCTTCAAGTGAGGCAACATTGATGAATTGTCAGTTGACCCCTTATAAGAGTTATTGCCCTTGAAAGAAATAATTTACTTATTTTTTGCCTTTTTTCATTTAATTTATGACAAATTAAGAGAAATTGTACAAGCAAAAGTGTACAGCAAAATTAGCTCTACAAAAAAAAAAACAGCTTGCCTAAAATTCAATTAAAGGAGTTATTGCCCCTGAATGACCATTTTACCCATTTTACCTTTTTTTTTTGGCAGAAACAAAATTTTATAGAAAGCAACAACATAAAGCATAAATGTTCAGCAAAATAAGATCTACATATAAGTAAGAATAGTTGAAATTTTGTCAATTGACCCAGAGAGGAGTTATTGCCCTTGAAAAATGATTATTTTATTTCCATTTTAAGCAGTTTTTGTACAAACTATAATCAGTCATCATGGCTGAAACTGTGAGCAAACTCTTTATAGAAATTATTTCCCCTAAATGATGATTTTTATTCATTTTTTCCATTTGTGTCAAAAACTACAGGAGTAGCGAGGAACTGTAAAAAGCAAAAAATATCAGCAAAATAAGATCTACAAGTACAATGTAGGTCAACATGGCCAAATTATCTTACTAGTTATAGGATTAATTGCCATTGAATGATGTTTTATACTCCATAATAACTTAGATCTTTGCTTTTGTATTTTACAGAGAGAGATAGTTATAAGTATTTCATGAAAAACCCAGTCAACACAGTCACCAGGATACCCAATCCTAGATTTACAAAAAATTTGTAAGTTTACATTTAAACCATTTTTCTAATGAAAAAAATACATGTGGTGATGCTTCAGAAATATAAATAACAATATACAATACTCTGCAAACATTTTGTGTGTAATACAATTGTCACACTAACAATCCATATAATATCATAAGTTTTAAAGGTGCAAAATATCAAGTTCCTTACAGATCATCTGCCTACTTTACTAACAGTATATGCATTTTTAAATAACCCCCATCTCGAAGAGAGAAATTCTGAAAAATGAAAGAAATATATTTTCTAAATTTTGCTTCAAACATTATCTCTTAATCATAACTAAGCTTCTGCCAAAGTTTCATTCTATGATGGTTAGACAGATAATTGCTGTGTAACAAATTTTTAACACCAGACTGTATATTTATTTTGTAGGATTTATCATGAGATATTAATGTTGTTTGATCACATGTTACCTGCTTATATCATGGACTTTTTCTTATGGATACAAGGAAAACGTACTATGTAAGTAGATTCACAGTATTCATAATTTTAGTTAATGTTGACATTACATCAATGCTTTAATTTCCAAATTATCATGTCAAATACAAATACTCAAATAATTGATTAGTTTTAAAATATTTTATTGACTCAAAAGTAAAATAGAATGGACACAAGTAAATCATACTCATGTTGTCCTCTCCAGAAAAATAAATGATAGGAATACCTATTATTAGATGTTAGTTATTAAGTAGCTTTTTATACAACCGCAAAAAAATTTGTGGTCGTATATTGGTATGACGTCGTCTTCGTCGTCGTCGTCCGAAGACACATTGGTATTTGCACAATAACTTTATGGATCTCTATGAAATTTTACCATAAGGTTCAATACCACATAAGGAAGGTTGGGATTGATTTTGGGGGTTATGGTACCAACAGTTAAGGAATTAAGGGCCTAAAAGAGGCCAAAAATAAGCATTTTTGTAACTTCCAAACAATAACTTGTGTGTTAGTGTATCTATCTCTCTGACATTGTACCACAAGGTTCCATATCACAAAGGGAATGCTGGGATTTATTTTGGGGGTAATTGCCTTAAAATTTTAGGAATTAGGTGCCAAAAAAGGGGCAAAAAACAAGCATTTTTCTAGTTTCATGACAATAACTTGTGTGTAAGTGTATGGATCTTTATGAAATTGCACTACAAGGTACCATATCACAAAGGGAAAGCTGGAATTGAGTTTGGGGGTAATTGCCCAAAATGTTTAGGAATAAGTGGCCAAAAATAAGCATTTTTCTAGTTTCCAGACAAGAACTTGTGTTCAAGTGTATGGATCTCTCTGAAATTGTACTGCAAGGTACCATACCACAAAGGGAAGGCTGGGATTGATTTTGGGGGTAATTGCCCAAAATGTTTAGGAATAAGTGGCCAAAAATAAGCATTTTTCTAGTTTCCAGACAAGAACTTGTGTTCAAGTGTATGGATCTCTCTGAAATTGTACTGCAAGGTACCATACCACAAACGGAAGGCTGGGATTGAGTATGGGGGTAATGAATCATAAGGGGATTCAAAAAATTTGGGGGGGATTTTTTTTCCTTTTTTTTTTCTTTAAAATTTTCCGTTTTAAGTTGGTTATTTCTGATTTATATATAAAAGCAAACAATAATGATATGGGTTGAATAGGTAAATTAAATTTTTTTAAGTTCTTAGACCACATTCTTTCTGTGTCAGCAACCTATGCTGTGTCAAATATTTAATCACAATCCAAATCCAGAGCTGTATCAAGCTTGAATGTTGTGTCCATACTTGCCCCAACTTTTCAGGGTTCGACCTCTGCGGTTGTATCAAGCTGCGCCCAGTGGAGCATTTTATTTATAGTTGCAGAGCTGTATAATACACTGAAAGTGTTTTGATGGCTTTAATGCGTGATGAGAACAGCATGAACTAAAAAAAATGAATTTCATTGTCTTTCTGCAGTAGAAGAAATGTATGCTTTCACAATTTAACCCTGTCTGAACAGCACCCTTTGCAATGAAATGTTGCTTTTGGATTATATATTGATTTCAATTATTATTTACAAAAGACTGTTATTTTTGACTTTCTGACACTTTAGTTCCATTTTGACAGGTGTTTGGTTAACATCAGGTTAAGTTTTTTATGGTTTCATTTATATATATATTTATGTGGTGGTTTGGACTGTTGATCCATCAATGATTTGTATAATAAATAATGGTGTCACATTTGTTAAAAAAATGACTATTTCGTTTTATTACAGATTTGTTAAAATACAAGACAGACTACGTAGATCAGTTGGTAGTTTAGATTTTTTTACCTCAAATGAATGGGAATTTGCGAATGGCAATTTGTATATGTTGCTGAACAAAATGACAACTGAAGATCAAAAGGTAAGTGCTTCTTTCCAATTTTTTTTCCCTGTTTTTTTTGGGGGGAGGAGAGGGGTTTGGCTATTGAAATGTTTATGGATGATAAATATGATGAGCTTTTAGAAGTTGAGTAAATTTTAATGCTATAAAATAATAGGATTATATAGTCTGGTCAGTTAAGTGCAGAAATGTCATTTATAATATAACTCTGACTTCTTCAACATGTCAAAATTGACATATTTGACATAAAATTGCCATTTTACAAATATTTATCTGTAAAATTAATACGAGTAACAACATTCCCTAAAAAAGGTTTCATTTGTTATTTTTAGTCCCCTACCGACGAATTCGAAGGGGACTTTAGGTTTGCACTCTGTCCGTCTGTCTGTCCATCCGTCAGTCCGGTAAATCAGTTTTCCAGACTTTTTTTCTTTATGCTTGAAGATATTGATTTGATATTTGGTGTATTGTTTTATCATGACAAGTTACAGGTCAAGTTCGATTTTCACGATTTTAGCTTTTCTCCTTGTTCAGTTAAAGCCCTTTCCCTAGAATTAAATTTTTGATGAAATAATTATTAATTACTAGATTTCTGTTCAAAGGGAATTAACTCATTTTTAGCTCACTTGGCGTCCGTCGTTGTCGTCTGTCGTCGTTAACTTTTACAAAAATCTTCTCCACTGAAACTACTTGGCCAAATTTAACCAAACTTGGCCACAATCATCATTGGGGTATCCAGTTTAAAAAATGTGTCCGGTGACCCGGCCAACCAACCAAGATGGCCGCTATAGCTAAAAATAGAACATAGGGGTAAAATGTAGAGCATTTAGAGCAAATCTGACGGGGTAAAATTGTTTATCAGGTCAAGATCTATCTGCCCTGAAATTTTCAGATGAATCGGACAACCCGTTAAAGGTTGCTGCCCCTGAATTGGTAATTTTAAGGAAATTTTGCCGTTTTTTGGTTATTATCTTGAATATTATTATAGATAGAGATAAACTGTACACAGCAATAATGTTCAGCAAAGTAAGATCTACAAATAAGTCAACTTGACCAAAATGGTCAGTTGACCCCTTAAGGAGTTATTGCCCTTTATAGTCAATTTTTAACCATTTTTCGTAAATTTTTGTAATCTTTTACAAAAATCTTCTCCTCTGAAACTACTAAGACAAATTTAACCAAACTTGTCCACAATCATCATTAAGGTATCTAGTTTAAAAAATGTGTCCGGTGACCCCGCCCGCGAACCAAGATGGCGGACATGGCTAAAAAATAGTACATAGGGTAAAATGCAGTTTTTGGCTCATATCTCTGAAACCAAAGCATTTAGAGCAAATCTGACTAGGATAAAATTGTTCATTAGGTCAAGATCTATCTGCCCTGAAATTTTCAGACCAATCAGGCAACACGTTGTTGGGTTGCTGCCCCTGAATTGGTGATTTTAAGAAAATTTTGCAGCTTTTGGTTATTATCTTGAATATTATTATAGATAGAGATAAACTGTAAACAGCAATAATGTACAGCAAAGTAAGATCTACAAATAAGTCAACATGACCAAAATTGTCAATTGACCCCTTTAGGAGTTATTGTCCTTTATAGTCAATTTTTTACAATTTTCATAAATTTTGTAAATTTTTACAAAATATTTTCCACTGTAACTACTGGGCCAAGTTCATTATAGATAGAGATAATTGTAAGCAGCAAGAATGTTCAGTAAAGTAAGATCTACAAACACATCACCATCACCAAAACTCAATTTTGTCATGAATCCATCTGTGTCCTTTGTTTAATATGCACATAGACCAAGGTGAGCGACACAGGCTCTTTAGAGCCTCTTGTTTAACTTTCCCTAGAATTAAATTTTTGATGAAATACTTATAAATTACTAGATTTCTGTTCAAAGGGAAATAACTCTTCTTTTTTTTTTAAAGATTTGTAAAAAGACATTGTATTAAGATAATGACATTTTGGACTTTTTTCCTCTTCTTTAGTAAATTGTTTGAAGAATTTAGTGGTAGGTTTGCTCCATTACAATGAATTTTTAACTGGTAGGGGACTATGTATTGCCATGCAATACTCACAGAATGCTTGTTTAATCTAAAAGATGCAAAAATAAGACCTTGAAAAACAATTTGATTGAACACCAATTTGACGAAACGCACATTAATTACCCTAATTAATCTCTTATAATGATTATTTGTTCTTTTGTTTTATTTTTAGACATTCAACTTTGACCCTAAATTAATAGACTGGTCTAAGTATATGGAGCGCTACTGTTTAGGAACTAAACAATTTGTACTGAAAGAAGAATTGTCAGAGTTACCAAGAGCAAGGAAAACCCTCCAAAGGTTTGTAATATACAAGTATTTCATAGATTTTACAATATTAGACAGTATTCTAAATTGCCTCTAAAACCCTAATGTTAATTTTTACTCTTTTCTTATTGGAATAAGAGGACTTTAAATGTTTAAAATGTTAAGCACAATCAATGAAGTAATCATTTATATAAATTGGGTTATGGCAAAAATATATATTTAAATTGACTCGAACGATACACCATTCTTTTGAAAACTAACCACCTATATGGTCTAGTGGTAGCTTGGTGGTCTGTTCTATGAACAGCCAGGTCAAACCAATAGGGGTAAAGACTTGAAAATTGGTGTTTGCTATTAATCTGCTTAGAATGCCCAATTTTAGTTCAGGGTTTCTGCCTGGTACAAAGCAGGGTTCATAACCAAAAGATATATAAAGGGCAACATACAGACCCATACAATGGACAATATGTTAATCTCTAAATTGTCACAGGCCTATAAAGAAAAGTAAATAAATTAAACAATGATAATAAGGGAACCATGCCTTTTCTTTTTCAGATTGCAAAGAATCAACCTATGTATCAATGTGTTTGGTATAATTATTCTTTGGAGATTGTTGATGAACAGATTCACCATAGCCAAGTCACTGTGGAACTTCTTAATGGGATGGGCATTGAAGATATTCAAAAGTCTACCAACTCTTATGAAAGCCACATAATAATCATTTGTCCATTATGACAGGACAAACTTTGTTATTCTGTGATAATATTGTGAACTATAGCATTGTAGGCTTAATTTCTCAGATCGTTTCAAAATTAACCTCTGTGGAAAAAGGAACTGGATTTATAAAAAAAGATATGGTTTGTGCTTAATGTTCAAAAAACTTTTGAGAAAATTTGGACTTTTTTTTTTGTATTTAAAATTACATAATTATGATACACACCTTTTATATCAACATTTTTTATTTTTATTTCCAAATTTTGTTCTTATATATTGGTTAGTAAGAAATATTTGCAACTTGGTATTTGTTAAGTAGATGAAAATGCCTATTTGCAGTTTCTTCATTTAATGAACATTACATTATATTTTTATGTATGAACTTATGCAAAGAAAATAACACTGCCACCAACAAACTTTTCTTTAAAAAATAGACCTAATATAAATCAGATCCGGTCAGGTGTACAGGTATGAATGATTTTCTATTCATTGTTTTTATGGAATTTTATTTTAGTTGAATTTCGATTTCCATTATTTACACCATTAATATCATTTAAAATACATGAAATATACCAAAATTAAAAAAAAAATCCTAATTAAAGCATTTTTGAAATAAAAAAAAACGTATCAGACATTGCTTTATAACTCATATTCAAGACTTAATGTGAAGAGAGAAATGTAAGCATTTTAGATTAATATTATTCACTGGTTGACTATATATCAATAGAGTTAAGTTTTTCATATAACATGAAACATTCTTAAAATTAACATATTGTCAAATATCATGTAAAATTAATGGCTTGCCTCAGTAATTATCTAGAAATTGCAATCAACAATTAATTCAAATTCACATTTACAATGTAATAAAAAGAATGAATAAGATACATGACTATTAGGTTAAAAGTTTTAAAGTCAATATCCCTGGCTGAGATTTACAAACGAATATAACATTATGAATAAATCATGTAAATGGGACGCATTTTTTAAACAATACTTTTATCAGGTCTAATAATGACGACAATGTAACAATTAAAAATGGCTCTCATGTCTACTGTGGCTATAAAACTGTATTTTTCAAAGCAGTGCTATACTTTGCATCTTTAATTAAGTGTGGTTCAGAAAAATGTCTGGATACTTTTTGTTTGTTAATTTGTAGATCAAAGTTATTAGTAATTGTTGTGTATTTGAAGGTTAGAATACATAATTTTTTCATTAATATTTATTTTTTTGTGTATCTTTATTTTATACTTTTATATTTTTGTTGAAATTTATGACTTGTTACATGTGGATACCTTTCTGATTTATTTATATAAGTCATGACTGATAATTTGTTTTTGTCTACCCTGCATTTCATTGGCATTACATTGAATGAATACTAAATGACCAGTATTGTACTGTAATTCACTTGTTTACATTTGTTATCTCAAAACTTAAGGTTTAGATATAACCACTACTTGTTAATTTTGTTACCATCCTATTATAAGTGTCACTTCGAAAAACAAATTGTGGTACTACATTTTTTGTTTGGTCACTTATAAATACAAATGGTTTGATTTTTGAAAGATTTTCCAAACTTTGTTTTAGTTTTTTTTTTTTTTTCATCTCAGACCATTACATCCCATTCAGCAAGCAAAACAAAGAAAGTCACAACTTTGTTGTAACTGGATATCCAACATTGATGCTACAAAATCACTTGCCCTTAATTGTCGAGCTGTTGAGTATTATGAGCTGTCCCAACGTTTGTGTAAAAATGATATAGATATAAGAAGATGTGGTATGAGTGCCAATGAGACAACTCTCCATCAGAGTCAAAATTTATAAAAGTAAACCATTATAGGTCACAATATACATGCTTAATTGACAAGTAAATGTCTATAATTATCTTGCTGAACTTATCTTTTTAATTCATGCATCAATGGTTGATTTTTTTTAGATTTGTGGAAAAAAAAACTTTTAGTTTTTGAATGTCTTCAATGAATTTAAATCGACATATATATATTTATATCCTTAACGGTGTCAAAAAAAAGTAAGAAATGAAATATTCTCCCATAGATTTGAGCTTTTTCTATTTTTATAAAAAAAAATCATACCAAATGTTTGTTAAATTATCTCTGTCAATTAACTGATACATTTATTTGCTGTATTGGCAGTGAATTCATTTTACATTACATGTATTTACATTGTATTGCAACAGAACCATTATTACCCTATCAAATCATGATATTTTCTACAAACAGTTTGAAACTATATGGGGAAAACACATTCTCCTTCAATTTACTCCTGAGCTACAATATTTTTCCACCCATCAATGACAGCAAAGCAAACAAATAAAATGTAAGTCATTTACAACAAAAGGACAATCCATATTCTCATTTTTGTTAAGAAAAGATTTGCATTTTATTGGTTGGACTGTTGTTTGTTGCTATATTTTTTTTCATTTGGACAAAAGTATTTTCTAGATCAAGAATTACATTCGGTTGTTCCTAATAATGATGAAAATGTTAGCTACTGAATTTGAAAATAACAGCATCATTTTTTTTTTAATAGATAATATATACATGATATAATAACTGAACTTTATTGAAAAATAAAGATAGAACTATGTATTTGTTTTTGCCATTCTAAAATTGTCATTATTGATGGTGGAAGAGGATGTCTTTATTTTTCATATGCAATACATTGGAAGAAATGAATGCTAAATAATATAAAAATGTAGGAGAAATGACAAGAATCATATTATATATTATCAAAAGTATATTTAAAATCTATTGTTTTGAATATATGACCTATACTAAATAATTTTCTAGAAATCACCATATTTGGGACCTTATTAAACAGGTATTTTGATTCTCCTTAGAATTGACTTGACAAAAGTCTTGAATATTGCCTTTAATAATTAACCATGATTGTTGGCAAAATTGTAATTTGATCTTAATATCTGCATATATTTTGAAATATATTCTTCTATGAAAACAAAGTGCAAATCTTCAAAATATATTCAATATAGAAATAAGAAGATGTGGTTTGATTGCCAATGAAACAACCATCTGACTAAGTCCAAATGATGTCCATTTAAGGACTCACAGTACAGAATTTTCCAATGAGCAAATCCGATGTCATATAGATAGCTATAAAAGGTCCATGACATGATATAAGTTAAACAATTCTTACAAAAAAACAAAATAAAACCCTGATTTTTGGCAAAACAAATATGATTAACAGCTACAGACGACTACCACTGAAGTAAAGGCCCCTGAATTTGGACGAGCACATATAGAATGGTGGGGCTAATTATGTTTGTGAGCGCTTAAATCTACCCTAATTCTTAAAATTCTTCTCTAACATGGTCAGTGGTGTACCAGCATATTATAAGAACAAACTTTACAGTAGTTAGAAATGACTTGACTCATCTGATTTGCACAAAGCACAAAAAACTTATATGAAGACAAAAGACACAAAGTACCAATCTAAGGGTACTCACAGATACCGAACTATACCATAGTTCAAAGCCAATAACAAATTATAGACCAATTTTTTTGTCCTTTTTTTATGAAATGGCTTTACCTGTTGACCAGAGGTCAGTCAACATAAATTGTGTGCTGTAAATTCAGAAAATATTGCATGCATTTATTATCACCAAGATTGAAGATGAAAATATAAGATTACTTATTGCAAATTCAGGAAAATCTGCATACAGATATATGTATTCAATTTAGAATGAGATTTCTTATTATTGTGATATTCACACAGTCACTTTTTTTTGGCATTTATAAAAACAATACATTAATTATTGAATTTACAGTAATTAGATAAAAGACTCTTACTACACATAAGCATTTTGAAATCAGAAATGTATGGAAAAATACGCAAATGTGAAAGTTGTTTATAGATAAATCATGTTATCCCGTACTAAGGTATTAGTCAGAACACTTCAACAGATAAAGTGTAAAGAATTCATAAACAATATGAGAAAAGCATGGCCTGATGCAATGCCAAAATATAAGTAAATGATATTGACAGGATATAGGACTGTTAGTCTTTATACCTCTACAACAATACATTCTATGTAGAACCATGTACAAAAAAGCAACATTTAAAACTGTAAATCTAAATGAATTTATTGCATAACAAACAGACAGTTGCTGAAAATTCACAAGGTTTCACCATTAGCAAGTGAGATGCACATCTTGAATTAATAGAGTGAAAACCTAGAAATTGAAAAACTGGGTAGACAACTGGTGGGAGGAGTTCAAAAATTTCAAAAAGCTGCCACTATTCCTTTAAGAATGGTCTGACATGACCAAAACCAACTTTATTTAGACTGCCACTATTCCTTTAAGAATGGTCTAACATGACCAAAACAAACTTTAATTAGACTGCCACTATTCCTTTAAGAATGGTCTAACATGACCAAAACAAACTTTAATTAGACTGCCACTATTCCTTTAAGAATGGTCTAACATGACCAAAACAAACTTTAATTAGACTGCCACTATTCATTTAAGAATGGTCTAACATGACCAAAACAAACTTTAATTAGACTGCCACTATTCATTTAAGAATGGTCTAACATGACCAAAACAAACTTTAATTAGACTGCCACTATTCATTTAAGAATGGTCTAACATGACCAAAACAAACTTTAATTAGACTGCCACTATTCCTTTAAGAATGGTCTAACATGACCAAAACAAACTTTAATTAGACTGCCACTATTCATTTAAGAATGGTCTAACATGACCAAAACAAACTTTAATTAGACTGCCACTATTCATTTAAGAATGGTCTAACATGACCAAAACAAACTTTAATTAGACTGCCACTATTCCTTTAAGAATGGTCTAACATGACCTAACACCAATTTAATTTAGTTGCCACTACTCCTTTAAGAATGGTCTAACATGACCTAAACTAACTTAAATTAGGTTGCCACTATTCATTTAAGAATTATCCAACATGACCTAAACTAACTTTAAATATTTTACCACTATTCCTTCAAGAATGGTGGTTAATGACCTAAACCAACTTCAAATAGGCTGCTACTATTCCGTAAAAAATGGTGGTTAATGATCTAAACCATCTTCAAATAGGCTGCCACTATTCCTTTAAGAGTGGTGGCTAATGACCTTAATTTCAAATAGGCTGCCACTATTCCTTATAGAATGGTGGTTAATGACTAAAACCAGCTTCAAATAGGCTGCCATTATTCCATAAGGAATGGTAATTAATGACCTAAACCAACTTTGTCGTGTGAAGAGCAAGGTGGCACCAAAATTTAATTGAAATTTACTCTTATTATACTCTTTCAGAATTCTATGTGGAAACCAAAAACTACATCAAACTAGGACCAAGAAATTCTTAAAATGATAAATTAAAAAAAAAATATATATAAAAAATCAGAAATTTTTTTGAAGGACAAGCTCCTACAATGCTTTTTTATGCCCCACCTAGGGGCATTATGTTTTTCGGTCTGTGCGTCCGTTCGTTCGTCCGTCCGTCCGTCCGTCTGTCCCGCTTCAGGTTAAAGTTTTTGGTCAAGGTAGTTTTTGATGAAGTTGAAGTCCAATCAACTTGAAACTTAGTACACATGTTCCCTATGATATGATCTTTCTAATTTTAATGCCAAATTAGAGCTTTGACCCCAATTTCACGGCCCACTGAACATTCACCTTTAAACAAGACACCAACATTAGAAAAAGTAGAAAATTTTCCAAAATAAATTATTAAAAAAGCTTGAAATATTATGTGAAGGACAAACTGCTACCAAACTTTGTTTAAATGATACACTAATGACCATGCATTTTTAAACATAGAAAATATAAGAAAAGTTCAAGTACTGGTAATTTATAATCATTATAGTAAATGAACCCACCAATCACATTCAAACATTACAACAAAAAAATATTTCAAAATATGCTGAAAAAGTTGTGTGAAGTATTAGTTTGAATAATATATCTATGATCAGCATTTCATTCTAATGAGCTGAAAACAAGCCCCGTCCACAACGGCAATAGCAATATACTAGTACATTTTAAATATAAGTGAAAATTTTCCGAGAATCTTGCAGAGAGTTGGACTGATTGCTTCGGAAGCTAAGTACTAGTAGATTGAATATTAGGCTTAGTATCGTTAATCTGCACAGTGTCAATTGTTGACTTAAATCCAAATGAGTAATAGAATCTCTAGTTAATATCATGATGATTCACAAGTAGCAGTAACATATAGAAGATGAATTATCAACAAAACAACTTTTAATAAATATCAAATTGAAAATTCTGTAGAAAGAACTATATGTACTATCATACCACATCTTCACTTTTATATCTATGTTTAGTATGCACGTAAAAATCGTACGTAAAAATCCTAACATATTGAAAATCAGTTTACTTCAAAGTGCCTTTTCTCACATACCTCTCATCAAATGATATGTTATTGCCACTAAAACTTTCGTTTATTTGATATGAAAAAATAGAGGATCACTATATTCGATTTTGCTGTATAAATCATCCAAATGTCTCTAGCATCTAAAAAAAAAGTGATAAAAGAATATTTCTATGCACAGTGCAGTCATAACGCTGGGACTATACTATCGGGACTGGAAACTGATCGATTTGTTGAGATTTCATTGTCCCGATAGCGGTTAGTATAATGGTTTGACTATTCGGTGTTTTTTTACGCTGTGTAGAAAAAATTAACTATACTTACTTAAAAAGCTAGAGGCCCTATATAGCCTAAGTCTCTCACCTAGGTCTATGTGCATCTTCAACATTGTAGACAACTGTTTACAGTTTCCCTCTATGTTATTTAGTTTTTGCCCAAAACACAAAAGAGTGTAAACAAAAATCGTCAATTGAGGGCAATCACTACTATCTACTAACTTTTTCGGCAGAACTTGACCTGATTGCAGATCTTGTCGTATTGATCATTTTTTGTCATTTATAGTTTCTGTCTCTTTTGTTAATAAGCAAAAATTGATAAAAAAAAACGTCATTAAAGAACAATAACTCCAAAACAAGTCGACTGAAGAATTCAACCATTACAATTATTTTTAGATCTTGTCTTGCTGATCACTTTTGCTCTTTAAAGTTTCTACCTATCTATTACAGTTTTTTTAAGATTTGAGGCAAAATGACAAAAATATTGTTAAAATGGTCGTTAAAGGGCAACTACTCTAGTAACGAGTTGACTGACAATTTCCGCTATTTATCTTATTTGAATATTTTGTCTTGCTGATAATTTTTGCTGTTTAAATTTATGATAGCTTTCAAGAAAATGGGCAAAAATGGAAAATATAGTAGTAAAATTCGTCATTTTAGGGCAATATAACTCCTATAAAAAGTCGTCTGACAGTTTTGACGTAAATAGACAATAGATAGAGTTTAACATACTGAACATTTTTGCCCGTGTCAGATTTTCTCTATTTATAGCGGGTTTCAAAATAATAGACAAAACTTGCGTTTTACTCCCTATATAATGTTCTATTTTTAGCCAGATCGGCCTTCATGGGAATCCGGGTCCGTTCGTACATAAATAAATAAAAATAGGGCGAACGAACCCAGGGCGAACATGTAGTTAGGGCGAACATGTAGTTAGGGCGAACGGACCCGATACCCCTTCATGGTTGGCTGCCGGACACATTTGGCCCTTGACCCAATTTAAATTTTATATCAATAAAACGGATATTTCAGTAGGAATAATATATCATTTTGAAAGAAAATTCGACGAACATAAATTTCGAAAAATTGCAACTTATAAAGACTTCTATAAATATTCTTTTTATCCAAACACCATATCTTACTGGAATTCACTACCTGAAAATGTATGACGGTCTGAAACCCTGGAATCCTTCAAAAGTGGCATATCCACCATAACATTTAAAGGATTCACCAACTTATTTTACCACCAAAGCCACTGTACGTAATGTATTTCAATAGACTGTTTTATTTTATTGTTTATGGTAAATTTAATTAAGTCCATATGTCCATAGCACACAAGTTCCGGGTAGTTTTACACTCCTATCCAGGGGCGGATCCAGCCATTTTAAAAAGGGGGGTTCCCAACCCAGGAGTAAAAGGGGGGGATCCCACCATATGTCCCCATTCAAATGCATTGATCGACCAAAAAAAAGGGGGAGTTCCAACACCCGGACGACCGCCCCTCCCCCCCCCCCTGGATCCGCCACTGCTATCTATAAGTCTACTCCCGTATTTGGATGAAGAAGACGACGTCAATTACTGATTTTTTTAATATATTTACGTTTATTCTATACATTTGTACTACTATTTTTCTAGATATTTTTAAAATGTCTTCGAAAGTATAATAGTTACATGTACATATTTCAATTATATAGGTCCACATGCACTAGTTGCATGCAAAATTTAATAAAATTCCACGGGATCATCCATTTACATTATCTCAGACAAACAATCAATCAACGTCAAAGTGATATTTTTGACAGAAAATACATTATTTAACATTAAAAAAAGATTTTAAAGGTGGTTGTGAGTATGACAATTTACTTAGATTTAGTTCGTGTTGCTCAGTTTATAGTTTTCTAAGTTGTGTTTTCTATACTTTTTTGTTGTTTTTCGTTTTAGGCATCGCGTTGTGAATTTGTCATCGACTTATGAGTTTGAATATCTCTTTGGTATCTTCCGCATTCTTGGCATGTATCCTACATCCTCTGTATTGCAAAGTATACGTAATGTGGCAATATTTTGGATTTTGATAAATTTTGTTTGCATTTTGAAACAGCTTAATCTGAATATCAACGACATGATACATGTCGCATTAATTATTCCTCGTCAATTTCAAATTTGTGAATAAATGTAAAGAATATAATATTCCTTGTTCATTTTGATTGTGTTTCTCGAAAAAAGTCAATATATTTTTGCTGTAAACATTTTCTTTTAGATGATACAAGAATGTATTTGTTTTATACGATTCTGAAACATGAATAAAAAGAGATTTGGGATATAGGGCACAATAACAAAAATCACCAATAGGCATCTAGAGGAAAACATAGTCTCCCATGATAGACATTCGTCTATAAATATGATGCTCTAAGTTGTCCGGAGTCTATATATTTTGTGGATAAGACATTAAAATATGGCATAAAATATGTACTGACGTGAAAATGTGTTTGATTTAGGTCTACAATGCCTTTTAATTTCGCTATTGATTTGGCCTTCCAACTATTTCGACTCGAATGCACTGGTGAGTTTCATGCTGACGAAACACGCGATTGGTGTACTTAATTATGATCCTGGAATCTTTGTTGAGTTTTTGTCTCGCCTTGACGAAGTCAAAAAGCGAGACATAGATATGATGTTTCTGGCGGCGGCGACGTCAACAATGTATTACTTTGTGATTAGGTCTAGTCTATAGTGAACCACTAGTGGTAGGTCAATGATATTTGGTATGTAGTTGTATTAGCATTGGCACATCTATAACAATGGAGATTATTTGTCCCCGCTCCCTCAGTCATGGTCTATTGACTTTGAATCTTTTGCTTAGTTTTCATGTATTAGTTTGTGATTAGGTCAGTTTAAGGGAAACTGTTAAAGGTAGGTCAATGATAATTGGTATGCAGTTGTATAAGCATTAGCACATCTCATTTCCATGGAGAATATTTGGTCCTTACCCTTAAGTCACGGTCTATTGACTTTAAAACTTTTGCTTAGTTTACCCGACTAGTTTGTGATTAGGTCAGTTTAAGATGAACCACTAATGTTATGTCATTTATATTTCATATGCAAATGTATTGGCATATGCAAGTTTCATTTCCATGTGGATTATATAACCCCACCCCCTAATTATAGTTTATTGACTTTGAAACTTGTACATAGTTTACAAGTTAATGATTGTATTTAGGTTTGTTTAAAGAGAACAGCTTATGAAAAGTCAATAGTATTTGGTATGCAGTTGTATTAGATTTGGCACACCTGATTTCCATGGAGATTGTTTAGCCGTGTACCTTCAGTCATGGTTTATTGACATTGAATATTTACATAACTTACATGCTAAGGTATTGCTATTTTAATTTCAACAGTTGCATTATCAAAATAACAAATAGGCGAGACATATCTCTGTGTTAACAGCTTATTCTCAACTAGTTCTCAAAACTCGATCGATAGATTAACAACACGTGCATTAAATAACATAAAGTAACAATCGAATTGAGAAAAGAAACGGGTAATGGTGACCTTCAGATGGCCACTTAACAATTATGTAAACTAGTTCAGCGAAATACTGAAATGTTTCGCCTGCTTTACTTTAATTTCTTAATACTAATGATCCATGTAAAGTGGGCCGTGAAGGTCAGATGAACCCTGGCAAACAGACATGTACGCCTTACAATCATTCCATACACCAAATAAAGTTGACATGTTGATTATTAGCATCCGAGAAAAGGAATTATTCATAAAAATTTTAACCTTGATCACTTATATGTGAGAAATTCACATGACATAAAAACTGTACAGTTTTTTAAAAGCCACTGAAACATGAAAAGGAGGTCAAGAAAAACGTGCATATGGAAGATGGAAACACTGTAACATAAGGCATCTATATATAATGTATAATGTATGAATTGTCCAGGTATTATACTTTCTGAAGATTCAAGCATTTTACAAATAGTTTACACCCCTCCGCCTCCGGATTAGCATACCTATGTCTCGCGTTTTGCAACTTTCGTCGCATGCTAGTCACAAAAACCAATACAGGGATGACAATTTACTCTTAAATAACGGTATTCTACTAGTACTAGATAAAATTGATAAATTATTCACAAGATATTAAGTATACTCACTGTTATTGTAAGCAATTTTAATGTTATTAGTCTGTTGATAACAAAACTCATGATTAAAACAGATATTAGTGTAGATAAAATTGAATAGAAAAAGCAAAGTGGGAAGTTATCTCTTTATTGTTTGATTTGGACTTATTTTGTCTTGATAATTAATCCTCAAAGTATTCATGTTACATGTAATTATCCATTTTCTTATTACAAAACTCTCTTTCCAAATTCATTTTTTTTCAACAAAACTTTGAAAGGGATTTGTTGTTTTCCAACAATTAATATGGAATAGTTTGGGAGAACATGCTGAACCTATTACTTGAAATTGGCTTTGAAATAGCTTTCAGTAACTGTGGGTACTCTTAGATTGGTACCTTCATAAAGTGTCTTTTTTTTGTCTATATGATAGTTGAGATGTTTTGCGCATCATGCCAATCTGACTAGTCAAACCATTTCAAATCATTTTTATAGGTTGTTTTTATGTTTCACTGTAACATCAGGTTCTGGGAGGGTTGAGCGCTAACAAAAAGGATGTTTAACTCCCCCTTATTCTTTATGTACCTGTAATCTAGGGTTATCGTTGGTTACAGTCCTGTTATCTCGCTTAAAGTGTTTCAAACATTTTAGCTTTTGTATGACAGCCTCATATAGAGATAAGAAGTTGTGGTAAATTGCTAATTAGACAATTTACCATTCACCAAAGACAATAGGACAAACATTTGAACTATAGATCACCGCCTTCAGTAATTTGAAAAACTCATGATTATATTGTGCCCAAAATGTTAATGGATAAATACTTTATTTAATCAAATATGAAACAATACAATTTATTTTTAAATGTTTCATAGGAATAATCTCTTTTTCCATTTTAAATATTGATTAACCTCATAGAAGCACTGACTCTAACGGTACTGACATCAATAGAACTTTGTCAAACTACTGTGAGAGTATATACGAACGCTTTTTCCGCTGTACTTGTGACTAGCATTTTATTACCTAATCTGTCAATGTGTATTACTGTTGGCGCATGTATTCCATTATCACTAGTTAGAAGCTCTCTATAGTTTTGTCCGTTGGGAGAGATAACAACTACATTGTTCGAATCTCTTCCTACCACGTAAACATTTCCATCTCTATCTACAGATATACCCAAAGTGTTATTAAGAACACTAGTATTTTTAAAAACCCATTGTATATTTACTTGAAAGTCAATGCAGGTTACACTACCGTCGTTACAGTCTGTATAGAATATAATGTCTC
Organism: Mytilus californianus; assembly: GCF_021869535.1. Classification (NCBI taxonomy): domain Eukaryota; kingdom Metazoa; phylum Mollusca; class Bivalvia; order Mytilida; family Mytilidae; genus Mytilus; species Mytilus californianus. The sequence continues at coordinate 67,297,586 of NW_026262712.1, forward strand.
CCAATGTTGCAACATACGAAAATTCAGTTACTTCGGTTTTAGTAACATTTACAATGGATTCATTATAAAGGTTGATCATTTGTATTCCTTTCTTTCCAGCACAATAAATCAACTTGTCTTCACTGTATGCTACTCCAGAGTTTACTGAATTCACTTTCAATTTTTTCTTTACTTTCCTTGTTTTTAAGTCCAACAAATTAATTTGAAGGGAATCACTTCTGTAACCAGAAGTCACAGCAAGTGAATTATCTCCTATGTACACCACATCGAATATAGGACCGAAGTTTCCAATCTTAAAATCCAGAGATCCATCTAGCTTAAAAACTTTAATAATTCTGTGTGCAAAGCATGAAATTACCTTTCTACAATCAGGCAAAAGCGTACATCCCCAGACAGCCGCCAACTTTGTGTCAAATGTCTGCACCAATGTAGGTGTCAGGCTATCGATAGTCATAGGTGGTAAAGCTACCACCATCTGAGCTTGTTTGTCCTTTTGTTTCTGATTGGATATATTACATGAATCTGCTATCATCGTGACATCTCCAAATTTTTTAATGGCAGCTATCAAACCTTGCAAGGAGGAATTAATCTTGCACGACAAGTCAATTTGATTCGCACCATCACTTTTGACTATTGATTGAATGTACTGTTCTTTTGCTACGACATCTTTTTCTATGTGTTTCAAAACGAGGAAAGTTTGCAGGTCTGAAGCGTACTGCTTGATATTACCAATATTTGTTTGGTTATCTGTGATCTCTTTTTCCTTGTCTATTAAGGACTTAAGAAGTCGTCGGATTTTGTTACTTTCTTCTTCTTCCCTCGTTTTCAGTTCTTTCAATACAGCATCCTGAAGTTTATCTAGATGAAGATTAATCCTAGCACGAGTTTCTAGAACCTCTTTTTCAATTTCTCTACTCTTTTTCCCGATTGACGCCAAATTGTCTTCCCGGTTGATTCGAAGTCTTTTAATATTCTCTGCAATTTCTGATAAGGTCTGTTCGATGTCTGCAAAAGCATTTGAAGATTTGATGTTTCGTGTTTTATCATCGATATCGGTCAATTCTTTACATTCCTTGTGTGATTCAACTACACATTTCTTGCAGCACGGACAGTCATGCTTTTTACAGAACAGCACGTATTTCTCATTGTGCTTAGCACAAGAACGTGCCAATTGTAATACTTTGTTTGGCAGTTTCTGATACTCTGCAATAGATACGGTTTCATGATTTCTTGATCCTTTTGAAATACCATGATGGTCTTTCCATCTTCACAGAGCCCTTCATCACACTCTGAACACCAGACAACTGATGGTTTTGTAATGTGGCGATAATCACAGACCCCGCAAACACTCCAGTTACTTGCCATTATTCTGCAAAAAACATTTAAACTGTTTTAAATATATACGAATTCGCAGACTTGTCAGACCTGTTTTATTTTGAATTTTCATTCACGATTCATGAAACATTTTTTTATCTTTTATAAAAGAAACTAATACTTAATTAAAAAACAATTGTTCAGAGAACAATTGAAGGTCTTTCCACATTACACATCTAAATAGTTGATAAGAAGCTACTTCCAGGTTTACTCAAAGTTACTATTGGCTTCCAATCATAGATTTCTACATACTGATTCAAAAAATATATGGTTTCTATATACTTTTGACTTATATAGGGGAGATAATTTGATACTTCCGGTTACGAAAATGTCATGTCCGGGCTCATATGATAGCTTTCTGTGCACTGATTCCAAAAAATATATTTCTATATACCTTTGCCTTAAATATGGGAGATAAATTGCTACTTCCAATTTAATAACATGGTTTACTTTCCACTGATTCCGAAAATATAAGTATCCTATACACTTTTTTTTCAAATAAGGGAGATAATTAGCTTCTTCCGGTGTCATTCAAAGATTATTGTATGCTGATTATAAAAATATATAGTTTCTTAGTATTTTTCCCTTGAATTAGTGCAAAAATAGCTACTACCGGTTTCCACAAGGTCACTTCCGGTTGATATTTTTCAAGGTCATGTTTCACCCAATACTTTGCAAAAGACACTATGGCTTTATCATTTACAAGAATGGATTAATATTTGATTTACCTTAAATTTTAACATTTTAGGGGCGATAACTCCTATAAGATATCATCAGATCACTTTGGACTGTATGAATCATTTCTTCGTCTCAACAACCCAAACATTTAGCATCAGTTCTTTTATATCTAGCTTTTATAGTATAAGATTGGACACACACAAGCAAAGGACAAAATTTAGGAAATGACCTTGACCTTTGACCTTGACACCATTTCTCTTTTTGGTGGCCCAAGAACCTCAAATCGAGATACCCTAGGTCTCTGTCACCTATGGTTCATGAGTTACATTTGCATATCACTAACGTCAAATACAAAAGGGGAAATTACTCTCATATGGGGTCTCAGTATCGCTTCGGTTAAAAATGACCGAAGCATTCAGAGGATTCAACGAGCCAAGACCTAACTAGAGGCTAAAAAGATACGTGTATTGTTCACCTTGTATCTATACATAACATACAGGTATGAAAACTGAGGATCCTACATCCCATCGATACGTATATCTTGCAATTGCTCAATGTAATGCTTTTCTCGGACAGTTTATGAAGTCTTTACACTAAATCCGTTGGATGTGTACTCATTGATATTTTAGTCTATGAAAACATGGTATATGTTTATTAGTTGAATTTGGTGCCGATCTTATGAATCAAACCATTTCCAACTGATTTTTAGTTTGTATTAATGTCGTGCTGTAACACAACCATCCCAGGTTAGGAGAAGAGGTGTGTTTTTGTGTGTTTGTGTGTGTGTGTGTGTGTAATAGAGCTTTCGAGAACATGTTTAACCCGCTACATTATTTATGTGCCTGTTCTAAGATAGACTAGACAGGAGTTTGTAATTCAGGGGTTGTTATCTGCCATATCAGTTTGGTTTTTTTTATTGCTGGAAGCATAAATTATAGGACGTTGGTGTTCTCTTTTGAATTGTTTCATATTTTACCAAGCTGGGGTCTTTTATAGCTTACTATACAGTATGGTTTTGCTTCTTGCCGGAAGTTGTACGTTGACTTATAGTTGTTTACATCCTCGTCCTTTGGTCTCTGGTGAATAATTGTGTCAAAGGCAATCATACTACATTTTTTTTTATTTTCATATTTGTAGCTGCTCATGTATCTGTTATATGTTAAAAAGATCCTTATATTTCTTTTCCAAATGTGAGTGCCCTCAAAATTCAGAATTCCTCATTTGAAACTTCATTCAAAAACGTTTGATCATAAGTTTCCCACAACCTGGCTCATTTATGTATGATTTAAAAGAGATGTGGGGTATACGTCAATAAGACACCAACCTGACGAGACCATTATTCAAAAGACACAATTAAACAAAAGACACATAGAAATTAATATAAGGTCTGAACAATAGACATGTGTTTAAACAATATGTAAAGTTCTAAATATCTCTGCGTCAAAATAAACTTGTGAATAAATTAACAGAGACTATCAAACATGTCAAAAGGGCCTGGAATGGTGTAATTTTTAAACACCATTGTCCTACATAAGTTATATATAAAGTTGAATTCTTTGATTCGTCGTTTTTACGTCATGCCAGCTAACAAATTGGACTTCGTTATCTTAGTAGTAGAACCTATAGATATATACAAAACGCCACCACTGATAGGTTCCTGACTGGCACAGCTCAAAGGTCGGATGAATGAGAGGTTTACGTGGTATATTTAAAGGCAGTAGCATATTTAAGTGCCACAATGTATCAAAAATATATATGTGAAAACCGTCTATATTCAAGCAAAAATGTAAATTTGATTGCAAATTAAACTAGAGGCTCCAAAGAGCCTGTATCGCTCAACTGGTATTTTCCGTAAAATTGATACAATACAATAAGAATATGTCTGAGAGTTACTGGCAAAAAAGTAACAAATGGGTAAAAAATTGTCTCTTAAGGACATCTTCTATAAGTAGTTCACTAACGAATTCATCCATGTTGTCTTATTTGTAGATCTTGTCCTGTTGATCCGCTTTGCTATTTACAGTTTCTCTCTATCTACTACAGTTCTGCAATAACACAAAATGGCTAAACCCCGTCTTTCAAGGGCAATAACTTCTTTAAAGTGTCGACTGAAGATTTTGTCCACTTGTCTTAATAAACGATATTGTTCTGATGATCATTTTTGCTGCAAGCAGTTTCTGTCTTTCTACTATAGTTTTCGATACAAACACAAAAATGGGTTAAAATCGTCTTTCAAGGGCAATAACTCCTATAAGAAGGACTAACGATTTTGGCCAACCTGACTAATTTGTAGATCTTATCCTGCTGATCGAATTTTTAAGCTTGCAGTGTCTCTCTATCTACTTTAGTAGTTCCAAAAAAATAAACACAATCATGGGTGAAATTCGTCCCTTAAGGGCAATAACTGCCATGAGGAGTCTACTGAAAATTCTGATCATGTTGACTTATTGCATATCTTGTCCTACAGATATTTTTTGTCATTATATTTATACATCATCGATTAAAGATAATAGCCAAAATTGCCAAAATTTTGTCAAATTGTCATTAAAGGGCAAAAACTCATTAAACGACAGTCTTATTTTGGTAAGAATGGATAGTAGGAAATGGTTTTAAAAATAATGGACAATATTTTCGTTTTATCCCCATGTTCTTATTTAAGCCTTGGTGGTTGCGTTCGACACAATTTTATAAACTATATAGCCTAAGGATGAGTGTGGTCTAGTTTGGTTCCAATGGACGCATAGTTTTATGTATACATTATTAGCATGGAGTTAAAATTCAAATATTCTTGCTCTCAAAATGTTTGTCCCTATAGGTGTCAAAATTATGTCAGTTGGATCTAGGATGATAGGAAAGTACACATGATTAATGTCTGTACTAAAACGTTACTACATTGAAGGTTGGTTGGAGGTAAAAGGTCTCTTCTGTAATTGCTAGGAAAAAACATGATGTTCCTATGGACTGGTCATTTCTAACATGAAGGGGGTAGGGAGGAAATAAAGGGTGTTCCTTGAAAATTCTGGGAATGAAAAGGGGATATCCACATTTTTAATACTTCAAATAGATGGGCATCGAAATTTGTTTACATTTTTACAATATAGATTTGAGCAATTTTGTATTTACATGCAAAACTCATAGAAAATTTGATGAATACACTAAATCAGTATCTGGTTATTCAGCAGGAGTGTCTAACGGTTGATTCAGATGTCATTTCTATATCTCTTGTTTCATCATTTTTAGCTTCAAACTTCATTTCAATATTTGTTTCATATAAGTCAATACCTTCTTCTGTTTGTTTGTTGAAAGGTTTGATGTCTTAGTTCTTGCGGGTTTTCTTGAAGCTTTTCTGATTATACTCTTTTTCATATGTTATAAGTATAATTCTAATAGCTGTTTCCTTACATGATTTATTTTAGTTATAAAATTCATAATTGATTTTAGCATATATATATCAATGGTTTAAGATAATATCTGGGAGTCAATCGTGGCATTTTTAACATGTCTTTTTATGAACAATTTTGCTAATTTCTCCCTACAATAAAAATAAATGTTGAGATCCCAATTCCTAGGTTTCAACATATTCTTCCAGGAGAGTATATTTATCTGTAGCTAAAATTGAATTAAGGTGTTGTAAATGTCATTATTTCTTATGAACCAAGAATCTTACAATCTGATTGCCTGCCTGATTACCCGGGTGTAAATAACACCCGCCCCAGTTCACCAGGGGATATTTTTTAGCCAAAATTTAAAAAAAAAAAAAACTACACAAAAAAAATAATAAAATTTTGACAAAATAAAAAAAAAAAGGCCCAAAAAAAAAAACAAAAAAAAAAACCAATTTGTGTCCAAAATTCTGTAAAAAATAATTATTCTTTATGTGTCCAAAATACCCCCCCCCCCCCCCCTTCCCCCCCTCTCAAAATTTATTTTTTCTCAAAAATTCCAAAAATTCCAAAAATTAGAATAATAGGTGACATTTGACAACAATAGCAACAACATTGTTGAAAAAATGTGTAGTGGGAGATGAATTCAATTCTTCAAAAGCATTTTTCAATTTTACACCCGAATATAAAAATGAGTAAAGGAACACTTCATAATAAATTCGTTATCTTGGTGTAATCAGGGGAGTACGGAATTTCACACCGGTGTTGAAATGCATTCAGATGTATGGATTTTCAACACCGGTGTAAAATTCAGTACACCCCTGATTACACCAAGATAACTAATAGTATTTCAGTTTGACTCATCTTTAATTTCTATCAGCATGTTGACGTAATGATAGTATCAGTAAATGTTAAGTACATTAGTAGAACCATTGTTTGTTGACATCAGAGTAAGCGTCTAGTACACAATGACCCAAACATCAGTGTAGGCGGTGACTAAACGGTAGGGAAATTTTCTGTTTACAATTTATATATGTCATATATGCAGCAGCCGGGTGACTCTTTAAAAAAAGATCAATGTCAGATGACCTCTGTCAGACAACTTCACAGGCACTTGTCTCTGAATTTGTTCCCCCTATATACCTTTTTATATTAAGGTATATAGGGGGGATTTCAGAGACAAGGGCCTGTGGACAACATGTACACTATACAATCATTTCATACACCAAATATAGCTGACTTATTACTTTTAGTATCTGAGAAATTGATATAGCCACGAAAGTTTTACATTGACTAATGATGTCAAAGTCAGATGAACCCTGTCAGATAGAAATGTATCATTCCATACACCATATATACTAGTACTAGTACAATAGTGCACACGCTGAAATGTCTCGCCTGCTTTACTGTCCACTGATTTTATGTTGAAAGTCTTAAAGATAAAGGTTTAACTACAAGTACCACATAAGCTTCAAACATTTTTAAAGATCCATGATAATGAGGTCAAGGTCAGATAAATACTGTCAGACAGACATGTACACCTTAAAATTATTCTATACACCAAACAGCTGACCTATAATTGCTATTAGTATTTGAAAAACTGACAAAAACACAAAAACTTAACATTGACTAATGAACCATGTAAATGAGGTCAAGGACAATGGACATATGTATACCTGCCAACTTTCACGATTTAGGCGTGAACTACGCGATTTTGACCCCTTGTCACGATTGCACGATCGTGATCATGAAAAAAGCTCTAAAACACTTTTTTTTTAATTTCTACATGAAAAAAATTATTGTTCCCGATCTGGAAATTGTCCCAAGGGAGACAATCGTGATCAGCCAATCAAAGTCTTTGTTTCTCATGGCCACATTAATAAGCTAATCAAAATCCTTGTTTCTCGTGATTATTGGGCATTGCAAACATGCTAAATTTTGAATTTGTTTGGAAAATTGTGTTGTATTCCTCTGTCTGTAAGTCAGAATTGTAAAAATCGTGATGATGGCAGATGAATTTTCATCTACAAGAAGGTTCTTACACAGCATAAGAAGAAAAGCATGGCTGATTGACAAAATTCAAAGATTCAGTACATGTACTCAACAAACATAATAAATAGTAGCTTATGAACATTACACTTATTGTAACAGATCGTACAGTGTTGGCATTCTTGTAATTAAACTCCAAATCATTTAAAGTACAATTTACTATCTTTTATTTTTCACAAGGAATCAGATAAATGTCCTTCTTTGTGCATGTTTTTAAATTGGAAATGTCAACAATCACTTAATATTCCTACACAGGAAAATATATATATATATCCTGGTATTCTAGCTACGTGTTCATCTTTTTTACACAATAATGTAAGTGAAAATTAAAAGTACTAGAATCATGCAAATAAAAGTAGAAAAATACTTATAAGCTCATCATCAGTATACCATATAAAAAAAAGATATGACACTTTTTCTAGAGTACAAAACAGAGCGTGCAAAAAACACCGCAAAAAATTGTAACCTTTGAAATTGTTGTCTCGCACTATAACCCCCATGGGGAATTTTCTAAAGTTAGCAGGTATGAATATGACAGAAACTTCGTAACATAAGGTATCTGCATACAAGGTATATGAAGCATCCAGGTCTGTTACCGTCTGAAATATAAAGCTTTATACGAATAGTTTACATCGCCGCAGCCGCCGGATAGTAATCCCTATGTTATGCGGAAAGTCGCAGGCCAGACAAAAATTGGTAAAAATTGGCATTCAAGGGCAATAACTCCTTTAAAGAACTGACTGACGATTTCAGTCATTTTGCACTGTTTGTAGATCTTATTTTGCTGATCATTTTCTCTCTATCTATTATAGTTTTCGAAGTGATAGCCAAAATCCAATTAGGAGTTGTCTGACAACATAAGTAAACAAAAAATGAACAGCAGGTAGAACTTAACGTTCTGAACATTTCTGTCAACATGTTTTACACATGATAAAGATGAGTGTGGCAAAGTTTTAATTGATACATGAAAATTTGTAAAAGTTAACTGACCACTGAAGCCATGTGATGAGAATAGCTTAAACTGACCCTTTGGGCTAGGTTAACTAAAATGTTTTTATTGAAATTAGTTTTCTTACTTTTTTATAGAATTTGAATGAATTATGGTTCTTATATATAGTTTCATATATATAACATGGCGTTAGAAAAGAACAAAGGGGTGTAGGAAATAACAAATTTAAGTGGTCTTTTTTTTTTATCAACAAAATTATATTCTTTGAATGAATGAATGATTAAACTATGAAAATAAATAATAATTATTCTATTATATCAATTTCTTTAAATTTATGAAAAATACATTTTGAGAAATCATTTTGCTTTCATTCACAACCCTTCGTAATTCCTTTATAAACAATTCATACACATCTAAGCATTTCAATTTTTGCTCTGAAACATAGTATGACTTGTAAATGCAAAAACCTAAAACTGTCAAAAAATAGTTTAAACCATAATATCCCTAATCTGATATTTTGTATCCAATGTAAAAAGAAATACACTTATCGGCGAATTTCCAAAAGGGGGGTTAAAATTTGTTGATTCTGATAGCTATTTTACAGCACTGAAAGCTTCATGGGTTTCCAAATTAATTACAACGGTGAACCAATCTGCCGAACTGGAAGATTATTCTTACCAAATATTTCAACAATCTGCGTAAAAATTTTCCTGTTTGTAACATTAATTTAGATAATGTAAAATCACTAAAAGAATTTGAAAAAACACAGGACTTTTATTTGCAAGTAATTTCAAGTTGGGTGAAAACAGGGGGAGGTTTAACAAAATTTAACGATCATTTTTCAAATATCAGAAAACAGAGTATTTGGGGAAATATAATACATTAAAAATTGCAACAAAAGCTTGTTCTTTCAAAACTTGGTAACAAGTGGATTGATATATATTAACGACATACTGGATCGTGAAGGAAAGTTATCAGAGGTTTTTATTTTAGAAAAATTAAGCAATAAGTCAAATTGGATTGCAGAGTTTAAGATATTAAAATCCTCCATCCCGAAGGAATGGCAGCAATTAAGTTCTGATTAAAGAAACCTCTATAAAGAGTAAAATCAGTATTTGTAATGATAAATTGAGATGGGGAAATAAACAAATACAAACAAAAGATATCTATAATAAAATGTTGTATAATAGTTTAGTAAATCAAAAATATACACAGCCAATTGGTATCAATATTTCGACAAGATATTTAAAGTTAGATTACAGGCCACATATGTCATTCGTAAACGATTTTATATTCAAATTATTAAGAGAGAACAAGATGAAATTGTTTAGATGGAAACTGCAACATTATATTATTCCCACAAAGCAGTGCTATTTAAATGGAAAATTTCTAAAAATAGTAAAATGTAATTTTTGTAAAACAGAAGAGGAAGATTACTTACATTAATTTTCTTTATTACATGTTCATTTTTAAAAGATTTTTGGGATAAAGTTGAATTTTACATCTTCTAACAAAACTCAATTTTAAAAACACGATATCAGTAAAACATATAGTATTTGGATACAAAATATAAGTGGTCTTTGTATGACTTTTTAAAGAGAAGGGCCCGGGTTGTGGGAGTTGACAAATGAGCAAGTGGGTTCGAGCTTCATTTTCTTCTGGATTTGAAATCTCCGAATAATGTAGTTCCAACCCCCACATATATACGCTGCCCCTCCCGTGATCCACATATAGGAGAAAGGCGAAATTAAAGGGAAAGCTATCCCCTGTCCGTCCTTCAAGATCTATTACTTCAACTTCTTCTTCTATACGTTATACTTAAAATTATGGAACACCTTCTCACTGGAATAATTTCCGGAATGAGTTATACTTAATCAAGCGTGTGCTGTTCTTAATCATACGTACTTACCATAAATTACTATTGTTTAATTGGTTATTAGTTTTTCTCTCCATGATCTGCTAAAAATTACTTACCCTTATATTTGAATTATCATCTGTTTACCAAATCGTTATTTTACACTTCGTTTTGATTCTTGATCAAGTCGACGGACGTTCTCTGAAAACGAAAGTGAAAAACAAATTGTAATTTAAATTCATCTCGAAGACATGTATAGTTGTTGGAAAGTGGTTTAACTAATTCTTTTAATATAACCGTCCGGCTAATTCCTAAATACCTTATCTTAAATGGTTCACTCATCATTCCTTGGCTATTTTTCTTTGTTTAGGCATGGATATGATATGTTAATTAAGTTTGCTGAAATTTTTATCTGGAATATTTATTCGAACTTAAGAGAACTAGACAGTGTGATTTTTTTTATTTCTATTGTTAATTATTCTTCAGGGCAATTTTCGATTTGCTCCGTTTGGGGTTGCCCCGCTATTCTTTGGTCCGACAACCCATTAGTCCGAAACCCCAATAGTCCGACACAGGTCGTAATCATATAGAATATTAGACGTGTTAGGAAAGGGATTTAAATACTGCGCTGATGTTAATTATAATTTCCAACGGTTCGATAGTATAGTGGGAAATTACTGTAATAACGGTACTAGTGAATACTATTGATACGGGTACTTCGTATGTACTTCGTATGTACACGTATATATACATATCACGTGATATTGATATTTAGCGGGAATATTTTCCCTTGTTGGTCACTTCTAGCCAAGCATCAGACTGGACAACAGTGAAATTTGACGGACCCCGGTTTAGATAATTCCGTTAAGCAAGTAATTGTCCAAGAAGTACAAAATGCAGTATCTGCTTCACAACAAGATACCCTTAACCAAATCACCGCCTTGATAGATAACAGACTATCCACATTCCAGGGAAATATTCAACAGTCTCAGCGAGATATCAGTCAATCCCAGATGTCCAAGATTGAAGAGACTTTGTCGGAGAACTATACTTTCCAACGGAAGGGGAACGAAAACCAGTACATACATGAGGTTAAAGTCCTGACGAAGTTGACGGAGGCAAAATCAAAGTTAGACGGACCAGATTTATCCGTAGAATCCATTCATCAAGCAAGAGACAAGATTGTTGAAGGTATGGCAATTGTAAGAGACAGACAGAAACTCATTAAACTTGCCGATTCATCCGAATTGGGGTGGAAAGTCGTGAAGGAGTACACAACTAATCCAATTGCCGATGACTCCGAAAATGAAAAGAAGATGATAAGAGCACAAAATAGAGCTGAACGTAGGAGCAAGTCAGACAAGCTGAAAAAGTCGAAGACAATCAGAAAAGTGCTTTATTCCACCAAAGAGAGAGATCCACCCCCTACCTGGAGAACAGGGAGATGTTTTAATTGTGGCAATAAGGGCCACTGGGCGAATGATTGTCCTGGAAAGAAAGACAAGTGTATTTAAAAATTTTGAATGTACTAATTTGTATAATAATATGAAAGAATATTATATTGGTCAAGCTGAAAATTCATTCAGTACAAATGTAAACAAATCAGAAGATAAACATACGATAGAAATTACTCAATCGAAACCAAGTGTCTACTAGAAGTTGATATACCTGTCTCGCCAGTAGGTAAATTGAGGTCAAAATTACATGAATGGAAAGCTATTACTACTAGTACACATATTATTGATGTTATTGAAAACGGTAATAAGTTACCGTTAAAAACGGAACCAGAGGTAAAACATTTAAAAAATAACAGATCATCTTTAAACAATGCAAAATTCGTTGTTGAAGAGATTGACAAACTTCTTCAAAAAAGGTGCATTTCTGAGATTTATTCTAAACCAACTGTAGTGAATCCACTTACAGTAGCATTTAATAAAAATAAACCAAGACTAGTACTTGATTGTAGGCATTTGAATCCACATCTGTTTAAATTTAGGTATAAGTACGAGGATACTAAGATAGCAAGAGATCTCTTTCAAAAAGGAGATTATTTATTTAGTTTTGATATAAGATCTGCTTACCATCATTTGGAAATCTCAGATATACACAGAACTTTTTTAGGTTTCGCTTAGAATTTTGATGGAAATACGAGATATACAGTCCGCCAAAAGTTAAGCACCACCTATCGATTTTTAAATCATTTAAAAAAATCAGTTAATCCTCGAAAAAGAGAAAATATTCATATAGCAATTTTGCTAACATATACCATAAACAAACCGTAGACTTAAGTTTGTTCACGTATGCAGGTTCTATGCATTTGAAATTTGCGTTCATAGAAATAGTGAAAATTACACAAATCAGAAACGGAATTTAAGTTTCACTGTGATTTTATTTTTTTACAACAATTAATCACCCATTATCAATAAAAGTCTCTACAATTAATCTTTGGTATGTTCGGCAAATTTAATGTCAATATTTGAGTCAATAGGATGTGTAACACCCTCTCTTCCGATACAGTTCCATAACACGAAGTCTCATACTCTGTACAAGCCTTCTGAACTTTAGTTGAGCAAATTAATTCCATTCAGCAACAATTGCGCTTCTTAAATCGCTAAGATTTTGAAAAGGTGGATCTCTGCGATTGAGATTTCTGCCAATGGCATCCCAGACATGTTCGATAGGGTTCATGTCTAAAGACATGGAAGGCCAAAATATAGTGTCAATGGCTTCTTGCTCTTTGTACTCTTTGTACTCGGTTACAATCCTTGCCCTGTGTGGTCTAGCATTGTCGTACATGCACAAGGGTCTTGAAGCAAGTGGAGGATTATCAAAATGAGGGACTTCAATGTTTCTAAGCACCAAATCCCTTTATGTCTGTCCGTTCATGTTACCCTGCAGAATATGCATACCCACATTACAACAGTATGAGAAGAAACCCCATACTGTAACACCACCAGCAACGTATGCAGTCGTTGGGCAAATGTTGTTTTGGTCATAAGCAGTTTTATTTCCACGGCAAACTCGTATTCTGCCGTCTTTTGGTCGTAACAGTAACTGACTCTCATTTGACCAATGAACATTTTGCCAGCTTCTCAAGTTCCAGCGTCGATGGTCATTAGCCCTTTGAAACCTGATTATACGGTGCCTGGCTGTTAGGGCAGGTCTCTTGACAACACGACGTGCTCTTAGGTAGCCTCTATGAAGTCGACGGACCTATGTTCGAGCACTAACATGACCACCTTGACGCCAGTAGTGTCTAAGTTGTGGGGCAGGAGTAAATGGGTTGGCTTTAGCGCAACCAATAAGGAGTCCGTCATCACGATCGGTAGTTAAACGGGGTCTATCATTTACAGTTCCTGTGTCAACATGACGTTGTAAAAATCTGACAATGACGGTGTGTTTAACATTGAAATGGTTACCTATGCAACTAGTGCTCCTACCGGCATTTGACATGTCAATTGCTTGTCAAGGTTCAGTCACATATAACTTACCCCTTGACATATTTCACAGTGACTTGGTGAAGGTCAAATTTCACCTGTACGCGGGGTAGTAGGAAGATGATTTAAAGGCATCGAAACAGTGTATTCGAAAAGTGCAGATGACCTTTAATAAAAAATTGCTTGGCGTGTTGATCGGAGTTTACTTTGTTTGGTCGTAATGAATTTTCTTAGTGTATGTTATAGGCAATTCATAACACCAAACATAAATATTTTTTTCGCAATAGTTAAAAAAATAGTGCCAGTTATATTTAGGTGGTGCTTAACTTTTGGCGGACTGTATATTTCGTATTCAATGTTCTTCCTTTTGGCATTTCAACTGCAGGTTACATATTTACAAAAGTACTTAGACAAGTAGTTAAGCATTTGTGATCAGAAGGCAAAAGGATAATAATGTTTCTTGACGACGGTTTGGGTGGAGATAGTAATTTTGAAAAATGCATTGAGAGCAGTCAAATGGTTAAAAATAAACTAGAACAATTGGGATTTTTGATTGCACATGAGAAGTGTTTTTGGTTACCAAGCCAGAAATTGAAACGGCTAGGGTATACGTGGGATACAAATATAGGTAAAATATTTGTTAATGAAGATAGAATTATGAAAACTGAGAAAAAGATTAGATCTTTAATAGAAGAAACAAACGAAGGGGTAGAACTTTTTGGATCTAGATTTTTAGCTAGAATTGTAGGTCAGTTGATATCTATGCAGATAGTCATTGGTGACTTAGTCAGATTGAACACTAGATACCTTTATGATTGTATCATGAGTAGAGCAAGTTGGGATGCACCAGTCAAGATTTGTAAAAAAGCAATTAATGAAATACATTTTTGGTCTATTTCATTGCAAAAGCTCAATAATGCTGGAGTCGACATTTGTAAAGTCGATAAGCATGATATTGTTGATATAGAAATGTTTTGTGACGCCTCAGATGTAGGCTTTGGTGGTTATTTAACCACAGATTTGAATGCAAAACTTTTTTGCAAGGAAATGTCCGGTAACTGGACAGAACGAGAAAGGAACGAGAGTTCCACATGGCGCGAATTAGAATGCGTCAGTAGGTTTGTACAAACTTTTGATAGTACATTTAGTGACAAAACCGTCAAAATTAATACAGACAATCAAAACGTACAAAAATTACAAGATATAGCTATTGACATTAAACAAACTTGTGTAAGTAGCAATATAAACATAATTATACAATGGGTTCCAAGAGAGAAAAATACACATGCAGACACTCTCAGTAGACACACTGATCACGATGATTGGGCTATTCATTCTGATATATTTGATGAAATTAATAGCCTATGGGGTCCATATACAATAGACAGATTCGCCACACACTATAATACACAGTGTGAACGATTTAACTCTAAAATATGGTACCCGGTACGGAAGCAGTTGATGCATTTAGTCAAAACTGGAACACAGAAACAAATTGGTTATAGTTCCACCACCATCACTAATATCCATGGTCGTACGCAAAGTAGAAAACGACAGAGCCAACATCACGCTTGTTATACCGGAATGGAAATCAGCTCCATTCTGGCCGTTGCTATTCGCATCTAATGATCTCACCAAATGTATTAAAGGTACAAAGTTTTTACCAAAAGAGCACTCAGTCGTTAAAGGTAGTAGTAAAAATGGCGTATTTGGTGAACGAATTCTGAGATTTCATATGTTAGCAATCAAACTAGAATTTTAATGTAAGTATTAGATTCAATATTATTTGCAGGTTTAAGATTGGAACAAAATGTCCAGGCTGCCATAGACAACAGTGGTGTATACCCGGACAACAAACTTAGGAATTTAGCCAACAAGATGTCATCCTTTATTGTGGAATCCAAAGCCGAGAATACCAGTAAAAAGTACTTTATGGTTTTAAACGATGGAAAACGTTTATAAATGAACACAAAATGTCAGAATTACCTACTAACCCAGTTCATGTTGCACTTTATTTGACATATCTTATTGACAAACATTGTTCTCCCAGTGTTATAGATTCCGCTGTATATTCTATTAAATGGGCACATGAGCTTAATGGTTTCAATGATCCTACTAACAATTCATATGTTAGAACATACTCACCCCTTCTCGTCCAATGAAAAGTCAGTTTTTTCCCTTCTAATTTTCATAGTACATGGCTTTCCATGCACTATAAAATGCTATGCATGAATGACTTTTCATTGTAGATTAATTATTAAAGTGAACTCTTAATAACTTTACTAACGAAGTGTACAATCCCCTGAGGCATTTTCCTTGGGAAAATAGCCTACTGATTAAAGATGAAAGAGAAAAGAATTTTAAAAAACATTTTGAACATTGCAAATCTTTATATTAATGGTACATATATATAACAAACAAAAAGTAAAATGGGGGCAAAGATGTAGGTAAAATTATCTTTTATACAATTTTTATACCAGACATTCGAGTCGATTATTTTTTTCAAGAAAACAATGTCAGACTGCTGATATATAAAGCAAAGGATTTTTTGGAGAAAAAAAACCCACAATACATGTACATTCATTAATAAAAAGTAAGCATCTGATGTTGAATGGTCGTATTTCAAATATTTATAGAGTAAGTTTTATAATTATCAAAAAATATTCAAATTTCATAAATCGGATTGATATAACATTGTGTGCTCAATAAAATCAAGAAAATTAAGGTATATAAGTAGTAAATTTTTACCTGAAGCAGAAGAAAAACTCAAATGTTTGAACAATTTATCCTTTTTGTCCTCACAAACTATGTCAGTGCTATTTCATTCCATCCATTGTAATGGTCATTACTTACCTATGTTATATACTCACTTCATTATAAAAAGTGAATTCTTATTTAGTTTTGAATATTACAATGGGAAAGGATAATTTTGTAAGGTCACTCGAAAGTGTGAATATGTTCTAAATTGGTCAGACAATACTTGGTCATGTTTTATGTAATAGTTATACACCGAGGGATAGGTGTGTCTGGGTAAGAAACCCCGAAGGCCGGAGGCCGGATGGGTTTCTTATCCAGACACACCGTATCCCGAGTTGTATAACTAACTTACACCCCAATGCTAAACCCTATATTTGTTAACATTGATTATTAAAGGGAAAATAATGGATAGCATATTTATTGACAAAATCAAACCATGAATTATAAGAATTTTTTTTTTACTTGAAACCCCACTAGTAACCTTACTTTGGCTATGTTCTTTTAAACTTTGACAAGTGAGTAGATTTTACAAATGTCAAAGTTGCTGTTTTGCATATTACCGTTAAATCCTGGTGCTAATATGGATCAGAAGTTCAAGGTTGACCGTTTCGTGCATTCTTATCACAAAAAATAAATGCATCATGCTCCTTGTATGCAGTTGTCAATATGGACGGGTATAAGACGGACGACATTTTGAGTCAAACGTTGGATTTGGCAGAAGAGACTAAAGATAAAGGCAATATTGTAACCCAAAGTACCTACCTGTATCAGTTTAAAGAAGGTAATCATAAATGTATTTTTTATGTTACGGTTTTATAAATAAAAGAAGCCCCCTTTTTCGAGAATAAACAAACATTCATATTCGGACACACTGAGGGATAGGTGTGTCTGGATTAGAAACCCGACGACCGGGATCCAAAGGGGTGGGGGTCCGGGAGTTAGAACTAGAATGTTTTTTTTTTAAATCAATGCTTTAGAATAGAGACATATGACTGGGATCAAAAATTTAACTTCAAGCAAAGGAGTATTTAGGGAGCAACCATTTTAACTTCAAAGGGGTTGGGGGAGAGGGGGGGGGTTTGGTTTTTTGTCGGAGTCAGAAATTTTTTTCTCGCAAATCGCGAACAATTTCTTCAACGCTATCAATCAAATTATTTTTCCCTAAAAGGATTTTTTTTTATTCAAAATAGATGCTTAATATTTTTTTCGCTATTGGAATTTCCTAAAATGTGTTTTTTGATATCCTGAAACAACTTGTAGTGAACACTATTAGTAATTTCTTATGTTCATGCTATTTTAAAAAATAATTAATTTCTATTGTAATGAATAACAATGGACTTTGTTTTCGGGGTGTAGAAGCAGGGGTTTCCAGAAACCCCGCTCGTCACACCCTGTGGTCAAAATCCATTGTTATTCGTAACAATAGATCTATTCAATTTACACTTGTTTCAGAAATAGAAACCATGAAGTATAACAATAGAACTGGGGTGTAAGAAGATTTAAAGCCCTCGGCTACGCCTTGGGCTTTAAATCTTCATAAAACATGACCAAGTATTGCCTAACCTTTACTTAAATCACTGACTGAATCTGCAAAACGTTTGAACGGTAGACCAGTAGTTAAAAAGGATCCAATTAACAATATTATTCTTATTGATTTATGTTCATTGTACGAAAGTTCAGAAGATTTATTGATCGTTCGCGATTTCACCATGATTTTGATAGGTTATTCAGGGTTTTTGCGTTAAGATGAGCTTAGCTCTTTAAAATGGAAAGATATCACAGTTTTCGATGACTATTTAGAAATTCACATTTTACGTAGTAAAACTGATCAATACCGACAGGGTAATAAAATTTTGATTTCAAAAGGTAGCACTTTAGCTTGTCCATTCAATATGTACAATAGATATATTCAGTTAGCTAATTTAGATGAGAAATCTGATTTATTTGTTTTTAGACCTATATTTAGATCAAGGGGTATAGCTAAATTGATACATAAGAATAAGAAGATGAGTTATACATCAGCTAAAGAAAATATTGTAAAAAGGATAAAAATCGTCGCACCTAATCTTAATCTAGGTTTACATTCTCTCCGTGCAGGCGGTGCTACCGCTGCTGCCTAGTCTGATGTGAACGAAAGGTGCATTAAGAGACACGGGAGGTGGAAGTCCGACACAAGTAAGGACGGGTACATAAATGATACATTTGAAAAGAGAATGTCAGTTTCACAAACACTTGGGTTGTAAACTGAACTTTACCCGCCCTTAAGTGGATTCAAGGGATGGAGTTTCAAAAAGAGTTTGACTATTGTTGATATGAAAAAAGAAATAATCAAGAAAGAAGGAGATTTTTTTATCTGTTTGGTCATTTTCCTCATCGTTTAGTTTTTGTTTATTTGTATTTGTCTCCAGAAAATGAGTAAGACTTACGTAGAGCTTCGCTACTTTCCCAAAATTGTGTGTGCCTTAATTCCTTTGTTTTTCGCTTAACACCAAGAAGGTATATAATTCGGACCCGGTCACAGAGAACATACAAAAAAAGTAGTACATATGTTAAACAAAATAGTTCCTACGCGTAGCTGTAACTTTGTCCAAAAGTAAAAGAAAATTGGTAATTAATTGATATCAAATGAAAGGCTCTACGTCTTAGGATCACGATAGAACCCTTGATGGAAGTTTCCCATAAATAATAAAATAGATATATGAAATTAAGATGGGGCACATGTTTGCCCTGTTGCCCAGATCGGAAGTACCTGTTTTTATACTATCCAACTTTCGGGAACCAGTGAGATCTATTATGTAATATGTGGATTTTTTAAGCACAGTCAAGTCGGGATCAGATAAATTTGCTATGAAATAACTGCCGCTTTATTCTAACTTAAGACGAAATAGCTATAAATGCTTAAAATTGCATAGTGGTTTTATTCCTGAAAACAATTTTTGAAGCAAGTGCGTGTCTGCGTTTCTATAGAATTCTGATTTTCTTCACTCAGAAAAATACAAAAAAAAAGCAAATGTTTAAGTAGCCTTGAGGTGAATTTCTGACACAATGGCTTTAATATGCATGGATTATTTGCCACTGGACGTTAAGTAGAAAACAATCAAATCAATCCACTATACTTGATACAAAGAAAAACTGGCAGTGCTTGTTTTTGTCAGCCTTCGGTGCACTCGGAAAATTAAGTGCTGCATGAATAAAAAGAGATGTGAGGTAAACGTCAATGAGACAGCAACCCAACTACAGAAATAACCAAAAGACATTTAGAGGGAGACGTGTAATCTTCAACAATAGACAGGTGTCCTAACAATATGTCACATAAGTGCTATCAGATTCATATTTTTTTCAGCCAACAGTATACACGTAATATTAAGTGCGAAACAGAAGGAGAATCAGACGTGGTTTATACGTCAATTGAACAGCAGCCAAACGACAGAAATAAAAAAAAAAAATCTTGATGCAGACATTAAGTCTACGACAAATAGACAGGTGATTACACATTGTTGATATGTCTCGCTCTAAACTATCTCGATTCCATAAAAGATATACATAAATTCAACAGAAACTATCAAAGATATGCTATTCACACTCAATTCTCTAAATAAAGGGGGAGGGGGCATTAACATTACGATATGATATACGACCGTTAACAACAACGTACCTTGTCGTGGGACACACACACATTTAAGAAAATGTAAATGGGCTATTATACTTAAGATTCATTTTATATATCTAACACCCCCCTTTTATCGTATAACATTCCAGGGAAAGAAAAGAGGACAAGATACAGCTAAGATTTAATTCTGTCGCCTCCACGTACGTACGGGTTTCACTCCGTCCCGTCGAGGGCTATGTTCCCAACAGACTTAGCCAGTAGTTACTAGACTGCGGGTTGATAACAACACATGCAGTGCAAACTTATATGTACAAATTATTCAATGAAAAAGGTGCAGTATATCAATGTTTTGCAAAATTTGTGTTTGTTATCACGAAAAAGCCATGATAAAGACTCATTTTCTGATTGAGTCGATGTTTAAAATTTTTTGGGACAATTAAATTTTAACCTGTGCAGATCACAACTTCGAAATAGACGAAAAATGACAAAAACCTACAAACGTATATAATACGTATATAACTATCCAGATTTTTGCCAATACCTTCTCTGAGGAAATTTTGCAGATTGTGTACTATATAAGGATTTCAAACCCTATACATCGTATGCTTACCTCGCAAAGACGGATCTTGTTTTGTTACGTATTAAGTCTGGACAACGATTTTTTTGTGTGTTTTTTGTTTTACTTTTGCTTTTTGCATTGTTTTGGTATATTTTTTTTAAGAAAAGGGGGATGCCTTGAAACAGATTTTTCAAATGATAAACATCAGCTATAAAATACGAAATACTTTCAATGTTTAGTAAATAGGCAACAACTTTTTGACACATGAAACATTCATAAGAGTAAAAGGAGATGCAAGGCATACATCAATAAAACAGCTAGCCAACAACACAAAACTGAACGGTATGAAATTTGCTGTTTTTTTATTTGATAAGATTCTCAGTTAAAATATACACCACTCTTCACGTGCAAGGGATGGAGTTTCAAAAAGAGTCTGACTATTGTTGATATGAAAAAAGAAATAATCAAGAAAGAAGGAGATTTTTTTATCTGTTTGGTCATTTTCCTCATCGTTTAGTTTTTGCTTATTTGTATTTGTCTCCAGAAAATGAGTAAGACTTACGTAGAGCTTCGCTACTTTCCCAAAATTGTGTGTGCCTTAATTCCTTTGTTTTTCGCTTAACACCAAGAAGGTATATAATTCGGACCCGGTCACAGAGAACATACAAAAAAAGTAGTACATATGTTAAACAAAATAGTTCCTACGCGTAGCTGTAACTTTGTCCAAAAGTAAAAGAAAATTGGTAATTAATTGATATCAAACGAAAGGCTCTACGTCTTAGGATCACGATAGAACCCTTGATGGAAGTTTCCCATAAATAATAAAATAGATATATGAAATTATGATGGGGGACATGTTTGCCCTGTTGCCCAGATCGGAAGTACCTGTTTTTATACTATCTTACTTTCGGGAACCAGTGAGCTCTATTATGTGATATGTTGATTTTTTAAGCACAGTCAAGTCGGGATCAGATAAATTTGCTATGAAATAACTGCCGCTTTATTCTAACTTAAGACGAAATAGCTATAAATGCTTAAAATTGCATAGTGGTTTTATTCCTGAAAACAATTTTTGAAGCAAGTGCGTGTCTGCGTTTCTATAGAATTCTGATTTTCTTCACTCAGAAAAATACAAAAAAAAAAGCAAATGTTTAAGTAGACTTGAGGTGAATTTCTGACACAATGGCTTTAATATGCATGGAATATTTGCCACTGGACGTTAAGTAGAAAACAATCAAATCAATCCACTATACTTGATACAAAGAAAAACTGGCAGTGCTTGTTTTTGTCAGCCTTCGGTGCACTCGGAAAATTAAGTGCTGCATGAATAAAAAAAGATGTGAGGTAAACGTCAATGAGACAGCAACCCAACTATAGAAATAACCAAAAGACATTTAGAGGGAGACGTGTAATCTTCAACAATAGACAGGTGTCCTAACAATATGTCACATAAGTGCTATCAGATTCATAATTTTTTCAGCCAACAGTATACACGTAATATTAAGTGCGAAACAGAAGGAGAATCAGACGTGGTTTATACGTCAATTGAACAGAAGCCAAACGACAGAAATAAAAAAAAAATCTTGATGCAGACATTAAGTCTACGACAAATAGACAGGTGATTACACATTGTTGATATGTCTCGCTCTAAACTATCTCGATTCCATAAAAGATATACATAAATTCAACAGAAACTATCAAAGATATGCTATTCACACTCAATTCTCTAAATAAAGGGGGAGGGGGCATTAACATTACGATATGATATACGACCGTTAACAACAACGTACCTTGACGTGGGACACACACACATTTAAGAAAATGTAAATGGGCTATTATACTTAAGATTCATTTTATATATCTAACACCCCCCTTTTATCGTACAACATTCCTAGGAAAGAAAAGAGGACAAGATACAGCTAAGATTTAAATCTGTCGCCTCCACGTACGTATGGGTTTCACTCCGTCCCGTCGAGGACTATGTTCCAAACAGACCTAGCCAGTAGTTACTAGACTGCGGGTTGATAACAACACATGCAGTGCAAACTTATATGTACAAATTATTCAATGAAAAAGGTGCAATATATCAATGTTTTGCAAAATTTGTGTTTGTTATCACGAAAAAGCCATGATAAAGACTCATTTTCTGATTGAGTCGATGTTTAAAATTTTTTGGGACAATTAAATTTTAACCTGTGCAGATCACAACTTCGAAATAGACGAAAAATGACAAAAACCTACAAACGTATATAATACGTATATAACTATCCAGATTTTTGCCAATACCTTCTCTGAGGAAATTTTGCAGATTGTGTACTATATAAGGATTTCAAACCCTATACATCGTATGCTTACCTCGCAAAGACGGAGCTTGTTTTGTTACGTATTATGTCTGGAAAACGATTTTTTTGTGTGTTTTTTGTTTTACTTTTGCTTTTTGCATTGTTTTGGTATTATTTTTTTTAAGAAAAGGGGGATGCCTTGAAACAGATTTTTCAAATGATAAACATCAGCTATAAAATACGAAATACTTTCAATGTTTAGTAAATAGGCAACAACTTTTTGACACATGAAACATTCATAAGAGTAAAAGGAGATGCAAGGCATACATCAATAAAACAGCTAGCCAACAACACAAAACTGAACGGTATGAAATTTTCTGTTTTTTTATTTGATAAGATTCTCAGTTAAAATATACACCACTCTTCACGTGCAAGGGATGGAGTTTCAAAAAGAGTCTGACTATTGTTGATATGAAAAAAGAAATAATCAAGAAAGAAGGAGATTTTTTTTATCTGTTTGGTCATTTTCCTCATCGTTTAGTTTTTGCTTATTTGTATTTGTCTCCAGAAAATGAGTAAGACTTACGTAGAGCTTCGCTACTTTCCCAAAATTGTGTGTGCCTTAATTCCTTTGTTTTTCGCTTAACACCAAGAAGGTATATAATTCGGACCCGGTCACAGAGAACATACAAAAAAAGTAGTACATATGTTAAACAAAATAGTTCCTACGCGTAGCTGTAACTTTGTCCAAAAGTAAAAGAAAATTGGTAATTAATTGATATCAAATGAAAGGCTCTACGTCTTAGGATCACGATAGAACCCTTGATGGAAGTTTCCCATAAATAATAAAATAGATATATGAAATTATGATGGGGGACATGTTTGCCCTGTTGCCCAGATCGGAAGTACCTGTTTTTATACTATCTTACTTTCGGGAACCAGTAAGCTCTATTATGTGATATGTTCATTTTTTAAGCACAGTCAAGTCGGGATCAGATAAATTTGCTATGAAATAACTGCCGCTTTATTCTAACTTAAGACGAAATAGCTATAAATGCTTAAAATTGCATAGTGGTTTTATTCCTGAAAACAATTTTTGAAGCAAGTGCGTGTCTGCGTTTCTATAGAATTCTGATTTTCTTCACTCAGAAAAATACAAAAAAAAAAGCAAATGTTTAAGTAGACTTGAGGTGAATTTCTGACACAATGGCTTTAATATGCATGGAATATTTGCCACTGGACGTTAAGTAGAAAACAATCAAATCAATCCACTATACTTGATACAAAGAAAAACTGGCAGTGCTTGTTTTTGTCAGCCTTCGGTGCACTCGGAAAATTAAGTGCTGCATGAATAAAAAAAGATGTGAGGTTAACGTCAATGAGACATCAACCCAACTATAGAAATAACCAAAAGACATTTAGAGGGAGACGTGTAATCTTCAACAATAGACAGGTGTCCTAACAATATGTCACATAAGTGCTATCAGATTCATATTTTTTTCAGCCAACAGTATACACGTAATATTAAGTGCGAAACAGAAGGAGAATCAGACGTGGTTTATACGTCAATTGAACAGCAGCCAAACGACAGAAATAAAAAAAAATCTTGATGCAGACATTAAGTCTACGACAAATAGACAGGTGATTACACATTGTTGATAGGTCTCGCTCTAAACTATCTCGATTCCATAAAAGATATACATAAATTCAACAGAAACTATCAAAGATATGCTATTCACACTCAATTCTCTAAATAAAGGGGGAGGGGGCATTAACATTACGATATGATATACGACCGTTAACAACAACGTACCTTGACGTGGGACACACACACATTTAAGAAAATGTAAATGGGCTATTATACTTAAGATTCATTTTATATATCTAACACCCCCCTTTTATCGTACAACATTTCTAGGAAAGAAAAGAGGACAAGATACAGCTAAGATTTAAATCTGTCGCCTCCACGTACGTACGGGTTTCACTCCGTCCCGTCGAGGGCTATGTTCCCAACAGACCTAGCCAGTAGTTACTAGACTGCGGGTTGATAACAACACATGCAGTGCAAACTTATATGTACAAATTATTCAATGAAAAAGGTGCAATATATCAATGTTTTGCAAAATTTGTGTTTGTTATCACGAAAAAGCCATGATAAAGACTCATTTTCTGATTGAGTCGATGTTTAAAATTTTTTGGGACAATTAAATTTTAACCTGTGCAGATCACAACTTCGAAATAGACGAAAAATGACAAAAACCTACAAACGTATATAATACGTATATAACTATCCAGATTTTTGCCAATACCTTCTCTGAGGAAATTTTGCAGATTGTGTACTATATAAGGATTTCAAACCCTATACATCGTATGCTTACCTCGCAAAGACGGAGCTTGTTTTGTTACGTATTATGTCTGGAAAACGATTTTTTTGTGTGTTTTTTGTTTTACTTTTGCTTTTTGCATTGTTTTGGTATTATTTTTTTTAAGAAAAGGGGGATGCCTTGAAACAGATTTTTCAAATGATAAACATCAGCTATAAAATACGAAATACTTTCAATGTTTAGTAAATAGGCAACAACTTTTTGACACATGAAACATTCATAAGAGTAAAAGGAGATGCAAGGCATACATCAATAAAACAGCTAGCCAACAACACAAAACTGAACGGTATGAAATTTTCTGTTTTTTTATTTGATAAGATTCTCAGTTAAAATATACACCACTCTTCACGTGCAAGGGATGGAGTTTCAAAAAGAGTCTGACTATTGTTGATATGAAAAAAGAAATAATCAAGAAAGAAGGAGATTTTTTTTATCTGTTTGGTCATTTTCCTCATCGTTTAGTTTTTGCTTATTTGTATTTGTCTCCAGAAAATGAGTAAGACTTACGTAGAGCTTCGCTACTTTCCCAAAATTGTGTGTGCCTTAATTCCTTTGTTTTTCGCTTAACACCAAGAAGGTATATAATTCGGACCCGGTCACAGAGAACATACAAAAAAAGTAGTACATATGTTAAACAAAATAGTTCCTACGCGTAGCTGTAACTTTGTCCAAAAGTAAAAGAAAATTGGTAATTAATTGATATCAAATGAAAGGCTCTACGTCTTAGGATCACGATAGAACCCTTGATGGAAGTTTCCCATAAATAATAAAATAAATATATGAAATTATGATGGGGGACATGTTTGCCCTGTTGCCCAGATCGGAAGTACCTGTTTTTAAACTATCTTACTTTCGGGAACCAGTGAGCTCTATTATGTGATATGTTCATTTTTTAAGCACAGTCAAGTCGGGATCAGATAAATTTGCTATGAAATAACTGCCGCTTTATTCTAACTTAAGACGAAATAGCTATAAATGCTTAAAATTGCATAGTGGTTTTATTCCTGAAAACAATTTTTGAAACAAGTGCGTGTCTGCGTTTCTATAGAATTCTGATTTTCTTCACTCAGAAAAATACAAAAAAAAAAAGCAAATGTTTAAGTAGACTTGAGGTGAATTTCTGACACAATGGCTTTAATATGCATGGAATTTTTGCCACTGGACGTTAAGTAGAAAACAATCAAATCAATCCACTATACTTGATACAAAGAAAAACTGGCAGTGCTTGTTTTTGTCAGCCTTCGGTGCACTCGGAAAATTAAGTGCTGCATGAATAAAAAAAGATGTGAGGTTAACGTCAATGAGACAGCAACCCAACTATAGAAATAACCAAAAGACATTTAGAGGGAGACGTGTAATCTTCAACAATAGACAGGTGTCCTAACAATATGTCACATAAGTGCTATCAGATTCATATTTTTTTCAGCCAACAGTATACACGTAATATTAAGTGCGAAACAGAAGGAGAATCAGACGTGGTTTATACGTCA
Organism: Mytilus californianus; assembly: GCF_021869535.1. NCBI lineage: Eukaryota > Metazoa > Mollusca > Bivalvia > Mytilida > Mytilidae > Mytilus > Mytilus californianus. Next base: position 67,324,393 of record NW_026262712.1, read on the forward strand.
ATTGAACAGCAGCCAAACGACAGAAATAAAAAAAAAAATCTTGATGCAGACATTAAGTCTACGACAAATAGACAGGTGATTACACATTGTTGATATGTCTCGCTCTAAACTATCTCGATTCCATAAAAGATATACATAAATTCAACAGAAACTATCAAAGATATGATATTCACACTCAATTCTCTAAATAAAGGGGGAGGGGGCATTAACATTACGATATGATATACGACCGTTAACAACAACGTACCTTGACGTGGGACACACACACATTTAAGAAAATGTAAATGGGCTATTATACTTAAGATTCATTTTATATATCTAACACCCCCCTTTTATCGTACAACATTCCTAGGAAAGAAAAGAGGACAAGATACAGCTAAGATTTAAATCTGTCGCCTCCACGTACGTACGGGTTTCACTCCGTCCCGTCGAGGGCTATGTTCCCAACAGACCTAGCCAGTAGTTACTAGACTGCGGGTTGATGACAACACATGCAGTGCAAACTTATATGTACAAATTATTCAATGAAAAAGGTGCAATATATCAATGTTTTGCAAAATTTGTGTTTGTTATCACGAAAAAGCCATGATAAAGACTCATTTTCTGATTGAGTCGATGTTTAAAATTTTTTGGGACAATTAAATTTTAACCTGTGCAGATCACAACTTCGAAATAGACGAAAAATGACAAAAACCTACAAACGTATATAATACGTATATAACTATCCAGATTTTTGCCAATACCTTCTCTGAGCAAATTTTGCAGATTGTGTACTATATAAGGATTTCAAACCCTATACATCGTATGCTTACCTCGCAAAGACGGATCTTGTTTTGTTACGTATTAAGTCTGGAAAACGATTTTTTTGTGTGTTTTTTGTTTTACTTTTGCTTTTTGCATTGTTTTGGTATATTTTTTTTAAGAAAAGGGGGATGCCTTGAAACAGATTTTTCAAATGATAAACATCAGCTATAAAATACGAAATACTTTCAATGTTTAGTAAATAGGCAACAACTTTTTGACACATGAAACATTCATAAGAGTAAAAGGAGATGCAAGGCATACATCAATAAAACAGCTAGCCAACAACACAAAACTGAACGGTATGAAATTTGCTGTTTTTTTATTTGATAAGATTCTCAGTTAAAATATACACCACTCTTCACGTGCAAGGGATGGAGTTTCAAAAAGAGTCTGACTATTGTTGATATGAAAAAAGAAATAATCAAGAAAGAAGGAGATTTTTTTATCTGTTTGGTCATTTTCCTCATCGTTTAGTTTTTGCTTATTTGTATTTGTCTCCAGAAAATGAGTAAGACTTACGTAGAGCTTCGCTACTTTCCCAAAATTGTGTGTGCCTTAATTCCTTTGTTTTTCGCTTAACACCAAGAAGGTATATAATTCGGACCCGGTCACAGAGAACATACAAAAAAAGTAGTACATATGTTAAACAAAATAGTTCCTACGCGTAGCTGTAACTTTGTCCAAAAGTAAAAGAAAATTGGTAATTAATTGATATCAAACGAAAGGCTCTACGTCTTAGGATCACGATAGAACCCTTGATGGAAGTTTCCCATAAATAATAAAATAGATATATGAAATTATGATGGGGGACATGTTTGCCCTGTTGCCCAGATCGGAAGTACCTGTTTTTATACTATCTTACTTTCGGGAACCAGTGAGCTCTATTATGTGATATGTTCATTTTTTAAGCACAGTCAAGTCGGGATCAGATAAATTTGCTATGAAATAACTGCCGCTTTATTCTAACTTAAGACGAAATAGCTATAAATGCTTAAAATTGCATAGTGGTTTTATTCCTGAAAACAATTTTTGAAGCAAGTGCGTGTCTGCGTTTCTATAGAATTCTGATTTTCTTCACTCAGAAAAATACAAAAAAAAAAGCAAATGTTTAAGTAGACTTGAGGTGAATTTCTGACACAATGGCTTTAATATGCATGGAATATTTGCCACTGGACGTTAAGTAGAAAACAATCAAATCAATCCACTATACTTGATACAAAGAAAAACTGGCAGTGCTTGTTTTTGTCAGCCTTCGGTGCACTCGGAAAATTAAGTGCTGCATGAATAAAAAAAGATGTGAGGTAAACGTCAATGAGACAGCAACCCAACTATAGAAATAACCAAAAGACATTTAGAGGGAGACGTGTAATCTTCAACAATAGACAGGTGTCCTAACAATATGTCACATAAGTGCTATCAGATTCATATTTTTTTCAGCCAACAGTATACACGTAATATTAAGTGCGAAACAGAAGGAGAATCAGACGTGGTTTATACGTCAATTGAACAGCAGCCAAACGACAGAAATAAAAAAAAAAATCTTGATGCAGACATTAAGTCTACGACAAATAGACAGGTGATTACACATTGTTGATATGTCTCGCTCTAAACTATCTCGATTCCATAAAAGATATACATAAATTCAACAGAAACTATCAAAGATATGCTATTCACACTCAATTCTCTAAATAAAGGGGGAGGGGGCATTAACATTACGATATGATATACGACCGTTAACAACAACGTACCTTGACGTGGGACACACACACATTTAAGAAAATGTAAATGGGCTATTATACTTAAGATTCATTTTATATATCTTACACCCCCCTTTTATCGTACAACATTCCTAGGAAAGAAAAGGACAAGATACAGCTAAGATTTAAATCTGTCGCCTCCACGCACGTACGGGTTTCACTCCGTCCCGTCGAGGACTATGTTCCCAACAGACCTAGCCAGTAGTTACTAGACTGCGGGTTGATAACAACACATGCAGTGCAAACTTATATGTACAAATTATTCAATGAAAAAGGTGCAATATATCAATGTTTTGCAAAATTTGTGTTTGTTATCACGAAAAAGCCATGATAAAGACTCATTTTCTGATTGAGTCGATGTTTAAAATTTTTTGGGACAATTAAATTTTAACCTGTGCAGATCACAACTTCGAAATAGACGAAAAATGACAAAAACCTACAAACGTATATAATACGTATATAACTATCCAGATTTTTGCCAATACCTTCTCTGAGCAAATTTTGCAGATTGTGTACTATATAAGGATTTCAAAACCTAGACATCGTATGCTTACCTCTGAAAGACGTAGCTTGTTTTGTTACGTATTATGTCTGGAAAACGATTTGTTTGTTTGTTTTTTGTTTTACTTTTGCTTTTTGCATTGTTTTGGTATTATTTTTTTTAAGAAAAGGGGGATGCCTTGAAACAGATTTTTCAAATGATAAACATCAGCTATAAAATACGAAATACTTTCAATGTTTAGTAAATAGGCAACAACTTTTTGACACATGAAACATTCATAAGAGTAAAAGGAGATGCAAGGCATACATCAATAAAACAGCTAGCCAACAACACAAAACTGAACGGTATGAAATTTTCTGTTTTTTTATTTGATAAGATTCTCAGTTAAAATATACACCACTCTTCACGTGCAAGGGATGGAGTTTCAAAAAGAGTCTGACTATTGTTGATATAAAAAAAGAAATAATCAAGAAAGAAGGAGATTTTTTTTATCTGTTTGGTCATTTTCCTCATCGTTTAGTTTTTGCTTATTTGTATTTGTCTCCAGAAAATGAGTAAGACTTACGTAGAGCTTCGCTACTTTCCCAAAATTGTGTGTGCCTTAATTCCTTTGTTTTTCGCTTAACACCAAGAAGGTATATAATTCGGACCCGGTCACAGAGAACATACAAAAAAAGTAGTACATATGTTAAACAAAATAGTTCCTACGCGTAGCTGTAACTTTGTCCAAAAGTAAAAGAAAATTGGTAATTAATTGATATCAAATGAAAGGCTCTACGTCTTAGGATCACGATAGAACCCTTGATGGAAGTTTCCCATAAATAATAAAATAGATATATGAAATTATGATGGGGGACATGTTTGCCCTGTTGCCCAGATCGGAAGTACCTGTTTTTATACTATCTTACTTTCGGGAACCAGTGAGCTCTATTATGTGATATGTTCATTTTTTAAGCACAGTCAAGTCGGGATCAGATAAATTTGCTATGAAATAACTGCCGCTTTATTCTAACTTAAGACGAAATAGCTATAAATGCTTAAAATTGCATAGTGGTTTTATTCCTGAAAACAATTTTTGAAGCAAGTGCGTGTCTGCGTTTCTATAGAATTCTGATTTTCTTCACTCAGAAAAATACAAAAAAAAAAGCAAATGTTTAAGTAGACTTGAGGTGAATTTCTGACACAATGGCTTTAATATGCATGGAATATTTGCCACTGGACGTTAAGTAGAAAACAATCAAATCAATCCACTATACTTGATACAAAGAAAAACTGGCAGTGCTTGTTTTTGTCAGCCTTCGGTGCACTCGGAAAATTAAGTGCTGCATGAATAAAAAAAGATGTGAGGTTAACGTCAATGAGACAGCAACCCAACTATAGAAATAACCAAAAGACATTTAGAGGGAGACGTGTAATCTTCAACAATAGACAGGTGTCCTAACAATATGTCACATAAGTGCTATTAGATTCATATTTTTTTCAGCCAACAGTATACACGTAATATTAAGTGCGAAACAGAAGGAGAATCAGACGTGGTTTATACGTCAATTGAACAGCAGCCAAACGACAGAAATAAAAAAAAATCTTGATGCAGACATTAAGTCTACGACAAATAGACAGGTGATTACACATTGTTGATATGTCTCGCTCTAAACTATCTCGATTCCATAAAAGATATACATAAATTCAACAGAAACTATCAAAGATATGCTATTCACACTCAATTCTCTAAATAAAGGGGGAGGGGGCATTAACATTACGATATGATATACGACCGTTAACAACAACGTACCTTGACGTGGGACACACACACATTTAAGAAAATGTAAATGGGCTATTATACTTAAGATTCATTTTATATATCTAACACCCCCCTTTTATCGTACAACATTTCTAGGAAAGAAAAGAGGACAAGATACAGCTAAGATTTAAATCTGTCGCCTCCACGTACGTACGGGTTTCACTCCGTCCCGTCGAGGGCTATGTTCCCAACAGACCTAGCCAGTAGTTACTAGACTGCGGGTTGATAACAACACATGCAGTGCAAACTTATATGTACAAATTATTCAATGAAAAAGGTGCAATATATCAATGTTTTGCAAAATTTGTGTTTGTTATCACGAAAAAGCCATGATAAAGACTCATTTTCTGATTGAGTCGATGTTTAAAATTTTTTGGGACAATTAAATTTTAACCTGTGCAGATCACAACTTCGAAATAGACGAAAAATGACAAAAACCTACAAACGTATATAATACGTATATAACTATCCAGATTTTTGCCAATACCTTCTCTGAGCAAATTTTGCAGATTGTGTACTATATAAGGATTTCAAACCCTATACATCGTATGCTTACCTCGCAAAGACGGAGCTTGTTTTGTTACGTATTATGTCTGAAAAACGATTTTTTTGTGTGTTTTTTGTTTTACTTTTGCTTTTTGCATTGTTTTGGTATTATTTTTTTTAAGAAAAGGGGGATGCCTTGAAACAGATTTTTCAAATGATAAACATCAGCTATAAAATACGAAATACTTTCAATGTTTAGTAAATAGGCAACAACTTTTTGACACATGAAACATTCATAAGAGTAAAAGGAGATGCAAGGCATACATCAATAAAACAGCTAGCCAACAACACAAAACTGAACGGTATGAAATTTTCTGTTTTTTTATTTGATAAGATTCTCAGTTAAAATATACACCACTCTTCACGTGCAAGGGATGGAGTTTCAAAAAGAGTCTGACTATTGTTGATATGAAAAAAGAAATAATCAAGAAAGAAGGAGATTTTTTTTATCTGTTTGGTCATTTTCCTCATCGTTTAGTTTTTGCTTATTTGTATTTGTCTCCAGAAAATGAGTAAGACTTACGTAGAGCTTCGCTACTTTCCCAAAATTGTGTGTGCCTTAATTCCTTTGTTTTTCGCTTAACACCAAGAAGGTATATAATTCGGACCCGGTCACAGAGAACATACAAAAAAAGTAGTACATATGTTAAACAAAATAGTTCCTACGCGTAGATGTAACTTTGTCCAAAAGTAAAAGAAAATTGGTAATTAATTGATATCAAATGAAAGGCTCTACGTCTTAGGATCACGATAGAACCCTTGATGGAAGTTTCCCATAAATAATAAAATAAATATATGAAATTATGATGGGGGACATGTTTGCCCTGTTGCCCAGATCGGAAGTACCTGTTTTTATACTATCTTACTTTCGGGAACCAGTGAGCTCTATTATGTGATATGTTCATTTTTTAAGCACAGTCAAGTCGGGATCAGATAAATTTGCTATGAAATAACTGCCGCTTTATTCTAACTTAAGACGAAATAGCTATAAATGCTTAAAATTGCATAGTGGTTTTATTCCTGAAAACAATTTTTGAAACAAGTGCGTGTCTGCGTTTCTATAGAATTCTGATTTTCTTCACTCAGAAAAATACAAAAAAAAAAAGCAAATGTTTAAGTAGACTTGAGGTGAATTTCTGACACAATGGCTTTAATATGCATGGAATATTTGCCACTGGACGTTAAGTAGAAAACAATCAAATCAATCCACTATACTTGATACAAAGAAAAACTGGCAGTGCTTGTTTTTGTCAGCCTTCGGTGCACTCGGAAAATTAAGTGCTGCATGAATATAAAAAGATGTGAGGTTAACGTCAATGAGACAGCAACCCAACTATAGAAATAACCAAAAGACATTTAGAGGGAGACGTGTAATCTTCAACAATAGACAGGTGTCCTAACAATATGTCACATAAGTGCTATCAGATTCATATTTTTTTCAGCCAACAGTATACACGTAATATTAAGTGCGAAACAGAAGGAGAATCAGACGTGGTTTATACGTCAATTGAACAGCAGCCAAACGACAGAAATAAAAAAAAAATCTTGATGCAGACATTAAGTCTACGACAAATAGACAGGTGATTACACATTGTTGATATGTCTCGCTCTAAACTATCTCGATTCCATAAAAGATATACATAAATTCAACAGAAACTATCAAAGATATGATATTTACACTCAATTCTCTAAATAAAGGGGGAGGGGGCATTAACATTACGATATGATATACGACCGTTAACAACAACGTACCTTGACGTGGGACACACACACATTTAAGAAAATGTAAATGGGCTATTATACTTAAGATTCATTTTATATATCTAACACCCCCCTTTTATCGTACAACATTCCTAGGAAAGAAAAGAGGACAAGATACAGCTAAGATTTAAATCTGTCGCCTCCACGTACGTACGGGTTTCACTCCGTCCCGTCGAGGGCTATGTTCCCAACAGACCTAGCCAGTAGTTACTAGACTGCGGGTTGATAACAACACATGCAGTGCAAACTTATATGTACAAATTATTCAATGAAAAAGGTGCAATATATCAATGTTTTGCAAAATTTGTGTTTGTTATCACGAAAAAGCCATGATAAAGACTCATTTTCTGATTGAGTCGATGTTTAAAATTTTTTGGGACAATTAAATTTTAACCTGTGCAGATCACAACTTCGAAATAGACGAAAAATGACAAAAACCTACAAACGTATATAATACGTATATAACTATCCAGATTTTTGCCAATACCTTCTCTGAGGAAATTTTGCAGATTGTGTACTATATAAGGATTTCAAACCCTATACATCGTATGCTTACCTCGCAAAGACGGAGCTTGTTTTGTTACGTATTATGTCTGGAAAACGATTTTTTTGTGTGTTTTTTGTTTTACTTTTGCTTTTTGCATTGTTTTGGTATTATTTTTTTTAAGAAAAGGGGGATGCCTTGAAACAGATTTTTCAAATGATAAACATCAGCTATAAAATACGAAATACTTTCAATGTTTAGTAAATAGGCAACAACTTTTTGACACATGAAACATTCATAAGAGTAAAAGGAGATGCAAGGCATACATCAATAAAACAGCTAGCCAACAACACAAAACTGAACGGTATGAAATTTGCTGTTTTTTTATTTGATAAGATTCTCAGTTAAAATATACACCACTCTTCACGTGCAAGGGATGGAGTTTCAAAAAGAGTCTGACTATTGTTGATATGAAAAAAGAAATAATCAAGAAAGAAGGAGATTTTTTTTATCTGTTTGGTCATTTTCCTCATCGTTTAGTTTTTGCTCATTTGTATTTGTCTCCAGAAAATGAGTAAGACTTACGTAGAGCTTCGCTACTTTCCCAAAATTGTGTGTGCCTTAATTCCTTTGTTTTTCGCTTAACACCAAGAAGGTATATAATTCGGACCCGGTCACAGAGAACATACAAAAAAAGTAGTACATATGTTAAACAAAATAGTTCCTACGCGTAGCTGTAACTTTGTCCAAAAGTAAAAGAAAATTGGTAATTAATTGATATCAAATGAAAGGCTCTACGTCTTAGGATCACGATAGAACCCTTGATGGAAGTTTCCCATAAATAATAAAATAGGTATATGAAATTATGATTGGGGACATGTTTGCCCTGTTGCCCAGATCGGAAGTACCTGTTTTTATACTATCTTACTTTCGGGAACCAGTGAGCTCTATTATGTGATATGTTCATTTTTTAAGCACAGTCAAGTCGGGATCAGATAAATTTGCTATGAAATAACTGCCGCTTTATTCTAACTTAAGACGAAATAGCTATAAATGCTTAAAATTGCATAGTGGTTTTATTCCTGAAAACAATTTTTGAAACAAGTGCGTGTCTGCGTTTCTATAGAATTCTGATTTTCTTCACTCAGAAAAATACAAAAAAAAAAAGCAAATGTTTAAGAAGACTTGAGGTGAATTTCTGACACAATGGCTTTAATATGCATGGAATATTTGCCACTGGACGTTAAGTAGAAAACAATCAAATCAATCCACTATACTTGATACAAAGAAAAACTGGCAGTGCTTGTTTTTGTCAGCCTTCGGTGCACTCGGAAAATTAAATGCTGTATGAATAAAAAGAGATGTGAGGTAAACGTCAATGAGACAGCAACCCAACTACAGAAATAACCAAAAGACATTTAGAGGGAGACGTGTAATCTTCAACAATAGACAGGTGTCCTAACAATATGTCACATAAGTGCTATCAGATTCATATTTTTTTCAGCCAACAGTATACACGTAATATTAAGTGCGAAACAGAAGGAGAATCAGACGTGGTTTATACGTCAATTGAACAGCAGCCAAACGACAGAAATAAAAAAAAAAATCTTGATGCAGACATTAAGTCTACGACAAATAGACAGGTGATTACACATTGTTGATATGTCTCGCTCTAAACTATCTCGATTCCATAAAAGATATACATAAATTCAACAGAAACTATCAAAGATATGATATTCACACTCAATTCTCTAAATAAAGGGGGAGGGGGCATTAACATTACGATATGATATACGACCGTTAACAACAACGTACCTTGACGTGGGACACACACACATTTAAGAAAATGTAAATGGGCTATTATACTTAAGATTCATTTTATATATCTAACACCCCCCTTTTATCGTATAACATTCCTAGGAAAGAAAAGAGGACAAGATACAGCTAAGATTTAAATCTGACGCCTCCACGTACGTGCGGGTTTCACTCCGTCCCGTCGAGGGCTATGTTCCCAACAGACCTAGCCAGTAGTTACTAGACTGCGAGTGGATAACAACACATGCAGTGCAAACTTATATGTACAAATTATTCAATGAAAAAGGTGCAATATATCAATGTTTTGCAAAATTTGTGTTTGTTATCACGAAAAAGCCATGATAAAGACTCATTTTCTGATTGAGTCGATGTTTAAAATTTTTTGGGACAATTAAATTTTAACCTGTGCAGATCACAACTTCGAAATAGACGAAAAATGACAAAAACCTACAAACGTATATAATACGTATATAACTATCCAGATTTTTGCCAATACCTTCTCTGAGGAAATTTTGCAGATTGCGTACTATATAAGGATTTTAAACCCTATACATCGTATGCTTACCTCGCAAAGACGGAGCTTGTTTTGTTACGTATTATGTCTGGAAAACGATTTTTTTGTGTGTTTTTTTTTTTACTTTTGCTTTTTGCATTGTTTTGGTATTATTTTTTTTAAGAAAAGGGGGATGCCTTGAAACAGATTTTTCAAATGATAAACATCAGCTATAAAATACGAAATACTTTCAATGTTTAGTAAATAGGCAACAATTTTTTGACACATGAAACATTCATAAGAGTAAAAGGAGATGCAAGGCATACATCAATAAAACAGCTAGCCAACAACACAAAACTGAACGGTATGAAATTTGCTGTTTTTTTATTTGATAAGATTCTCAGTTAAAATATACACCACTCTTCACGTGCAAGGGATGGAGTTTCAAAAAGAGTCTGACTATTGTTGATATGAAAAAAGAAATAATCAAGAAAGAAGGAGATTTTTTTATCTGTTTGGTCATTTTCCTCATCGTGTAGTTTTTGCTTATTTGTATTTGTCTCCAGAAAATGAGTAAGACTTACGTAGAGCTTCGCTACTTTCCCAAAATTGTGTGTGCCTTAATTCCTTTGTTTTTCGCTTAACACCAAGAAGGTATATAATTCGGACCCGGTCACAGAGAACATACAAAAAAAAGTAGACAGTTAGTACATATGTTAAACAAAATAGTTCCTACGCGTAGCTGTAACTTTGTCCAAAAGTAAAAGAAAATTGGTAATTAATTGATATCAAATGAAAGGCTCTACGTCTTAGGATCACGATAGAACCCTTGATGGAAGTTTCCCATAAATAATAAAATAGATATATGAAATTATGATGGGGTACATGTTTGCCCTGTTGCCCAGATCGGAAGTACCTGTTTTTATACTATCTTACTTTCGGGAACCAGTGAGCTCTATTATGTGATATGTTCATTTTTTAAGCACAGTCAAGTCGGGATCAGATAAATTTGCTATGAAATAACTGCCGCTTTATTCTAACTTAAGACGAAATAGCTATAAATGCTTAAAATTGCATAGTGGTTTTATTCCTGAAAACAATTTTTGAAACAAGTGCGTGTCTGCGTTTCTATAGAATTCTGATTTTCTTCACTCAGAAAAATACAAAAAAAAAAAGCAAATGTTTAAGAAGACTTGAGGTGAATTTCTGACACAATGGCTTTAATATGCATGGAATATTTGCCACTGGACGTTAAGTAGAAAACAATCAAATCAATCCACTATACTTGATACAAAGAAAAACTGGCAGTGCTTGTTTTTGTCAGCCTTCGGTGCACTCGGAAAATTAAATGCTGTATGAATAAAAAGAGATGTGAGGTAAACGTCAATGAGACAGCAACCCAACTACAGAAATAACCAAAAGACATTTAGAGGGAGACGTGTAATCTTCAACAATAGACAGGTGTCCTAACAATATGTCACATAAGTGCTATCAGATTCATATTTTTTTCAGCCAACAGTATACACGTAATATTAAGTGCGAAACAGAAGGAGAATCAGACGTGGTTTATACGTCAATTGAACAGCAGCCAAACGACAGAAATAAAAAAAAAAATCTTGATGCAGACATTAAGTCTACGACAAATAGACAGGTGATTACACATTGTTGATATGTCTCGCTCTAAACTATCTCGATTCCATAAAAGATATACATAAATTCAACAGAAACTATCAAAGATATGATATTCACACTCAATTCTCTAAATAAAGGGGGAGGGGGCATTAACATTACGATATGATATACGACCGTTAACAACAACGTACCTTGACGTGGGACACACACACATTTAAGAAAATGTAAATGGGCTATTATACTTAAGATTCATTTTATATATCTAACACCCCCCTTTTATCGTATAACATTCCTAGGAAAGAAAAGAGGACAAGATACAGCTAAGATTTAAATCTGACGCCTCCACGTACGTGCGGGTTTCACTCCGTCCCGTCGAGGGCTATGTTCCCAACAGACCTAGCCAGTAGTTACTAGACTGCGAGTGGATAACAACACATGCAGTGCAAACTTATATGTACAAATTATTCAATGAAAAAGGTGCAATATATCAATGTTTTGCAAAATTTGTGTTTGTTATCACGAAAAAGCCATGATAAAGACTCATTTTCTGATTGAGTCGATGTTTAAAATTTTTTGGGACAATTAAATTTTAACCTGTGCAGATCACAACTTCGAAATAGACGAAAAATGACAAAAACCTACAAACGTATATAATACGTATATAACTATCCAGATTTTTGCCAATACCTTCTCTGAGGAAATTTTGCAGATTGCGTACTATATAAGGATTTTAAACCCTATACATCGTATGCTTACCTCGCAAAGACGGAGCTTGTTTTGTTACGTATTATGTCTGGAAAACGATTTTTTTGTGTGTTTTTTTTTTTACTTTTGCTTTTTGCATTGTTTTGGTATTATTTTTTTTAAGAAAAGGGGGATGCCTTGAAACAGATTTTTCAAATGATAAACATCAGCTATAAAATACGAAATACTTTCAATGTTTAGTAAATAGGCAACAATTTTTTGACACATGAAACATTCATAAGAGTAAAAGGAGATGCAAGGCATACATCAATAAAACAGCTAGCCAACAACACAAAACTGAACGGTATGAAATTTGCTGTTTTTTTATTTGATAAGATTCTCAGTTAAAATATACACCACTCTTCACGTGCAAGGGATGGAGTTTCAAAAAGAGTCTGACTATTGTTGATATGAAAAAAGAAATAATCAAGAAAGAAGGAGATTTTTTTATCTGTTTGGTCATTTTCCTCATCGTGTAGTTTTTGCTTATTTGTATTTGTCTCCAGAAAATGAGTAAGACTTACGTAGAGCTTCGCTACTTTCCCAAAATTGTGTGTGCCTTAATTCCTTTGTTTTTCGCTTAACACCAAGAAGGTATATAATTCGGACCCGGTCACAGAGAACATACAAAAAAAAGTAGACAGTTAGTACATATGTTAAACAAAATAGTTCCTACGCGTAGCTGTAACTTTGTCCAAAAGTAAAAGAAAATTGGTAATTAATTGATATCAAATGAAAGGCTCTACGTCTTAGGATCACGATAGAACCCTTGATGGAAGTTTCCCATAAATAATAAAATAGATATATGAAATTATGATGGGGACATGTTTGCCCTGTTGCCCAGATCGGAAGTACCTGTTTTTATACTATCCAACTTTCGGGAACCAGTGAGCTCTATTATGTAATATGTTGATTTTTTAAGCACAGTCAAGTCGGGATCAGATAAATTTGCTATGAAATAACTGCCGCTTTATTCTAACTTAAGACGAAATAGCTATAAATGCTTAAAATTGCATAGTGGTTTTATTCCTGAAAACAATTTTTGAAGCAAGTGCGTGTCTGCGTTTCTATAGAATTCTGATTTTCTTCACTCAGAAAAATACAAAAAAAAAAAGCAAATGTTTAAGTAGACTTGAGGTGAATTTCTGACACAATGGCTTTAATATGCATGGAATATTTGCCACTGGACGTTAAGTAAAAAACAATCAAATCAATCCACTATACTTGATACAAAGAAAAACTGGCAGTGCTTGTTTTTGTCAGCCTTCGGTGCACTCGGAAAATTAAGTGCTGTATGAATAAAAAGAGATGTGAGGTAAACGTCAATGAGACAGCAACCCAACTACAGAAATAACCAAAAGACATTTAGAGGGAGACGTGTAATCTTCAACAATAGACAGGTGTCCTAACAATATGTCACATAAGTGCTATCAGATTCATATTTTTTTCAGCCAACAGTATACACGTAATATTAAGTGCGAAACAGAAGGAGAATCAGACGTGGTTTATACGTCAATTGAACAGCAGCCAAACGACAGAAATAAAAAAAAAATCTTGATGCAGACATTAAGTCTACGACAAATAGACAGGTGATTACACATTGTTGATATGTCTCGCTCTAAACTATCTCGATTCCATAAAAGATATACATAAATTCAACAGAAACTATCAAAGATATGCTATTCACACTCAATTCTCTAAATAAAGGGGGAGGGGGCATTAACATTACGATATGATATACGACCGTTAACAACAACGTACCTTGACGTGGGACACACACACATTTAAGAAAATGTAAATGGGCTATTATACTTAAGATTCATTTTATATATCTAACACCCCCCTTTTATCGTATAACATTCCTAGGAAAGAAAAGAGGACAAGATACAGCTAAGATTTAAATCTGACGCCTCCACGTACGTACGGGTTTCACTCCGTCCCGTCGAGGGCTATGTTCCCAACAGACCTAGCCAGTAGTTACTAGACTGCGAGTGGATAACAACACATGCAGTGCAAACTTATATGTACAAATTATTCAATGAAAAAGGTGCAATATATCAATGTTTTGCAAAATTTGTGTTTGTTATCACGAAAAAGCCATGATAAAGACTCATTTTATGATTGAGTCGATGTTTAAAATTTTTTGGGACAATTAAATTTTAACCTGTGCAGATCACAACTTCGAAATAGACGAAAAATGACAAAAACCTACAAACGTATATAATACGTATATAACTATCCAGATTTTTGCCAATACCTTCTCTGAGGAAATTTTGCAGATTGCGTACTATATAAGGATTTCAAACCCTATACATCGTATGCTTACCTCGCAAAGACGGAGCTTGTTTTGTTACGTATTATGTCTGGAAAACGATTTTTTTGTGTGTTTTTTTTTTTTACTTTTGCTTTTTGCATTGTTTTGGTATTATTTTTTTTAAGAAAAGGGGGATGCCTTGAAACAGATTTTTCAAATGATAAACATCAGCTATAAAATACGAAATACTTTCAATGTTTAGTAAATAGGCAACAACTTTTTGACACATGAAACATTCATAAGAGTAAAAGGAGATGCAAGGCATACATCAATAAAACAGCTAGCCAACAACACAAAACTGAACGGTATGAAATTTGCTGTTTTTTTATTTGATAAGATTCTCAGTTAAAATATACACCACTCTTCACGTGCAAGGGATGGAGTTTCAAAAAGAGTCTGACTATTGTTGATATGAAAAAAGAAATAATCAAGAAAGAAGGAGATTTTTTTATCTGTTTGGTCATTTTCCTCATCGTGTAGTTTTTGCTTATTTGTATTTGTCTCCAGAAAATGAGTAAGACTTACGTAGAGCTTCGCTACTTTCCCAAAATTGTGTGTGCCTTAATTCCTTTGTTTTTCGCTTAACACCAAGAAGGTATATAATTCGGACCCGGTCACAGAGAACATACAAAAAAAGGTAGTACATATGTTAAACAAAATAGTTCCTACGCGTAGCTGTAACTTTGTCCAAAAGTAAAAGAAAATTGGTAATTAATTGATATCAAATGAAAGGCTCTACGTCTTAGGATCACGATAGAACCCTTGATGGAAGTTTCCCAAAAATAATAAAATAGATATATGAAATTATGATGGGGGACATGTTTGCCCTGTTGCCCAGATCGGAAGTACCTGTTTTTATACTATCCAACTTTCGGGAACCAGTGAGCTCTATTATGTAATATGTTGATTTTTTAAGCACAGTCAAGTCGGGATCAGATAAATTTGCTATGAAATAACTGCCGCTTTATTCTAACTTAAGACGAAATAGCTATAAATGCTTAAAATTGCATAGTGGTTTTATTCCTGAAAACAATTTTTGAAGCAAGTGCGTGTCTGCGTTTCTATAGAATTCTGATTTTCTTCACTCAGAAAAATACAAAAAAAAAAAGCAAATGTTTAAGTAGACTTGAGGTGAATTTCTGACACAATGGCTTTAATATGCATGGAATATTTGCCACTGGACGTTAAGTAGAAAACAATCAAATCAATCCACTATACTTAATACAAAGAAAAACTGGCAGTGCTTGTTTTTTGTCAGCCTTCGGTGCACTCGGAAAATTAAGTGCTGCATGAATAAAAAGAGATGTGAGGTAAACGTCAATGAGACAGCAACCCAACTACAGAAATAACCAAAAGACATTTAGAGGGAGACGTGTAATCTTCAACAATAGACAGGTGTCCTAACAATATGTCACATAAGTGCTATCAGATTCATATTTTTTTCAGCCAACAGTATACACGTAATATTAAGTGCGAAACAGAAGGAGAATCAGACGTGGTTTATACGTCAATTGAACAGCAGCCAAACGACAGAAATAAAAAAAAAAATCTTGATGCAGACATTAAGTCTACGACAAATAGACAGGTGATTACACATTGTTGATATGTCTCGCTCTAAACTATCTCGATTCCATAAAAGATATACATAAATTCAACAGAAACTATCAAAGATATGATATTCACACTCAATTCTCTAAATAAAGGGGGAGGGGGCATTAACATTACGATATGATATACGACCGTTAACAACAACGTACCTTGACGTGGGACACACACACATTTAAGAAAATGTAAATGGGCTATTATACTTAAGATTCATTTTATATATCTAACACCCCCCTTTTATCGTATAACATTCCTAGGAAAGAAAAGAGGACAAGATACAGCTAAGATTTAAATCTGACGCCTCCACGTACGTACGGGTTTCACTCCGTCCCGTCGAGGGCTATGTTCCCAACAGACCTAGCCAGTAGTTACTAGACTGCGGGTTGATAACAACACATGCAGTGCAAACTTATATGTACAAATTATTCAATGAAAAAGGTGCAATATATCAATGTTTTGCAAAATTTGTGTTTGTTATCACGAAAAAGCCATGATAAAGACTCATTTTCTGATTGAGTCGATGTTTAAAATTTTTTGGGACAATTAAATTTTAACCTGTGCAGATCACAACTTCGAAATAGACGAAAAATGACAAAAACCTACAAACGTATATAATACGTATATAACTATCCAGATTTTTGCCAATACCTTCTCTGAGGAAATTTTGCAGATTGCGTACTATATAAGGATTTCAAACCCTATACATCGTATGCTTACCTCGCAAAGACGGAGCTTGTTTTGTTACGTATTATGTCTGGAAAACGATTTTTTTGTGTGTTTTTTTTTTTACTTTTGCTTTTTGCATTGTTTTGGTATTATTTTTTTTAAGAAAAGGGGGATGCCTTGAAACAGATTTTTCAAATGATAAACATCAGCTATAAAATACGAAATACTTTCAATGTTTAGTAAATAGGCAACAACTTTTTGACACATGAAACATTCATAAGAGTAAAAGGAGATGCAAGGCATACATCAATAAAACAGCTAGCCAACAACACAAAACTGAACGGTATGAAATTTGCTGTTTTTTTATTTGATAAGATTCTCAGTTAAAATATACACCACTCTTCACGTGCAAGGGATGGAGTTTCAAAAAGAGTCTGACTATTGTTGATATGAAAAAAGAAATAATCAAGAAAGAAGGAGATTTTTTTATCTGTTTGGTCATTTTCCTCATCGTGTAGTTTTTGCTTATTTGTATTTGTCTCCAGAAAATGAGTAAGACTTACGTAGAGCTTCGCTACTTTCCCAAAATTGTGTGTGCCTTAATTCCTTTGTTTTTCGCTTAACACCAAGAAGGTATATAATTCGGACCCGGTCACAGAGAACATACAAAAAAAAGTAGTACATATGTTAAACAAAATAGTTCCTACGCGTAGCTGTAACTTTGTCCAAAAGTAAAAGAAAATTGGTAATTGATTGATATCAAATGAAAGGCTCTACGTCTTAGGATCACGATAGAACCCTTGATGGAAGTTTCCCAAAAATAATAAAATAGATATATGAAATTATGATGGGGGACATGTTTGCCCTGTTGCCCAGATCGGAAGTACCTGTTTTTATACTATCCAACTTTCGGGAACCAGTGAGCTCTATTATGTAATATGTTGATTTTTTAAGCACAGTCAAGTCGGGATCAGATAAATTTGCTATGAAATAACTGCCGCTTTATTCTAACTTAAGACGAAATAGCTATAAATGCTTAAAATTGCATAGTGGTTTTATTCCTGAAAACAATTTTTGAAGCAAGTGCGTGTCTGCGTTTCTATAGAATTCTGATTTTCTTCACTCAGAAAAATACAAAAAAAAAAAGCAAATGTTTAAGTAGACTTGAGGTGAATTTCTGACACAATGGCTTTAATATGCATGGAATATTTGCCACTGGACGTTAAGTAGAAAACAATCAAATCAATCCACTATACTTAATACAAAGAAAAACTGGCAGTGCTTGTTTTTTGTCAGCCTTCGGTGCACTCGGAAAATTAAGTGCTGCATGAATAAAAAGAGATGTGAGGTAAACGTCAATGAGACAGCAACCCAACTACAGAAATAACCAAAAGACATTTAGAGGGAGACGTGTAATCTTCAACAATAGACAGGTGTCCTAACAATATGTCACATAAGTGCTATCAGATTCATATTTTTTTCAGCCAACAGTATACACGTAATATTAAGTGCGAAACAGAAGGAGAATCAGACGTGGTTTATACGTCAATTGAACAGCAGCCAAACGACAGAAATAAAAAAAAAAATCTTGATGCAGACATTAAGTCTACGACAAATAGACAGGTGATTACACATTGTTGATATGTCTCGCTCTAAACTATCTCGATTCCATAAAAGATATACATAAATTCAACAGAAACTATCAAAGATATGCTATTCACACTCAATTCTCTAAATAAAGGGGGAGGGGGCATTAACATTACGATATGATATACGACCGTTAACAACAACGTACCTTGACGTGGGACACACACACATTTAAGAAAATGTAAATGGGCTATTATACTTAAGATTCATTTTATATATCTAACACCCCCCTTTTATCGTATAACATTCCTAGGAAAGAAAAGAGGACAAGATACAGCTAAGATTTAAATCTGACGCCTCCACGTACTTACGGGTTTCACTCCGTCCCGTCGAGGGCTATGTTCCCAACAGACCTAGCCAGTAGTTACTAGACTGCGAGTTGATAACAACACATGCAGTGCAAACTTATATGTACAAATTATTCAATGAAAAAGGTGCAATATATCAATGTTTTGCAAAATTTGTGTTTGTTATCACGAAAAAGCCATGATAAAGACTCATTTTCTGATTGAGTCGATGTTTAAAATTTTTTGGGACAATTAAATTTTAACCTGTGCAGATCACAACTTCGAAATAGACGAAAAATGACAAAAACCTACAAACGTATATAATACGTATATAACTATCCAGATTTTTGCCAATACCTTCTCTGAGGAAATTTTGCAGATTGCGTACTATATAAGGATTTCAAACCCTATACATCGTATGCTTACCTCGCAAAGACGGAGCTTGTTTTGTTACGTATTATGTCTGGAAAACGATTTTTTTGTGTGTTTTTTTTTTTACTTTTGCTTTTTGCATTGTTTTGGTATTATTTTTTTTAAGAAAAGGGGGATGCCTTGAAACAGATTTTTCAAATGATAAACATCAGCTATAAAATACGAAATACTTTCAATGTTTAGTAAATAGGCAACAACTTTTTGACACATGAAACATTCATAAGAGTAAAAGGAGATGCAAGGCATACATCAATAAAACAGCTAGCCAACAACACAAAACTGAACGGTATGAAATTTGCTGTTTTTTTATTTGATAAGATTCTCAGTTAAAATATACACCACTCTTCACGTGCAAGGGATGGAGTTTCAAAAAGAGTCTGACTATTGTTGATATGAAAAAAGAAATAATCAAGAAAGAAGGAGATTTTTTTATCTGTTTGGTCATTTTCCTCATCGTGTAGTTTTTGCTTATTTGTATTTGTCTCCAGAAAATGAGTAAGACTTACGTAGAGCTTCGCTACTTTCCCAAAATTGTGTGTGCCTTAATTCCTTTGTTTTTCGCTTAACACCAAGAAGGTATATAATTCGGACCCGGTCACAGAGAACATACAAAAAAAAGTAGTACATATGTTAAACAAAATAGTTCCTACGCGTAGCTGTAACTTTGTCCAAAAGTAAAAGAAAATTGGTAATTAATTGATATCAAATGAAAGGCTCTACGTCTTAGGATCACGATAGAACCCTTGATGGAAGTTTCCCAAAAATAATAAAATAGATATATGAAATTATGATGGGGGACATGTTTGCCCTGTTGCCCAGATCGGAAGTACCTGTTTTTATACTATCCAACTTTCGGGAACCAGTGAGCTCTATTATGTAATATGTTGATTTTTTAAGCACAGTCAAGTCGGGATCAGATAAATTTGCTATGAAATAACTGCCGCTTTATTCTAACTTAAGACGAAATAGCTATAAATGCTTAAAATTGCATAGTGGTTTTATTCCTGAAAACAATTTTTGAAGCAAGTGCGTGTCTGCGTATCTATAGAATTCTGATTTTCTTCACTCAGAAAAATACAAAAAAAAAAAGCAAATCTTTAAGTAGACTTGAGGTGAATTTCTGACACAATGGCTTTAATATGCATGGAATATTTGCCACTGGACGTTAAGTAGAAAACAATCAAATCAATCCACTATACTTAATACAAAGAAAAACTGGCAGTGCTTGTTTTTTGTCAGCCTTCGGTGCACTCGGAAAATTAAGTGCTGCATGAATAAAAAGAGATGTGAGGTAAACGTCAATGAGACAGCAACCCAACTACAGAAATAACCAAAAGACATTTAGAGGGAGACGTGTAATCTTCAACAATAGACAGGTGTCCTAACAATATGTCACATAAGTGCTATCAGATTCATATTTTTTTCAGCCAACAGTATACACGTAATATTAAGTGCGAAACAGAAGGAGAATCAGACGTGGTTTATACGTCAATTGAACAGCAGCCAAACGACAGAAATAAAAAAAAAAATCTTGATGCAGACATTAAGTCTACGACAAATAGACAGGTGATTACACATTGTTGATATGTCTCGCTCTAAACTATCTCGATTCCATAAAAGATATACATAAATTCAACAGAAACTATCAAAGATATGCTATTCACACTCAATTCTCTCAATAAAGGGGGAGGGGGCATTAACATTACGATATGATATACGACCGTTAACAACAACGTACCTTGACGTGGGACACACACACATTTAAGAAAATGTAAATGGGCTATTATACTTAAGGTTCATTTTATATATCTAACACCCCCCTTTTATCGTACAACATTCCTAGGAAAGAAAAGAGGACAAGATACAGCTAAGATTTAAATCTGTCGCCTCCACGTACGTACGGGTTTCACTCCGTCCCGTCGAGGACTATGTTCCCAACAGACCTAGCCAGTAGTTACTAGACTGCGGGTTGATAACAACACATGCAGTGCAAACTTATATGTACAAATTATTCAATGAAAAAGGTGCAATATATCAATGTTTTGCAAAATTTGTGTTTGTTATCACGAAAAAGCCATGATAAAGACTCATTTTCTGATTGAGTCGATGTTTAAAATTTTTTGGGACAATTAAATTTTAACCTGTGCAGATCACAACTTCGAAATAGACGAAAAATGACAAAAACCTACAAACGTATATAATACGTATATAACTATCCAGATTTTTGCCAATACCTTCTCTGAGGAAATTTTCCAGATTGTGTACTATATAAGGATTTCAAACCCTATACATCGTATGCTTACCTCTGAAAGACGGAGCTTGTTTTGTTACGTATTATGTCTGGAAAACGATTTTTTTTGGGTGCTTTTTGTTTTACTTTTGCTTTTTGCATTGTTTTGGTATTATTTTTTTTAAGAAAAGGGGGATGCCTTGAAACAGATTTTTCAAATGATAAACATCAGCTATAAAATACGAAATACTTTCAATGTTTAGTAAATAGGCAACAACTTTTTGACACATGAAACATTCATAAGAGTAAAAGGAGATGCAAGGCATACATCAATAAAACAGCTAGCCAACAACACAAAACTGAACGGTATGAAATTTGCTGTTTTTTTATTTGATAAGATTCTCAGTTAAAATATACACCACTCTTCACGTGCAAGGGATGGAGTTTCAAAAAGAGTCTGACTATTGTTGATATGAAAAAAGAAATAATCAAGAAAGAAGGAGATTTTTTTATCTGTTTGGTCATTTTCCTCATCGTTTAGTTTTTGCTTATTTGTATTTGTCTCCAGAAAATGAGTAAGACTTACGTAGAGCTTCGCTACTTTCCCAAAATTGTGTGTGTCTTAATTCCTTTGTTTTTCGCTTAACACCAAGAAGGTATATAATTCGGACCCGGTCACAGAGAACATACAAAAAAGTAGTACATATGTTAAACAAAATAGTTCCTACGCGTAGCTGTAACTTTGTCCAAAAGTAAAAGAAAATTGGTAATTAATTGATATCAAATGAAAGGCTCTACGTCTTAGGATCACGATAGAACCCTTGATGGAAGTTTCCCATAAATAATAAAATAGATATATGAAATTATGATGGGGTACATGTTTGCCCTGTTGCCCAGATCGGAAGTACCTGTTTTTATACTATCCAACTTTCGGGAACCAGTGAGCTCTATTATGTAATATGTTGATTTTTTAAGCACAGTCAAGTCGGGATCAGATAAATTTGCTATGAAATAACTGCCGCTTTATTCTAACTTAAGACGAAATAGCTATAAACGCTTAAAATTGCATAGTGGTTTTATTCCTGAAAACAATTTTTGAAGCAAGTGCGTGTCTGCGTTTCTATAGAATTCTGATTTTCTTCACTCAGAAAAATACAAAAAAAAAAGCAAATGTTTAAGTAGACTTGAGGTGAATTTCTGACACAATGGCTTTAATATGCATGGAATATTTGCCACTGGACGTTAAGTAGAAAACAATCAAATCAATCCACTATACTTGATACAAAGAAAAACTGGCAGTGCTTGTTTTTGTCAGCCTTCGGTGCACTCGGAAAATTATGTGCTGCATGAATAAAAAGAGATGTGAGGTAAACGTCAATGAGACAGCAACCCAACTACAGAAATAACCAAAAGACATTTAGAGGGAGACGTGTAATCTTCAACAATAGACAGGTGTCCTAACAATATGTCACATAAGTGCTATCAGATTCATATTTTTTTCAGCCAACAGTATACACGTAATATTAAGTGCGAAACAGAAGGAGAATCAGACGTGGTTTATACGTCAATTGAACAGCAGCCAAACGACAGAAAAAAAAAAAAATCTTGATGCAGACATTAAGTCTACGACAAATAGACAGGTGATTACACATTGTTGATATGTCTCGCTCTAAACTATCTCGATTCCATAAAAGATATACATAAATTCAACAGAAACTATCAAAGATATGCTATTCACACTCAATTCTCTAAATAAAGGGGGAGGGGGCATTACCATTACGATATGATATACGACCGTTAACAACAACGTACCTTGACGTGGGACACACACACATTTAAGAAAATGTAAATGGGCTATTATACTTAAGATTCATTTTATATATCTAACACCCCCCCTTTTATCGTACAACATTCCTAGGAAAGAAAAGAGGACAAGATACAGCTAAGATTTAATTCTGTCGCCTCCACGTACGTACGGGTTTCACTCCGTCCCGTCGAGGACTATGTTCCCAACAGACCTAGCCAGTAGTTACTAGACTGCGGGTTGATAACAACACATGCAGTGCAAACTTATATGTACAAATTATTCAATGAAAAAGGTGCAATATATCAATGTTTTGCAAAATTTGTGTTTGTTATCACGAAAAAGCCATGATAAAGACTCATTTTCTGATTGAGTCGATGTTTAAAATTTTTTGGGACAATTAAATTTTAACCTGTGCAGATCACAACTTCGAAATAGACGAAAAATGACAAAAACCTACAAACGTATATAATACGTATATAACTATCCAGATTTTTGCCAATACCTTCTCTGAGGAAATTTTCCAGATTGTGTACTATATAAGGATTTCAAACCCTATACATCGTATGCTTACCTCTGAAAGACGGACCTTGTTTTGTTACGTATTATGTCTGGAAAACGATTTTTTTGGGTGCTTTTTGTTTTACTTTTGCTTTTTGCATTGTTTTGGTATTATTTTTTTTAAGAAAAGGGGGATGCCTTGAAACAGATTTTTCAAATGATCAACATCAGCTATAAAATACGAAATACTTTCAATGTTTAGTAAATAGGCAACAACTTTTTGACACATGAAACATTCATAAGAGTAAAAGGAGATGCAAGGCATACATCAATAAAACAGCTAGCCAACAACACAAAACTGAACGGTATGAAATTTGCTGTTTTTTTATTTGATAAGATTCTCAGTTAAAATATACACCACTCTTCACGTGCAAGGGATGGAGTTTCAAAAAGAGTCTGACTATTGTTGATATGAAAAAAGAAATAATCAAGAAAGAAGGAGATTTTTTTATCTGTTTGGTCATTTTCCTCATCGTTTAGTTTTTGCTTATTTGTATTTGTCTCCAGAAAATGAGTAAGACTTACGTAGAGCTTCGCTACTTTCCCAAAATTGTGTGTGTCTTAATTCCTTTGTTTTTCGCTTAACACCAAGAAGGTATATAATTCGGACCCGGTCACAGAGAACATACAAAAAAGTAGTACATATGTTAAACAAAATAGTTCCTACGCGTAGCTGTAACTTTGTCCAAAAGTAAAAGAAAATTGGTAATTAATTGATATCAAATGAAAGGCTCTACGTCTTAGGATCACGATAGAACCCTTGATGGAAGTTTCCCATAAATAATAAAATAGATATATGAAATTATGATGGGGTACATGTTTGCCCTGTTGCCCAGATCGGAAGTACCTGTTTTTATACTATCCAACTTTCGGGAACCAGTGAGATCTATTATGTAATATGTTGATTTTTTAAGCACAGTCAAGTCGGGATCAGATAAATTTGCTATGAAATAACTGCCGCTTTATTCTAACTTAAGACGAAATAGCTATAAATGCTTAAAATTGCATAGTGGTTTTATTCCTGAAAACAATTTTTGAAGCAAGTGCGTGTCTGCGTATCTATAGAATTCTGATTTTCTTCACTCAGAAAAATACAAAAAAAAAAAGCAAATGTTTAAGTAGACTTGAGGTGAATTTCTGACACAATGGCTTTAATATGCATGGAATATATATTTGCCACTGGACGTTAAGTAGAAAACAATCAAATCAATCCATTATACTTGATACAAAGAAAAACTGGCAGTGCTTGTTTTTGTCAGCCTTCGGTGCACTCGGAAAATTAAGTGCTGCATGAATAAAAAGAGATGTGAGGTAAACGTCAATGAGACAGAAACCCAACTACAGAAATAACCAAAAGACATTTAGAGGGAGACGTGTAATCTTCAACAATAGACAGGTGTCCTAACAATATGTCACATAAGTGCTATCAGATTCATATTTTTTCAGCCAACAGTATACACGTAATATTAAGTGCGAAACAGAAGGAGAATCAGACGTGGTTTATACGTCAATTGAACAGCAGCCAAACGACAGAAATAAAAAAAAAAAATTTTGATGCAGACATTAAGTCTACGACAAATAGACAGGTGATTACACATTGTTGATATGTCTCGCTCTAAACTATCTCGATTCCATAAAAGATATACATAAATTCAACAGAAACTATCAAAGATATGCTATTCACACTCAATTCTCTCAATAAAGGGGGAGGGGGCATTAACATTACGATATGATATACGACCGTTAACAACAACGTACCTTGACGTGGGACACACACACATTTAAGAAAATGTAAATGGGCTATTATACTTAAGATTCATTTTATATATCTAACACCCCCCTTTTATCGTACAACATTCCTAGGAAAGAAAAGAGGACAAGATACAGCTAAGATTTAAATCTGTCGCCTCCACGTACGTACGGGTTTCACTCCGTCCCGTCGAGGGCTATGTTCCCAACAGACCTAGCCAGTAGTTACTAGACTGCGGGTTGATAACAACACATGCAGTGCAAACTTATATGTACAAATTATTCAATGAAAAAGGTGCGATATATCAATGTTTTGCAAAATTTGTGTTTGTTATCACGAAAAAGCCATGATAAAGACTCATTTTCTGATTGAGTCGATGTTTAAAATTTTTTGGGACAATTAAATTTTAACCTGTGCAGATCACAACTTCGAAATAGACGAAAAATGACAAAAACCTACAAACGTATATAATACGTATATAACTATCCAGATTTTTGCCAATACCTTCTCTGAGGAAATTTTGCAGATTGTGTACTATATAAGGATTTCAAACCCTATACATCGTATGCTTACCTCTGAAAGACGGAGCTTGTTTTGTTACGTATTATGTCTGGAAAACGATTTTTTTGTGTGTTTTTTGTTTTACTTTTGCTTTTTGCATTGTTTTGGTATTATTTTTTTTTAGAAAAGGGGGATGCCTTGAAACAGATTTTTTAAATGATAAACATCAGCTATAAAATACGAAATACTTTCAATGTTTAGTAAATAGGCAACAACTTTTTGACACATGAAACATTCATAAGAGTAAAAGGAGATGCAAGGCATACATCAATAAAACAGCTAGCCAACAACACAAAACTGAACGGTATGAAATTTGCTGTTTTTTTATTTGATAAGATTCTCAGTTAAAATATACACCACTCTTCACGTGCAAGGGATGGAGTTTCAAAAAGAGTCTGACTATTGTTGATATGAAAAAAGAAATAATCAAGAAAGAAGGAGATTTTTTTATCTGTTTGGTCATTTTCCTCATCGTTTAGTTTTTGCTTATTTGTATATGTCTCCAGAAAATGAGTAAGACTTACGTAGAGCTTCGCTACTTTCCCAAAATTGTGTGTGCCTTAATTCCTTTGTTTTTCGCTTAACACCAAGAAGGTATATAATTCGGACCCGGTCACAGAGAACATACAAAAAAGTAGTACATATGTTAAACAAAATAGTTCCTACGCGTAGCTGTAACTTTGTCCAAAAGTAAAAGAAAATTGGTAATTAATTGATATCAAATGAAAGGCTCTACGTCTTAGGATCACGATAGAACCCTTGATGGAAGTTTCCCATAAATAATAAAATAGATATATGAAATTATGATGGGGTACATGTTTGCCCTGTTGCCCAGATCGGAAGTACCTGTTTTTATACTATCCAACTTTCGGGAACCAGTGAGATCTATTATGTAATATGTTGATTTTTTAAGCACAGTCAAGTCGGGATCAGATAAATTTGCTATGAAATAACTGCCGCTTTATTCTAACTTAAGACGAAATAGCTATAAATGCTTAAAATTGCATAGTGGTTTTATTCCTGAAAACAATTTTTGAAGCAAGTGCGTGTCTGCGTATCTATAGAATTCTGATTTTCTTCACTCAGAAAAATACAAAAAAAAAAAGCAAATGTTTAAGTAGACTTGAGGTGAATTTCTGACACAATGGCTTTAATATGCATGGAATATATATTTGCCACTGGACGTTAAGTAGAAAACAATCAAATCAATCCATTATACTTGATACAAAGAAAAACTGGCAGTGCTTGTTTTTGTCAGCCTTCGGTGCACTCGGAAAATTAAGTGCTGCATGAATAAAAAGAGATGTGAGGTAAACGTCAATGAGACAGAAACCCAACTACAGAAATAACCAAAAGACATTTAGAGGGAGACGTGTAATCTTCAACAATAGACAGGTGTCCTAACAATATGTCACATAAGTGCTATCAGATTCATATTTTTTCAGCCAACAGTATACACGTAATATTAAGTGCGAAACAGAAGGAGAATCAGACGTGGTTTATACGTCAATTGAACAGCAGCCAAACGACAGAAATAAAAAAAAAAAATTTTGATGCAGACATTAAGTCTACGACAAATAGACAGGTGATTACACATTGTTGATATGTCTCGCTCTAAACTATCTCGATTCCATAAAAGATATACATAAATTCAACAGAAACTATCAAAGATATGCTATTCACACTCAATTCTCTCAATAAAGGGGGAGGGGGCATTAACATTACGATATGATATACGACCGTTAACAACAACGTACCTTGACGTGGGACACACACACATTTAAGAAAATGTAAATGGGCTATTATACTTAAGATTCATTTTATATATCTAACACCCCCCTTTTATCGTACAACATTCCTAGGAAAGAAAAGAGGACAAGATACAGCTAAGATTTAAATCTGTCGCCTCCACGTACGTACGGGTTTCACTCCGTCCCGTCGAGGGCTATGTTCCCAACAGACCTAGCCAGTATAGTTACTAGACTGCGGGTTGATAACAACACATGCAGTGCAAACTTATATGTACAAATTATTCAATGAAAAAGGTGCAATATATCAATGTTTTGCAAAATTTGTGTTTGTTATCACGAAAAAGCCATGATAAAGACTCATTTTCTGATTGAGTCGATGTTTAAAATTTTTTGGGACAATTAAATTTTAACCTGTGCAGATCACAACTTCGAAATAGACGAAAAATGACAAAAACCTACAAACGTATATAATACGTATATAACTACCAGATTTTTGCCAATACCTTCTCTGAGGAAATTTTGCAGATTGTGTACTATATAAGGATTTCAAACCCTATACATCGTATGCTTACCTCTGAAAGACGGAGCTTGTTTTGTTACGTATTATGTCTGGAAAACGATTTTTTTGTGTGTTTTTTGTTTTACTTTTGCTTTTTGCATTGTTTTGGTATTATTTTTTTTTAGAAAAGGGGGATGCCTTGAAACAGATTTTTTAAATGATAAACATCAGCTATAAAATACGAAATACTTTCAATGTTTAGTAAATAGGCAACAACTTTTTGACACATGAAACATTCATAAGAGTAAAAGGAGATGCAAGGCATACATCAATAAAACAGCTAGCCAACAACACAAAACTGAACGGTATGAAATTTGCTGTTTTTTTATTTGATAAGATTCTCAGTTAAAATATACACCACTCTTCACGTGCAAGGGATGGAGTTTCAAAAAGAGTCTGACTATTGTTGATATGAAAAAAGAAATAATCAAGAAAGAAGGAGATTTTTTTATCTGTTTGGTCATTTTCCTCATCGTTTAGTTTTTGCTTATTTGTATATGTCTCCAGAAAATGAGTAAGACTTACGTAGAGCTTCGCTACTTTCCCAAAATTGTGTGTGCCTTAATTCCTTTGTTTTTCGCTTAACACCAAGAAGGTATATAATTCGGACCCGGTCACAGAGAACATACAAAAAAGTAGTACATATGTTAAACAAAATAGTTCCTACGCGTAGCTGTAACTTTGTCCAAAAGTAAAAGAAAATTGGTAATTAATTGATATCAAATGAAAGGCTCTACGTCTTAGGATCACGATAGAACCCTTGATGGAAGTTTCCCATAAATAATAAAATAGATATATGAAATTATGATGGGGTACATGTTTGCCCTGTTGCCCAGATCGGAAGTACCTGTTTTTATACTATCCAACTTTCGGGAACCAGTGAGATCTATTATGTAATATGTTGATTTTTTAAGCACAGTCAAGTCGGGATCAGATAAATTTGCTATGAAATAACTGCCGCTTTATTCTAACTTAAGACGAAATAGCTATAAATGCTTAAAATTGCATAGTGGTTTTATTCCTGAAAACAATTTTTGAAGCAAGTGCGTGTCTGCGTATCTATAGAATTCTGATTTTCTTCACTCAGAAAAATACAAAAAAAAAAAGCAAATGTTTAAGTAGACTTGAGGTGAATTTCTGACACAATGGCTTTAATATGCATGGAATATATATTTGCCACTGGACGTTAAGTAGAAAACAATCAAATCAATCCATTATACTTGATACAAAGAAAAACTGGCAGTGCTTGTTTTTGTCAGCCTTCGGTGCACTCGGAAAATTAAGTGCTGCATGAATAAAAAGAGATGTGAGGTAAACGTCAATGAGACAGAAACCCAACTACAGAAATAACCAAAAGACATTTAGAGGGAGACGTGTAATCTTCAACAATAGACAGGTGTCCTAACAATATGTCACATAAGTGCTATCAGATTCATATTTTTTCAGCCAACAGTATACACGTAATATTAAGTGCGAAACAGAAGGAGAATCAGACGTGGTTTATACGTCAATTGAACAGCAGCCAAACGACAGAAATAAAAAAAAAAATTTTGATGCAGACATTAAGTCTACGACAAATAGACAGGTGATTACACATTGTTGATATGTCTCGCTCTAAACTATCTCGATTCCATAAAAGATATACATAAATTCAACAGAAACTATCAAAGATATGCTATTCACACTCAATTCTCTCAATAAAGGGGGAGGGGGCATTAACATTACGATATGATATACGACCGTTAACAACAACGTACCTTGACGTGGGACACACACACATTTAAGAAAATGTAAATGGGCTATTATACTTAAGATTCATTTTATATATCTAACACCCCCCTTTTATCGTACAACATTCCTAGGAAAGAAAAGAGGACAAGATACAGCTAAGATTTAAATCTGTCGCCTCCACGTACGTACGGGTTTCACTCCGTCCCGTCGAGGGCTATGTTCCCAACAGACCTAGCCAGTATAGTTACTAGACTGCGGGTTGATAACAACACATGCAGTGCAAACTTATATGTACAAATTATTCAATGAAAAAGGTGCAATATATCAATGTTTTGCAAAATTTGTGTTTGTTATCACGAAAAAGCCATGATAAAGACTCATTTTCTGATTGAGTCGATGTTTAAAATTTTTTGGGACAATTAAATTTTAACCTGTGCAGATCACAACTTCGAAATAGACGAAAAATGACAAAAACCTACAAACGTATATAATACGTATATAACTACCAGATTTTTGCCAATACCTTCTCTGAGGAAATTTTGCAGATTGTGTACTATATAAGGATTTCAAACCCTATACATCGTATGCTTACCTCTGAAAGACGGAGCTTGTTTTGTTACGTATTATGTCTGGAAAACGATTTTTTTGTGTGTTTTTTGTTTTACTTTTGCTTTTTGCATTGTTTTGGTATTATTTTTTTTTAGAAAAGGGGGATGCCTTGAAACAGATTTTTT
Organism: Mytilus californianus; assembly: GCF_021869535.1. Taxonomy (NCBI): domain Eukaryota; kingdom Metazoa; phylum Mollusca; class Bivalvia; order Mytilida; family Mytilidae; genus Mytilus; species Mytilus californianus. Next base: position 67,355,364 of record NW_026262712.1, read on the forward strand.
AAATGATAAACATCAGCTATAAAATACGAAATACTTTCAATGTTTAGTAAATAGGCAACAACTTTTTGACACATGAAACATTCATAAGAGTAAAAGGAGATGCAAGGCATACATCAATAAAACAGCTAGCCAACAACACAAAACTGAACGGTATGAAATTTGCTGTTTTTTTATTTGATAAGATTCTCAGTTAAAATATACACCACTCTTCACGTGCAAGGGATGGAGTTTCAAAAAGAGTCTGACTATTGTTGATATGAAAAAAGAAATAATCAAGAAAGAAGGAGATTTTTTTATCTGTTTGGTCATTTTCCTCATCGTTTAGTTTTTGCTTATTTGTATATGTCTCCAGAAAATGAGTAAGACTTACGTAGAGCTTCGCTACTTTCCCAAAATTGTGTGTGCCTTAATTCCTTTGTTTTTCGCTTAACACCAAGAAGGTATATAATTCGGACCCGGTCACAGAGAACATACAAAAAAGTAGTACATATGTTAAACAAAATAGTTCCTACGCGTAGCTGTAACTTTGTCCAAAAGTAAAAGAAAATTGGTAATTAATTGATATCAAATGAAAGGCTCTACGTCTTAGGATCACGATAGAACCCTTGATGGAAGTTTCCCATAAATAATAAAATAGATATATGAAATTATGATGGGGTACATGTTTGCCCTGTTGCCCAGATCGGAAGTACCTGTTTTTATACTATCCAACTTTCGGGAACCAGTGAGATCTATTATGTAATATGTTGATTTTTTAAGCACAGTCAAGTCGGGATCAGATAAATTTGCTATGAAATAACTGCCGCTTTATTCTAACTTAAGACGAAATAGCTATAAATGCTTAAAATTGCATAGTGGTTTTATTCCTGAAAACAATTTTTGAAGCAAGTGCGTGTCTGCGTATCTATAGAATTCTGATTTTCTTCACTCAGAAAAATACAAAAAAAAAAGCAAATGTTTAAGTAGACTTGAGGTGAATTTCTGACACAATGGCTTTAATATGCATGGAATATATATTTGCCACTGGACGTTAAGTAGAAAACAATCAAATCAATCCATTATACTTGATACAAAGAAAAACTGGCAGTGCTTGTTTTTGTCAGCCTTCGGTGCACTCGGAAAATTAAGTGCTGCATGAATAAAAAGAGATGTGAGGTAAACGTCAATGAGACAGAAACCCAACTACAGAAATAACCAAAAGACATTTAGAGGGAGACGTGTAATCTTCAACAATAGACAAGTGTCCTAACAATATGTCACATAAGTGCTATCAGATTCATATTTTTTCAGCCAACAGTATACACGTAATATTAAGTGCGAAACAGAAGGAGAATCAGACGTGGTTTATACGTCATTTGAACAGCAGCCAAACGACAGAAATAAAAAAAAAAAATTTTGATGCAGACATTAAGTCTACGACAAATAGACAGGTGATTACACATTGTTGATATGTCTCGCTCTAAACTATCTCGATTCCATAAAAGATATACATAAATTCAACAGAAACTATCAAAGATATGCTATTCACACTCAATTCTCTCAATAAAGGGGGAGGGGGCATTAACATTACGATATGATATACGACCGTTAACAACAACGTACCTTGACGTGGGACACACACACATTTAAGAAAATGTAAATGGGCTATTATACTTAAGATTCATTTTATATATCTAACACCCCCCTTTTATCGTACAACATTCCTAGGAAAGAAAAGAGGACAAGATACAGCTAAGATTTAAATCTGTCGCCTCCACGTACGTACGGGTTTCACTCCGTCCCGTCGAGGGCTATGTTCCCAACAGACCTAGCCAGTATAGTTACTAGACTGCGGGTTGATAACAACACATGCAGTGCAAACTTATATGTACAAATTATTCAATGAAAAAGGTGCAATATATCAATGTTTTGCAAAATTTGTGTTTGTTATCACGAAAAAGCCATGATAAAGACTCATTTTCTGATTGAGTCGATGTTTAAAATTTTTTGGGACAATTAAATTTTAACCTGTGCAGATCACAACTTCGAAATAGACGAAAAATGACAAAAACCTACAAACGTATATAATACGTATATAACTATCCAGATTTTTGCCAATACCTTCTCTGAGGAAATTTTGCAGATTGTGTACTATATAAGGATTTCAAACCCTATACATCGTATGCTTACCTCTGAAAGACGGAGCTTGTTTTGTTACGTATTATGTCTGGAAAACGATTTTTTTGTGTGTTTTTTGTTTTACTTTTGCTTTTTGCATTGTTTTGGTATTATTTTTTTTTAGAAAAGGGGGATGCCTTGAAACAGATTTTTTAAATGATAAACATCAGCTATAAAATACGAAATACTTTCAATGTTTAGTAAATAGGCAACAACTTTTTGACACATGAAACATTCATAAGAGTAAAAGGAGATGCAAGGCATACATCAATAAAACAGCTAGCCAACAACACAAAACTGAACGGTATGAAATTTGCTGTTTTTTTATTTGATAAGATTCTCAGTTAAAATATACACCACTCTTCACGTGCAAGGGATGGAGTTTCAAAAAGAGTCTGACTATTGTTGATATGAAAAAAGAAATAATCAAGAAAGAAGGAGATTTTTTTATCTGTTTGGTCATTTTCCTCATCGTTTAGTTTTTGCTTATTTGTATATGTCTCCAGAAAATGAGTAAGACTTACGTAGAGCTTCGCTACTTTCCCAAAATTGTGTGTGCCTTAATTCCTTTGTTTTTCGCTTAACACCAAGAAGGTATATAATTCGGACCCGGTCACAGAGAACATACAAAAAAGTAGTACATATGTTAAACAAAATAGTTCCTACGCGTAGCTGTAACTTTGTCCAAAAGTAAAAGAAAATTGGTAATTAATTGATATCAAATGAAAGGCTCTACGTCTTAGGATCACGATAGAACCCTTGATGGAAGTTTCCCATAAATAATAAAATAGATATATGAAATTATGATGGGGTACATGTTTGCCCTGTTGCCCAGATCGGAAGTACCTGTTTTTATACTATCCAACTTTCGGGAACCAGTGAGATCTATTATGTAATATGTTGATTTTTTAAGCACAGTCAAGTCGGGATCAGATAAATTTGCTATGAAATAACTGCCGCTTTATTCTAACTTAAGACGAAATAGCTATAAATGCTTAAAATTGCATAGTGGTTTTATTCCTGAAAACAATTTTTGAAGCAAGTGCGTGTCTGCGTATCTATAGAATTCTGATTTTCTTCACTCAGAAAAATACAAAAAAAAAAGCAAATGTTTAAGTAGACTTGAGGTGAATTTCTGACACAATGGCTTTAATATGCATGGAATATATATTTGCCACTGGACGTTAAGTAGAAAACAATCAAATCAATCCATTATACTTGATACAAAGAAAAACTGGCAGTGCTTGTTTTTGTCAGCCTTCGGTGCACTCGGAAAATTAAGTGCTGCATGAATAAAAAGAGATGTGAGGTAAACGTCAATGAGACAGAAACCCAACTACAGAAATAACCAAAAGACATTTAGAGGGAGACGTGTAATCTTCAACAATAGACAAGTGTCCTAACAATATGTCACATAAGTGCTATCAGATTCATATTTTTTCAGCCAACAGTATACACGTAATATTAAGTGCGAAACAGAAGGAGAATCAGACGTGGTTTATACGTCATTTGAACAGCAGCCAAACGACAGAAATAAAAAAAAAAAATTTTGATGCAGACATTAAGTCTACGACAAATAGACAGGTGATTACACATTGTTGATATGTCTCGCTCTAAACTATCTCGATTCCATAAAAGATATACATAAATTCAACAGAAACTATCAAAGATATGCTATTCACACTCAATTCTCTCAATAAAGGGGGAGGGGGCATTAACATTACGATATGATATACGACCGTTAACAACAACGTACCTTGACGTGGGACACACACACATTTAAGAAAATGTAAATGGGCTATTATACTTAAGATTCATTTTATATATCTAACACCCCCCTTTTATCGTACAACATTCCTAGGAAAGAAAAGAGGACAAGATACAGCTAAGATTTAAATCTGTCGCCTCCACGTACGTACGGGTTTCACTCCGTCCCGTCGAGGGCTATGTTCCCAACAGACCTAGCCAGTATAGTTACTAGACTGCGGGTTGATAACAACACATGCAGTGCAAACTTATATGTACAAATTATTCAATGAAAAAGGTGCAATATATCAATGTTTTGCAAAATTTGTGTTTGTTATCACGAAAAAGCCATGATAAAGACTCATTTTCTGATTGAGTCGATGTTTAAAATTTTTTGGGACAATTAAATTTTAACCTGTGCAGATCACAACTTCGAAATAGACGAAAAATGACAAAAACCTACAAACGTATATAATACGTATATAACTATCCAGATTTTTGCCAATACCTTCTCTGAGGAAATTTTGCAGATTGTGTACTATATAAGGATTTCAAACCCTATACATCGTATGCTTACCTCTGAAAGACGGAGCTTGTTTTGTTACGTATTATGTCTGGAAAACGATTTTTTTGTGTGTTTTTTGTTTTACTTTTGCTTTTTGCATTGTTTTGGTATTATTTTTTTTTAGAAAAGGGGGATGCCTTGAAACAGATTTTTTAAATGATAAACATCAGCTATAAAATACGAAATACTTTCAATGTTTAGTAAATAGGCAACAACTTTTTGACACATGAAACATTCATAAGAGTAAAAGGAGATGCAAGGCATACATCAATAAAACAGCTAGCCAACAACACAAAACTGAACGGTATGAAATTTGCTGTTTTTTTATTTGATAAGATTCTCAGTTAAAATATACACCACTCTTCACGTGCAAGGGATGGAGTTTCAAAAAGAGTCTGACTATTGTTGATATGAAAAAAGAAATAATCAAGAAAGAAGGAGATTTTTTTATCTGTTTGGTCATTTTCCTCATCGTTTAGTTTTTGCTTATTTGTATATGTCTCCAGAAAATGAGTAAGACTTACGTAGAGCTTCGCTACTTTCCCAAAATTGTGTGTGCCTTAATTCCTTTGTTTTTCGCTTAACACCAAGAAGGTATATAATTCGGACCCGGTCACAGAGAACATACAAAAAAGTAGTACATATGTTAAACAAAATAGTTCCTACGCGTAGCTGTAACTTTGTCCAAAAGTAAAAGAAAATTGGTAATTAATTGATATCAAATGAAAGGCTCTACGTCTTAGGATCACGATAGAACCCTTGATGGAAGTTTCCCATAAATAATAAAATAGATATATGAAATTATGATGGGGTACATGTTTGCCCTGTTGCCCAGATCGGAAGTACCTGTTTTTATACTATCCAACTTTCGGGAACCAGTGAGATCTATTATGTAATATGTTGATTTTTTAAGCACAGTCAAGTCGGGATCAGATAAATTTGCTATGAAATAACTGCCGCTTTATTCTAACTTAAGACGAAATAGCTATAAATGCTTAAAATTGCATAGTGATTTTATTCCTGAAAACAATTTTTGAAGCAAGTGCGTGTCTGCGTATCTATAGAATTCTGATTTTCTTCACTCAGAAAAATACAAAAAAAAAAGCAAATGTTTAAGTAGACTTGAGGTGAATTTCTGACACAATGGCTTTAATATGCATGGAATATATATTTGCCACTGGACGTTAAGTAGAAAACAATCAAATCAATCCATTATACTTGATACAAAGAAAAACTGGCAGTGCTTGTTTTTGTCAGCCTTCGGTGCACTCGGAAAATTAAGTGCTGCATGAATAAAAAGAGATGTGAGGTAAACGTCAATGAGACAGAAACCCAACTACAGAAATAACCAAAAGACATTTAGAGGGAGACGTGTAATCTTCAACAATAGACAGGTGTCCTAACAATATGTCACATAAGTGCTATCAGATTCATATTTTTTCAGCCAACAGTATACACGTAATATTAAGTGCGAAACAGAAGGAGAATCAGACGTGGTTTATACGTCAATTGAACAGCAGCCAAACGACAGAAATAAAAAAAAAAAATTTTGATGCAGACATTAAGTCTACGACAAATAGACAGGTGATTACACATTGTTGATATGTCTCGCTCTAAACTATCTCGATTCCATAAAAGATATACATAAATTCAACAGAAACTATCAAAGATATGCTATTCACACTCAATTCTCTCAATAAAGGGGGAGGGGGCATTAACATTACGATATGATATACGACCGTTAACAACAACGTACCTTGACGTGGGACACACACACATTTAAGAAAATGTAAATGGGCTATTATACTTAAGATTCATTTTATATATCTAACACCCCCCTTTTATCGTACAACATTCCTAGGAAAGAAAAGAGGACAAGATACAGCTAAGATTTAAATCTGTCGCCTCCACGTACGTACGGGTTTCACTCCGTCCCGTCGAGGGCTATGTTCCCAACAGACCTAGCCAGTAGTTACTAGACTGCGGGTTGATAACAACACATGCAGTGCAAACTTATATGTACAAATTATTCAATGAAAAAGGTGCAATATATCAATGTTTTGCAAAATTTGTGTTTGTTATCACGAAAAAGCCATGATAAAGACTCATTTTCTGATTGAGTCGATGTTTAAAATTTTTTGGGACAATTAAATTTTAACCTGTGCAGATCACAACTTCGAAATAGACGAAAAATGACAAAAACCTACAAACGTATATAATACGTATATAACTATCCAGATTTTTGCCAATACCTTCTCTGAGGAAATTTTGCAGATTGTGTACTATATAAGGATTTCAAACCCTATACATCGTATGCTTACCTCTGAAAGACGGAGCTTGTTTTGTTACGTATTATGTCTGGAAAACGATTTTTTTGTGTGTTTTTTGTTTTACTTTTGCTTTTTGCATTGTTTTGGTATTATTTTTTTTTAGAAAAGGGGGATGCCTTGAAACAGATTTTTTAAATGATAAACATCAGCTATAAAATACGAAATACTTTCAATGTTTAGTAAATAGGCAACAACTTTTTGACACATGAAACATTCATAAGAGTAAAAGGAGATGCAAGGCATACATCAATAAAACAGCTAGCCAACAACACAAAACTGAACGGTATGAAATTTGCTGTTTTTTTATTTGATAAGATTCTCATTTAAAATATACACCACTCTTCACGTGCAAGGGATGGAGTTTCAAAAAGAGTCTGACTATTGTTGATATGAAAAAAGAAATAATCAAGAAAGAAGGAGATTTTTTTATCTGTTTGGTCATTTTCCTCATCGTTTAGTTTTTGCTTATTTGTATATGTCTCCAGAAAATGAGTAAGACTTACGTAGAGCTTCGCTACTTTCCCAAAATTGTGTGTGCCTTAATTCCTTTGTTTTTCGCTTAACACCAAGAAGGTATATAATTCGGACCCGGTCACAGAGAACATACAAAAAAGTAGTACATATGTTAAACAAAATAGTTCCTACGCGTAGCTGTAACTTTGTCCAAAAGTAAAAGAAAATTGGTAATTAATTGATATCAAATGAAAGGCTCTACGTCTTAGGATCACGATAGAACCCTTGATGGAAGTTTCCCATAAATAATAAAATAGATATATGAAATTATGATGGGGTACATGTTTGCCCTGTTGCCCAGATCGGAAGTACCTGTTTTTATACTATCCAACTTTCGGGAACCAGTGAGATCTATTATGTAATATGTTGATTTTTTAAGCACAGTCAAGTCGGGATCAGATAAATTTGCTATGAAATAACTGCCGCTTTATTCTAACTTAAGACGAAATAGCTATAAATGCTTAAAATTGCATAGTGGTTTTATTCCTGAAAACAATTTTTGAAGCAAGTGCGTGTCTGCGTATCTATAGAATTCTGATTTTCTTCACTCAGAAAAATACAAAAAAAAAAAGCAAATGTTTAAGTAGACTTGAGGTGAATTTCTGACACAATGGCTTTAATATGCATGGAATATATATTTGCCACTGGACGTTAAGTAGAAAACAATCAAATCAATCCATTATACTTGATACAAAGAAAAACTGGCAGTGCTTGTTTTTGTCAGCCTTCGGTGCACTCGGAAAATTAAGTGCTGCATGAATAAAAAGAGATGTGAGGTAAACGTCAATGAGACAGAAACCCAACTACAGAAATAACCAAAAGACATTTAGAGGGAGACGTGTAATCTTCAACAATAGACAGGTGTCCTAACAATATGTCACATAAGTGCTATCAGATTCATATTTTTTCAGCCAACAGTATACACGTAATATTAAGTGCGAAACAGAAGGAGAATCAGACGTGGTTTATACGTCAATTGAACAGCAGCCAAACGACAGAAATAAAAAAAAAAAATTTTGATGCAGACATTAAGTCTACGACAAATAGACAGGTGATTACACATTGTTGATATGTCTTGCTCTAAACTATCTCGATTCCATAAAAGATATACATAAATTCAACAGAAACTATCAAAGATATGCTATTCACACTCAATTCTCTCAATAAAGGGGGAGGGGGCATTAACATTACGATATGATATACGACCGTTAACAACAACGTACCTTGACGTGGGACACACACACATTTAAGAAAATGTAAATGGGCTATTATACTTAAGATTCATTTTATATATCTAACACCCCCCTTTTATCGTACAACATTCCTAGGAAAGAAAAGAGGACAAGATACAGCTAAGATTTAAATCTGTCGCCTCCACGTACGTACGGGTTTCACTCCGTCCCGTCGAGGGCTATGTTCCCAACAGACCTAGCCAGTATAGTTACTAGACTGCGGGTTGATAACAACACATGCAGTGCAAACTTATATGTACAAATTATTCAATGAAAAAGGTGCAATATATCAATGTTTTGCAAAATTTGTGTTTGTTATCACGAAAAAGCCATGATAAAGACTCATTTTCTGATTGAGTCGATGTTTAAAATTTTTTGGGACAATTAAATTTTAACCTGTGCAGATCACAACTTCGAAATAGACGAAAAATGACAAAAACCTACAAACGTATATAATACGTATATAACTATCCAGATTTTTGCCAATACCTTCTCTGAGGAAATTTTGCAGATTGTGTACTATATAAGGATTTCAAACCCTATACATCGTATGCTTACCTCTGAAAGACGGAGCTTGTTTTGTTACGTATTATGTCTGGAAAACGATTTTTTTGTGTGTTTTTTGTTTTACTTTTGCTTTTTGCATTGTTTTGGTATTATTTTTTTTTAGAAAAGGGGGATGCCTTGAAACAGATTTTTTAAATGATAAACATCAGCTATAAAATACGAAATACTTTCAATGTTTAGTAAATAGGCAACAACTTTTTGACACATGAAACATTCATAAGAGTAAAAGGAGATGCAAGGCATACATCAATAAAACAGCTAGCCAACAACACAAAACTGAACGGTATGAAATTTGCTGTTTTTTTATTTGATAAGATTCTCAGTTAAAATATACACCACTCTTCACGTGCAAGGGATGGAGTTTCAAAAAGAGTCTGACTATTGTTGATATGAAAAAAGAAATAATCAAGAAAGAAGGAGATTTTTTTATCTGTTTGGTCATTTTCCTCATCGTTTAGTTTTTGCTTATTTGTATATGTCTCCAGAAAATGAGTAAGACTTACGTAGAGCTTCGCTACTTTCCCAAAATTGTGTGTGCCTTAATTCCTTTGTTTTTCGCTTAACACCAAGAAGGTATATAATTCGGACCCGGTCACAGAGAACATACAAAAAAGTAGTACATATGTTAAACAAAATAGTTCCTACGCGTAGCTGTAACTTTGTCCAAAAGTAAAAGAAAATTGGTAATTAATTGATATCAAATGAAAGGCTCTACGTCTTAGGATCACGATAGAACCCTTGATGGAAGTTTCCCATAAATAATAAAATAGATATATGAAATTATGATGGGGTACATGTTTGCCCTGTTGCCCAGATCGGAAGTACCTGTTTTGATACTATCCAACTTTCGGGAACCAGTGAGATCTATTATGTAATATGTTGATTTTTTAAGCACAGTCAAGTCGGGATCAGATAAATTTGCTATGAAATAACTGCCGCTTTATTCTAACTTAAGACGAAATAGCTATAAATGCTTAAAATTGCATAGTGGTTTTATTCCTGAAAACAATTTTTGAAGCAAGTGCGTGTCTGCGTATCTATAGAATTCTGATTTTCTTCACTCAGAAAAATACAAAAAAAAAAGCAAATGTTTAAGTAGACTTGAGGTGAATTTCTGACACAATGGCTTTAATATGCATGGAATATATATTTGCCACTGGACGTTAAGTAGAAAACAATCAAATCAATCCATTATACTTGATACAAAGAAAAACTGGCAGTGCTTGTTTTTGTCAGCCTTCGGTGCACTCGGAAAATTAAGTGCTGCATGAATAAAAAGAGATGTGAGGTAAACGTCAATGAGACAGAAACCCAACTACAGAAATAACCAAAAGACATTTAGAGGGAGACGTGTAATCTTCAACAATAGACAGGTGTCCTAACAATATGTCACATAAGTGCTATCAGATTCATATTTTTTCAGCCAACAGTATACACGTAATATTAAGTGCGAAACAGAAGGAGAATCAGACGTGGTTTATACGTCAATTGAACAGCAGCCAAACGACAGAAATAAAAAAAAAAAATTTTGATGCAGACATTAAGTCTACGACAAATAGACAGGTGATTACACATTGTTGATATGTCTTGCTCTAAACTATCTCGATTCCATAAAAGATATACATAAATTCAACAGAAACTATCAAAGATATGCTATTCACACTCAATTCTCTCAATAAAGGGGGAGGGGGCATTAACATTACGATATGATATACGACCGTTAACAACAACGTACCTTGACGTGGGACACACACACATTTAAGAAAATGTAAATGGGCTATTATACTTAAGATTCATTTTATATATCTAACACCCCCCTTTTCTCGTACAACATTCCTAGGAAAGAAAAGAGGACAAGATACAGCTAAGATTTAAATCTGTCGCCTCCACGTACGTACGGGTTTCACTCCGTCCCGTCGAGGGCTATGTTCCCAACAGACCTAGCCAGTATAGTTACTAGACTGCGGGTTGATAACAACACATGCAGTGCAAACTTATATGTACAAATTATTCAATGAAAAAGGTGCAATATATCAATGTTTTGCAAAATTTGTGTTTGTTATCACGAAAAAGCCATGATAAAGACTCATTTTCTGATTGAGTCGATGTTTAAAATTTTTTGGGACAATTAAATTTTAACCTGTGCAGATCACAACTTCGAAATAGACGAAAAATGACAAAAACCTACAAACGTATATAATACGTATATAACTATCCAGATTTTTGCCAATACCTTCTCTGAGGAAATTTTGCAGATTGTGTACTATATAAGGATTTCAAACCCTATACATCGTATGCTTACCTCTGAAAGACGGAGCTTGTTTTGTTACGTATTATGTCTGGAAAACGATTTTTTTGTGTGTTTTTTGTTATACTTTTGCTTTTTGCATTGTTTTGGTATTATTTTTTTTTAGAAAAGGGGGATGCCTTGAAACAGATTTTTTAAATGATAAACATCAGCTATAAAATACGAAATACTTTCAATGTTTAGTAAATAGGCAACAACTTTTTGACACATGAAACATTCATAAGAGTAAAAGGAGATGCAAGGCATACATCAATAAAACAGCTAGCCAACAACACAAAACTGAACGGTATGAAATTTGCTGTTTTTTTATTTGATAAGATTCTCAGTTAAAATATACACCACTCTTCACGTGCAAGGGATGGAGTTTCAAAAAGAGTCTGACTATTGTTGATATGAAAAAAGAAATAATCAAGAAAGAAGGAGATTTTTTTATCTGTTTGGTCATTTTCCTCATCGTTTAGTTTTTGCTTATTTGTATATGTCTCCAGAAAATGAGTAAGACTTACGTAGAGCTTCGCTACTTTCCCAAAATTGTGTGTGCCTTAATTCCTTTGTTTTTCGCTTAACACCAAGAAGGTATATAATTCGGACCCGGTCACAGAGAACATACAAAAAAGTAGTACATATGTTAAACAAAATAGTTCCTACGCGTAGCTGTAACTTTGTCCAAAAGTAAAAGAAAATTGGTAATTAATTGATATCAAATGAAAGGCTCTACGTCTTAGGATCACGATAGAACCCTTGATGGAAGTTTCCCATAAATAATAAAATAGATATATGAAATTATGATGGGGTACATGTTTGCCCTGTTGCCCAGATCGGAAGTACCTGTTTTTATACTATCCAACTTTCGGGAACCAGTGAGATCTATTATGTAATATGTTGATTTTTTAAGCACAGTCAAGTCGGGATCAGATAAATTTGCTATGAAATAACTGCCGCTTTATTCTAACTTAAGACGAAATAGCTATAAATGCTTAAAATTGCATAGTGGTTTTATTCCTGAAAACAATTTTTGAAGCAAGTGCGTGTCTGCGTATCTATAGAATTCTGATTTTCTTCACTCAGAAAAATACAAAAAAAAAAAGCAAATGTTTAAGTAGACTTGAGGTGAATTTCTGACACAATGGCTTTAATATGCATGGAATATATATTTGCCACTGGACGTTAAGTAGAAAACAATCAAATCAATCCATTATACTTGATACAAAGAAAAACTGGCAGTGCTTGTTTTTGTCAGCCTTCGGTGCACTCGGAAAATTAAGTGCTGCATGAATAAAAAGAGATGTGAGGTAAACGTCAATGAGACAGCAACCCAACTACAGAAATAACCAAAAGACATTTAGAGGGAGACGTGTAATCTTCAACAATAGACAGGTGTCCTAACAATATGTCACATAAGTGCTATCAGATTCATATTTTTTTCAGCCAACAGTATACACGTAATATTAAGTGCGAAACAGAAGGAGAATCAGACGTGGTTTATACGTCAATTGAACAGCAGCCAAACGACAGAAATAAAAAAAAAAAATTTTGATGCAGACATTAAGTCTACGACAAATAGACAGGTGATTACACATTGTTGATATGTCTCGCTCTAAACTATCTCGATTCCATAAAAGATATACATAAATTCAACAGAAACTATCAAAGATATGCTATTCACACTCAATTCTCTCAATAAAGGGGGAGGGGGCATTAACATTACGATATGATATACGACCGTTAACAACAACGTACCTTGACGTGGGACACACACACATTTAAGAAAATGTAAATGGGCTATTATACTTAAGATTCATTTTATATATCTAACACCCCCCTTTTATCGTACAACATTCCTAGGAAAGAAAAGAGGACAAGATACAGCTAAGATTTAAATCTGTCGCCTCCACGTACGTACGGGTTTCACTCCGTCCCGTCGAGGGCTATGTTCCCAACAGACCTAGCCAGTAGTTACTAGACTGCGGGTTGATAACAACACATGCAGTGCAAACTTATATGTACAAATTATTCAATGAAAAAGGTGCAATATATCAATGTTTTGCAAAATTTGTGTTTGTTATCACGAAAAAGCCATGATAAAGACTCATTTTCTGATTGAGTCGATGTTTAAAATTTTTTGGGACAATTAAATTTTAACCTGTGCAGATCACAACTTCGAAATAGACGAAAAATGACAAAAACCTACAAACGTATATAATACGTATATAACTATCCAGATTTTTGCCAATACCTTCTCTGAGGAAATTTTGCAGATTGTGTACTATATAAGGATTTCAAACCCTATACATCGTATGCTTACCTCTGAAAGACGGAGCTTGTTTTGTTACGTATTATGTCTGGAAAACGATTTTTTTGTGTGTTTTTTGTTTTACTTTTGCTTTTTGCATTGTTTTGGTATTATTTTTTTTTAGAAAAGGGGGATGCCTTGAAACAGATTTTTTAAATGATAAACATCAGCTATAAAATACGAAATACTTTCAATGTTTAGTAAATAGGCAACAACTTTTTGACACATGAAACATTCATAAGAGTAAAAGGAGATGCAAGGCATACATCAATAAAACAGCTAGCCAACAACACAAAACTGAACGGTATGAAATTTGCTGTTTTTTTATTTGATAAGATTCTCAGTTAAAATATACACCACTCTTCACGTGCAAGGGATGGAGTTTCAAAAAGAGTCTGACTATTGTTGATATGAAAAAAGAAATAATCAAGAAAGAAGGAGATTTTTTTATCTGTTTGGTCATTTTCCTCATCGTTTAGTTTTTGCTTATTTGTATATGTCTCCAGAAAATGAGTAAGACTTACGTAGAGCTTCGCTACTTTCCCAAAATTGTGTGTGCCTTAATTCCTTTGTTTTTCGCTTAACACCAAGAAGGTATATAATTCGGACCCGGTCACAGAGAACATACAAAAAAGTAGTACATATGTTAAACAAAATAGTTCCTACGCGTAGCTGTAACTTTGTCCAAAAGTAAAAGAAAATTGGTAATTAATTGATATCAAATGAAAGGCTCTACGTCTTAGGATCACGATAGAACCCTTGATGGAAGTTTCCCATAAATAATAAAATAGATATATGAAATTATGATGGGGTACATGTTTGCCCTGTTGCCCAGATCGGAAGTACCTGTTTTGATACTATCCAACTTTCGGGAACCAGTGAGATCTATTATGTAATATGTTGATTTTTTAAGCACAGTCAAGTCGGGATCAGATAAATTTGCTATGAAATAACTGCCGCTTTATTCTAACTTAAGACGAAATAGCTATAAATGCTTAAAATTGCATAGTGGTTTTATTCCTGAAAACAATTTTTGAAGCAAGTGCGTGTCTGCGTATCTATAGAATTCTGATTTTCTTCACTCAGAAAAATACAAAAAAAAAAGCAAATGTTTAAGTAGACTTGAGGTGAATTTCTGACACAATGGCTTTAATATGCATGGAATATATATTTGCCACTGGACGTTAAGTAGAAAACAATCAAATCAATCCATTATACTTGATACAAAGAAAAACTGGCAGTGCTTGTTTTTGTCAGCCTTCGGTGCACTCGGAAAATTAAGTGCTGCATGAATAAAAAGAGATGTGAGGTAAACGTCAATGAGACAGCAACCCAACTACAGAAATAACCAAAAGACATTTAGAGGGAGACGTGTAATCTTCAACAATAGACAGGTGTCCTAACAATATGTCACATAAGTGCTATCAGATTCATATTTTTTTCAGCCAACAGTATACACGTAATATTAAGTGCGAAACAGAAGGAGAATCAGACGTGGTTTATACGTCAATTGAACAGCAGCCAAACGACAGAAATAAAAAAAAAAAAATTTGATGCAGACATTAAGTCTACGACAAATAGACAGGTGATTACACATTGTTGATATGTCTCGCTCTAAACTATCTCGATTCCATAAAAGATATACATAAATTCAACAGAAACTATCAAAGATATGCTATTCACACTCAATTCTCTCAATAAAGGGGGAGGGGGCATTAACATTACGATATGATATACGACCGTTAACAACAACGTACCTTGACGTGGGACACACACACATTTAAGAAAATGTAAATGGGCTATTATACTTAAGATTCATTTTATATATCTAACACCCCCCTTTTATCGTACAACATTCCTAGGAAAGAAAAGAGGACAAGATACAGCTAAGATTTAAATCTGTCGCCTCCACGTACGTACGGGTTTCACTCCGTCCCGTCGAGGGCTATGTTCCCAACAGACCTAGCCAGTAGTTACTAGACTGCGGGTTGATAACAACACATGCAGTGCAAACTTATATGTACAAATTATTCAATGAAAAAGGTGCAATATATCAATGTTTTGCAAAATTTGTGTTTGTTATCACGAAAAAGCCATGATAAAGACTCATTTTCTGATTGAGTCGATGTTTAAAATTTTTTGGGACAATTAAATTTTAACCTGTGCAGATCACAACTTCGAAATAGACGAAAAATGACAAAAACCTACAAACGTATATAATACGTATATAACTATCCAGATTTTTGCCAATACCTTCTCTGAGGAAATTTTGCAGATTGTGTACTATATAAGGATTTCAAACCCTATACATCGTATGCTTACCTCTGAAAGACGGAGCTTGTTTTGTTACGTATTATGTCTGGAAAACGATTTTTTTGTGTGTTTTTTGTTTTACTTTTGCTTTTTGCATTGTTTTGGTATTATTTTTTTTTAGAAAAGGGGGATGCCTTGAAACAGATTTTTTAAATGATAAACATCAGCTATAAAATACGAAATACTTTCAATGTTTAGTAAATAGGCAACAACTTTTTGACACATGAAACATTCATAAGAGTAAAAGGAGATGCAAGGCATACATCAATAAAACAGCTAGCCAACAACACAAAACTGAACGGTATGAAATTTGCTGTTTTTTTATTTGATAAGATTCTCATTTAAAATATACACCACTCTTCACGTGCAAGGGATGGAGTTTCAAAAAGAGTCTGACTATTGTTGATATGAAAAAAGAAATAATCAAGAAAGAAGGAGATTTTTTTATCTGTTTGGTCATTTTCCTCATCGTTTAGTTTTTGCTTATTTGTATATGTCTCCAGAAAATGAGTAAGACTTACGTAGAGCTTCGCTACTTTCCCAAAATTGTGTGTGCCTTAATTCCTTTGTTTTTCGCTTAACACCAAGAAGGTATATAATTCGGACCCGGTCACAGAGAACATACAAAAAAGTAGTACATATGTTAAACAAAATAGTTCCTACGCGTAGCTGTAACTTTGTCCAAAAGTAAAAGAAAATTGGTAATTAATTGATATCAAATGAAAGGCTCTACGTCTTAGGATCACGATAGAACCCTTGATGGAAGTTTCCCATAAATAATAAAATAGATATATGAAATTATGATGGGGTACATGTTTGCCCTGTTGCCCAGATCGGAAGTACCTGTTTTGATACTATCCAACTTTCGGGAACCAGTGAGATCTATTATGTAATATGTTGATTTTTTAAGCACAGTCAAGTCGGGATCAGATAAATTTGCTATGAAATAACTGCCGCTTTATTCTAACTTAAGACGAAATAGCTATAAATGCTTAAAATTGCATAGTGGTTTTATTCCTGAAAACAATTTTTGAAGCAAGTGCGTGTCTGCGTATCTATAGAATTCTGATTTTCTTCACTCAGAAAAATACAAAAAAAAAAAGCAAATGTTTAAGTAGACTTGAGGTGAATTTCTGACACAATGGCTTTAATATGCATGGAATATATATTTGCCACTGGACGTTAAGTAGAAAACAATCAAATCAATCCATTATACTTGATACAAAGAAAAACTGGCAGTGCTTGTTTTTGTCAGCCTTCGGTGCACTCGGAAAATTAAGTGCTGCATGAATAAAAAGAGATGTGAGGTAAACGTCAATGAGACAGCAACCCAACTACAGAAATAACCAAAAGACATTTAGAGGGAGACGTGTAATCTTCAACAATAGACAGGTGTCCTAACAATATGTCACATAAGTGCTATCAGATTCATATTTTTTTCAGCCAACAGTATACACGTAATATTAAGTGCGAAACAGAAGGAGAATCAGACGTGGTTTATACGTCAATTGAACAGCAGCCAAACGACAGAAATAAAAAAAAAAAAATTTGATGCAGACATTAAGTCTACGACAAATAGACAGGTGATTACACATTGTTGATATGTCTCGCTCTAAACTATCTCGATTCCATAAAAGATATACATAAATTCAACAGAAACTATCAAAGATATGCTATTCACACTCAATTCTCTCAATAAAGGGGGAGGGGGCATTAACATTACGATATGATATACGACCGTTAACAACAACGTACCTTGACGTGGGACACACACACATTTAAGAAAATGTAAATGGGCTATTATACTTAAGATTCATTTTATATATCTAACACCCCCCTTTTATCGTACAACATTCCTAGGAAAGAAAAGAGGACAAGATACAGCTAAGATTTAAATCTGTCGCCTCCACGTACGTACGGGTTTCACTCCGTCCCGTCGAGGGCTATGTTCCCAACAGACCTAGCCGGTAGTTACTAGACTGCGGGTTGATAACAACACATGCAGTGCAAACTTATATGTACAAATTATTCAATGAAAAAGGTGCAATATATCAATGTTTTGCAAAATTTGTGTTTGTTATCACGAAAAAGCCATGATAAAGACTCATTTTCTGATTGAGTCGATGTTTAAAATTTTTTGGGACAATTAAATTTTAACCTGTGCAGATCACAACTTCGAAATAGACGAAAAATGACAAAAACCTACAAACGTATATAATACGTATATAACTATCCAGATTTTTGCCAATACCTTCTCTGAGGAAATTTTGCAGATTGTGTACTATATAAGGATTTCAAACCCTATACATCGTATGCTTACCTCTGAAAGACGGAGCTTGTTTTGTTACGTATTATGTCTGGAAAACGATTTTTTTGTGTGTTTTTTGTTTTACTTTTGCTTTTTGCATTGTTTTGGTATTATTTTTTTTTAGAAAAGGGGGATGCCTTGAAACAGATTTTTTAAATGATAAACATCAGCTATAAAATACGAAATACTTTCAATGTTTAGTAAATAGGCAACAACTTTTTGACACATGAAACATTCATAAGAGTAAAAGGAGATGCAAGGCATACATCAATAAAACAGCTAGCCAACAACACAAAACTGAACGGTATGAAATTTGCTGTTTTTTTATTTGATAAGATTCTCATTTAAAATATACACCACTCTTCACGTGCAAGGGATGGAGTTTCAAAAAGAGTCTGACTATTGTTGATATGAAAAAAGAAATAATCAAGAAAGAAGGAGATTTTTTTATCTGTTTGGTCATTTTCCTCATCGTTTAGTTTTTGCTTATTTGTATATGTCTCCAGAAAATGAGTAAGACTTACGTAGAGCTTCGCTACTTTCCCAAAATTGTGTGTGCCTTAATTCCTTTGTTTTTCGCTTAACACCAAGAAGGTATATAATTCGGACCCGGTCACAGAGAACATACAAAAAAGTAGTACATATGTTAAACAAAATAGTTCCTACGCGTAGCTGTAACTTTGTCCAAAAGTAAAAGAAAATTGGTAATTAATTGATATCAAATGAAAGGCTCTACGTCTTAGGATCACGATAGAACCCTTGATGGAAGTTTCCCATAAATAATAAAATAGATATATGAAATTATGATGGGGTACATGTTTGCCCTGTTGCCCAGATCGGAAGTACCTGTTTTGATACTATCCAACTTTCGGGAACCAGTGAGATCTATTATGTAATATGTTGATTTTTTAAGCACAGTCAAGTCGGGATCAGATAAATTTGCTATGAAATAACTGCCGCTTTATTCTAACTTAAGACGAAATAGCTATAAATGCTTAAAATTGCATAGTGGTTTTATTCCTGAAAACAATTTTTGAAGCAAGTGCGTGTCTGCGTATCTATAGAATTCTGATTTTCTTCACTCAGAAAAATACAAAAAAAAAAAGCAAATGTTTAAGTAGACTTGAGGTGAATTTCTGACACAATGGCTTTAATATGCATGGAATATATATTTGCCACTGGACGTTAAGTAGAAAACAATCAAATCAATCCATTATACTTGATACAAAGAAAAACTGGCAGTGCTTGTTTTTGTCAGCCTTCGGTGCACTCGGAAAATTAAGTGCTGCATGAATAAAAAGAGATGTGAGGTAAACGTCAATGAGACAGCAACCCAACTACAGAAATAACCAAAAGACATTTAGAGGGAGACGTGTAATCTTCAACAATAGACAGGTGTCCTAACAATATGTCACATAAGTGCTATCAGATTCATATTTTTTTCAGCCAACAGTATACACGTAATATTAAGTGCGAAACAGAAGGAGAATCAGACGTGGTTTATACGTCAATTGAACAGCAGCCAAACGACAGAAATAAAAAAAAAAATTTTGATGCAGACATTAAGTCTACGACAAATAGACAGGTGATTACACATTGTTGATATGTCTCGCTCTAAACTATCTCGATTCCATAAAAGATATACATAAATTCAACAGAAACTATCAAAGATATGCTATTCACACTCAATTCTCTCAATAAAGGGGGAGGGGGCATTAACATTACGATATGATATACGACCGTTAACAACAACGTACCTTGACGTGGGACACACACACATTTAAGAAAATGTAAATGGGCTATTATACTTAAGATTCATTTTATATATCTAACACCCCCCTTTTATCGTACAACATTCCTAGGAAAGAAAAGAGGACAAGATACAGCTAAGATTTAAATCTGTCGCCTCCACGTACGTACGGGTTTCACTCCGTCCCGTCGAGGGCTATGTTCCCAACAGACCTAGCCAGTAGTTACTAGACTGCGGGTTGATAACAACACATGCAGTGCAAACTTATATGTACAAATTATTCAATGAAAAAGGTGCAATATATCAATGTTTTGCAAAATTTGTGTTTGTTATCACGAAAAAGCCATGATAAAGACTCATTTTCTGATTGAGTCGATGTTTAAAATTTTTTGGGACAATTAAATTTTAACCTGTGCAGATCACAACTTCGAAATAGACGAAAAATGACAAAAACCTACAAACGTATATAATACGTATATAACTATCCAGATTTTTGCCAATACCTTCTCTGAGGAAATTTTGCAGATTGTGTACTATATAAGGATTTCAAACCCTATACATCGTATGCTTACCTCTGAAAGACGGAGCTTGTTTTGTTACGTATTATGTCTGGAAAACGATTTTTTTGTGTGTTTTTTGTTTTACTTTTGCTTTTTGCATTGTTTTGGTATTATTTTTTTTTAGAAAAGGGGGATGCCTTGAAACAGATTTTTTAAATGATAAACATCAGCTATAAAATACGAAATACTTTCAATGTTTAGTAAATAGGCAACAACTTTTTGACACATGAAACATTCATAAGAGTAAAAGGAGATGCAAGGCATACATCAATAAAACAGCTAGCCAACAACACAAAACTGAACGGTATGAAATTTGCTGTTTTTTTATTTGATAAGATTTTCATTTAAAATATACACCACTCTTCACGTGCAAGGGATGGAGTTTCAAAAAGAGTCTGACTATTGTTGATATGAAAAAAGAAATAATCAAGAAAGAAGGAGATTTTTTTATCTGTTTGGTCATTTTCCTCATCGTTTAGTTTTTGCTTATTTGTATATGTCTCCAGAAAATGAGTAAGACTTACGTAGAGCTTCGCTACTTTCCCAAAATTGTGTGTGCCTTAATTCCTTTGTTTTTCGCTTAACACCAAGAAGGTATATAATTCGGACCCGGTCACAGAGAACATAAAAAAAAGTAGTACATATGTTAAACAAAATAGTTCCTACGCGTAGCTGTAACTTTGTCCAAAAGTAAAAGAAAATTGGTAATTAATTGATATCAAATGAAAGGCTCTACGTCTTAGGATCACGATAGAACCCTTGATGGAAGTTTCCCATAAATAATAAAATAGATATATGAAATTATGATGGGGTACATGTTTGCCCTGTTGCCCAGATCGGAAGTACCTGTTTTTATACTATCCAACTTTCGGGAACCAGTGAGATCTATTATGTAATATGTTGATTTTTTAAGCACAGTCAAGTCGGGATCAGATAAATTTGCTATGAAATAACTGCCGCTTTATTCTAACTTAAGACGAAATAGCTATAAATGCTTAAAATTGCATAGTGGTTTTATTCCTGAAAACAATTTTTGAAGCAAGTGCGTGTCTGCGTATCTATAGAATTCTGATTTTCTTCACTCAGAAAAATACAAAAAAAAAAAGCAAATGTTTAAGTAGACTTGAGGTGAATTTCTGACACAATGGCTTTAATATGCATGGAATATATATTTGCCACTGGACGTTAAGTAGAAAACAATCAAATCAATCCATTATACTTGATACAAAGAAAAACTGGCAGTGCTTGTTTTTGTCAGCCTTCGGTGCACTCGGAAAATTAAGTGCTGCATGAATAAAAAGAGATGTGAGGTAAACGTCAATGAGACAGCAACCCAACTACAGAAATAACCAAAAGACATTTAGAGGGAGACGTGTAATCTTCAACAATAGACAGGTGTCCTAACAATATGTCACATAAGTGCTATCAGATTCATATTTTTTTCAGCCAACAGTATACACGTAATATTAAGTGCGAAACAGAAGGAGAATCAGACGTGGTTTATACGTCAATTGAACAGCAGCCAAACGACAGAAATAAAAAAAAAAAATTTGATGCAGACATTAAGTCTACGACAAATAGACAGGTGATTACACATTGTTGATATGTCTCGCTCTAAACTATCTCGATTCCATAAAAGATATACATAAATTCAACAGAAACTATCAAAGATATGCTATTCACACTCAATTCTCTCAATAAAGGGGGAGGGGGCATTAACATTACGATATGATATACGACCGTTAACAACAACGTACCTTGACGTGGGACACACACACATTTAAGAAAATGTAAATGGGCTATTATACTTAAGATTCATTTTATATATCTAACACCCCCCTTTTATCGTACAACATTCCTAGGAAAGAAAAGAGGACAAGATACAGCTAAGATTTAAATCTGTCGCCTCCACGTACGTACGGGTTTCACTCCGTCCCGTCGAGGGCTATGTTCCCAACAGACCTAGCCAGTAGTTACTAGACTGCGGGTTGATAACAACACATGCAGTGCAAACTTATATGTACAAATTATTCAATGAAAAAGGTGCAATATATCAATGTTTTGCAAAATTTGTGTTTGTTATCACGAAAAAGCCATGATAAAGACTCATTTTCTGATTGAGTCGATGTTTAAAATTTTTTGGGACAATTAAATTTTAACCTGTGCAGATCACAACTTCGAAATAGACGAAAAATGACAAAAACCTACAAACGTATATAATACGTATATAACTATCCAGATTTTTGCCAATACCTTCTCTGAGGAAATTTTGCAGATTGTGTACTATATAAGGATTTCAAACCCTATACATCGTATGCTTACCTCTGAAAGACGGAGCTTGTTTTGTTACGTATTATGTCTGGAAAACGATTTTTTTGTGTGTTTTTTGTTTTACTTTTGCTTTTTGCATTGTTTTGGTATTATTTTTTTTTAGAAAAGGGGGATGCCTTGAAACAGATTTTTTAAATGATAAACATCAGCTATAAAATACGAAATACTTTCAATGTTTAGTAAATAGGCAACAACTTTTTGACACATGAAACATTCATAAGAGTAAAAGGAGATGCAAGGCATACATCAATAAAACAGCTAGCCAACAACACAAAACTGAACGGTATGAAATTTGCTGTTTTTTTATTTGATAAGATTCTCATTTAAAATATACACCACTCTTCACGTGCAAGGGATGGAGTTTCAAAAAGAGTCTGACTATTGTTGATATGAAAAAAGAAATAATCAAGAAAGAAGGAGATTTTTTTATCTGTTTGGTCATTTTCCTCATCGTTTAGTTTTTGCTTATTTGTATATGTCTCCAGAAAATGAGTAAGACTTACGTAGAGCTTCGCTACTTTCCCAAAATTGTGTGTGCCGTAATTCCTTTGTTTTTCGCTTAACACCAAGAAGGTATATAATTCGGACCCGGTCACAGAGAACATACAAAAAAGTAGTACATATGTTAAACAAAATAGTTCCTACGCGTAGCTGTAACTTTGTCCAAAAGTAAAAGAAAATTGGTAATTAATTGATATCAAATGAAAGGCTCTACGTCTTAGGATCACGATAGAACCCTTGATGGAAGTTTCCCATAAATAATAAAATAGATATATGAAATTATGATGGGGTACATGTTTGCCCTGTTGCCCAGATCGGAAGTACCTGTTTTTATACTATCCAACTTTCGGGAACCAGTGAGATCTATTATGTAATATGTTGATTTTTTAAGCACAGTCAAGTCGGGATCAGATAAATTTGCTATGAAATAACTGCCGCTTTATTCTAACTTAAGACGAAATAGCTATAAATGCTTAAAATTGCATAGTGGTTTTATTCCTGAAAACAATTTTTGAAGCAAGTGCGTGTCTGCGTATCTATAGAATTCTGATTTTCTTCACTCAGAAAAATACAAAAAAAAAAAGCAAATGTTTAAGTAGACTTGAGGTGAATTTCTGACACAATGGCTTTAATATGCATGGAATATATATTTGCCACTGGACGTTAAGTAGAAAACAATCAAATCAATCCATTATACTTGATACAAAGAAAAACTGGCAGTGCTTGTTTTTGTCAGCCTTCGGTGCACTCGGAAAATTAAGTGCTGCATGAATAAAAAGAGATGTGAGGTAAACGTCAATGAGACAGCAACCCAACTACAGAAATAACCAAAAGACATTTAGAGGGAGACGTGTAATCTTCAACAATAGACAGGTGTCCTAACAATATGTCACATAAGTGCTATCAGATTCATATTTTTTTCAGCCAACAGTATACACGTAATATTAAGTGCGAAACAGAAGGAGAATCAGACGTGGTTTATACGTCAATTGAACAGCAGCCAAACGACAGAAATAAAAAAAAAAAATTTGATGCAGACATTAAGTCTACGACAAATAGACAGGTGATTACACATTGTTGATATGTCTCGCTCTAAACTATCTCGATTCCATAAAAGATATACATAAATTCAACAGAAACTATCAAAGATATGCTATTCACACTCAATTCTCTCAATAAAGGGGGAGGGGGCATTAACATTACGATATGATATACGACCGTTAACAACAACGTACCTTGACGTGGGACACACACACATTTAAGAAAATGTAAATGGGCTATTATACTTAAGATTCATTTTATATATCTAACACCCCCCTTTTATCGTACAACATTCCTAGGAAAGAAAAGAGGACAAGATACAGCTAAGATTTAAATCTGTCGCCTCCACGTACGTACGGGTTTCACTCCGTCCCGTCGAGGGCTATGTTCCCAACAGACCTAGCCAGTAGTTACTAGACTGCGGGTTGATAACAACACATGCAGTGCAAACTTATATGTACAAATTATTCAATGAAAAAGGTGCAATATATCAATGTTTTGCAAAATTTGTGTTTGTTATCACGAAAAAGCCATGATAAAGACTCATTTTCTGATTGAGTCGATGTTTAAAATTTTTTGGGACAATTAAATTTTAACCTGTGCAGATCACAACTTCGAAATAGACGAAAAATGACAAAAACCTACAAACGTATATAATACGTATATAACTATCCAGATTTTTGCCAATACCTTCTCTGAGGAAATTTTGCAGATTGTGTACTATATAAGGATTTCAAACCCTATACATCGTATGCTTACCTCTGAAAGACGGAGCTTGTTTTGTTACGTATTATGTCTGGAAAACGATTTTTTTGTGTGTTTTTTGTTTTACTTTTGCTTTTTGCATTGTTTGGTATTATTTTTTTTTAGAAAAGGGGGATGCCTTGAAACAGATTTTTTAAATGATAAACATCAGCTATAAAATACGAAATACTTTCAATGTTTAGTAAATAGGCAACAACTTTTTGACACATGAAACATTCATAAGAGTAAAAGGAGATGCAAGGCATACATCAATAAAACAGCTAGCCAACAACACAAAACTGAACGGTATGAAATTTGCTGTTTTTTTATTTGATAAGATTCTCATTTAAAATATACACCACTCTTCACGTGCAAGGGATGGAGTTTCAAAAAGAGTCTGACTATTGTTGATATGAAAAAAGAAATAATCAAGAAAGAAGGAGATTTTTTTATCTGTTTGGTCATTTTCCTCATCGTTTAGTTTTTGCTTATTTGTATATGTCTCCAGAAAATGAGTAAGACTTACGTAGAGCTTCGCTACTTTCCCAAAATTGTGTGTGCCTTAATTCCTTTGTTTTTCGCTTAACACCAAGAAGGTATATAATTCGGACCCGGTCACAGAGAACATACAAAAAAGTAGTACATATGTTAAACAAAATAGTTCCTACGCGTAGCTGTAACTTTGTCCAAAAGTAAAAGAAAATTGGTAATTAATTGATATCAAATGAAAGGCTCTACGTCTTAGGATCACGATAGAACCCTTGATGGAAGTTTCCCATAAATAATAAAATAGATATATGAAATTATGATGGGGTACATGTTTGCCCTGTTGCCCAGATCGGAAGTACCTGTTTTTATACTATCCAACTTTCGGGAACCAGTGAGATCTATTATGTAATATGTTGATTTTTTAAGCACAGTCAAGTCGGGATCAGATAAATTTGCTATGAAATAACTGCCGCTTTATTCTAACTTAAGACGAAATAGCTATAAATGCTTAAAATTGCATAGTGGTTTTATTCCTGAAAACAATTTTTGAAGCAAGTGCGTGTCTGCGTATCTATAGAATTCTGATTTTCTTCACTCAGAAAAATACAAAAAAAAAAAGCAAATGTTTAAGTAGACTTGAGGTGAATTTCTGACACAATGGCTTTAATATGCATGGAATATATATTTGCCACTGGACGTTAAGTAGAAAACAATCAAATCAATCCATTATACTTGATACAAAGAAAAACTGGCAGTGCTTGTTTTTGTCAGCCTTCGGTGCACTCGGAAAATTAAGTGCTGCATGAATAAAAAGAGATGTGAGGTAAACGTCAATGAGACAGCAACCCAACTACAGAAATAACCAAAAGACATTTAGAGGGAGACGTGTAATCTTCAACAATAGACAGGTGTCCTAACAATATGTCACATAAGTGCTATCAGATTCATATTTTTTTCAGCCAACAGTATACACGTAATATTAAGTGCGAAACAGAAGGAGAATCAGACGTGGTTTATACGTCAATTGAACAGCAGCCAAACGACAGAAATAAAAAAAAAAATTTGATGCAGACATTAAGTCTACGACAAATAGACAGGTGATTACACATTGTTGATATGTCTCGCTCTAAACTATCTCGATTCCATAAAAGATATACATAAATTCAACAGAAACTATCAAAGATATGCTATTCACACTCAATTCTCTCAATAAAGGGGGAGGGGGCATTAACATTACGATATGATATACGACCGTTAACAACAACGTACCTTGACGTGGGACACACACACATTTAAGAAAATGTAAATGGGCTATTATACTTAAGATTCATTTTATATATCTAACACCCCCCTTTTATCGTACAACATTCCTAGGAAAGAAAAGAGGACAAGATACAGCTAAGATTTAAATCTGTCGCCTCCACGTACGTACGGGTTTCACTCCGTCCCGTCGAGGGCTATGTTCCCAACAGACCTAGCCAGTAGTTACTAGACTGCGGGTTGATAACAACACATGCAGTGCAAACTTATATGTACAAATTATTCAATGAAAAAGGTGCAATATATCAATGTTTTGCAAAATTTGTGTTTGTTATCACGAAAAAGCCATGATAAAGACTCATTTTCTGATTGAGTCGATGTTTAAAATTTTTTGGGACAATTAAATTTTAACCTGTGCAGATCACAACTTCGAAATAGACGAAAAATGACAAAAACCTACAAACGTATATAATACGTATATAACTATCCAGATTTTTGCTAATACCTTCTCTGAGGAAATTTTGCAGATTGTGTACTATATAAGGATTTCAAACCCTATACATCGTATGCTTACCTCTGAAAGACGGAGCTTGTTTTGTTACGTATTATGTCTGGAAAACGATTTTTTTGTGTGTTTTTTGTTTTACTTTTGCTTTTTGCATTGTTTTGGTATTATTTTTTTTTAGAAAAGGGGGATGCCTTGAAACAGATTTTTTAAATGATAAACATCAGCTATAAAATACGAAATACTTTCAATGTTTAGTAAATAGGCAACAACTTTTTGACACATGAAACATTCATAAGAGTAAAAGGAGATGCAAGGCATACATCAATAAAACAGCTAGCCAACAACACAAAACTGAACGGTATGAAATTTGCTGTTTTTTTATTTGATAAGATTCTCATTTAAAATATACACCACTCTTCACGTGCAAGGGATGGAGTTTCAAAAAGAGTCTGACTATTGTTGATATGAAAAAAGAAATAATCAAGAAAGAAGGAGATTTTTTTATCTGTTTGGTCATTTTCCTCATCGTTTAGTTTTTGCTTATTTGTATATGTCTCCAGAAAATGAGTAAGACTTACGTAGAGCTTCGCTACTTTCCCAAAATTGTGTGTGCCTTAATTCCTTTGTTTTTCGCTTAACACCAAGAAGGTATATAATTCGGACCCGGTCACAGAGAACATACAAAAAAGTAGTACATATGTTAAACAAAATAGTTCCTACGCGTAGCTGTAACTTTGTCCAAAAGTAAAAGAAAATTGGTAATTAATTGATATCAAATGAAAGGCTCTACGTCTTAGGATCACGATAGAACCCTTGATGGAAGTTTCCCATAAATAATAAAATAGATATATGAAATTATGATGGGGTACATGTTTGCCCTGTTGCCCAGATCGGAAGTACCTGTTTTTATACTATCCAACTTTCGGGAACCAGTGAGATCTATTATGTAATATGTTGATTTTTTAAGCACAGTCAAGTCGGGATCAGATAAATTTGCTATGAAATAACTGCCGCTTTATTCTAACTTAAGACGAAATAGCTATAAATGCTTAAAATTGCATAGTGGTTTTATTCCTGAAAACAATTTTTGAAGCAAGTGCGTGTCTGCGTATCTATAGAATTCTGATTTTCTTCACTCAGAAAAATACAAAAAAAAAAAGCAAATGTTTAAGTAGACTTGAGGTGAATTTCTGACACAATGGCTTTAATATGCATGGAATATATATTTGCCACTGGACGTTAAGTAGAAAACAATCAAATCAATCCATTATACTTGATACAAAGAAAAACTGGCAGTGCTTGTTTTTGTCAGCCTTCGGTGCACTCGGAAAATTAAGTGCTGCATGAATAAAAAGAGATGTGAGGTAAACGTCAATGAGACAGCAACCCAACTACAGAAATAACCAAAAGACATTTAGAGGGAGACGTGTAATCTTCAACAATAGACAGGTGTCCTAACAATATGTCACATAAGTGCTATCAGATTCATATTTTTTTCAGCCAACAGTATACACGTAATATTAAGTGCGAAACAGAAGGAGAATCAGACGTGGTTTATACGTCAATTGAACAGCAGCCAAACGACAGAAATAAAAAAAAAAATTTGATGCAGACATTAAGTCTACGACAAATAGACAGGTGATTACACATTGTTGATATGTCTCGCTCTAAACTATCTCGATTCCATAAAAGATATACATAAATTCAACAGAAACTATCAAAGATATGCTATTCACACTCAATTCTCTCAATAAAGGGGGAGGGGGCATTAACATTACGATATGATATACGACCGTTAACAACAACGTACCTTGACGTGGGACACACACACATTTAAGAAAATGTAAATGGGCTATTATACTTAAGATTCATTTTATATATCTAACACCCCCCTTTTATCGTACAACATTCCTAGGAAAGAAAAGAGGACAAGATACAGCTAAGATTTAAATCTGTCGCCTCCACGTACGTACGGGTTTCACTCCGTCCCGTCGAGGGCTATGTTCCCAACAGACCTAGCCAGTAGTTACTAGACTGCGGGTTGATAACAACACATGCAGTGCAAACTTATATGTACAAATTATTCAATGAAAAAGGTGCAATATATCAATGTTTTGCAAAATTTGTGTTTGTTATCACGAAAAAGCCATGATAAAGACTCATTTTCTGATTGAGTCGATGTTTAAAATTTTTTGGGACAATTAAATTTTAACCTGTGCAGATCACAACTTCGAAATAGACGAAAAATGACAAAAACCTACAAACGTATATAATACGTATATAACTATCCAGATTTTTGCCAATACCTTCTCTGAGGAAATTTTGCAGATTGTGTACTATATAAGGATTTCAAACCCTATACATCGTATGCTTACCTCTGAAAGACGGAGCTTGTTTTGTTACGTATTATGTCTGGAAAACGATTTTTTTGTGTGTTTTTTGTTTTACTTTTGCTTTTTGCATTGTTTTGGTATTATTTTTTTTTAGAAAAGGGGGATGCCTTGAAACAGATTTTTTAAATGATAAACATCAGCTATAAAATACGAAATACTTTCAATGTTTAGTAAATAGGCAACAACTTTTTGACACATGAAACATTCATAAGAGTAAAAGGAGATGCAAGGCATACATCAATAAAACAGCTAGCCAACAACACAAAACTGAACGGTATGAAATTTGCTGTTTTTTTATTTGATAAGATTCTCATTTAAAATATACACCACTCTTCACGTGCAAGGGATGGAGTTTCAAAAAGAGTCTGACTATTGTTGATATGAAAAAAGAAATAATCAAGAAAGAAGGAGATTTTTTTATCTGTTTGGTCATTTTCCTCATCGTTTAGTTTTTGCTTATTTGTATATGTCTCCAGAAAATGAGTAAGACTTACGTAGAGCTTCGCTACTTTCCCAAAATTGTGTGTGCCTTAATTCCTTTGTTTTTCGCTTAACACCAAGAAGGTATATAATTCGGACCCGGTCACAGAGAACATACAAAAAAGTAGTACATATGTTAAACAAAATAGTTCCTACGCGTAGCTGTAACTTTGTCCAAAAGTAAAAGAAAATTGGTAATTAATTGATATCAAATGAAAGGCTCTACGTCTTAGGATCACGATAGAACCCTTGATGGAAGTTTCCCATAAATAATAAAATAGATATATGAAATTATGATGGGGTACATGTTTGCCCTGTTGCCCAGATCGGAAGTACCTGTTTTTATACTATCCAACTTTCGGGAACCAGTGAGATCTATTATGTAATATGTTGATTTTTTAAGCACAGTCAAGTCGGGATCAGATAAATTTGCTATGAAATAACTGCCGCTTTATTCTAACTTAAGACGAAATAGCTATAAATGCTTAAAATTGCATAGTGGTTTTATTCCTGAAAACAATTTTTGAAGCAAGTGCGTGTCTGCGTATCTATAGAATTCTGATTTTCTTCACTCAGAAAAATACAAAAAAAAAAAGCAAATGTTTAAGTAGACTTGAGGTGAATTTCTGACACAATGGCTTTAATATGCATGGAATATATATTTGCCACTGGACGTTAAGTAGAAAACAATCAAATCAATCCATTATACTTGATACAAAGAAAAACTGGCAGTGCTTGTTTTTGTCAGCCTTCGGTGCACTCGGAAAATTAAGTGCTGCATGAATAAAAAGAGATGTGAGGTAAACGTCAATGAGACAGCAACCCAACTACAGAAATAACCAAAAGACATTTAGAGGGAGACGTGTAATCTTCAACAATAGACAGGTGTCCTAACAATATGTCACATAAGTGCTATCAGATTCATATTTTTTTCAGCCAACAGTATACACGTAATATTAAGTGCGAAACAGAAGGAGAATCAGACGTGGTTTATACGTCAATTGAACAGCAGCCAAACGACAGAAATAAAAAAAAAAATTTGATGCAGACATTAAGTCTACGACAAATAGACAGGTGATTACACATTGTTGATATGTCTCGCTCTAAACTATCTCGATTCCATAAAAGATATACATAAATTCAACAGAAACTATCAAAGATATGCTATTCACACTCAATTCTCTCAATAAAGGGGGAGGGGGCATTAACATTACGATATGATATACGACCGTTAACAACAACGTACCTTGACGTGGGACACACACACATTTAAGAAAATGTAAATGGGCTATTATACTTAAGATTCATTTTATATATCTAACACCCCCCTTTTATCGTACAACATTCCTAGGAAAGAAAAGAGGACAAGATACAGCTAAGATTTAAATCTGTCGCCTCCACGTACGTACGGGTTTCACTCCGTCCCGTCGAGGGCTATGTTCCCAACAGACCTAGCCAGTAGTTACTAGACTGCGGGTTGATAACAACACATGCAGTGCAAACTTATATGTACAAATTATTCAATGAAAAAGGTGCAATATATCAATGTTTTGCAAAATTTGTGTTTGTTATCACGAAAAAGCCATGATAAAGACTCATTTTCTGATTGAGTCGATTTTTAAAATTTTTTGGGACAATTAAATTTTAACCTGTGCAGATCACAACTTCGAAATAGACGAAAAATGACAAAAACCTACAAACGTATATAATACGTATATAACTATCCAGATTTTTGCCAATACCTTCTCTGAGGAAATTTTGCAGATTGTGTACTATATAAGGATTTCAAACCCTATACATCGTATGCTTACCTCTGAAAGACGGAGCTTGTTTTGTTACGTATTATGTCTGGAAAACGATTTTTTTGTGTGTTTTTTGTTTTACTTTTGCTTTTTGCATTGTTTTGGTATTATTTTTTTTTAGAAAAGGGGGATGCCTTGAAACAGATTTTTTAAATGATAAACATCAGCTATAAAATACGAAATACTTTCAATGTTTAGTAAATAGGCAACAACTTTTTGACACATGAAACATTCATAAGAGTAAAAGGAGATGCAAGGCATACATCAATAAAACAGCTAGCCAACAACACAAAACTGAACGGTATGAAATTTGCTGTTTTTTTATTTGATAAGATTCTCATTTAAAATATACACCACTCTTCACGTGCAAGGGATGGAGTTTCAAAAAGAGTCTGACTATTGTTGATATGAAAAAAGAAATAATCAAGAAAGAAGGAGATTTTTTTATCTGTTTGGTCATTTTCCTCATCGTTTAGTTTTTGCTTATTTGTATATGTCTCCAGAAAATGAGTAAGACTTACGTAGAGCTTCGCTACTTTCCCAAAATTGTGTGTGCCTTAATTCCTTTGTTTTTCGCTTAACACCAAGAAGGTATATAATTCGGACCCGGTCACAGAGAACATACAAAAAAGTAGTACATATGTTAAACAAAATAGTTCCTACGCGTAGCTGTAACTTTGTCCAAAAGTAAAAGAAAATTGGTAATTAATTGATATCAAATGAAAGGCTCTACGTCTTAGGATCACGATAGAACCCTTGATGGAAGTTTCCCATAAATAATAAAATAGATATATGAAATTATGATGGGGTACATGTTTGCCCTGTTGCCCAGATCGGAAGTACCTGTTTTTATACTATCCAACTTTCGGGAACCAGTGAGATCTATTATGTAATATGTTGATTTTTTAAGCACAGTCAAGTCGGGATCAGATAAATTTGCTATGAAATAACTGCCGCTTTATTCTAACTTAAGACGAAATAGCTATAAATGCTTAAAATTGCATAGTGGTTTTATTCCTGAAAACAATTTTTGAAGCAAGTGCGTGTCTGCGTATCTATAGAATTCTGATTTTCTTCACTCAGAAAAATACAAAAAAAAAAAGCAAATGTTTAAGTAGACTTGAGGTGAATTTCTGACACAATGGCTTTAATATGCATGGAATATATATTTGCCACTGGACGTTAAGTAGAAAACAATCAAATCAATCCATTATACTTGATACAAAGAAAAACTGGCAGTGCTTGTTTTTGTCAGCCTTCGGTGCACTCGGAAAATTAAGTGCTGCATGAATAAAAAGAGATGTGAGGTAAACGTCAATGAGACAGCAACCCAACTACAGAAATAACCAAAAGACATTTAGAGGGAGACGTGTAATCTTCAACAATAGACAGGTGTCCTAACAATATGTCACATAAGTGCTATCAGATTCATATTTTTTTCAGCCAACAGTATACACGTAATATTAAGTGCGAAACAGAAGGAGAATCAGACGTGGTTTATACGTCAATTGAACAGCAGCCAAACGACAGAAATAAAAAAAAAAAATTTGATGCAGACATTAAGTCTACGACAAATAGACAGGTGATTACACATTGTTGATATGTCTCGCTCTAAACTATCTCGATTCCATAAAAGATATACATAAATTCAACAGAAACTATCAAAGATATGCTATTCACACTCAATTCTCTCAATAAAGGGGGAGGGGGCATTAACATTACGATATGATATACGACCGTTAACAACAACGTACCTTGACGTGGGACACACACACATTTAAGAAAATGTAAATGGGCTATTATACTTAAGATTCATTTTATATATCTAACACCCCCCTTTTATCGTACAACATTCCTAGGAAAGAAAAGAGGACAAGATACAGCTAAGATTTAAATCTGTCGCCTCCACGTACGTACGGGTTTCACTCCGTCCCGTCGAGGGCTATGTTCCCAACAGACCTAGCCAGTAGTTACTAGACTGCGGGTTGATAACAACACATGCAGTGCAAACTTATATGTACAAATTATTCAATGAAAAAGGTGCAATATATCAATGTTTTGCAAAATTTGTGTTTGTTATCACGAAAAAGCCATGATAAAGACTCATTTTCTGATTGAGTCGATTTTTAAAATTTTTTGGGACAATTAAATTTTAACCTGTGCAGATCACAACTTCGAAATAGACGAAAAATGACAAAAACCTACAAACGTATATAATACGTATATAACTATCCAGATTTTTGCCAATACCTTCTCTGAGGAAATTTTGCAGATTGTGTACTATATAAGGATTTCAAACCCTATACATCGTATGCTTACCTCTGAAAGACGGAGCTTGTTTTGTTACGTATTATGTCTGGAAAACGATTTTTTTGTGTGTTTTTTGTTTTACTTTTGCTTTTTGCATTGTTTTGGTATTATTTTTTTTTAGAAAAGGGGGATGCCTTGAAACAGATTTTTTAAATGATAAACATCAGCTATAAAATACGAAATACTTTCAATGTTTAGTAAATAGGCAACAACTTTTTGACACATGAAACATTCATAAGAGTAAAAGGAGATGCAAGGCATACATCAATAAAACAGCTAGCCAACAACACAAAACTGAACGGTATGAAATTTGCTGTTTTTTTATTTGATAAGATTCTCATTTAAAATATACACCACTCTTCACGTGCAAGGGATGGAGTTTCAAAAAGAGTCTGACTATTGTTGATATGAAAAAAGAAATAATCAAGAAAGAAGGAGATTTTTTTATCTGTTTGGTCATTTTCCTCATCGTTTAGTTTTTGCTTATTTGTATATGTCTCCAGAAAATGAGTAAGACTTACGTAGAGCTTCGCTACTTTCCCAAAATTGTGTGTGCCTTAATTCCTTTGTTTTTCGCTTAACACCAAGAAGGTATATAATTCGGACCCGGTCACAGAGAACATACAAAAAAGTAGTACATATGTTAAACAAAATAGTTCCTACGCGTAGCTGTAACTTTGTCCAAAAGTAAAAGAAAATTGGTAATTAATTGATATCAAATGAAAGGCTCTACGTCTTAGGATCACGATAGAACCCTTGATGGAAGTTTCCCATAAATAATAAAATAGATATATGAAATTATGATGGGGTACATGTTTGCCCTGTTGCCCAGATCGGAAGTACCTGTTTTTATACTATCCAACTTTCGGGAACCAGTGAGATCTATTATGTAATATGTTGATTTTTTAAGCACAGTCAAGTCGGGATCAGATAAATTTGCTATGAAATAACTGCCGCTTTATTCTAACTTAAGACGAAATAGCTATAAATGCTTAAAATTGCATAGTGGTTTTATTCCTGAAAACAATTTTTGAAGCAAGTGCGTGTCTGCGTATCTATAGAATTCTGATTTTCTTCACTCAGAAAAATACAAAAAAAAAAAGCAAATGTTTAAGTAGACTTGAGGTGAATTTCTGACACAATGGCTTTAATATGCATGGAATATATATTTGCCACTGGACGTTAAGTAGAAAACAATCAAATCAATCCATTATACTTGATACAAAGAAAAACTGGCAGTGCTTGTTTTTGTCAGCCTTCGGTGCACTCGGAAAATTAAGTGCTGCATGAATAAAAAGAGATGTGAGGTAAACGTCAATGAGACAGCAACCCAACTACAGAAATAACCAAAAGACATTTAGAGGGAGACGTGTAATCTTCAACAATAGACAGGTGTCCTAACAATATGTCACATAAGTGCTATCAGATTCATATTTTTTTCAGCCAACAGTATACACGTAATATTAAGTGCGAAACAGAAGGAGAATCAGACGTGGTTTATACGTCAATTGAACAGCAGCCAAACGACAGAAATAAAAAAAAAAATTTGATGCAGACATTAAGTCTACGACAAATAGACAGGTGATTACACATTGTTGATATGTCTCGCTCTAAACTATCTCGATTCCATAAAAGATATACATAAATTCAACAGAAACTATCAAAGATATGCTATTCACACTCAATTCTCTCAATAAAGGGGGAGGGGGCATTAACATTACGATATGATATACGACCGTTAACAACAACGTACCTTGACGTGGGACACACACACATTTAAGAAAATGTAAATGGGCTATTATACTTAAGATTCATTTTATATATCTAACACCCCCCTTTTATCGTACAACATTCCTAGGAAAGAAAAGAGGACAAGATACAGCTAAGATTTAAATCTGTCGCCTCCACGTACGTACGGGTTTCACTCCGTCCCGTCGAGGGCTATGTTCCCAACAGACCTAGCCAGTAGTTACTAGACTGCGGGTTGATAACAACACATGCAGTGCAAACTTATATGTACAAATTATTCAATGAAAAAGGTGCAATATATCAATGTTTTGCAAA
The DNA here is from genome assembly GCF_021869535.1 of Mytilus californianus. Lineage (NCBI taxonomy): Eukaryota > Metazoa > Mollusca > Bivalvia > Mytilida > Mytilidae > Mytilus > Mytilus californianus. The sequence continues at coordinate 67,391,929 of NW_026262712.1, forward strand.
ATTTGTGTTTGTTATCACGAAAAAGCCATGATAAAGACTCATTTTCTGATTGAGTCGATGTTTAAAATTTTTTGGGACAATTAAATTTTAACCTGTGCAGATCACAACTTCGAAATAGACGAAAAATGACAAAAACCTACAAACGTATATAATACGTATATAACTATCCAGATTTTTGCCAATACCTTCTCTGAGGAAATTTTGCAGATTGTGTACTATATAAGGATTTCAAACCCTATACATCGTATGCTTACCTCTGAAAGACGGAGCTTGTTTTGTTACGTATTATGTCTGGAAAACGATTTTTTTGTGTGTTTTTTGTTTTACTTTTGCTTTTTGCATTGTTTTGGTATTATTTTTTTTTAGAAAAGGGGGATGCCTTGAAACAGATTTTTTAAATGATAAACATCAGCTATAAAATACGAAATACTTTCAATGTTTAGTAAATAGGCAACAACTTTTTGACACATGAAACATTCATAAGAGTAAAAGGAGATGCAAGGCATACATCAATAAAACAGCTAGCCAACAACACAAAACTGAACGGTATGAAATTTGCTGTTTTTTTATTTGATAAGATTCTCATTTAAAATATACACCACTCTTCACGTGCAAGGGATGGAGTTTCAAAAAGAGTCTGACTATTGTTGATATGAAAAAAGAAATAATCAAGAAAGAAGGAGATTTTTTTATCTGTTTGGTCATTTTCCTCATCGTTTAGTTTTTGCTTATTTGTATATGTCTCCAGAAAATGAGTAAGACTTACGTAGAGCTTCGCTACTTTCCCAAAATTGTGTGTGCCTTAATTCCTTTGTTTTTCGCTTAACACCAAGAAGGTATATAATTCGGACCCGGTCACAGAGAACATACAAAAAAGTAGTACATATGTTAAACAAAATAGTTCCTACGCGTAGCTGTAACTTTGTCCAAAAGTAAAAGAAAATTGGTAATTAATTGATATCAAATGAAAGGCTCTACGTCTTAGGATCACGATAGAACCCTTGATGGAAGTTTCCCATAAATAATAAAATAGATATATGAAATTATGATGGGGTACATGTTTGCCCTGTTGCCCAGATCGGAAGTACCTGTTTTTATACTATCCAACTTTCGGGAACCAGTGAGATCTATTATGTAATATGTTGATTTTTTAAGCACAGTCAAGTCGGGATCAGATAAATTTGCTATGAAATAACTGCCGCTTTATTCTAACTTAAGACGAAATAGCTATAAATGCTTAAAATTGCATAGTGGTTTTATTCCTGAAAACAATTTTTGAAGCAAGTGCGTGTCTGCGTATCTATAGAATTCTGATTTTCTTCACTCAGAAAAATACAAAAAAAAAAAGCAAATGTTTAAGTAGACTTGAGGTGAATTTCTGACACAATGGCTTTAATATGCATGGAATATATATTTGCCACTGGACGTTAAGTAGAAAACAATCAAATCAATCCATTATACTTGATACAAAGAAAAACTGGCAGTGCTTGTTTTTGTCAGCCTTCGGTGCACTCGGAAAATTAAGTGCTGCATGAATAAAAAGAGATGTGAGGTAAACGTCAATGAGACAGCAACCCAACTACAGAAATAACCAAAAGACATTTAGAGGGAGACGTGTAATCTTCAACAATAGACAGGTGTCCTAACAATATGTCACATAAGTGCTATCAGATTCATATTTTTTTCAGCCAACAGTATACACGTAATATTAAGTGCGAAACAGAAGGAGAATCAGACGTGGTTTATACGTCAATTGAACAGCAGCCAAACGACAGAAATAAAAAAAAAAAATTTGATGCAGACATTAAGTCTACGACAAATAGACAGGTGATTACACATTGTTGATATGTCTCGCTCTAAACTATCTCGATTCCATAAAAGATATACATAAATTCAACAGAAACTATCAAAGATATGCTATTCACACTCAATTCTCTCAATAAAGGGGGAGGGGGCATTAACATTACGATATGATATACGACCGTTAACAACAACGTACCTTGACGTGGGACACACACACATTTAAGAAAATGTAAATGGGCTATTATACTTAAGATTCATTTTATATATCTAACACCCCCCTTTTATCGTACAACATTCCTAGGAAAGAAAAGAGGACAAGATACAGCTAAGATTTAAATCTGTCGCCTCCACGTACGTACGGGTTTCACTCCGTCCCGTCGAGGGCTATGTTCCCAACAGACCTAGCCAGTAGTTACTAGACTGCGGGTTGATAACAACACATGCAGTGCAAACTTATATGTACAAATTATTCAATGAAAAAGGTGCAATATATCAATGTTTTGCAAAATTTGTGTTTGTTATCACGAAAAAGCCATGATAAAGACTCATTTTCTGATTGAGTCGATTTTTAAAATTTTTTGGGACAATTAAATTTTAACCTGTGCAGATCACAACTTCGAAATAGACGAAAAATGACAAAAACCTACAAACGTATATAATACGTATATAACTATCCAGATTTTTGCCAATACCTTCTCTGAGGAAATTTTGCAGATTGTGTACTATATAAGGATTTCAAACCCTATACATCGTATGCTTACCTCTGAAAGACGGAGCTTGTTTTGTTACGTATTATGTCTGGAAAACGATTTTTTTGTGTGTTTTTTGTTTTACTTTTGCTTTTTGCATTGTTTTGGTATTATTTTTTTTTAGAAAAGGGGGATGCCTTGAAACAGATTTTTTAAATGATAAACATCAGCTATAAAATACGAAATACTTTCAATGTTTAGTAAATAGGCAACAACTTTTTGACACATGAAACATTCATAAGAGTAAAAGGAGATGCAAGGCATACATCAATAAAACAGCTAGCCAACAACACAAAACTGAACGGTATGAAATTTGCTGTTTTTTTATTTGATAAGATTCTCATTTAAAATATACACCACTCTTCACGTGCAAGGGATGGAGTTTCAAAAAGAGTCTGACTATTGTTGATATGAAAAAAGAAATAATCAAGAAAGAAGGAGATTTTTTTATCTGTTTGGTCATTTTCCTCATCGTTTAGTTTTTGCTTATTTGTATATGTCTCCAGAAAATGAGTAAGACTTACGTAGAGCTTCGCTACTTTCCCAAAATTGTGTGTGCCTTAATTCCTTTGTTTTTCGCTTAACACCAAGAAGGTATATAATTCGGACCCGGTCACAGAGAACATACAAAAAAGTAGTACATATGTTAAACAAAATAGTTCCTACGCGTAGCTGTAACTTTGTCCAAAAGTAAAAGAAAATTGGTAATTAATTGATATCAAATGAAAGGCTCTACGTCTTAGGATCACGATAGAACCCTTGATGGAAGTTTCCCATAAATAATAAAATAGATATATGAAATTATGATGGGGTACATGTTTGCCCTGTTGCCCAGATCGGAAGTACCTGTTTTTATACTATCCAACTTTCGGGAACCAGTGAGATCTATTATGTAATATGTTGATTTTTTAAGCACAGTCAAGTCGGGATCAGATAAATTTGCTATGAAATAACTGCCGCTTTATTCTAACTTAAGACGAAATAGCTATAAATGCTTAAAATTGCATAGTGGTTTTATTCCTGAAAACAATTTTTGAAGCAAGTGCGTGTCTGCGTATCTATAGAATTCTGATTTTCTTCACTCAGAAAAATACAAAAAAAAAAAGCAAATGTTTAAGTAGACTTGAGGTGAATTTCTGACACAATGGCTTTAATATGCATGGAATATATATTTGCCACTGGACGTTAAGTAGAAAACAATCAAATCAATCCATTATACTTGATACAAAGAAAAACTGGCAGTGCTTGTTTTTGTCAGCCTTCGGTGCACTCGGAAAATTAAGTGCTGCATGAATAAAAAGAGATGTGAGGTAAACGTCAATGAGACAGCAACCCAACTACAGAAATAACCAAAAGACATTTAGAGGGAGACGTGTAATCTTCAACAATAGACAGGTGTCCTAACAATATGTCACATAAGTGCTATCAGATTCATATTTTTTTCAGCCAACAGTATACACGTAATATTAAGTGCGAAACAGAAGGAGAATCAGACGTGGTTTATACGTCAATTGAACAGCAGCCAAACGACAGAAATAAAAAAAAAAATTTGATGCAGACATTAAGTCTACGACAAATAGACAGGTGATTACACATTGTTGATATGTCTCGCTCTAAACTATCTCGATTCCATAAAAGATATACATAAATTCAACAGAAACTATCAAAGATATGCTATTCACACTCAATTCTCTCAATAAAGGGGGAGGGGGCATTAACATTACGATATGATATACGACCGTTAACAACAACGTACCTTGACGTGGGACACACACACATTTAAGAAAATGTAAATGGGCTATTATACTTAAGATTCATTTTATATATCTAACACCCCCCTTTTATCGTACAACATTCCTAGGAAAGAAAAGAGGACAAGATACAGCTAAGATTTAAATCTGTCGCCTCCACGTACGTACGGGTTTCACTCCGTCCCGTCGAGGGCTATGTTCCCAACAGACCTAGCCAGTAGTTACTAGACTGCGGGTTGATAACAACACATGCAGTGCAAACTTATATGTACAAATTATTCAATGAAAAAGGTGCAATATATCAATGTTTTGCAAAATTTGTGTTTGTTATCACGAAAAAGCCATGATAAAGACTCATTTTCTGATTGAGTCGATGTTTAAAATTTTTTGGGACAATTAAATTTTAACCTGTGCAGATCACAACTTCGAAATAGACGAAAAATGACAAAAACCTACAAACGTATATAATACGTATATAACTATCCAGATTTTTGCCAATACCTTCTCTGAGGAAATTTTGCAGATTGTGTACTATATAAGGATTTCAAACCTTATACATCGTATGCTTACCTCTGAAAGACGGAGCTTGTTTTGTTACGTATTATGTCTGGAAAACGATTTTTTTGTGTGTTTTTTGTTTTACTTTTGCTTTTTGCATTGTTTTGGTATTATTTTTTTTTAGAAAAGGGGGATGCCTTGAAACAGATTTTTTAAATGATAAACATCAGCTATAAAATACGAAATACTTTCAATGTTTAGTAAATAGGCAACAACTTTTTGACACATGAAACATTCATAAGAGTAAAAGGAGATGCAAGGCATACATCAATAAAACAGCTAGCCAACAACACAAAACTGAACGGTATGAAATTTGCTGTTTTTTTATTTGATAAGATTCTCATTTAAAATATACACCACTCTTCACGTGCAAGGGATGGAGTTTCAAAAAGAGTCTGACTATTGTTGATATGAAAAAAGAAATAATCAAGAAAGAAGGAGATTTTTTTATCTGTTTGGTCATTTTCCTCATCGTTTAGTTTTTGCTTATTTGTATATGTCTCCAGAAAATGAGTAAGACTTACGTAGAGCTTCGCTACTTTCCCAAAATTGTGTGTGCCTTAATTCCTTTGTTTTTCGCTTAACACCAAGAAGGTATATAATTCGGACCCGGTCACAGAGAACATACAAAAAAGTAGTACATATGTTAAACAAAATAGTTCCTACGCGTAGCTGTAACTTTGTCCAAAAGTAAAAGAAAATTGGTAATTAATTGATATCAAATGAAAGGCTCTACGTCTTAGGATCACGATAGAACCCTTGATGGAAGTTTCCCATAAATAATAAAATAGATATATGAAATTATGATGGGGTACATGTTTGCCCTGTTGCCCAGATCGGAAGTACCTGTTTTTATACTATCCAACTTTCGGGAACCAGTGAGATCTATTATGTAATATGTTGATTTTTTAAGCACAGTCAAGTCGGGATCAGATAAATTTGCTATGAAATAACTGCCGCTTTATTCTAACTTAAGACGAAATAGCTATAAATGCTTAAAATTGCATAGTGGTTTTATTCCTGAAAACAATTTTTGAAGCAAGTGCGTGTCTGCGTATCTATAGAATTCTGATTTTCTTCACTCAGAAAAATACAAAAAAAAAAAGCAAATGTTTAAGTAGACTTGAGGTGAATTTCTGACACAATGGCTTTAATATGCATGGAATATATATTTGCCACTGGACGTTAAGTAGAAAACAATCAAATCAATCCATTATACTTGATACAAAGAAAAACTGGCAGTGCTTGTTTTTGTCAGCCTTCGGTGCACTCGGAAAATTAAGTGCTGCATGAATAAAAAGAGATGTGAGGTAAACGTCAATGAGACAGCAACCCAACTACAGAAATAACCAAAAGACATTTAGAGGGAGACGTGTAATCTTCAACAATAGACAGGTGTCCTAACAATATGTCACATAAGTGCTATCAGATTCATATTTTTTTCAGCCAACAGTATACACGTAATATTAAGTGCGAAACAGAAGGAGAATCAGACGTGGTTTATACGTCAATTGAACAGCAGCCAAACGACAGAAATAAAAAAAAAAATTTGATGCAGACATTAAGTCTACGACAAATAGACAGGTGATTACACATTGTTGATATGTCTCGCTCTAAACTATCTCGATTCCATAAAAGATATACATAAATTCAACAGAAACTATCAAAGATATGCTATTCACACTCAATTCTCTCAATAAAGGGGGAGGGGGCATTAACATTACGATATGATATACGACCGTTAACAACAACGTACCTTGACGTGGGACACACACACATTTAAGAAAATGTAAATGGGCTATTATACTTAAGATTCATTTTATATATCTAACACCCCCCTTTTATCGTACAACATTCCTAGGAAAGAAAAGAGGACAAGATACAGCTAAGATTTAAATCTGTCGCCTCCACGTACGTACGGGTTTCACTCCGTCCCGTCGAGGGCTATGTTCCCAACAGACCTAGCCAGTAGTTACTAGACTGCGGGTTGATAACAACACATGCAGTGCAAACTTATATGTACAAATTATTCAATGAAAAAGGTGCAATATATCAATGTTTTGCAAAATTTGTGTTTGTTATCACGAAAAAGCCATGATAAAGACTCATTTTCTGATTGAGTCGATGTTTAAAATTTTTTGGGACAATTAAATTTTAACCTGTGCAGATCACAACTTCGAAATAGACGAAAAATGACAAAAACCTACAAACGTATATAATACGTATATAACTATCCAGATTTTTGCCAATACCTTCTCTGAGGAAATTTTGCAGATTGTGTACTATATAAGGATTTCAAACCTTATACATCGTATGCTTACCTCTGAAAGACGGAGCTTGTTTTGTTACGTATTATGTCTGGAAAACGATTTTTTTGTGTGTTTTTTGTTTTACTTTTGCTTTTTGCATTGTTTTGGTATTATTTTTTTTTAGAAAAGGGGGATGCCTTGAAACAGATTTTTTAAATGATAAACATCAGCTATAAAATACGAAATACTTTCAATGTTTAGTAAATAGGCAACAACTTTTTGACACATGAAACATTCATAAGAGTAAAAGGAGATGCAAGGCATACATCAATAAAACAGCTAGCCAACAACACAAAACTGAACGGTATGAAATTTGCTGTTTTTTTATTTGATAAGATTCTCATTTAAAATATACACCACTCTTCACGTGCAAGGGATGGAGTTTCAAAAAGAGTCTGACTATTGTTGATATGAAAAAAGAAATAATCAAGAAAGAAGGAGATTTTTTTATCTGTTTGGTCATTTTCCTCATCGTTTAGTTTTTGCTTATTTGTATATGTCTCCAGAAAATGAGTAAGACTTACGTAGAGCTTCGCTACTTTCCCAAAATTGTGTGTGCCTTAATTCCTTTGTTTTTCGCTTAACACCAAGAAGGTATATAATTCGGACCCGGTCACAGAGAACATACAAAAAAGTAGTACATATGTTAAACAAAATAGTTCCTACGCGTAGCTGTAACTTTGTCCAAAAGTAAAAGAAAATTGGTAATTAATTGATATCAAATGAAAGGCTCTACGTCTTAGGATCACGATAGAACCCTTGATGGAAGTTTCCCATAAATAATAAAATAGATATATGAAATTATGATGGGGTACATGTTTGCCCTGTTGCCCAGATCGGAAGTACCTGTTTTTATACTATCCAACTTTCGGGAACCAGTGAGATCTATTATGTAATATGTTGATTTTTTAAGCACAGTCAAGTCGGGATCAGATAAATTTGCTATGAAATAACTGCCGCTTTATTCTAACTTAAGACGAAATAGCTATAAATGCTTAAAATTGCATAGTGGTTTTATTCCTGAAAACAATTTTTGAAGCAAGTGCGTGTCTGCGTATCTATAGAATTCTGATTTTCTTCACTCAGAAAAATACAAAAAAAAAAAGCAAATGTTTAAGTAGACTTGAGGTGAATTTCTGACACAATGGCTTTAATATGCATGGAATATATATTTGCCACTGGACGTTAAGTAGAAAACAATCAAATCAATCCATTATACTTGATACAAAGAAAAACTGGCAGTGCTTGTTTTTGTCAGCCTTCGGTGCACTCGGAAAATTAAGTGCTGCATGAATAAAAAGAGATGTGAGGTAAACGTCAATGAGACAGCAACCCAACTACAGAAATAACCAAAAGACATTTAGAGGGAGACGTGTAATCTTCAACAATAGACAGGTGTCCTAACAATATGTCACATAAGTGCTATCAGATTCATATTTTTTTCAGCCAACAGTATACACGTAATATTAAGTGCGAAACAGAAGGAGAATCAGACGTGGTTTATACGTCAATTGAACAGCAGCCAAACGACAGAAATAAAAAAAAAAATTTGATGCAGACATTAAGTCTACGACAAATAGACAGGTGATTACACATTGTTGATATGTCTCGCTCTAAACTATCTCGATTCCATAAAAGATATACATAAATTCAACAGAAACTATCAAAGATATGCTATTCACACTCAATTCTCTCAATAAAGGGGGAGGGGGCATTAACATTACGATATGATATACGACCGTTAACAACAACGTACCTTGACGTGGGACACACACACATTTAAGAAAATGTAAATGGGCTATTATACTTAAGATTCATTTTATATATCTAACACCCCCCTTTTATCGTACAACATTCCTAGGAAAGAAAAGAGGACAAGATACAGCTAAGATTTAAATCTGTCGCCTCCACGTACGTACGGGTTTCACTCCGTCCCGTCGAGGGCTATGTTCCCAACAGACCTAGCCAGTAGTTACTAGACTGCGGGTTGATAACAACACATGCAGTGCAAACTTATATGTACAAATTATTCAATGAAAAAGGTGCAATATATCAATGTTTTGCAAAATTTGTGTTTGTTATCACGAAAAAGCCATGATAAAGACTCATTTTCTGATTGAGTCGATGTTTAAAATTTTTTGGGACAATTAAATTTTAACCTGTGCAGATCACAACTTCGAAATAGACGAAAAATGACAAAAACCTACAAACGTATATAATACGTATATAACTATCCAGATTTTTGCCAATACCTTCTCTGAGGAAATTTTGCAGATTGTGTACTATATAAGGATTTCAAACCTTATACATCGTATGCTTACCTCTGAAAGACGGAGCTTGTTTTGTTACGTATTATGTCTGGAAAACGATTTTTTTGTGTGTTTTTTGTTTTACTTTTGCTTTTTGCATTGTTTTGGTATTATTTTTTTTTAGAAAAGGGGGATGCCTTGAAACAGATTTTTTAAATGATAAACATCAGCTATAAAATACGAAATACTTTCAATGTTTAGTAAATAGGCAACAACTTTTTGACACATGAAACATTCATAAGAGTAAAAGGAGATGCAAGGCATACATCAATAAAACAGCTAGCCAACAACACAAAACTGAACGGTATGAAATTTGCTGTTTTTTTATTTGATAAGATTCTCATTTAAAATATACACCACTCTTCACGTGCAAGGGATGGAGTTTCAAAAAGAGTCTGACTATTGTTGATATGAAAAAAGAAATAATCAAGAAAGAAGGAGATTTTTTTATCTGTTTGGTCATTTTCCTCATCGTTTAGTTTTTGCTTATTTGTATATGTCTCCAGAAAATGAGTAAGACTTACGTAGAGCTTCGCTACTTTCCCAAAATTGTGTGTGCCTTAATTCCTTTGTTTTTCGCTTAACACCAAGAAGGTATATAATTCGGACCCGGTCACAGAGAACATACAAAAAAGTAGTACATATGTTAAACAAAATAGTTCCTACGCGTAGCTGTAACTTTGTCCAAAAGTAAAAGAAAATTGGTAATTAATTGATATCAAATGAAAGGCTCTACGTCTTAGGATCACGATAGAACCCTTGATGGAAGTTTCCCATAAATAATAAAATAGATATATGAAATTATGATGGGGTACATGTTTGCCCTGTTGCCCAGATCGGAAGTACCTGTTTTTATACTATCCAACTTTCGGGAACCAGTGAGATCTATTATGTAATATGTTGATTTTTTAAGCACAGTCAAGTCGGGATCAGATAAATTTGCTATGAAATAACTGCCGCTTTATTCTAACTTAAGACGAAATAGCTATAAATGCTTAAAATTGCATAGTGGTTTTATTCCTGAAAACAATTTTTGAAGCCAAGTGCGTGTCTGCGTATCTATAGAATTCTGATTTTCTTCACTCAGAAAAATACAAAAAAAAAAGCAATGTTTAAGTAGACTTGAGGTGAATTTCTGACACAATGGCTTTAATATGCATGGAATATATATTTGCCACTGGACGTTAAGTAGAAAACAATCAAATCAATCCATTATACTTGATACAAAGAAAAACTGGCAGTGCTTGTTTTTGTCAGCCTTCGGTGCACTCGGAAAATTAAGTGCTGCATGAATAAAAGAGATGTGAGGTAAACGTCAATGAGACAGCAACCCAACTACAGAAATAACCAAAAGACATTTAGAGGGAGACGTGTAATCTTCAACATAGACAGGTGTCCTAACAATATGTCACATAAGTGCTATCAGATTCATATTTTTTTCAGCCAACAGTATACACGTAGTAATATTAAGTGCGAAACAGAAGGAGAATCAGACGTGGTTTATACGTCAATTGAACAGCAGCCAAACGACAGAAATAAAAAAAAAAATTTGATGCAGACATTAAGTCTACGACAAATAGACAGGTGATTACACATTGTTGATATGTCTCGCTCTAAACTATCTCGATTCCATAAAAGATATACATAAATTCAACAGAAACTATCAAAGATATGCTATTCACACTCAATTCTCTCAATAAAGGGGGAGGGGGCATTAACATTACGATATGATATACGACCGTTAACAACAACGTACCTTGACGTGGGACACACACACATTTAAGAAAATGTAAATGGGCTATTATACTTAAGATTCATTTTATATATCTAACACCCCCCTTTTATCGTACAACATTCCTAGGAAAGAAAAGAGGACAAGATACAGCTAAGATTTAAATCTGTCGCCTCCACGTACGTACGGGTTTCACTCCGTCCCGTCGAGGGCTATGTTCCCAACAGACCTAGCCAGTAGTTACTAGACTGCGGGTTGATAACAACACATGCAGTGCAAACTTATATGTACAAATTATTCAATGAAAAAGGTGCAATATATCAATGTTTTGCAAAATTTGTGTTTGTTATCACGAAAAAGCCATGATAAAGACTCATTTTCTGATTGAGTCGATGTTTAAAATTTTTTGGGACAATTAAATTTTAACCTGTGCAGATCACAACTTCGAAATAGACGAAAAATGACAAAAACCTACAAACGTATATAATACGTATATAACTATCCAGATTTTTGCCAATACCTTCTCTGAGGAAATTTTGCAGATTGTGTACTATATAAGGATTTCAAACCTTATACATCGTATGCTTACCTCTGAAAGACGGAGCTTGTTTTGTTACGTATTATGTCTGGAAAACGATTTTTTTTGTGTGTTTTTTGTTTTACTTTTGCTTTTTGCATTGTTTTGGTATTATTTTTTTTTAGAAAAGGGGGATGCCTTGAAACAGATTTTTTAAATGATAAACATCAGCTATAAAATACGAAATACTTTCAATGTTTAGTAAATAGGCAACAACTTTTTGACACATGAAACATTCATAAGAGTAAAAGGAGATGCAAGGCATACATCAATAAAACAGCTAGCCAACAACACAAAACTGAACGGTATGAAATTTGCTGTTTTTTTATTTGATAAGATTCTCATTTAAAATATACACCACTCTTCACGTGCAAGGGATGGAGTTTCAAAAAGAGTCTGACTATTGTTGATATGAAAAAAGAAATAATCAAGAAAGAAGGAGATTTTTTTATCTGTTTGGTCATTTTCCTCATCGTTTAGTTTTTGCTTATTTGTATATGTCTCCAGAAAATGAGTAAGACTTACGTAGAGCTTCGCTACTTTCCCAAAATTGTGTGTGCCTTAATTCCTTTGTTTTTCGCTTAACACCAAGAAGGTATATAATTCGGACCCGGTCACAGAGAACATACAAAAAAGTAGTACATATGTTAAACAAAATAGTTCCTACGCGTAGCTGTAACTTTGTCCAAAAGTAAAAGAAAATTGGTAATTAATTGATATCAAATGAAAGGCTCTACGTCTTAGGATCACGATAGAACCCTTGATGGAAGTTTCCCATAAATAATAAAATAGATATATGAAATTATGATGGGGTACATGTTTGCCCTGTTGCCCAGATCGGAAGTACCTGTTTTTATACTATCCAACTTTCGGGAACCAGTGAGATCTATTATGTAATATGTTGATTTTTTAAGCACAGTCAAGTCGGGATCAGATAAATTTGCTATGAAATAACTGCCGCTTTATTCTAACTTAAGACGAAATAGCTATAAATGCTTAAAATTGCATAGTGGTTTTATTCCTGAAAACAATTTTTGAAGCAAGTGCGTGTCTGCGTATCTATAGAATTCTGATTTTCTTCACTCAGAAAAATACAAAAAAAAAAAAGCAAATGTTTAAGTAGACTTGAGGTGAATTTCTGACACAATGGCTTTAATATGCATGGAATATATATTTGCCACTGGACGTTAAGTAGAAAACAATCAAATCAATCCATTATACTTGATACAAAGAAAAACTGGCAGTGCTTGTTTTTGTCAGCCTTCGGTGCACTCGGAAAATTAAGTGCTGCATGAATAAAAAGAGATGTGAGGTAAACGTCAAAATGAGACAGCAACCCAACTACAGAAATAACCAAAAGACATTTAGAGGGAGACGTGTAATCTTCAACAATAGACAGGTGTCCTAACAATATGTCACATAAGTGCTATCAGATTCATATTTTTTTCAGCCAACAGTATACACGTAATATTAAGTGCGAAACAGAAGGAGAATCAGACGTGGTTTATACGTCAATTGAACAGCAGCCAAACGACAGAAATAAAAAAAAAAAAATTTTTGATGCAGACATTAAGTCTACGACAAATAGACAGGTGATTACACATTGTTGATATGTCTCGCTCTAAACTATCTCGATTCCATAAAAGATATACATAAATTCAACAGAAACTATCAAAGATATGCTATTCACACTCAATTCTCTCAATAAACGGGGAGGGGGCATTAACATTACGATATGATATACGACCGTTAACAACAACGTACCTTGACGTGGGACACACACACATTTAAGAAAATGTAAATGGGCTATTATACTTAAGATTCATTTTATATATCTAATACCCCCCTTTTATCGTACAACATTCCTAGGAAAGAAAAGAGGACAAGATACAGCTAAGATTTAAATCTGTCGCCTCCACGTACGTACGGGTTTCACTCCGTCCCGTCGAGGGCTATGTTCCCAACAGACCTAGCCAGTAGTTACTAGACTGCGGGTTGATAACAACACATGCAGTGCAAACTTATATGTACAAATTATTCAATGAAAAAGGTGCAATATATCAATGTTTTGCAAAATTTGTGTTTGTTATCACGAAAAAGCCATGATAAAGACTCATTTTCTGATTGAGTCGATGTTTAAAATTTTTTGGGACAATTAAATTTTAACCTGTGCAGATCACAACTTCGAAATAGACGAAAAATGACAAAAACCTACAAACGTATATAATACGTATATAACTATCCAGATTTTTGCCAATACCTTCTCTGAGGAAATTTTGCAGATTGTGTACTATATAAGGATTTCAAACCCTATACATCGTATGCTTACCTCTGAAAGACGGAGCTTGTTTTGTTACGTATTATGTCTGGAAAACGATTTTTTTGTGTGTTTTTTGTTTTACTTTTGCTTTTTGCATTGTTTTGGTATTATTTTTTTTTAGAAAAGGGGGATGCCTTGAAACAGATTTTTTAAATGATAAACATCAGCTATAAAATACGAAATACTTTCAATGTTTAGTAAATAGGCAACAACTTTTTGACACATGAAACATTCATAAGAGTAAAAGGAGATGCAAGGCATACATCAATAAAACAGCTAGCCAACAACACAAAACTGAACGGTATGAAATTTGCTGTTTTTTTATTTGATAAGATTCTCATTTAAAATATACACCACTCTTCACGTGCAAGGGATGGAGTTTCAAAAAGAGTCTGACTATTGTTGATATGAAAAAAGAAATAATCAAGAAAGAAGGAGATTTTTTTATCTGTTTGGTCATTTTCCTCATCGTTTAGTTTTTGCTTATTTGTATATGTCTCCAGAAAATGAGTAAGACTTACGTAGAGCTTCGCTACTTTCCCAAAATTGTGTGTGCCTTAATTCCTTTGTTTTTCGCTTAACACCAAGAAGGTATATAATTCGGACCCGGTCACAGAGAACATACAAAAAAGTAGTACATATGTTAAACAAAATAGTTCCTACGCGTAGCTGTAACTTTGTCCAAAAGTAAAAGAAAATTGGTAATTAATTGATATCAAATGAAAGGCTCTACGTCTTAGGATCACGATAGAACCCTTGATGGAAGTTTCCCATAAATAATAAAATAGATATATGAAATTATGATGGGGTACATGTTTGCCCTGTTGCCCAGATCGGAAGTACCTGTTTTTATACTATCCAACTTTCGGGAACCAGTGAGATCTATTATGTAATATGTTGATTTTTTAAGCACAGTCAAGTCGGGATCAGATAAATTTGCTATGAAATAACTGCCGCTTTATTCTAACTTAAGACGAAATAGCTATAAATGCTTAAAATTGCATAGTGGTTTTATTCCTGAAAACAATTTTTGAAGCAAGTGCGTGTCTGCGTATCTATAGAATTCTGATTTTCTTCACTCAGAAAAATACAAAAAAAAAAAGCAAATGTTTAAGTAGACTTGAGGTGAATTTCTGACACAATGGCTTTAATATGCATGGAATATATATTTGCCACTGGACGTTAAGTAGAAAACAATCAAATCAATCCATTATACTTGATACAAAGAAAAACTGGCAGTGCTTGTTTTTGTCAGCCTTCGGTGCACTCGGAAAATTAAGTGCTGCATGAATAAAAAGAGATGTGAGGTAAACGTCAATGAGACAGCAACCCAACTACAGAAATAACCAAAAGACATTTAGAGGGAGACGTGTAATCTTCAACAATAGACAGGTGTCCTAACAATATGTCACATAAGTGCTATCAGATTCATATTTTTTTCAGCCAACAGTATACACGTAATATTAAGTGCGAAACAGAAGGAGAATCAGACGTGGTTTATACGTCAATTGAACAGCAGCCAAACGACAGAAATAAAAAAAAAAAAATTTTTGATGCAGACATTAAGTCTACGACAAATAGACAGGTGATTACACATTGTTGATATGTCTCGCTCTAAACTATCTCGATTCCATAAAAGATATACATAAATTCAACAGAAACTATCAAAGATATGCTATTCACACTCAATTCTCTCAATAAACGGGGAGGGGGCATTAACATTACGATATGATATACGACCGTTAACAACAACGTACCTTGACGTGGGACACACACACATTTAAGAAAATGTAAATGGGCTATTATACTTAAGATTCATTTTATATATCTAACACCCCCCTTTTATCGTACAACATTCCTAGGAAAGAAAAGAGGACAAGATACAGCTAAGATTTAAATCTGTCGCCTCCACGTACGTACGGGTTTCATTCCGTCCCGTCGAGGGCTATGTTCCCAACAGACCTAGCCAGTAGTTACTAGACTGCGGGTTGATAACAACACATGCAGTGCAAACTTATATGTACAAATTATTCAATGAAAAAGGTGCAATATATCAATGTTTTGCAAAATTTGTGTTTGTTATCACGAAAAAGCCATGATAAAGACTCATTTTCTGATTGAGTCGATGTTTAAAATTTTTTGGGACAATTAAATTTTAACCTGTGCAGATCACAACTTCGAAATAGACGAAAAATGACAAAAACCTACAAACGTATATAATACGTATATAACTATCCAGATTTTTGCCAATACCTTCTCTGAGGAAATTTTGCAGATTGTGTACTATATAAGGATTTCAAACCCTATACATCGTATGCTTACCTCTGAAAGACGGAGCTTGTTTTGTTACGTATTATGTCTGGAAAACGATTTTTTTGTGTGTTTTTTGTTTTACTTTTGCTTTTTGCATTGTTTTGGTATTATTTTTTTTAAGAAAAGGGGGATGCCTTGAAACAGATTTTTCAAATGATAAACATCAGCTATAAAATACGAAATACTTTCAATGTTTAGTAAATAGGCAACAACTTTTTGACACATGCGCGAGCATTTGGGTTTGGACACAGGTTTCCCACATTTTCCACTTTATTTAAAATGTAGTCTTTTGACTGCAGTTTAAATGGAGTTTGACCGAGGTGACTCGTTTTTGTTGGTTTTTCCTGGCCGGCGGGATCGTTGATGACAGAGCAAAATATTTTTGAACACAATTTACTAATTATTCTATTGAAGTCTTTAATGAAAGTGAATTGATTTTGCATTGATACTTATGCTTTATGTATATTGTGTTTATCAATTATATTTAAATTAATAAAATATGGGGTCCACCAGTATTGCTGGGCTTTCGGCTATATATAGTATTTAGTATTTATTGAGATGCCTAGAAATAGTTATTAGTAAAGTTGATACATACCAATACCGATACAAAATTTAAGTGTGGACTTTCTCAAAATGCAATTGCACTGAAAAGTATCCCGGCGTAGTATAATAGTTTAGCTTTGTGGTGTATTTGATACAACATGAAGCGAACAGTTAACTTCGACTCCAAATTTTAAAACTTGCATTTGCCTAACGTATATCTTCATACATTAATTTGTATTTGTTTGATTTAAATAGTGCAAAACAAAACTTAACAAGAATATACGTAAGAGTCAAGAATGGGAATGACTGATTTTACGGCCACAAGTCCAAATATATACATTAAGCGATATGATTAGAATATGTTTAATAGTTAAATAACTCAGTTTGTCTCTCCACAATAGATATGTCCAATTTTTGTTGCAAAATATAGTTTGCATGCATTTTGTGTCTAAGGATACAGGGACGCATATGTGTGGCTTAAACAAATCCGTACTAATCTGAACACATCGTTGTAACTATATATAAAAAGAAAAGTAAATAAAAAATGGACACACGTGAATACAGTGCTATTTCTACTATAAAACTTTAGGAAGCAGGGGGCTATTGAAGAAGGTTGTCTTGCTGCGCATCGTTTTAATGTTCAAGAAAACCCTTTTTCACGAGCTATATGTGATTCTTATTGTTCTGTATGAATGCAATGCAATGAATGGACAGAGGGACGAAAGAACGGACGGATGGACCCATTCACCCATCACTATATACCGTCCAATTTAGAAAGCGGAGTGTATAGTGAATCTAAGGCAAAACAAAATGAAGCAAATCGAAAAACAAATCCCGACATATAATTTAGCAGACTATGTTTTGCAAGAGGTGAAAATGAATATTCCATTTTCAAAATAACCTCCTGACCAAAAGATACTTACATTAACTTCTCCATATGAAAGTTTAGTACATATGTTAAACAAAATAGTTCCTACGCGTAGCTGTAACTTTGTCCAAAAGTAAAAGAAAATTGGTAATTAATTGATATCAAATGAAAGGCTCTACGTCTTAGGATCACGATAGAACCCTTGATGGAAGTTTCCCATAAATAATAAAATAGATATATGAAATTATGATGGGGTACATGTTTGCCCTGTTGCCCAGATCGGAAGTACCTGTTTTTATACTATCCAACTTTCGGGAACCAGTGAGATCTATTATGTAATATGTTGATTTTTTAAGCACAGTCAAGTCGGGATCAGATAAATTTGCTATGAAATAACTGCCGCTTTATTCTAACTTAAGACGAAATAGCTATAAATGCTTAAAATTGCATAGTGGTTTTATTCCTGAAAACAATTTTTGAAGCAAGTGCGTGTCTGCGTATCTATAGAATTCTGATTTTCTTCACTCAGAAAAATACAAAAAAAAAAAGCAAATGTTTAAGTAGACTTGAGGTGAATTTCTGACACAATGGCTTTAATATGCATGGAATATATATTTGCCACTGGACGTTAAGTAGAAAACAATCAAATCAATCCATTATACTTGATACAAAGAAAAACTGGCAGTGCTTGTTTTTGTCAGCCTTCGGTGCACTCGGAAAATTAAGTGCTGCATGAATAAAAAGAGATGTGAGGTAAACGTCAATGAGACAGCAACCCAACTACAGAAATAACCAAAAGACATTTAGAGGGAGACGTGTAATCTTCAACAATAGACAGGTGTCCTAACAATATGTCACATAAGTGCTATCAGATTCATATTTTTTTCAGCCAACAGTATACACGTAATATTAAGTGCGAAACAGAAGGAGAATCAGACGTGGTTTATACGTCAATTGAACAGCAGCCAAACGACAGAAATAAAAAAAAAAAATTTTTTGATGCAGACATTAAGTCTACGACAAATAGACAGGTGATTACACATTGTTGATATGTCTCGCTCTAAACTATCTCGATTCCATAAAAGATATACATAAATTCAACAGAAACTATCAAAGATATGCTATTCACACTCAATTCTCTCAATAAAGGGGGAGGGGGCATTAACATTACGATATGATATACGACCGTTAACAACAACGTACCTTGACGTGGGACACACACACATTTAAGAAAATGTAAATGGGCTATTATACTTAAGATTCATTTTATATATCTAACACCCCCCTTTTATCGTACAACATTCCTAGGAAAGAAAAGAGGACAAGATACAGCTAAGATTTAAATCTGTCGCCTCCACGTACGTACGGGTTTCATTCCGTCCCGTCGAGGGCTATGTTCCCAACAGACCTAGCCAGTAGTTACTAGACTGCGGGTTGATAACAACACATGCAGTGCAAACTTATATGTACAAATTATTCAATGAAAAAGGTGCAATATATCAATGTTTTGCAAAATTTGTGTTTGTTATCACGAAAAAGCCATGATAAAGACTCATTTTCTGATTGAGTCGATGTTTAAAATTTTTTGGGACAATTAAATTTTAACCTGTGCAGATCACAACTTCGAAATAGACGAAAAATGACAAAAACCTACAAACGTATATAATACGTATATAACTATCCAGATTTTTGCCAATACCTTCTCTGAGGAAATTTTGCAGATTGTGTACTATATAAGGATTTCAAACCCTATACATCGTATGCTTACCTCTGAAAGACGGAGCTTGTTTTGTTACGTATTATGTCTGGAAAACGATTTTTTTGTGTGTTTTTTGTTTTACTTTTGCTTTTTGCATTGTTTTGGTATTATTTTTTTTTAGAAAAGGGGGATGCCTTGAAACAGATTTTTTAAATGATAAACATCAGCTATAAAATACGAAATACTTTCAATGTTTAGTAAATAGGCAACAACTTTTTGACACATGAAACATTCATAAGAGTAAAAGGAGATGCAAGGCATACATCAATAAAACAGCTAGCCAACAACACAAAACTGAACGGTATGAAATTTGCTGTTTTTTTATTTGATAAGATTCTCATTTAAAATATACACCACTCTTCACGTGCAAGGGATGGAGTTTCAAAAAGAGTCTGACTATTGTTGATATGAAAAAAGAAATAATCAAGAAAGAAGGAGATTTTTTTATCTGTTTGGTCATTTTCCTCATCGTTTAGTTTTTGCTTATTTGTATATGTCTCCAGAAAATGAGTAAGACTTACGTAGAGCTTCGCTACTTTCCCAAAATTGTGTGTGCCTTAATTCCTTTGTTTTTCGCTTAACACCAAGAAGGTATATAATTCGGACCCGGTCACAGAGAACATACAAAAAAGTAGTACATATGTTAAACAAAATAGTTCCTACGCGTAGCTGTAACTTTGTCCAAAAGTAAAAGAAAATTGGTAATTAATTGATATCAAATGAAAGGCTCTACGTCTTAGGATCACGATAGAACCCTTGATGGAAGTTTCCCATAAATAATAAAATAGATATATGAAATTATGATGGGGTACATGTTTGCCCTGTTGCCCAGATCGGAAGTACCTGTTTTTATACTATCCAACTTTCGGGAACCAGTGAGATCTATTATGTAATATGTTGATTTTTTAAGCACAGTCAAGTCGGGATCAGATAAATTTGCTATGAAATAACTGCCGCTTTATTCTAACTTAAGACGAAATAGCTATAAATGCTTAAAATTGCATAGTGGTTTTATTCCTGAAAACAATTTTTGAAGCAAGTGCGTGTCTGCGTATCTATAGAATTCTGATTTTCTTCACTCAGAAAAATACAAAAAAAAAAAGCAAATGTTTAAGTAGACTTGAGGTGAATTTCTGACACAATGGCTTTAATATGCATGGAATATATATTTGCCACTGGACGTTAAGTAGAAAACAATCAAATCAATCCATTATACTTGATACAAAGAAAAACTGGCAGTGCTTGTTTTTGTCAGCCTTCGGTGCACTCGGAAAATTAAGTGCTGCATGAATAAAAAGAGATGTGAGGTAAACGTCAATGAGACAGCAACCCAACTACAGAAATAACCAAAAGACATTTAGAGGGAGACGTGTAATCTTCAACAATAGACAGGTGTCCTAACAATATGTCACATAAGTGCTATCAGATTCATATTTTTTTCAGCCAACAGTATACACGTAATATTAAGTGCGAAACAGAAGGAGAATCAGACGTGGTTTATACGTCAATTGAACAGCAGCCAAACGACAGAAATAAAAAAAAAAAAATTTTTGATGCAGACATTAAGTCTACGACAAATAGACAGGTGATTACACATTGTTGATATGTCTCGCTCTAAACTATCTCGATTCCATAAAAGATATACATAAATTCAACAGAAACTATCAAAGATATGCTATTCACACTCAATTCTCTCAATAAACGGGGAGGGGGCATTAACATTACGATATGATATACGACCGTTAACAACAACGTACCTTGACGTGGGACACACACACATTTAAGAAAATGTAAATGGGCTATTATACTTAAGATTCATTTTATATATCTAACACCCCCCTTTTATCGTACAACATTCCTAGGAAAGAAAAGAGGACAAGATACAGCTAAGATTTAAATCTGTCGCCTCCACGTACGTACGGGTTTCATTCCGTCCCGTCGAGGGCTATGTTCCCAACAGACCTAGCCAGTAGTTACTAGACTGCGGGTTGATAACAACACATGCAGTGCAAACTTATATGTACAAATTATTCAATGAAAAAGGTGCAATATATCAATGTTTTGCAAAATTTGTGTTTGTTATCACGAAAAAGCCATGATAAAGACTCATTTTCTGATTGAGTCGATGTTTAAAATTTTTTGGGACAATTAAATTTTAACCTGTGCAGATCACAACTTCGAAATAGACGAAAAATGACAAAAACCTACAAACGTATATAATACGTATATAACTATCCAGATTTTTGCCAATACCTTCTCTGAGGAAATTTTGCAGATTGTGTACTATATAAGGATTTCAAACCCTATACATCGTATGCTTACCTCTGAAAGACGGAGCTTGTTTTGTTACGTATTATGTCTGGAAAACGATTTTTTTGTGTGTTTTTTGTTTTACTTTTGCTTTTTGCATTGTTTTGGTATTATTTTTTTTAAGAAAAGGGGGATGCCTTGAAACAGATTTTTCAAATGATAAACATCAGCTATAAAATACGAAATACTTTCAATGTTTAGTAAATAGGCAACAACTTTTTGACACATGCGCGAGCATTTGGGTTTGGACACAGGTTTCCCACATTTTCCACTTTATTTAAAATGTAGTCTTTTGACTGCAGTTTAAATGGAGTTTGACCGAGGTGACTCGTTTTTGTTGGTTTTTCCTGGCCGGCGGGATCGTTGATGACAGAGCAAAATATTTTTGAACACAATTTACTAATTATTCTATTGAAGTCTTTAATGAAAGTGAATTGATTTTGCATTGATACTTATGCTTTATGTATATTGTGTTTATCAATTATATTTAAATTAATAAAATATGGGGTCCACCAGTATTGCTGGGCTTTCGGCTATATATAGTATTTAGTATTTATTGAGATGCCTAGAAATAGTTATTAGTAAAGTTGATACATACCAATACCGATACAAAATTTAAGTGTGGACTTTCTCAAAATGCAATTGCACTGAAAAGTATCCCGGCGTAGTATAATAGTTTAGCTTTGTGGTGTATTTGATACAACATGAAGCGAACAGTTAACTTCGACTCCAAATTTTAAAACTTGCATTTGCCTAACGTATATCTTCATACATTAATTTGTATTTGTTTGATTTAAATAGTGCAAAACAAAACTTAACAAGAATATACGTAAGAGTCAAGAATGGGAATGACTGATTTTACGGCCACAAGTCCAAATATATACATTAAGCGATATGATTAGAATATGTTTAATAGTTAAATAACTCAGTTTGTCTCTCCACAATAGATATGTCCAATTTTTGTTGCAAAATATAGTTTGCATGCATTTTGTGTCTAAGGATACAGGGACGCATATGTGTGGCTTAAACAAATCCGTACTAATCTGAACACATCGTTGTAACTATATATAAAAAGAAAAGTAAATAAAAAATGGACACACGTGAATACAGTGCTATTTCTACTATAAAACTTTAGGAAGCAGGGGGCTATTGAAGAAGGTTGTCTTGCTGCGCATCGTTTTAATGTTCAAGAAAACCCTTTTTCACGAGCTATATGTGATTCTTATTGTTCTGTATGAATGCAATGCAATGAATGGACAGAGGGACGAAAGAACGGACGGATGGACCCATTCACCCATCACTATATACCGTCCAATTTAGAAAGCGGAGTGTATAGTGAATCTAAGGCAAAACAAAATGAAGCAAATCGAAAAACAAATCCCGACATATAATTTAGCAGACTATGTTTTGCAAGAGGTGAAAATGAATATTCCATTTTCAAAATAACCTCCTGACCAAAAGATACTTACATTAACTTCTCCATATGAAAGTTTAGTACATATGTTAAACAAAATAGTTCCTACGCGTAGCTGTAACTTTGTCCAAAAGTAAAAGAAAATTGGTAATTAATTGATATCAAATGAAAGGCTCTACGTCTTAGGATCACGATAGAACCCTTGATGGAAGTTTCCCATAAATAATAAAATAGATATATGAAATTATGATGGGGTACATGTTTGCCCTGTTGCCCAGATCGGAAGTACCTGTTTTTATACTATCCAACTTTCGGGAACCAGTGAGATCTATTATGTAATATGTTGATTTTTTAAGCACAGTCAAGTCGGGATCAGATAAATTTGCTATGAAATAACTGCCGCTTTATTCTAACTTAAGACGAAATAGCTATAAATGCTTAAAATTGCATAGTGGTTTTATTCCTGAAAACAATTTTTGAAGCAAGTGCGTGTCTGCGTATCTATAGAATTCTGATTTTCTTCACTCAGAAAAATACAAAAAAAAAAAGCAAATGTTTAAGTAGACTTGAGGTGAATTTCTGACACAATGGCTTTAATATGCATGGAATATATATTTGCCACTGGACGTTAAGTAGAAAACAATCAAATCAATCCATTATACTTGATACAAAGAAAAACTGGCAGTGCTTGTTTTTGTCAGCCTTCGGTGCACTCGGAAAATTAAGTGCTGCATGAATAAAAAGAGATGTGAGGTAAACGTCAATGAGACAGCAACCCAACTACAGAAATAACCAAAAGACATTTAGAGGGAGACGTGTAATCTTCAACAATAGACAGGTGTCCTAACAATATGTCACATAAGTGCTATCAGATTCATATTTTTTTCAGCCAACAGTATACACGTAATATTAAGTGCGAAACAGAAGGAGAATCAGACGTGGTTTATACGTCAATTGAACAGCAGCCAAACGACAGAAATAAAAAAAAAAAATTTTTTGATGCAGACATTAAGTCTACGACAAATAGACAGGTGATTACACATTGTTGATATGTCTCGCTCTAAACTATCTCGATTCCATAAAAGATATACATAAATTCAACAGAAACTATCAAAGATATGCTATTCACACTCAATTCTCTCAATAAAGGGGGAGGGGGCATTAACATTACGATATGATATACGACCGTTAACAACAACGTACCTTGACGTGGGACACACACACATTTAAGAAAATGTAAATGGGCTATTATACTTAAGATTCATTTTATATATCTAACACCCCCCTTTTATCGTACAACATTCCTAGGAAAGAAAAGAGGACAAGATACAGCTAAGATTTAAATCTGTCGCCTCCACGTACGTACGGGTTTCATTCCGTCCCGTCGAGGGCTATGTTCCCAACAGACCTAGCCAGTAGTTACTAGACTGCGGGTTGATAACAACACATGCAGTGCAAACTTATATGTACAAATTATTCAATGAAAAAGGTGCAATATATCAATGTTTTGCAAAATTTGTGTTTGTTATCACGAAAAAGCCATGATAAAGACTCATTTTCTGATTGAGTCGATGTTTAAAATTTTTTGGGACAATTAAATTTTAACCTGTGCAGATCACAACTTCGAAATAGACGAAAAATGACAAAAACCTACAAACGTATATAATACGTATATAACTATCCAGATTTTTGCCAATACCTTCTCTGAGGAAATTTTGCAGATTGTGTACTATATAAGGATTTCAAACCCTATACATCGTATGCTTACCTCTGAAAGACGGAGCTTGTTTTGTTACGTATTATGTCTGGAAAACGATTTTTTTGTGTGTTTTTTGTTTTACTTTTGCTTTTTGCATTGTTTTGGTATTATTTTTTTTAAGAAAAGGGGGATGCCTTGAAACAGATTTTTCAAATGATAAACATCAGCTATAAAATACGAAATACTTTCAATGTTTAGTAAATAGGCAACAACTTTTTGACACATGCGCGAGCATTTGGGTTTGGACACAGGTTTCCCACATTTTCCACTTTATTTAAAATGTAGTCTTTTGACTGCAGTTTAAATGGAGTTTGACCGAGGTGACTCGTTTTTGTTGGTTTTTCCTGGCCGGCGGGATCGTTGATGACAGAGCAAAATATTTTTGAACACAATTTACTAATTATTCTATTGAACTCTTTAATGAAAGTGAATTGATTTTGCATTGATACTTATGCTTTATGTATATTGTGTTTATCAATTATATTTAAATTAATAAAATATGGGGTCCACCAGTATTGCTGGGCTTTCGGCTATATATAGTATTTAGTATTTATTGAGATGCCTAGAAATAGTTATTAGTAAAGTTGATACATATCAATACCGATACAAAATTTAAGTGTGGACTTTCTCAAAATGCAATTGCACTGAAAAGTATCCCGGCGTAGTATAATAGTTTAGCTTTGTGGTGTATTTGATACAACATGAAGCGAACAGTTAACTTCGACTCCAAATTTTAAAACTTGCATTTGCCTAACGTATATCTTCATACATTAATTTGTATTTGTTTGATTTAAATAGTGCAAAACAAAACTTAACAAGAATATACGTAAGAGTCAAGAATGGGAATGACTGATTTTACGGCCACAAGTCCAAATATATACATTAAGCGATATGATTAGAATATGTTTAATAGTTAAATAACTCAGTTTGTCTCTCCACAATAGATATGTCCAATTTTTGTTGCAAAATATAGTTTGCATGCATTTTGTGTCTAAGGATACAGGGACGCATATGTGTGGCTTAAACAAATCCGTACTAATCTGAACACATCGTTGTAACTATATATAAAAAGAAAAGTAAATAAAAAATGGACACACGTGAATACAGTGCTATTTCTACTATAAAACTTTAGGAAGCAGGGGGCTATTGAAGAAGGTTGTCTTGCTGCGCATCGTTTTAATGTTCAAGAAAACCACTTTTCACGAGCTATATGTGATTCTTATTGTTCTGTATGAATGCAATGCAATGAATGGACAGAGGGACGAAAGAACGGACGGATGGACCCATTCACCCATCACTATATACCGTCCGATTTAGAAAGCGGAGTGTATAGTGAATCTAAGGCAAAACAAAATGAAGCAAATCGAAAAACAAATCCCGACATATAATTTAGCAGACTATGTTTTGCAAGAGGTGAAAATGAATATTCCATTTTCAAAATAACCTCCTGACCAAAAGATACTTACATTAACTTCTCCATATGAAAGTTTAAGGCAACTTTCAACAATATCTCAATTTAATCGTGGTGTTCTGTTTTGTTGGTGGGGGAAGCCGTGATAACAAGAAAAAAAAACATCTTCCGACCCTTCACCGAAACGTAAATTTAACATGCTTGATAATGTCCAAACGTTGTAATCTTTTAAAACTTTATTCGATGACCTCTCTTTTCCGAAAAACTAACTGATTAAAGTTGATAGAAAGAAAATGTCAGGGAAAATGTGAATAAGAATAATTAATTCACACAATTTAAAGTTTTTTTTTAGGTGTTGTCGCTTTTCAACATTATATTTAATTGCCAGTGACCTTTCTAGATAAAATAAAAATATAAAGATTATCAAATTGAAAACGCCTTTGTTTCAGTCTTTTTTTAATTGTCAAGTACACAAATTTCAAGTTTGGTTTATGTTTGGAATTTTACGCTACGGTGTAACACATTTCTCTATTCTAGAAAATGAAATAAAATCAGGAGATGCGGTATGACCGCCAAAAATAGACAACTATCTATCAGAGACCAAATGACGTAAATGTTTGCAACTATAGTTCACCGTATGACAGACCTCCAACATGGAGCAAAACCCATCCCGCATATGAAAGCTAAGAAAGGCCCCGACATGACAATTATTTTTCAAATAAATTTCAAATAAACGAACGTTTTGAACAAAGATTGATGTAGAGTAAAGAATGTGATTCGAATGTGATTTGATTCCTGTTTTTTTTTATATTCATTTATTTTTATCACTTTGAAGATTTTCCTTGTAGTCGTTCAACAAAATAGTAAGAAATGAGGGAACAACGATCGATCCCTACTATGAAACAATGCAATTTTAAGAATAATTATCGTGTTGTTTTGCTGGATCCTCATCCTTGTATTGCGGAATAAAACGTTACAATTTTATTGTTTAAAAATCATCTCAGCATTATCAAACAAACCCAAACAGGTAACTATAATGAATGATTATCTGTGCTTTTGAGATGGTCCCCACTATGCCTGTAGTGTTATTAGTATTTAACATCAGCGTCAAAATCGAATTGACTTTCCTAACACGTCTATTTGAACTAGTGTCTACTTTCTCTCTCTTCTGAGTATAAAGGAATGGAAAAGATATTAGCAGAAATACCATGATCTTATAAATATAAGGCAATCGACAACCTTGAAATATTTTGATTTACTAAAAAATATAAAGTGTGACCTGGCTATTTCACAAAAACACGCTCCGCTAAAAAGGGAATTTGATTGCTGTTTGCTATAGGTCCAGTGGCAAATATTTCATGCATGTTCAGGACGAGAACAACACTGTAAAAATTGTGCTTAGAATTTAAACGTGTTGCAAGACTTATGTGCTTAGGAAAGTGTTTAATTTCTAAACATAAAAAAATAAACATGTTTTGGCTCTCAGCACTTCGCAATAAACATGTTTTGGCTCTCAGCACTTTTCAATAAACATGTTGCTGTGCTAAACATGTTTAGCTACTTGGTCAAGTATATAAAGCTAAACGTGTTTAAGTTCTAAGCACTTTCAATATTTAGACACTTTCCTAAACACGTTTAGAATTACAACACATTTAGGCCGAATACGGCATTCATATCACGTGCTAATTTTTGAGCGGGAAGAAGAAACAAAGAACCCGAAGTCAAAGGCCATGCTGTTTACTTCTGACCATAACTGACCGTAACTTGACTGTTTCAGAAAGGTAAGGAGTTATGATTATACTGTCTTTTATTTTGTACTGCCAATTTTAAATGATTATTGACAGTTATAAGCATTATTTACAAGTACGCTACCGTATAGTCAATGCAGGAGAGAAAAGGGGGTACCATCCCACGAAACAAGTGCTTGTAAGAGCTTTAAGTGTTCAAACTATCTTGTGTATAGATGATAAGAGTTGTTTAATGTTCTATCATGCAAGTTTGCATTTATTTTTTTATTTATATATGTTCTTGGAAAGGAGTTTGTGGGGATAATTTTCGTTCGGTACTCCTCGGCAAATTATAATGGAACATGAAGGGTAGCGGAATCTGCCGAGTCTTATCAGGATGAGGTGCATCATTCGCAAATCCAGTGTCATATCGAGTTCATTGATTTCGTAAGCACTTCCGATATGCACAATCAACATTTCCTCAAAATAAATAGAAAGATGCTTGTTTATTTCAATAGTTATAAGCGGTTGTGATTTTTTTTATAATTTTATTGATATGTATTGTTTTATTCTAGATGAGAGAAGTGCAGAGGAAATCATCATCTGTCTTGGCATGCTAAAAGAGGAGATAAAGAACAGTAGCAAATATGCTGCTAGGTAAGAATCAAAAAGTGTATTTGATTTTAAAAATGCCAATATATATTTGATCAAATGAATAATATTAAGCATGAAAAGAAGTTTTATATTAAAAATATCATCAATTGATTCATCAGTAAATTTATGTTTTTATACCACGGTCCTAATGTTGTTATCTGGATCTTAAATCATGCTTTTACTTTTTGGTGTTGTAGTTCGTATTCTTATATTTTTAGATTAATTCTACTTAGTTGCTTATCAATATTTTTCTATATTTCAGGCCATTGACCAGCAGTTGGGTACTAAGAAAGGAGAAGCTCTTATTGAACTGTAAAATGAAAACAGGACATTTTGAAATTGTTTTGTTGTAGGGATGGGGTACAAGTAGAAGATTGGTCAATATTATGTACATGTACCTTGATATGAATTTATTTTTGATTGTGTTTAATGATAAACTGGAAATAAATGATAACATAAATTCCTTTGTTTTATATGTTGTAATTTTGTTTTTAAAGCTAGAATTAGTATAATGATAATTTCATTTCAAAGGTTCTAGACTGTTTTACGAATATTTGAAATGAAGAAAAAATGCAATAGTCGAATGACGTGAATTGAATTAAAGAAAAAACTCATTGAGATTGAAAAGGTATTGGTCACATTCAATTTTGATATGGAAATTCCAGTTTCTTAGTTTGATGCATTGGCTCCTTTTTGTGATGGCACGAAAACCTGTTTTATTGAGAGCTATCATACGTTTTACAGTCAAGACTTCCGGAATATCAGTTTAATTGTGGCCTAATCAAGTAACGGCTTCTCACAATAAAATGATAAACATGTTTCTTCACGACCCTTTATGGTCTAAACATGTTTACATTCAAAACACTTCACAGCTAAACGTGTTTCCAGACAAAACACTTCTCAGCTAAACGTGTTTCCAGACAAAACACTTCTCAGCTAAAACATGTTTCCAGATGCAACAATTCACAGCTAAACATGTTTACAGTCTAAGCACTTTTTAGCTAAACGTGTTTCTAGTCTAAACGCTTTACAGCTAAACATGTTTACAGTCTAAGCACTTTATAGCTTGACACGTTTAGGCTGTTAGCACATTAAATATTAAACATGTTTAGTTTTAAAACATGTCAAAAATCGGTTTCATAAATGTGTTTAAGAAAGTGTTTAGGCTCTAAACACATTTTTAGAGTGAAATTAACAATATAATAGTTTGGTCCTGTAATAGGGAATCGACCGGTATAAAAGGCGGGAAATTTGGACTTGTCACTGGAAAATGGGGGTATATCGGAGAGGGACAGAAATTTAGCTTTTCAACAGGCTACAAATGGACCCATTAAAGTGTTGTTGCAAGGGTTCTTAACGTGCAGAGGGTGTGATACTCACTCTACAAGAGGCATCAGATTCAAGGTTTTAATTCTGAGTGGACGTGACTGCGTATTTATACTTGCCGTCTCGCGTATCAAAGCAAAATGTCAATATACTCTCCGAAACGGTAATAAAATGCTCCGCAGGGCGCAGCTTGATACGACCGCAGAGGTCGAACCCTGAACAGTTGGGGTAAGTATGGACACAACATTCAAGCTTGATACAGCTCTGAATTAGGATTGTGATTAAATATTTGACACAGCATAGGTTTCTGACACAGAATGAATGTGGTCTAAGAACTTAAAAATTTTAAAATTGGACATTCACCTATTATGGTCCAATATCCAAAATCTAAATACATGGTTAGATTCAGCATATCAAAGAACCCCAAGAATTCAATTTTTGATGAAATCAAACAAAAGTTTGATTTTAGAACCCTTTTGACCTCAATGTGGACAAAGTTGTTAATGGGGCCAAAAAATCAAAAATCTAAATACATGGTTAGATTCAGCATATCAAAGAACCCCATATCTTCAATTTTTGTTGAAATCAAACAAAGTTTAATTTTGGACCCCGATTTGGATCAACTTGAAAACTGGGCCCATAATCAAAAATCTAAATACATGTTTAGATTCAGCATATCAAAGAACCATAAGAATTCAATTTTTGTTAAAATCAAACTAAGTTTAATTTTGGACCCTTTGGACCTTAATGTAGACCAATTTGAAAACGGAACCAAAAATTAAGAATCTAAATACACGGTTAGATTCGGCATATCAAAGAACCCCTATAATTCAATTTTTGATGAAATCAAACAAAGTTTAATATTGGACCCTTTGGACCTCAATGTGGACCAATTTAAAAACGGGGCCAAAAAATCCAAAAACTTAATACACGGTTAGAATCAGCATATTAAAGAACCCCAAGAATTCAAGAATAAAACCCCATTGAAATTGGTCAAGAAATAAGCAATTTATATGAAGTATCTTCTTTTGCACAATACTGTGCAATTGAATATTTCTTGCTATTGCGCAATACTGTACAATTGACAATTTCTTGCTATTGCGCAATATTGTGCTATTGGATATTTCTTGCTATTGCACAATACTGTGCAATTGAAGATTTCTTGCTATTGCGCAATACTGTGCAATTGAAGATTTCTTGCTATTGTGCAATACTGTGCAATTGTAAATTTCTTCCTATTGCACAATACTTATTATATAATAATTTACACATCCTGTTTGGGGTGTATCTCCTACCATATCATTATTATTTGCTTTTAAATATAAAACAGAAATAATCAACTTAAAATGGAAAATTTTAAAAGGAAAAAAAAAGGAAAAAAAGAAAAAAAAGGTAAAAAAAAAATCCCCCCCCCAAATTTTTTGAACCCCCTTATGATTCATCACCCCCAAACTCAATCCCAGCCTTCCCTTTGTGGTATGGTACCTTGCAGTACAATTTCAGAGAGATCCATACACTTGAACACAAGTTATTGTCTGGAAACTAGAAAAATGCTTATTTTTGGCCCCTTTTTGGCCCCTTTTTGGCCCCTTATTCCTAAACATTTTGGGCAATTACCCCCAAACTCAATTCCAGCTTTCCCTTTGTGATATGGAACCTTGTAGTACAATTTCAGAAAGATCCATAGACTTACACACAAGTTATTATCATGAAACTAGAAAAATGCTTGTTTTTTGCCCCTTTTTTTTGGCCCCTAATTCCTAATATTTTGAGGCAATTACCCCCAAAATCAATCCCAGCATTCCTTGTGTGATATGGAACCTTGTGGTACAATTTCAGAGAGATCCATACACTTGAACACAAGTTATTGTCTGGAAACTAGAAAAATGCTTATTTCTGGCCCCCTTTTGGCCCCTTATTCCTAATATTTTGAGGCAATTACCCCCAAAATCAATTCCAGCTTTCCCTTTGTGATATGGAACCTTGTAGTATAATTTCAGAAAGATCCATACACTTACACACAAGTTATTGTCATTAAACTAGAAAAATGCTTGTTTTTTGCCCCTAATTCCTAATATTTGAGGCAATTACCCCCAAAATCAATCCCAGCATTCCCTGTGTGATATGGAACCTTGTGGTACAATGTCAGAGAGATCCATACCCTAACACACAAGTTATGTCTGGAAGTTACAAAAATGCATATTTTTGGCCCCTAATTCCTTAACTGTTGGTACGATAACCTCCAAAATCAATCCCAACCTTCCTTTTGTGGTATTGAACCTTATGGTTAAATTTCATAGAGATCCATTCACTTAAACTAAAGTTAGAGTGCGAAAACCAATGTGTCTTTGGACGACGCCGGACGACGCCGGACGACGACGACGCCAACGTCATACCAATATACGACCGCAAAAGTTTTTTTGCGGTCGTATAAAAACTGAAAAGATTTCATTCATAATGATCAGAAAATGTATCTACACTGAACTTGAATTTTAAGATCGAAAACTTTACAAACAAATGAAAGTCTTATTATCTATCGTAAAATTGCCGTCAGAATGGAATTTTTACTATACATCAATCGTGTTAAAATGGCTTGGAGTGTATTCTGAAAGCATATCCATTAAAAATAAAAGTCTTATCAAAGCACAAAATAATACTTTATGGTCTGTTCTGTTCTTTTCCGATAAACACATAATCGATTAACATTTTAATTGATTGAATTAATAGCATAAGCAAAACCAATGTGTGAAAATAATTCTGTTACAAGACACTAGGAAAATGAAACAGGAATAAGATGAAAGTTTGCACGCTTACAGAAATGTAACAATACTTTTTATGAATGTGTCTGAGGACACGAATGCCCCCGCTCAAGCTTTGCAATTTTCCGAGTTAAAAAGAGGCATAACATTAGATCGGTAAATGACTTACTGCCCAAATTCGAACTCTGTCTGCGTTTTGAAGTTTTAAGCATTGTGTATGAGTATCATAAAACTTAGGTCAGGCAAATTTAAGTTACAATGCGGAAACGAAAATATTTTGCAATTTTCCAAGTTATAAAGGGACATAACTCTACAACGGTAAGAAATGCTGCCCAAATTCGAACTCTGTCTGCAAGTTTTTATTCTTCGCATGGTGTATGAGTTTCATAAAATTTAGATAAGGAAAACTTAAGTTAGAGTGTGGAAACGAAAATATTTTCAATTTTCCCAGTTAAAAAGTGGCATAACTCTAGAACGGTAAGTGACTATTCGAATTCGAACTCTGTCTGCAAGTTTTGGTTCTTATGATCAGCATTGTGTACGAGTTTCATAAAATTTGCATCAGGCAAACTTAAAGTTAGAGTGTGGAAACGAAAATGGGACGGCCGGACGCAAAGACGGACGGTCAAGATTAAACACTTAATGCCCTTGTGGCCTACGGCGGGGGCATACAAATAAAATTGGGCAGCAAACGATTTAAACGATGACTGACGCAAAGTTATTACAAAACCTCACCCTTTACTGAAATCGAAACGAAAAAGACGGGCCGGAGTTGTGTGTGGGAGGAACACGGAAGGTGCACGTAGATGAATGTGGCTTGATGAGGGGAAATACTTCATCTCTAATACAACTGAAAGTTTCGTGGTTACCGCTAACCGATTGCTTTTTTGCAGGAGCATTATTAATATTATCTGCAGTTACGGTTGTAGCATTTTCTTTGAAAATTCTGCATCTTTCACTGTAGCATCGTCTGAAATGAAATCTCCATTTTCAAGCCCAAAATATATTTTTGAAGTTCAGCAAAGCTTCGTCGGTTCCCTTGTTTTCTTACTGCCTCCTCCTGTATTTGACAGATAATGTCTTCTGCGATATCTAAGTAATTCGACAACACATTACAAAGTATGTTGTGCTATTTTACGCTGGTGATGAAATTCTGCTACTTTAGCACTAATACACCAACCTATCTTGATAACTTACATCACCTTTTCCAACGAAGGACAAGGTTCTTTAATATTAAGCGAACCTTTTATTTGGCTCTTTAATATAAAAGTAAATATATTTTTTTAAATGATTCCATGTTGGAATATCGGGGCTGCCCCTTCTTTATAGTGAATGTTAATTTCTCAGATGGTTCGACATGCACGTGTTTGCAGTGCAGTCCACAGGGACTCGCTTAGTGGACAAATATATATAAGGAAAAACATTTATGTGATTATTGTCTCTTTCAAGCGGCAGTCCAAATTACCCGACCTTCATCCCGGAACTACCTATTGTATTTTTTATTTATTTGTTCTCGTCCTGAACATGGATGAAATATTTGCCACTGGACGTTAAGCAACCAACAATCAATCATAATCGTAACTTTATTTGATTTTCGTATTTGCTGTCTATCACTAACATGCAATGTTAAATCTGAAAATCGTATACTCCATTTATCTGTTTAACGAATACGAATGGTTGGGTCTTACCTTGGAGGTACCTCGGAACGAGATACTCCGACGATAAGGAGATATGGTATTGTTGCCAAGGAGACAACTTTCCACCAGAGTTCAAATGACATGGTTGTAAGCAATTAGGGGTCACCGTACGGTGTCTTATATCATTATCTATTTGCCAATTCAGTGTGAAAAGATGACTCGAGACTCAAAATCGCTGATCAGGATAAATGCCAAACGTCAACAATAACCTATCATCAGAGGCAATAAAGCCCTCCTTGTATGATTTTTTTGTACGAAATTTCTGGTTTCATTTTAAAACTAATCTGAACGAGATATTATTCATTTGGTTAACGTTGGAGTGCATGTATCCACATAACTCTTGGGACTTGGACCTCCTCCCATTTTCTTTAACATTTCAATCTATTTTGTTTAAGCTTTAAGCGTTCTTGTTTTTATCCATTCAATTTTACAATGAAATTGTTCTACCAGTCTAAGATATTGCTCACGTAAAATCTTCTAAAAGTGCTACGTGAGCAATGTCTAAAACTGGTAGAACAATTTAACATTAGTTTGGATACAAGCTTAATCCATGTGATAATTAACCCATACTACCTTGTGAAATTCTGTGTTTGCACTCAAACTAGTGATTAATGTAGCTTTATTAGCTTGCACGTTGAACCTGCTTGTAGAACACTTATATATAATCTGCATATGCAAAGGTACAAGCTCCTAAACACAGGACAGAAAAACTTTAGAAAGTCAAATTTAGCTAAGTAGTAGTTGTGTGTGGACTGTAATTTATTATCATTTAAAAGAAAATATATTTTAAATCTCATAATTAAGACTTGATCTGCATGTGATACCGGTGAAGGAATATATTGACATACTTGTATAGTGTACAGACTGAGACTGTATTATAATTCTATTGGTGATTGGATTTATTACTTCGTACTGAAGGTGTGCCTATATTGGCAGAATATATGAAGATACAGAATACAGTGGATACGTGCTGCCCTCTCTTGTCCACTTTGTAGATATTTCTTTGAAAACCAAACCAATTTTGCCCGATTGTTTGCTTTTAGAAGAAAAAATTGAAAATAACCAACCAATCACAATTACTAGTTATCAATTGTCTCTGGTCAACGTGGTTTTCATCTAGAACATTTTACCAAGAACCTTGCATACATTATTCCGACCATTTTAATAGTAAGACTTGCCATTAAAATCCTTCAGTATTTCTATTAAATTTGGTTATCAATAGATTTGTAGTTTATAGTTAACAAAATCTTATACTGACGGAGGACAAAAGCTTAATCTTGTTTATTAGACTAACAGACTTGTGTGTCAAGTCAGACGATAGAAACGGTATGAAGTTTACTAAACAAAAAAAATGTTTGTTTAAGATGAGGATTCTAATTCGGTCATGAAATTCTTTTAAAACAAGTTTCTGTGTTTTGGGAGACAATAATTGGTAAGAAAACACAACAATGCGAGAACAGTTGAAGTCAAGTTTAGTACAAACTGAATTTCTAATTTAATGTTTTATGACCAATAAAATTTATGTATTGTCAAGAAGGTATTAACTTTAAATAGTAGAGGCTGTTCAGGCTTATGTGTGCTTAAGAAACGCCTACACTGTACGAAGTCAGTAAAATTGGGTAGAGTGGTAAAAAATGGTTCTTCAATACAGGCGGTACTTAGTTTACTGTACCAGGGCCCGTATGCATAAAACATCTTAACTTAAGTGTTCCTTAAACTTAAGATTTCACTAAGAATTTCCTTAGTTAAGTAAAAATCTTAAGTCGTATGCATAACATTACTAAAGTCTTCACTTAACTAAGGAATACTTCAATCGGAACCTTTCTCTAATCACCGTATGATATATGTTAGCTCATCGCATGTACTCATCCGTGTAAAAGTTTGCTTTGATTGTTTACATTGATTGAATAATACATAATTGTTTAAAGAACTGATGTTAAATTGATGTTGGAGTGTAAAACAAACAACAAATACGTAACCAACTAAAATAACCAAACAAATTGATGCATAAGAGAAAAGGTTGTTTTGGTGGGCGAGCGTAGGAAGAAAAACATATGTATAATGCAAAACTTCCCCTTACTGTTACTAAAGGAGAAATGAAAGGGGTTGGAAGGAAATTGATTGACTTATCGATGTTTGCTTAAAGTCCAGTGGCAAATATGTCATGCATGTTCAAGCCGAGAACAAATTAACAATAGATAAAATAAGTGGATCTTGTAATAGACGCTTTCCGGGATGAAGGTCAAGAAAATTTGGACTACCATTGGAAAATGAAGGTATATTGGATAGGGGCATAATTCTCCCTTGCAACAGCTCACCTACGGACCCCAAAGAGTTGTTGTAGGTGTTCTTAACGGTCAGAGTGTGTGGCACTCTCTCTACACGAAGCATAGGATTTAACTCCCTAGTCTGACCGGACGTGGTTGCGTACTTGTACATCCCGCACAGCCAAACGAACGTCCCGTTTTGGCAAGAGTTTTACTGTTGGTTGGAAATAGACCAAATACCGTACTTCTGGTCGCCACTCACCCTTAGGGATGAAAAAAAAAACCAAACAAATATATAACAATATAATAAGTAGAAAAAAATCCATCAGGAGAGATTCTTAAGAGATACAAAAGAAGTGGGACAACTTATACATGGCGTGATAAATGTAAATTATCAAAAGATTCCGAGTTATCCACTTGCAATTTATTCTTTTCAGCAAACAAAACTCCAATCACCCGAGGAGTCGCTGAATGGAAACTCAACATTATCTTGTAGCAAATCATCCAGCCTAATAATGGTGTATGCTAGTAAAATCTTAATGAAAAAATAAATCCACGTCATCATATTTATAAAACAGATGTGTTCCATCTCTGAGCCACCGACCATTCATCTTTGATGGGTGATGCTGGATGGAATTGCAATATGTTTATTTTCTAGAGACAACAATATATTTTTTAACTCTAACAATACATGATAAAGTTTTTTTTTTAATTTAGATTTAAAATAAACTTTTTTATCACTCCCTTTTACAACAATAAAATAAAATGCTCCGCTGGGGCGCAGCTTGATACGACCGCAGAGGTCGAACCCTGAACAGTTGGGGCAAGTATGGACACAACATTCAAGCTTGATACAGCACTGAATTTGGATTGTAATTAAATATTTGACACAGCATAGGTTTCTCACACAGAATGAAAGTAGTCTAAGAACTTAAATTTTTTTAATTTACCTATTCAAACCATATCATTATTATTTGCTTTTATATATAAATCAGAAATAACCAATTTAAAATGGAAAATTTTAAAGAAAAAAAAGGAAAAAAAAATCCCCCCCCCAAATTTTTTGAAACCCCCTTATGATTCATCACCCCCAAACTCAATCCCAGCCTTCCCTTTGTGGTATGGTACCTTGCAGTACAATTTCAGAGAGATCCATACACTTGAACACAAATTATTGTCTGGAAACTAGAAAAATGCTTGGGTTTTTTGCACCTTTTTGGCCCCAAATTCCTAAAAGTTTAGGGCAATTACCCCCAAACTCAAACCAAGCTTTCCCTTTGTCATAAAGATCCATACACTTACACACAAGTTATTGTCATGAAACTAGAAAAATGCTTGTTTTTTTGCCCCTTTATGGCCCCTAATTCCTAACATTTTGAGACAATTACCCCCAAAAACAATCCCAGCCTTCCCTTTGTGGTATGGTACCTTGCAGTACAATTTCAGAGAGATCCATACACTTGAACACAAGTTATTGTCTGGAAACTAGAAAAATGCTTATTTTTGGCCCCTTATTCCTAAACGTTTTGGGCAAGTACCCCCAAACTCAATTCCAACT
This sequence comes from Mytilus californianus, assembly GCF_021869535.1. Lineage (NCBI taxonomy): Eukaryota > Metazoa > Mollusca > Bivalvia > Mytilida > Mytilidae > Mytilus > Mytilus californianus. The sequence continues at coordinate 67,430,402 of NW_026262712.1, forward strand.
TTCCCTTTGTGATATGGAACCTTGTAGTACAATTTCATAAATATCCATACACTTACACACAAGTTATTGTCATGAAACAAGAAAAATGCTTATTTTTTGCCCCCTAATTCCTAAAATTTGGAGGCAATTACCCCCAAAATCAATCCCAGCATTCAAACCCTCAATCAGCATCATTTAACAGTAATATCTAAAAATGGAAATTACATAATGAAGGTATTAAAATAGAAAATGACATCATAGTCATGGCTAAAAATAAACAAAATCCTTAATCAGCAACATTTTACAGTAATATCTAAAAATAAAATTCCTTTGTAACCATAAAAGCCCATTTAAATACATCATGACAGATATTAAAATAGAAAATGACATCATAGTCATGGCTAAACATAGCAAAAACCTTAATCAGCATCATTTAACAGTAATATCTAAAAATAAAAATTTCTTTGCAACCATAAAAGTAAAATAGAAAATGACATCATAATCATAGCTAAAAATAAACAAAATTTTTTTTATTACCAAATTTTAAATGGAGTTTATTAAACTAAAACAATAAATTTGCAACCATAAAACCCCATTTAAACACATCATAAAAGTATTAAATAATTCAACTACATCATAAGGCTATAAAAATAGAAAATGACTTCATAGTCAAGGCTAAAGGTAAACAAAAAACCTTCATCAGCAAAATTTTATATTGGCAAATTTCCAATGAAGTTTATTATACTAAAATTGTTGGCAAATTTCCAATGCATTTATTAACAATAAAGTTATTGGCAAATTTCCAATTTACATAATTTAAAAGCAGTGTAAGTGAAATATTTAAATGAGATTGAATTACCAACCTTACACTGCTTTTAAATAATGTTTTGTACTTATTTGTCTATTAACCTGGAAACCCTTGTTTTTTCACCTTTTTTTCCCTTATTATTTAAAGGTTTGAGCCATAACCCTACCCCAAAGCCAATTCTTAAATTCCAATGTAACCTAAATTTACAATATACATAACTTCAATTTAAGTTTTTGATAAAATCAAACCACATCATTATTATTTGCTTTTATATCTAAATCAGAAATAATTAACCAACTTTAAGTGGAAAATTTTCACACATCACGCCCCCCCAAACTCAATCCCAGCCTTCAGTTTGTGGTATGGTACCTTGCAGTACAATTTCACAGAGATCCAATTACTTAAACACAATTAATTGTTGGAAACTAAAAAAAAATGCTTATTTCTAACCCCTTTTTTAGCCCTTTATTCCTAAACATTTGAGCAATTATCCCACAAACTCAATTCCAACTTTCTCTTTGTGATCAGAATTAACCAACTTAAAATGGAAAATTTTAAAGAAAAAAAAAAGGAAAAAAAATCCCCCCCCCCAAAAAAAATTTTTTGACCCACTTCCCTTTGTGGTATGGTACCTTTAAGTACAATTTCAGAGAAATCCATACACTTGAACACAAGTTAATGTCTGGAAACTAAAAAAATGCTTATTTTTGCACCCTTTTTTGGCAACTTATTAATAAATGTTTTGGGCAAACATTTTACAATAATATTTAAAACTGAAATTAATTTGTAACCTTAAAATTAAATAGAAAATGACATCATAGTCATAGCTAAAAATAAACAAACTATTGGTAAATTTCCAATGGAGTTTATTATATTAAAACAATAAATTTGCAACCATAAAAGCGCATTAAAATACATCATAAAAGTATTAAAAAAAATTTAACTACATCATAAGGCTATTAAAATAGAAAATGACATCATAGTCAGACTAAAGGTAAACAAAAAACCTTCATCAGCAAAAATTTATATTGGCAAATTTCCAATGAAGTTTATTATACTAAAATAATTGGCAAATTTCCAATTTACATAATTCAAACATAGTGCAGGTGAGATATTTAAATGAGTTTGAATTACCAACCTTACACTGCTTTTAAATAATGTTCTTTACTCAATTATTTGTCTATTAAAATGGAAACCCTAGTTTTTTAACCTTTTTTCCCCTTATTCCTTAAACGAAAAAAAATAATTACCCCTTTTTTGACCCCCCCCCCCCCCCCCTATGATTCATCACCCCCCCTTCCCCCCCAAACCAAGCTCAATAACAGCCTTGCCTTTGTGGTATGGTACCTTGTAATACAATTTTAGAGAGATCCATATATGGAAAGCCTCAGCTGTCATATATTAGAGATTTACAAAACGTTATGCTGAAGCTTAAAATGTAAAGTTAAGACAGCGTGATGTTGAATCGAGTCATCAAAATGCTAACTCTAAATTACAATATGCTAAGTTGAATCTGCGCAATGTTGACTTGCAATGACAAGTGCTTTAGTCGTGATAGTATAATGATAAGTCACGATGTTGTGATGATATGCTAAACACACGTCACGTTGGGTTTAAAGTACATGATGTGAAGTTGACGTTGCATGATGTTAGCTTGCAGATGGATACTGCTCAGTCATCTACATCGACAGCTATGATAACAAATAAAATGAATAGCTAAAATGTATGGTGCTGACTTGTTATTAATACATGTTGAGCTGAGATAGTACGATGTTATATCAATGTGATATTACGATAGTTCTATCATGCAATCTGTTGATTTAAAACACCATGATGCACAGTTGAAAGTACATCATGTTAAGTAAAGATAACACGATGCTACACCACTATATTGAAACGAAAGGCTTACCATACAATTTGTTGACTTAAAACAACACGATGCAACGTGTTAAGCTAAGATGCTCACTTGAAACTACACGACGTACAGTTGAAATTTGTAATGTTAAGCTACGATAGCACGATGTTATATCATTATAATGTCACGATAGGCTTATTATACAATTTGCTCATTTAAAATTACACCACGTACAGCTGAAAGTACGTGATGCTAAGCTAAGATAGCACGTTGTTATATCATTAGAATGTCACGATAGGCTAACCACACGATACGCTCATTTAAAACTAAATGACTTTCAGTTGAAACTAGGTGATGTTAAGCTAAGATAGCATGTTGTTATATCATTTGAATGTCACGATAGGCTTACCATACAATATGCTCATTTAAAACTACACAACGTACAGTTGAAAGTATGTGATGTTGAGCTATTATAGCACGATGTTATATCATAATAATATCACGATAGGCTTGCCATACAATATGCTCATTCAAAACTACACGACGTAAAGTTGAAAGTACGTGTTGTTGAGCTAAGATAGCACGATGTTATATCATTATGACGTCACGAGAGGCTTATCATACAATGTGTTGACTTGAAACTACACGATGTAAACTTGAAGTAGTTTGATCTTGACTTGAAACAGTAAAATGTTAAGTTATAAAAACAGAACGTAATGTCAAAATAAAACAATGATAGGATGACATATACTTGTGCAGAATTGAAGATTGTTGGTGTTGACTTCGAATATAGTACAAATATTATATCGTTTTATGTTAAATTGAAAGACAATAATGATGCGTAAAACATTACAGAATTATGTGAATTGAAACTGCAATTCTATGGAAAAGAAATGAAGGATTTTTTCTTCTTCATTTGCAAGTTCGGAGGCAAAATGATATACAAAGAAAGTTTTCCATAAATTCATTAAGCAAAAGAATTGCCCATCGCTATATATTACACTTGAATACAGTTTTGCCGTATATTTTACATGTTTTGTTTGGATTTTTTTTTATGATTAAAAACCAGACTTTTTTTATGAACAATATTTAAGAAAATATTTATCTATGTTGTGTGTTAATATATACAACATAATATTGTGCTTATAAGACTTATGACTGTGAGGGTCAAATTTTACTCATTTAAAATCACATCTATGTAAGAGTTAGCGGAGAATTTGTATTTACCACTCCCGTTTTCCACGAAATAGAACATAAGAATCTGGAGTCTTAATCTTAAAAAACAAAAATCAACTGATATGACAAATAATACGATTAGCGTAGGACTGAGAGGGTCAGAGCTATATCAGAATGTTACCCCTCCCCCCCCCCCCCCCCCCCCCCCCGTCTTGTTAGAGGTATCTGAAAAATTTGAATTTTCTTTTCCATGAAATAAAGTTGACAAAAGAATTTGGACTTAATCAAAAGCGATTACGATTTCCATAGAATGTCAGAGACAGTTTGTCGACTAGTTCGTTGAAAATTCGGCTAGGCAAGTAAAGTATGTTTTGTAACAAAACAGGGTTTATTCATATTCATATCACACTTACATGTTTTCGTCCTGATATGCATGTAATATTTGCCACTGTACGTAAAACGCACCCCTTTCCCCCGAAATAAAACCAAAAAATCTGGACTTAATCAAAACCGATGCTATTTGGATTTCCATAGATTGTCAGAGACGGTTTGTCAACTAGTTTGTTAAAAAATTCGGCTAAGCAAGCCAGGGGCGGATCCAGCCATTTATAAAAGGGGGGGGGGTGTTCCTAACCTAGGATAAAAAAAAAGGGGGGGTTCCAACTATATGTCCCCATTCAAATGCATTGATCGTCAAAAAAGGGGGGGGGGGGGGTTCCAACCCCCGGAATCCCCCCTGGATCCGCCACTGCAAGCAAAATATGTCTTGTACAGAGCCAAGATTTATTCATATTCATATCACACTTACATTTATAGTTCATATAATATTTAATGAATTTGTTAGCTTTACATGCATGCTCATAATGTTATTATTGTATATATACTTGTATTGTAATATGGAGAAGACTTCATAAGTATGATTTACTTGTGTCTCATCCATTTTGCTGATATTTAGGAAATAAAATATGTTTAAACTAAACACTTACATATTCTCGTCCTTATATGCATGTAATATTTGCCATTGTACACTAAATACAAATACATTTTCATCAATTCTTTTTTATGAAAAGGAGCCTATTTTAAGCACGTTCATCGATTTGACACCCTGTAGTTCATGTTCCTCGAAAATTATAACACATTCCTTCTTTATTTGCAAAATCGCCAAGTGACGGGTGCCACATAAGAAACAGGATCTGCTTACCCTTCTGGAGCACCTGAGATCACCCCTTTTTAGGGTTTCGTGTTGCTCAGTTTTTGGTTTTCTATATGTTGCGCTTAATATACTGTTGTTTGGCCTTTGATCTTTTTTCTCTCGTTTATTTCGGCTGATGTGTTTTTGTCATGACATTGTCAGTTTGGTTAAGATTTTTACTATCCCTTTTGTATCTTTCGCCTTCTTTTATCCATTTTTGTGTATTTTTTTTTCGATTCTCTCCTCCCCCTGCACAGTATAATAGATAGATAAATGAAAACAGAAACCCTTTTCAACAAAAGGAGATCTACAAGTAACTCGACGTGACCGAAATTGTAAATTTCTTCCTCATTAGATATATTGCCCTTAGGGTAGATCGGGTGTCTTCCGCCATCTTAGGGAGCTACCATTTGATTTTTATTGGGAGGCTAGAATGAAATTTGAAAAAAAAGGCAGGACAGGAGTTTATAGTAAAAAAAGGCAGGATGAGCAACTTGGCAAAAAAAAAAGAAGGCAGGATGACAATATATGTAAAAAAAAAGTCAGAATAAACTAATAAAAAAAAATGCTGGACCGAATAGAGTGAAAAATAAAAAGGCAGGACAGAGATTACAACTAAAAAAATAGGCAGGACAAACATTTTTTGTCCTAGCCAGCCCATCCCCCTCATAAAAATCACATGGTAGCTCCCTTATATTCTCATATAGCTCAACACAATCGGTCTAGATCTAAAAAAATATACACATTTTGAGAGAGGAATGTTATTCATATGTAGTACTTTTCATCTTGATGAAGAAAATTATGAGATTTATCTGATTAAAACGACTATTTATTTTTGAATACAGAACGTTTTTTGCATATGTTTTTCAACTTTTCCATATAGGGGAGATAACTCGGATAACATTATTTTTTTGTCGTTTTTTATTTTTTTTTATTTTTTGCCATGGCATTGTCAGTCTGTTTTCGACTTATGAGTTTAAAATCCATTTGGCATATTTCGTCTCTAATGATGGAATGTGTAGGGACTTTATCTATTTTGTTTTGTAGACAGAAAACGATTCTCGTGATCCCAATTTTTATTTTTATTTTCTAACATTGAGTTTTCCATGTATAGTTTATACAAAATCTGACAATACTGCATAACCTGTAGCTTGCAAAAAGCTGTGTGGCCCAAACTTTTTATTATGTTTTTCAAAAAAGAATAAACTACATTTTGGCAAATAATCAAAAAAAAATCTACCGATTTTAATTTAGACCACACTCATGAAAACTATAAGAGAGAGAGAGAGAGAGAAAAACTGTTGACATAAAAAAAAACCATATCTACAAATTAATCAAAGCAATACCAAAATAATTCATGGACTTTAACAATTTTTACAGATTTTTGATTTTTTGATTTTTCTTTGAAAACACATATAGATAGAGAGAAGCTTCAAAGAACTAAGAAAATAAGTGACGGAAATCATTAATTGGCTTCTTATTATAAGTTATAGGAGTCATTGTCCATTAATGAATTTACCAATTTAAAAAAATAAAACATTCTCCGAGTGGATATATACATAAACCTGGGAACTATCTTACTTGGTGCTGAAAAAATGGTTGGCACTGCTGTAAATGATGTATTTTTTTTTAAAGTTGACGATTTAGACTGGAGGCTCTAGGTCAAATTTCATTAGGTTTCATATAGACTTCATGTATGAGCGAAAAGTATACAACAGAATCTACCATACTTTATGTTTGGGTTGGCCCCATGCAGTAGGATTCTTCCACCTATCAATTCTTTTTGTTTTATTTCGTGGAAAAGAAAATTCAAATTTTCAGATACCTCTAACAAGGCCGGGGGTGGGTGTCACATTCTCATATAGCTCTGACCCTCTCAGTCCTACGCTTTTCCGTATTATTTGTCATATCAGTTGATCTTTGTTTTTTAAGATTAAGACTCCAGATTCTTATGTTTTATGTCGTGGAAAACGGGAGTGGTAAATACAAATTCTCCGCTAACTCTTACATAGATGTGATTTATATGAGTAAAATTTGACCCTCACAGTCATAAGTCTTATAAGCACAATATTATGTTGTATATATTAACACACAACATAGATAAATATTTTCTTAAATATTGTCGTTCATAAAAAAGTCTGGTTTTTAATCATAAAAAAAAATCAATACAAAACATGTAAAATATACGGCAAAATTGTATTCAAGTGTAATATATAGCGATGGGTAATTCTTTTGCTTTATGGATTTATGGAAAACTTTCTTTGTATATCATTTTGCCTCCGAACTTGCAAATGAAGAAGTATAATTCCTGTGGATTTTTCCCTCATTTCTTTTCCATAGAATTGCAGTTTCAATTCACATAATTCTGTAATGTTTTACGCATCATTATTGTCTTTCAATTTAACATAAAACGATATAATATTTGTACTATATTCGAAGTCAACACCAACAATCTTCAATTCTGCACAAGTATATGTCATCCTATCATTGTTTTATTTTGACATTACGTTCTGTTTTTATAACTTAACATTTTACTGTTTCATGTCAAGATCAAACTACTTCAAGTTTACATCGTGTAGTTTCAAGTCAACACATTGTATGATAAGCCTCTCGTGACGTCATAATGATATAACATCGTGCTATCTTAGCTCAACAACACGTAATTTCAACTTTACGTCGTGTAGTTTTGAATGAGCATATTGTATGGCAAGCCTATCGTGATATTATTATGATATAACATCGTGCTATCATAGCTCAACATCACATACTTTCAACTGTACGTTGTGTAGTTTTAAATGAGCATATTATATGGTAAGCCTATCGTGACATTCAAATAATATAACAACATGCTATCTTAGCTTAACATCACCTAGTTTGAACTGAAAGTTATGTAGTTTTAAATAAGCATATCGTGTGGTAAGCCTATCGTGACATTCTAATGATATAACAACGTGCTATCTTAGCTTAACACCACGTACTTTCTGCTGTACGTGGTGTAATTTTAGATGAGCAAATTGTATAATAAGCCTATCGTGACATTATAATGATATAACATCGTGCTATCTTAGCTGAACAACACGTACTTTCAACTGTACGTCGTGCAGTTTTAAATGAGCATATTGTATGGCAAGCCTATCGTGATATAATTATGATATAAGATATTGCTATCATAGCTCAACATCACGTTCTTTCAACTGTACGTCGTGTAGTTTTAAACGAGCATATCGTGTGGTAAGCCTATCGTGACATTCTAATGATATAACAACGTGCCATCTTAGCTTAACATCACGTACTTTCAACTGTACAATGTGTAGTTTTAAATGAGCAAATTGTATAATAAGCCTATTGTGACATTATAATGATATAACATCGTGCTATCGTAGCTTAACATTACAAAATTTCAACTGTACGTCCTGTAGTTTCACGTGAGCATCTTTAGCTTAACACGTTGCATCGTGTTGTTTTAAGTCAACAAATTGTATGGTAAACCTTTCGTTTCAATATAGTGGTGTAGCATCGTGTTATCTTAACTTAACATCATGTACTTTCAACTGTGCATCATGGTGTTTTAAATCAACAGATTGCATGAAAGACCAATCGTAATATCACAATGATATAACATCGTACTATTTCAGCTCAACATTTATTAATAACAAGTCAGCACCATACATTTTAGCTATTCATTTTATTTGTTATCATAGCTGTCGATGTGGGTGACTGAGCAGTATCCATCTGCAAGCTAACATCATGCAACGTCAACTACCAATCATGTACTTTAAACCCAACGTTACGTGTACTTGGCATATCATCACAACATCGTGACTTATCATTATACTATCACGACTAAAGCACTTGTCATTGCAAGTCAACATTGCGCAAATTCAACTTAGCATATTGTAATTTAGAGTTAGCATTTTGATGACTCAATTCAACATCACGCTGTCTTAACTTTACATTTTAAGCTTCAGCATAACGTTTTGTAAATCTCTAATATATGACAGCTGAGGCTTTCCATAGCGATGGACTGAGAGGGTCAGAGCTATATGAGAATGTGACCCCCACCCCCGGCCTTGTTAGAGGTATCTGAAAATTTGAATTTTCTTTTCCACGAAATAAAACAAAAAGAATTGATAGGTGGAAGAATCCTACTGCTAAAGGGGGGCAACCCAAATATAAAGTATGGTAGATTCTGTTGTATACTTTTCGCTTATACATGAAGTCTATATGAAACCTAATGAAATTTGACCTAGAGCCTCCAGTCTAAATCGTCAAATTTCAAAAAAAAGAAATACATCATTTACAGCAGTGCCAACCATTTTTTCCAGCACCAAGTAAGATAGTGCCCAGGTTTATGTATATATCCACTCGGAGAATATTTTATTTTTTAAATTGGTAAAGTCATTGATGGACAATGACCCTTATAACTTATAAGAAGCCAATTAATGAATTCCGTCACTTATTTTCTTGTCCATAGTGATTTTCTTGGTTCTTTGCAGCTTCTCTCTATATATATGTGTTTTCAAAGAAAAAGAAAAAAATCAAAAATCTTTAAAAATTGTTAAAGTCCATGAATTATTATGGTATTGCTTTGATTAATTTGTAGATATGTTTTTTTGATGTCAACAGTTTTTCTTTCTCTCTCTCTCTCTCTCTCTCTCTCATAGTTTTCATGAGTGTGGTCTAAATTAAAATCGACAGATTTTTTTTTTAATTATTTGCAAAAATGTAGTTTATTCTTTTTTGAAAAACATAATAAAAAGCTTGGGCCGCAGAGCATTTTGCAAGCTACAGGTTATGCAGTATTGTCAGATTTTGTATAAACTATACATGGAAAACTCAATGTTAGAAAATAAAAATAAAAATTGGGATCACGAGACTCGTTTTCTGTCTACAAAACGAACTAGATAAAGTTCCTACACATTCCATCATTAGAGACGAAATATGCCAAAAGGATTTCAAACTCATAAGTCGAAAACAGACTGGGCTAGGACGAAAAATTTTGTCCTGCCTTTTTTTTAGTTGTAATCTCTGTCCTGCCTTTTTATTTTTCAATCTATTGGTCCTGCATTTTTTTTTATTAGTTTATTCTGACTTTTTTTTTTACATAAATTGTCATCCTGCCTTTTTTTTTTAACTCAAAACTCCTGTCCTGCCTTTTTCTCAAATTTCATTCTAGCCCCCCAATAAAAATCAAATGGTAGCTCCCTAAGATGGCGGAAGACACCCGATCTACCCTAAGGACAATATATCTAATGAGGAAGAAAATTACAATTTCGGTCAAGTCGAGTTACTTGTAGATCTCCTTTTGTTGAAAAGGGTCATTTATCTATCTATTATACTGTTCAGGGGGAGGGGAGAATCGAAAAAAAATACACAAAAATGGATAAAAGAAGGCGAAAGATACAAAAGGGATAGTAAAAATCTTAACCAAACTGACAATGGCATGACAAAAACTCATCAGCCGAAATAAACGAGAGAAAAAAGATCAAAAGCCAAACAAAACTGAGCAGCACGAAACTCTCAAAAAAAGGGGTGATCTCAGGTGCTCCAGAAGGTTAACCAGATCCTGTTTCATATGTGGCACCCGTCACTTGGCGATTTTGCAAATAAAGAAGGAATGTGTTATAATTTTCGAGGAACTCCCCCCCCCCCCCCCCCCCCAAAAAAAAACATGAACTACAGGGTGTCAAATCGATGAATATGCTTAAAATAGGCTCCTTTTCATAAAAAAGAATTGATGAAAATGTATTTGTATTTAGTGTACAGTGGCAAATATTACATGCATATAAGGGCGAGAATATGTAAGTGTGATATGAATATGAATTAATCTTTGCTCTGTACAAGACATATTTTGCTTGCTTAGCAGAATTTCTAACAAACTAGTTGACAAACCGTCTCTGACAATCTATGGAAATCCAAATAGCATCGGTTTTGATTAAGTCCAGATTTTTTGGTTTTATTTCGGGGAAAAGGGGTGCGTTTTACGTACAGTGGCAAATATTACATGCATATCAGGACGAGAACATGTTAGTGTGATATGAATATGAATAAACCCTGCTTTGTAACAAGACATACTTTACTTGCCTAGCCGAATTATCAACGAACTAGTCGACAAACTGTCTCTGACATTCTATGGAAATCGTAATCGCATCGCTTTTGATTAAGTCCAGATTCTTTTGTTTTATTTCGTGGAAAAGAAAATACAAATTTTCAGATACCTCTAACAAAACCGGGGGGAGGGGGTCACATTCTGATATATCTCTCACCATCTCAGTCCAACGCTAATGGTATTATTTGTCATATCAGTTGATCTTTGTTTTTTAAGATTAAGACTCCAGATTCTTATGTTTTATTTCGTGGAAAACGGGAGTGGTAAATACAAATTCTCCGCTAACTCTTACATAGATGTGATTTTATATGAGTAAAATTTGACCCTCACAGTCATAACCGAAGTCTTATAAGCGCAATATTATGTTGTATATATTAAAACACCACATAGATAAATATTTTTTTAAATATCGTTCATAAAAAAAAGTCTGGTTTTTAATCATAAAAAAAAACCCAAACAAAACATGTAAAATATAGGCAAAACTGTATTCAAGTGTAATATATAGCGAAGGGTAATTCTTTTGCTTTATGAATTTATGGAAAACTTTTTTTGTATATCATTTTTACTCAGGAGTTAAATTTCATTAATATTCATCAACTTGCAAATAAAGAGGAAAAAATCCTGGGGATTTGTCCCTCATTCTTTTCCATAGAATTGCAGTACTTCTACGTATCGTTATTGTCTTTCAATTTAACATAAAACGATTTAATATTTGTACTATATTCGAAGTCAACACCAAAAATCTTCAATTCTGCACAAGTACATGTCATCCTATCATTGTTTTATTTTGACTTTACGTTCTGTTTTTTTAACTTAACATTTTACTGTTTCAAGTCAAGACCAAACTTCTTCAAATTTACATCGTGTAGTTTCAAGTCAACACATTGTATGATAAGCCTCTCGTGACGTCATAATGATATAACATCGTGCTATCTGAGCTCAACAACACGTACTTTCAACTGTACGTCGTGTAGTTTTGACTGAGCATATTGTATGGCAAGCCTATCGTGACATTATAATGATATAACATCGTGCTGTCTTAGCTGAACAACACGTACTTTCAACTGTACGTCGTATAGTTTTAAATGAGCATATTGTATGGCAAGACTATCGTGATATCATTATGATATAAGATATTGCTATCATAGCTCAACATCACGTACTTTCAACTGTACGTCGTGTAGTTTTAAACGAGCATATCGTTTGGTAAGCCTATCGTGACATTCTAATGATATAACAACGTGCCATCTTAACTTAACATCACGTACTTTCAACTGTACGTTGTGTAGTTTTAAATGAGCAAATTGAATAATAAGCCTATTGTGACATTATAATGATATAACATCGTGCTATCGTAGCTTAACATTACAAAATTTCAACTGTACGTCCTGTAGTTTCAAGTGAGCATCTTAGCTTAACACGTTGCATCGTGTTGGTTTAAGTCAACAAATTGTATGGTAAGCCTTTCGTTTCAATATAGTGGTGTAGCATCGTGTTATCTTAACTCTACATCATGTACTTTCAACTGTGCATCATGGTGTTTTAAATCAACAGATTGCATGATAGACCAATCGTAATATCACAATGATATAACATCGTACTATCTCAGCTCAACATTAATTAATATCAAGTCAGCACCATACATTTTAGCTATTCATTTTATTTGTTATCATAGCTGTCGATGTGGATGACTGAGCAGTATCCATCTGCAAGCTAACATCATGCAACGTCAACTTCACATCATGTACTTTAAACCCAACGTTACGTGTGTTTAGCATATCACCACAACATCGTGACTTATCATTATACTATCACGACTAAAGCACTTGTCATTGCAAGTCAAAATTGCGCAGATTCAACTAAGCATATTGTAATTTAGAGTTAGCATTTTGATGACTCAATTCAACATCACGCTGTCTTAACTTTACATTTAAAGCTTCAGCATAACGTTTTGTAAATCTCTAATATATGACAGCTGAGGCTTTCCATATCCATACACTTGAACACAAGTTATTGTCTAGAAACTAAAAAATGCTTATTTTTGACCCCTTTTTAGGCCCCTTATTACTAAACGTTTTGGGCAATTACCACAAAACTCAATTCCAGCTTTCCCTTTGCGAAATGGAACCTTGTAGTAAAATTTCAGAAAGATCCATACACTTACACACAAGTTATTGTCATGAAACTAGAAAAATGCTTGTTTTTTGCCCCCTTTTGGCCCCTTATTCCTAAAATTTCGAGGAAATTAACCCCAAAATCAATCCCATCATCGACCCTTTGTGATATGGAATCTTGTAGTACAATGTCAAAGAGATCCATACAATAACACACAAGTTATGTCTGGAAGTTACAAAAATGCTTATTTTCGGCCCCTTTTTGGCCCCTAATTATTTAACTGTTGGTACCATAACCCCCAAAATCAATCCCCACCTTCCTATTGTGGTATTGAACCTTATGGTAAAATTTCATAGAGATCCATTCACTTAAACTAAAGTTAGAGTGCGAAAACCATTGTGTATTCGGACGACGACGCCGGACGACGACGACGCCAACGTCATACCAATATACGACCACAAAATTTTTTTGCGGTCGTATAAAAAGGGGTATGATCATATTCCATGAATTCATCTCAAAACAGGAGTATTTTTTTAAAAGTCCTTCAATGTTTTACTAAAACACACATTATTAGATTCATATGTATACTGTAATGTATTATCAACATCTTTGCGTATTTCCGAATATTTCGCTTGACAGTTATCATGACGAAAGATGACTCAAAACTGCATGCATTCATGGTAGGTTTTAGAAAAAATTGAGCAATTATCCAAAACTGGCGAGAAGGACCTTATTATTTTATTAGAAGTTATAACATAAACTTCTTTCAGATACACCATAATTTATAGATTAAAGTCTTCCCGTCTATGCAAATTTGCAATATTTTTGTTAACAGCAATATATGATTATCACTAAATATATCAGGACATACAAAAAAATATTGAATACGGGTTAAGTATCATGAATATATCATATATATATATAAAACGTCTGAATAATAGTCAATGATCTTTCCCACGAGGGCGTTGGATCGTTACGAGTAACGATACATGTACACAATAAATAAATTATATAAACGCCTAAAAAGTGTACACAACAACACCAATAACAAAAAAAGGATTATTTATAAATATTTCGGATAACAGATATCCTTCATATATATATATATAGACTTCGAATTCCACGGAGTAGGTCTTTAAACGTTTTGATTTTTCCCAGTTAGTGAAACAAATTCAGGGGAAATTTGCCTTATATACGTAGAAAAAACAATATAATTGAAAATTAAACCCATGTCCCCCTCCTCCCCAAGAAAACACGATTTTGCATGCCTACAGATCCTCATCGCTTCCTTCCTTCATATATATATACAGTTTTGTACTAACAGTTACAATCAATACCAGGCGGTGTATTTCATAATACTTGTGTAAGCAGGCACGAACAAATCAAAAGAAATATAATTGCATGAATTCCATGCGTGTAAAAACTGTTGAGTACTTTTCGGAATACACACTAACGAGATTGGGAAATAAGGGTAGAATGAAATTATAAAACTACCCTCTGTTATCTCTTGATTTTGTTGATTATAAGTGATTTTACGAAAGTTACAATGATTGTTAATATTTAGCAATAAACATACGAAATATTACTCAATATAATTATTATTCAATTAAATGGGAGCTAATCTATCCATGTTCTGCGAAACACGCATACATTCGACTGATTTTATATATTTTAGAAAAGTTAAGGTAGCTCTATAGGTACCTTATACTTAAGTATACTCTTAGGAGTTTTCTTAGTACAAGGGGTTTTATGCATACCACTTAAGTTTTGTGGGCGTGACTTAAACCAACTAAGATTTTACTAAGGAAATACTTAGTTTAAGATTTTTTATGCATAACACTTAGGTAAAAAGGGCGGAGTTTCCTTAACTGAAGTGTTTCCTAAGGAAAATCTTAACTTAAGTAGCTTTATGCATACGGGCCCAGATGCACATTTCCAAAAATAAACTCTCTTCAGTGATGCTTGAGGCAAATACATTAGGAAATCAAAATCCTAATCAATTGTTGAATCACTTTCAACCAGAGAAAATTGTTATAAATTCATACTGAACATTTCTGAACAGAAAAAATAAGGATATCTTCATAATATAAACACGGAATTGTCAAGCAAGGGCTTAAGTGGTGGATTAAATGTCCAGCCACCTGTGACCTGTAACCTTCAGAATTGTTAATATATTTTCAAGGCATCCAATATTCGTTGTTTTTTTAAAGTCAGTTTATAATTTTCCAGAATCTGATGATTTTATAATGAACAAACTGGTTCAAGGATACATTTTCATTCAAATTTCAATTTCACAACTTTTTCCTTAGATCGTCCTGAACCTTTTGCAAGGTTTAGGAAACTTGCTGTTTTGCAATCTTAGAACCAATTGAACCTAAAAGAAACATTTGAAAGGCCTTTCTTCTCCAAGCGTCTGTCCTATTTTTTTTATTAGATGCACAAATAGAAATAATTGTACAATACTAGTACTGATTTCAATGTCCATGACATATATCTCTAATCTACCCAAAAATAATACATTAACATTTTCAAAGATCTGTGACAATGAGGTCAAGGTTAGTTAAATCCTGTCAGATGATACTGGCTTGACCGACAGGTACACCTTATTATCATTCCATATTGACTAATGACCCATGAAAGTGAGGTCAAGCTCAGATGATACCGGCACAACTGACATGTAAACCTTACAATCATTCCATACACTACATATAGTTGACCTACTGCTTATAGTATCAGAGAAATGGACCTAGTCATGTAGCTTTAACCTAGCTCACTGATCCATGAAATGAGGTAGAGTTCAGGTGAACCCGGTCTGACAGACATATGTTGCAAGAACCTATATACCAAATATAGTTATCCTATTACTCATGAGAAATTCACACGACAAAAACTATAAAAAAATATAAATCAGTCACTGAACCATGAAAATAAGGTCAAGGACAATAGACATTTGAGACAGAAACTTCGTAACATAAGGTATCTGCATACAAGTTATGAAGCATCCAAGTCTTCTACCTTCTGAAATATGAAGCTTTATACAAATAGCTTACGCCGCCGCTGCAGCTGGATGGTAATCCGTGTCTTGCAAACAAAAACTCCATCAATCAGGCAGGAGGACCGTGAATCTACAAACCATGAGGAAGTTCCCCATCAAGTATGTAATTATTCTATAGATTTCATAATTTATGATAAAATATCATCTGCAGTTATGACAGGTACTCATAATGCTTCATTCTGTCATTACTGTTAACATATATTTTGGGCATTCAAAGGGTCATGCGTTTCTCAGGTTGTTTATGACATCTGTACACTTAACCTGTTGAATGTGTACCTATTGATACTTTTGTCTGGGAGAACATGATTTATTTATTAGTTGTTATTGGCTTTGAACTTGCTTTCAGTAACTTTGAGTACTCTTATTATGTTTTTTGTTTAGCGTTTTCATGTTTAATAGTTTATTTGTGCTTTGTACCGATTTATTGAATTAAGCCATCTGCACCCAATTTTTACTGTTAGTTCTTAAGTTGCGTTGAAACACCACTTTCCCAGGTCACATTATTTGCCTATTCAAAGGCAGGAGCCTGCAATACAGTGGTCGTCATTGGTTCATGTCCGTCATATGTTTTTCATATTTTTATTGTATAAATTAGGCTTTTATTTTTCTGGTTTCACATTTTCATAGCTGACTATTTGATTATACAGTATGGGTTTTTCTCTCATTGTTGAAGGTGTACTTTGACCTGTAATTGATTTATCTTTGGTCATTTGATCTCTGGTGGGTAGATGTCACATGGCAATCCTACCACATCTCCTTATTTTATATTAATACATAAGTGTTTTTTTTGTCTTCAAAGGAGAACAGGACAGACAACACAAGAATAATTCTGCTTAGACTGGTGGAAACATCATACAGAAAATACAATATACTGTTAACTGGTTGGCTAGAATTTTATTTTAATGTCTATTGAACCATAGCAGCTGCTGTGGAGGACTCACTGTAAAGAAAAGAAAATATTATCAAAACTTGATATCATATTTGATTGATTTTTGGTGTTTTAACGCCACTTTTAAGCACCAATTTTGAGCTATTTCGTGGCGGCCAGTTTTTATTGGTGAAGGAAGCCGGAGTGCCCGGGGAAAAGCACCGACCTTCGATAGGAAAACTGACAATCCTAGTCTATTAAGATTGGAGACGAGTGCACCTTGATATCATAACAAATGTATATAATTTCATGGTTTGTACTAAAACATGGCTCTCTTTACATTTCAGTAAGCAATAATACACACAATAAACTGTTATCACAGAGATATGTCTCGCCTTTTTGTAATTTTGATAATGCAAATGTTGAAATTAAAATAGCAATAGTTTAACATGTAAGTTATACAAATATTCAAAGTCGATGAACCATGACTGAAGGTAAATGGCTAAACAATCTCCATGGAAATGAGATGTGCCAATGCTAATACAACTGCATACCAAATACCATTGACTTATTATAAGTCGTTCCCTTTAAACAAACCTAAACACAAACATTAACTTGTAAACTATATAAAGTTTCAAAGTCAATGAACCATGATGAGAGGGTCGGGCTATATAATCTTCATGGAAACGATACTTGCAAATGCCAATAAATTTGCATACCAAATGTCATTGACTTCACATTAGCAGTTCATCTTAAACTGATCTAATCACAAACTGATACATGTAAACTAAGCAAAAGTTTCAGAGTCAGTAGACCATGACTGAGGGGCAGGGCCAAATATTTTCCATGGAAATGAGATGTGCTAATGCTTATACAACTGAATACCAATTAACATTGGGCTACCACTAATGGTTCCCCTTGAAGACCTAATCACAAACTAATACATGTAAACTAAGCAAAATTTTCAAAGTCAATAGACCATGACTAAGGGGGCGGAGCCAAATAATCTCCATGGAATTGAGATATGCCAATGTTTATACAACTGCATACCAAATATCATTGACCTACCACTAGTGGTTCCCCATAAAGTGACCTAATCACAAACTAATACATGTAAACTAAGCAAAAGTTTCAAAGGCAATAGACCATGACTGAGGGGGCAGGGCCAAATAATCTCCATGGAAATGAGATGTGCCAATACTAATACAACTGCATACCAAATATCATTGACCTACCACTTGTGGTTCACCATAAACTAGACCTAATCACAAACTAATACATTGTTGATGCCGCCGCCGGAAACAGCATACCTTTGTCTCGCTTTTTACACCACTAAGGCGCAACAAAAACTATACTAGCATCAAGTATTAGGTGAAGACATGTGTATGTTTGATTTGATTGGTTGGGTTACATCAAAAGTCCCAATTATAGACGGACCAAATTTAAACTTTATCTTGCAACATTTTTATAAATTTGCAAACAATAACATGAGCAAATTTAACAATCCTAATGTGTACAAAATGATGATAAAGTTCAAACTCTTTTAGGTCATTTTTTAGTAGCAACAAACAAAAGAACTATGTCAATTGGACATGCTTTGATACTATATCTGCCCTTCAATTTTTACTTGATAACATTTTTATTCGCTTTGGAGATTCCGTATATCGTCAAGTTATCGGAATTCCAATGGGGACTTACTGTGCACCACTTATTGCGGACCTGTTTTTGTATTGTTACGAGTTACAATTTATGACTAAAATCAGCAAAGACCCATCGAAACAACATCTGATACAAAAATTTAACAATACTTTTAGATATTTGGATGATATATTGGCTCTCAATAATGACGACTTCAGTATGTATACTAAAGAAATTTATCCTGTTAAACTTACTTTAAATAAAGCTAATACTAACAATGACCACTGTCCTTTCCTCGATCTTGATATCTATATCATTAACAGGAAGCTTAATACAAAATTTTATGATAAAAGAGATGATTTTTCATTTCCTATTGTTAATCATCCATTTTTAGATGGTGACGTTCCCTTGTCACCATCTTATGGTGTTTATATATCTCAACTTGTACGATTCGCTCGTGTATGTAACAACGTATTAGATTTTAGCGAGAGAAATTTATGTATTACTGAAAAATTATTACACCAGGGTTTTAGATATCATAAACTAGTCAAATCATTTACTAAATTAATCATCGGTATAAGGACATCATTCGTAAATATAACTCAACATGCAGACATCTTATACGTTCGGGTATTTCACACCCAATCTTTTATGGTAATATTCTTTACAAAGCACAAAACTGTCAGTATTCACCTCAAAAGCTAACAAAACCTTTAAACAGACTTATTAAGAAGGGATATAGTTACGATACTGTTGTCAGGTCATTAAAGATTGCATATTTTGGCTTTAATATTGATTCACTTATAGGGTCTTTGCATCGGAATTAAACATCTTTATTCTAAAACCAGTTGTTGGCATGACACGGGTTATGTTCTTCTCATATATTTTATGATGGTATAATACTAAACCCCTAACAGGAGGGATTGTGCCTGATATTCATATGATGAAGACATAATCTTTCAATCAGTTTAACTGAGGTCTGGAGCTGGCATGTCAGTAACTGCTAGTAGTCTGTTGTTATTTATGTATTATTGTCGTTTTGTTTCCTATTCTGACATCGGACTCAGACTTCTCTTTAACTGAGTTTTACTGTGGGTACTGTTGTACGTTTGTTTTTCTACATTGGCTAGAGGTATAGGGGAGGGTTGAGATCTCAAAAAACATGTTTAACCCCGCCGCATTTTTGAGCCTGTCCCAAGTCAGGAGCCTCTGGCTTTTGTTACTCTTGTATCATTTTTAATTTTAGTTTCTTGTGTATAATTTGGAGTTTTATATGACGTCCATTATCACTGAACTAGTATTTGTTTAGGGGCCGGCTGAAAGACGCCTCCGGGTGCAGGAGTTTCTCGCTGCATTGAAGACCCATTGGTGGCCTTTGGCTGTTGTCTGCTCTATGGTCGGGTTGTTGTCTCTTTGACACATTCCCCATTTCCATTCTCAATTCTATCACTTATCTATTAATTCAATGAATACATACTATTTCCAGTTTGGTGGTAAAACCTTCTTTGTCTTGTAATATCTAGCCAATCTGTGGATTCTGGCTTCTACCAGAATCAGTCTGAACTTGGAGTCCCTATCCTGAAATATAAATTTTTCAGTGTATTTGCAAAGAAAAGAAATAAAGAAATAAAATTGATTCTTCTGAAATAACATGTGATACCTGTATTTTATAGAGTGGTGTAATACATGGCATGTTTAACGATCATATATCTGAATGTACCTCGATTAAGACACTGTATCTTCCTGGATGAAAAGAGAAAACTTGAAAAAACTTCAGGAAATTGTAGAAAGATCACTATTTCTGGAGGAAAATAGATAAAAATCCAGAAATCAAAAGAAAAAAATGTTTAATGAAAATTTTGAAAGGGGATGAAACAGTCTTCTGTGTACTGTATCTGTTCCATCATTCTCGCTTGACAGTTGTAATTATCTAATTTTACAGAATGCTGCAAAAAAGGGGACAGTTTTCAAAAGAAACTTTCACCAAAGAAGTGTTTTTTCAAGGCTTCAATATCTTAGTGTCAAATTATGATTGATATTAAAAATTTATAAATCTCAGTAGTTTTGGTGGCTGAAATTCAATATTAAAACTAATAAATGAATTTTAAAATACCCTATGTGAAATGACCATGGAAAAATTTCTCTCTCATTTTTTGGCAAATTTCAAGAGCATTTGCAGGCCTGTAATGACCAGCGATATTGTTGTCTTTTTTCAAAACTACCTCTGTTTTTTTGGGGGGAAAAATGCATAATTTTTATTCAAATTGGGAAATTGGTTTATTTTTTTTTAAAACCCATCTCCGATTTTTTCAAAACTTGACTGTCTTTTTTGCACAGTTTCATCACGTATATTTTGATTGTCAGACATTTTCAACCTGAAAGGTACTTTTTGGGGAGGGGAAAGAGACGGAAACAATGATACTTAATGCATTGAAAACCACATGTGTTACAAACACCATGATGATTCTGATCAGATACCTGGATCTCAAAAGTGCTTTCATAATATCAAAACAAAAACATCAATACAAAATTTACCTTCAATACTACCATTGCCATCACTTTTGGGAAAAATGTAAAACTTATTGGGAGGAATTTTAAGCCATTTTTTTTAGTAATTGGGAATTTTCTCTAGGGGAAAAAAGCCGAATTTCGGATGTAATTTGAGGCAAACAATATCACTGAATGACTGATATAAAATTCTAAATTTTTCCAGTTCTGGCGTTAAAAGTGAAACCGTTAACCCCATTTCTTAAATGGTCCATTATTCAAACTAATAAAATCCTTTCTATTCTCATTATCATAGCTTTTAGTCTGTTAAAACTTTAATCTCCACTTTCAATATTTAAAATTGGTTTTTGATCTACGGTTTAACTTTTTGATTTGATAAAATAGAATTGATACTCGAAAGAAATTGATAGTCAACACATGAATTGTTTTTAGTGTAAGAATAATGTACAGCTTATCTGAAACTCTGGTCAATTACAAACGTCAAAATCTTATACATGTGTGAAGACTTGAAGATGTGGTTTTGAAGTATTCATACCGACTTCAATCAATTTGAAAACTGAATTATTATCATAAAAACACAATATTTACATTACGGAATACTTTCAGTCAAGCCACATTTTGAGGTAATAGGCTTGACACTATAACCTGGTGAAAAGAACACTTCATGCGAGTTAAATTGTGTGCAGTAATCCATGAGGGATGTGTTCATACCTTCCTATTTCTCTCCATGTGTTTTCTAATGTTGACAGCTTTCTTGATGAGATGATACAGATCCTCTGGAAGGTCTGGAGCCAAACCTTTAGCTTTAAGAATTCTCAAAATTTTGTTACCAGTGACAAATCTGACCTGTGCAACACCATGTGAATCTCTCAGAATAACACCTGTAAAGAAATGTATTGTGAAGACATAAAGGTCATTGGTGGGACACATCTGACCACAACCTTAACATTTTTTGGTACACATATCAACTGTATAATTACTAACTATTTAAGTGATTTCCCATAATACATGTAAATGAATATAAAACTACAACATTGAGTATTATAATTTATGACTACAACACATTTAGTCATAAATAATAATATTGTAAATTCAGAAATTGTTGCAGGCACTTATTTATATTGTGATTTTTGAAGAATTAGCAAAAATGTGAGTTTAATAATTGAGATGTAAGGAAAAACTTCTTACTTATATAAGTGTCATATATCAGAATGCTAGTTCGTATTGATGCAATACTCAAGGAGTCGCAATATTCGCATTAATAAAAACCTCACAATAATTTCTGTACTCAAAACCAAAATAACTAATGCAACATTCTTATGTATTTCAAAATAATTGAGGAACGTTTTAGGTTAAAAATATATACATTTGTAAATTGCATTCAAATCAACTACAAAGAGTAAATATTCTTATATATCTTTAAATAGATGATTGCTTCAGTTTGAAAAATTATACATTGCATTCAACTTAGTTAAAGTACTTACATAATTAAAGGTAAATAATAGTCAGGGTTGTTCCATAAAAATATACATGGGACCCATGAAGGCACTTCCAAATCTCAACTTTGGGTGGGTGTCATCTATGTTTTTGCATGTAGTGGAAATGTAAGTGAAATTTTAATTTGCCTCTATCGGTGGTTACCCCATTTTCAAAATCCCTTCCCTGGGTGCCATGTATGTTTGAATGGAACAGCCCTCACTGTAAACATTGATATCAGTAGAAATAACTTATAATGGAAAGGTTGTTTTTGTACAGAATTCATTTTATTTTTTATCTTTTAATGTTTTTATGATCATTGGATTTTTGTATTATGTTAACCCAACATGTCCTTAACTCATATCTGAAACAACAATGTATAAATTTAACAAATATAAATTCATGCTAGAAAACCAATTTATGTTATATTGTATCACTCCATCCACAGCAATCATCATGGTTCACTCATCAAAATTGTGTTTATACTGCAGCTGACAATACTTATAGAACAAACCTATCTGAGATGGTGTCAATCCCTTCTTTGCCAGCTTGAATATCTGTTCTTGAACATCTTCTGATGTCAGTTTCAACCACTAAAAACAACAAAAATATTAATTTATCAGGATGATATCATAATTTTTCATAACTTGCAACTCCTTCAATACCTTTTGTTTATATTTCTTTTTGTGTTTTTTATTAAAACTAAATGAATACAGACAAGAAGGCTATAAAGACAAACGACCTGTTTTCTGAGCCATGATGCTGATCTGCAAAATTTATTTTGACCTGTGGGAGAGTTCATTTTGACCTGTGGGAGAGTTCATTTTGTTGCCATAAATATTGGTGTGTGTGTCAGAATAGAACATATTTTTTTTAAATTTTAATTCTTGAATTTACATTGTTACCTTAATTTGGTGATTAAAGGTTACTTACTGTTGGAACTGATCTTCTGTATGGAAGTGCTGACTGGGAAATACCCTTACTGTAAAAAGAAACATATTTGTCAAAGCTATCAAATATATCCAGACTGATTACTGGAGTTTAAACACTACATGCTCTATAGAAAAATAAGTGTAAATCATAACAACTGCCATAGTAACCTGAAAGTGACCATCTGAAAGATTTTAACAGGCTAAGTTTACTATTTCACTATATGTGACAAGGGAAGAATAAGTGAATTAATATCCGCAATAGAATTCATTTTTCTTGAGGATTATGTACTCTTTTGATGTTTTAAGGTTCATGTGGACCCTTTGGCTAAAATGGCTGCATTTTCACCTCAAAATTTACTCTGAGTACAGACAAACCTGCGCATCTGGAAAAGTTTTAAGGCATAGCATGCCCTAGATAAATAAACTTCTAATGCATTGTATGTTTTAGAAAATTTAAAACTTAACTGGATTTAGCAGTGCACTTTTTTTCGTTCCTGCAGAAGATGATAAAATTAACAAACAGTTGAGTTTCACTTGATATGGTCCACTCAGGTACACAGTTTAAATCACCAATTATTGTCAGGTATCTATTGTCCATCTATTGTCCATGTCAATCAAAACAGTTCACTTCAATTATTACCTGTGGGGAAGTTCTCAAACCACTTTCCCAACTTAGTTTATTTTGGCACCTTCTGGAGGAATGAAAAAAAGTGCACTGCAAAATCCGGTTAAGTTTTTAATTTTCTAAAACATAAAATATATTTGAATTTTATTTATCTAGGGCATGCTATGCCTTAAAACTTTTCCAGATGCACAGGTTTGTCTGTACTCAGAGTAAATTTTGAGGTGAAAATGCAGCCATTTTAGACGAAGGGTCCACATGAACCTTAATGCTAACCATATGGAAATTTTATAGAAAATCCACAGCCTTTCCCCATGTACTCTTATATTTGACAATCATGTACTAAATAGAATGAGGATTACTGTATGTAGTAGTGCTAGCAATGACTTCCCGAAAACAAGTTTTTAAATAAAGATATTAATAGTTAAAACAAGTACAAAAATATGAACCAATTCAGGTACACCTTCTAGGGTGTGCTTGACTTTGATGACTCAGTACAAGGTTTTGGGATTGTCAATGTTGTTTTTAGCGCTTTTTGTAAGCAATAGACACTAGTACACCATGGATTAACTTGTAAATAATCTGTTTCAAATGTTATAACGAAAGTCTGTAATAAAGTCTTTGATTTTTTTTAGAAGATTTTGGATTGAATCGACACAAAATCCATATTTACACACTTACACAATAAATATAATTTCAGTGAATAACAATTCCCTTTTGCATATGTACAAAATGGTATGTCTTTTTTATTCTGTATTGATGCCTTTTCGATATTGTTACACTTTGAAAATTTTGTAATACAGTGCTACACTACAGGAGGGGTTCTAAACTTAAACACAAAATGGATGAAACTCATATATACAGGTGGAACCAGGCTTGAAAAACTTTTCCAGTTGCACAAGTTTGACAATAATTTTTGAAGAAACATGGCCATTTTTAACCGAAGGCGATAATGAAGTAAGCTTAAACTCATACTATCTTTTAGATTTCATTAAATTGACGTTATATGTCTCTGGTTTTACAAATGAAAATGTTTCCAAAGATTATCAAGCCCCCCTTTTTTTCGAAAAAATATTCGATACTTTACATTGCCTTCAACACGGTCTGAAAACAACTTTAACTTACAACACAATTACCAAATAAATAAATTTAATGTGGGATTTTTAATGATCAGGTGTTAAATTTGTCATACAGATAGACCGTAGGCTTTCCGTGACGACTTCCTTTTCTTTGTATTAACGTTTTGTAACATAAAAATAAGAAAGATAGTTTGATTTTGATTAAAGGCTAGTTAAAATTAAAAATTTTGTTCTTTACTATTTCTGATATAGTCTGATAATTAATTATTTATTCTAGTTTTTCATATACCCAGGATTGTGCATGCGACCCATGATGGCAGCGTGGTTGTAAAAGACCCGGATGAAGAAGGAAGTTGTACAAGAGGGATAACTCTATTCTACTTTCATTTTCCCACACACAAGGCAAACTCATGTTTAGGCTTTTTACATCAAGATCGCTATTTGATTCATCGGTTATAATTTCATCCATTATTAAGATGACAGCAAAAGTAATTAGAATATGGAGAAATTATACCTATTCGTATATTCTATCAATGTTAAAATATTGTCATAGACTGGAAGGTTTGAAAGAAGGATTATTATTTGATGCATTCATATGTTGTAAACAATTACATATTTCTAATGTAAATACATGGTACTCTAGTATAGATTATATTCAGAGAGAGATTGATTTACCAAATTTTGACCAATCAATTGGTTCTTTATGTCAGTATGTTAAAAATAAACTATGTGAAAGTTATTTAACATTTTGGAATAGACTGAAGTATCAAACAATTAACTCTGAAAAAGGGAAGCTTGGTACTTATTTTTCTATAAAAAATTGTTTTAAAAAAGAAAAATATTTAGAACTACAGGATTTTAAAAAAAGACAGTCAATTTGTAAATTAAGAATAAGTGCTCACTCTTTAAAAATTGAGACAGACAGATATTCAAAAAAATATATAGAAAGATCTGAGCGTCTTTGTTCAAATTGCTCACTTGGTAAAGTTGAAGATGAGCTTCATTTTTTGTTAGAATGTCCTCTTTATGATACTCAAAGGGAAGACTTTTTTCAATACATATCTGACAATTGTTATAATTTTAAAAATTTAAATAAATCTTCTAAATGTTTATGGCTCTTGACTCAAGAAAATGTAACTCTTATGGAAAAACTGGGCTGTTATATTTGTGACTGTTTTGAATTAAGGAGATCAGGTATGCATATTGACACTAAGTCAAGTAAATGATTTGAGAATGAATGCATATGATGTAATTTTATTCTTTTATTCAAAATATATGTGGTTTTTGGCTCTGATTCTGACCAATGCTAATATACTAAACATATATTTTCAAGTGACTATTATTGTTGTTGTTACCAATTATGTAAATCAATTGTATCTGATTTTATGCCCTTTATGGGCCCTGTAATTTGAGAAATAAAAATATTTTATTCTATTCTATTCTATTCTATTCTCTTTTTCAGATATTTCTTGTTTTCTGAAACACAAAATGCATTTAACTTTTATGTATCTAGTCACAGGCACTTGTTTTCTATCCATGGCAAGGTCAATTATCCCTATATATTGGGTTTCACGTGGTGTGTAATGTAAGAGTGGAATATCAAAGTGTCAAAAGAGAGAAAATTGGTTGATAAAAACACAGCTGGGAACACCAAGAAAGATGACTGACGAAGAGTTATGGGAACTTTTTTTACCTTATCATATATTTCTGATAGTTTCCCCGACCTATTCACATATTTTCAACCTTGAAAAAGTGACATATTCCAGTGGCACATCCTATCACCTTGTATATAAGAAGTGGCCCCCACCCCCGAGATCTAGTGCAATGCCGCTAGGACTTAAAACTTTTCAAACTGCACTGGTTTGTCTGTACTCCGACATGCTTTTGAGATGTAAACACAGCCAGTTTAATCTATTTGTTAGGAAGAACCTTAAGACCTTTAAAAAGCATTTTATTATTACTGACACAGATTCTTAGTAGAACAGAATTGAATAGAACATTTTTATTTTCCTAATCATAGGGCTCATTATAAGCATATCGATCAAGTTACAAATACAGACGTCAATACAATATAATTATGATTATTATACATATAACAGACAATAATTGTCCAAAAATAAAAGGTGAGAGTCAGTTAATACAAAGGAGGATACCTCCTGGACCACCTCAGATATTCATAACTTAGTGTTAATACCATATATTTATATATATATATATATTATTTTGTTTTTTAAATATTTTTTTTTGTCTTTTGTCCATCTTATTTCAAATAAAGAATTAAGATAATTACTGAATTCTGATATAAATTGCATGTCATCATTTGACATTATCCAGATCAAAAGATCATCTTAATGCACAGCAATGTCCTCAAGTTATGAAAATTTATGAAAAATGTTATTAAGATATTAATACAACCATTTTTCCTTGAATATCAAATATTTTTTTCATAACGACCTCTCTCAATTCTGAGACTGTGGTTACTTAGTCTAAATCTACATAATATGAATCTCTTTTGTTGGTATTTGATATTAACAAAATTTTCAAATTCAAAGCAGAGTTTGAAATTAAAATAGGTTTTTAATTTGCTGTGCTCTGACATCATGAGACATGGAATCTCTTATTATTAATAGGTGAAGCAATAACTTCTGAGATAATGGTACCCTTAGTTAAGGACTAGCAGTTCATCAGCACTGAGACTAATATGTGTTGTAGAAGCCTCAGATCAGCACTAGTATCTACCCAGTTCTAAAGTGAAAATTAATTTAATAAATTTTTCAATTCAAACTATTTGATTGTTTACTCAGCTGTAGCATGTTCTAGTTGTAACAATATCTAAAAAATATTTTTAGAATATTTTGCAAAACATCATAGAAGTAAACAAATATTTTTACTGATTATTGTATCACCTGACTGTACTAAAGTTAATAAGATATTTTGGGAAGACATTTTTATTGAATGTTTTAGAAACGTTTTACTGAAATATTTGTTTTAATATTTTAATAACATAATTAGGACGTTTTCAATGTCCATTGAAAATATCAGGACAATATATCATAAACATCTTCATGAATTCCCATAGTCCTTTCTAATGTCACGAAAATGTTTTAAAGATATCATCAAAATAATCTGAATTTTTTTAGGCATGATCTATTAAAAACATTTCTAAATAATGTGAACTGAATATCCAGGATATGTTGTAGTTATGAACTATATTATGATAAATGTTTTTATCGCTATTTTGTGTATTTTTCCTTTGATCTTTTTTTTTTGCGATAATTTTTTATATCATTCTACTTGCTTGAGATAGAAAATTATTGCTAGAAACTAATTTCTTTAATTTAAACTTTTCTTACCCGGTGCAGTTATGAACAAAAACAATACGCAATTAAACAACTGCCTTCTACCTCATAGGTTTTCAGTGGACAAAACATGGTTCTCTGTTTAAATAATAATAATGTCAATAAATTCTTTATTTATACAAAGGGTGAAAGGATACATCAGGTATAAGTCTGCACCCTCTATCATCAATTTTAGCATTAAAAAGAATATGAACAACATCTTTTCTGTATATAATTCCAAAATGGCTTGTTGTAACATTCTTTAAATATTAGCTTTTTTTATTTTTTAAACATAAAGAGAATACCATTTAAATGCAATGTGTCATAGATATTTCTTTTTCATATAAAAAGCAGACTTTACACAGATATTAGATAAAAATGGTTTTTTTAATGTTTCTTTCATCATGTCCGTTACATCTTACATATATTTAATATGATATATTAAGAAAAAATGTTAATAAAATATTATTTTTTGTCATTCACATAAAATGATAAATGTTCTGACAGAAGATTATATCTATAAACATTTTAAATCATCAGAATAAATATTATAAAATATTTAAGAAAAACATTTTAAAAAAAACACAATTTAACATTTTGATGAAATATATCTTTACAAAAATAGTATTCATATATATTTTTTGACGTTAAAAAAATATCCATAAAAAGTGTTTTGGCAATATTTTAGGAAAACATAAATATAACCCGTCTAATAATACCAGGAAAATATTTGTGTTAGCTGGGTAAACATCAAATATACATTTAACATTTAAACAAAGAGATTGGACTTAAAAGTCCAGATTATGTCATCTAGTTCTATCATTAAAACTAGAATAATTTTAAAAGGATTTAAGAATTTTACTACTTTTGCAAATCCAGGAGACAAATATAATAACCTTTATTAATACCTCTTCCTTTTACTGGTATGAACTCCACACAACAGAAGTACTGTCACTAACTTACATTTACCAGCATGACCAGTGGCGGATCTAGAAATTTTCATAAGGGGGGCCCACTGACTGATAGAGAGGGGGACCACTCCGGTCATGCTTCAGTGATTCCCTGAATAATTAACCAAATTTTTCCCACAAAAGGGGGGACCCGGGCACCCTGCTCCCCCTCTAAATCAGCCCCTGTTTACAATACAAAATACATGAACTTTATCTTCAATTTTTGGGGTTCAATTGTTCCTGAAGAAGTTCTATCTAGAAAAAGACCAATTTTTATAAAGTATTATTTTCATTTTCTAGCACTTGGTTGATACAGCTGTTGGTAGACTGTAAGTCCCTGAATGTATCAGCTAATGATAATCAGTGCTTCAATACTGGCATGATTTATATAACATATCATTCTTAAATTCATTGATAAATTAGAAGAAAAATAAATTGAAAAGCATAATCTAAGGTTCCAACTCCCATTGGACAAAGTTGACCATTGATAAATTTGGCTATTCTTTTTAGGTCTATTTTGGTCATATAGCTCTCAACATGTTCAGACTTTTGCACATCATTCATTGGCTTTAATTTTTGAGTCCCAGCATTTCTGATGAAAAAACATTTCAGATGCACCAAATTTATGGTCATTTATCCACTTATTATACCCCACGCAACGAGTGATACAATTTTTTTTTCTTACACTTATTTTATTTCTCCAATGACAATGTGGGGACGTGGGGTATGTGAGCGCGCTCACTAAGGTTCTTTCATTTTAATTTTGAGATGAATATATGCAACAACTAATTTATGTAAATATTGAAGGCATATAGTATTCCCTGTTGTCCCACCTTGCAGAGCCTACCTTTGGTACTTATTGTTAATAGTTTCTCGTCCATGAGATGCATGATAATTGCCACTGGATTTTAAGAAAACAACAATCAATCAATTGTATTGTATTTAGTAGATAAAGGGTTTTTTCTTACTTTTGCTCATTTAAAACATATCAAAAATATCTAAACAGAAATTTTGATTACATAATACCCTTTATATTTACATGTTGAATTGAATTGTTTCGTATTTTTCATGTTGGGGCCTTTTATAGCTGACAATACGGTATGGATTTTTCTAAGTGTTTATGGCTGTGTGGTTGCCTATAATTGCTAGCATCCACTTCATTTGAACTTTGGTGGATAGTTGTCTCACTGGCAATTATGCCACATCTCCTTTTTTATATGTATATATATAGGATAAATGAATTTTTGTCTGTTACAGATTTCTCATTTCATGTCCACTTTAAAGTGGAATACAGCAGATACCATTCATAGGAGGTTGTGTTAAATTTTAAATTGATTGTATATAAATTATGTGAGAAGTTAATCAGTTACAACTTTTTGGCATTAATAAAAGGAGATGTAGGTGTAAGTCATGAGACAGCAACACAACAATACAGATAACCATGAGGCATCTAGAAGTATAATATTTCATAGACATTCAGAGCTTTTCACAAAGATGATAAATGATTTAATGGAAAACAATTATATATTGGAACCATATGATGCTGAAAATAAAAAAACTTTTTATTGTTATTCTCTTCATCATGTTCATTTCACTATGAGGGAATGTGTTCTTTTGTTAAAAAAAAATGAATAATTATACTTCATTTACAACACATTATCAGCAATGATGAGGCAAATTTAAACTATAACTTGTCCTTATGTTGTTATCCCCCAAAACGTTTCATGAATATTGTACCCAGCTGATAACTAAGTCCCTCCCATTGATTGACTCTTCCACTCGCAATGTTTATGTTGCCATCATAGAGCAGCAAAATATATTAGCTGACTTGTTTGGGTTAATGATAAGTTTGACTTTTGTAAATGTAATGAAATGGGAGATAACTCTAACATGTCTAAGTTAAATTATCACAGAAAATTTAAATCCCAGTTTATTTTTAGAAATGACTGAATCAGTTTTTTGATTAAACCAATATTTTTATTGTTGAAAATTTCATAACCAGGAAGTTTGCCTGCAAACTTTACTCTATTTTTTAGTTGTTCTAATATCTGTTCTACTTGAATTATATGATGTCAGGAGTTGTAATGTATAAACCCTCTGTAAGTCTATTTGGTTTACATGAACATTATAATGTTGGTTTTTTTACTAAATTTGACGTTACAAAAAATGTAGATATTCTTAACAAAAATCAAAATTATATGGTAGGAGAAGCTATATATGCATAATGGTGGTCTTTTGAATACAATTCAATCTATATTGATTAGAGATGTGGGTCAAATCAAAATTTTACAAAAGTTTGCAGTTTTATATCAAAATACTTAAATTGTCCACATAAAATTTTTATTTTATGGAAATATCTAAAGCTGTTTAAAATTGTTTTAAGTATATGAATTATGATGTACTTACTTACTTAATCCTCTTCGTGCTTTGATGCACATAAGGCCAACACTAGCACTCTCCATAACACTCTGTCTTGTGCTTTCTTCTCTACTTCTCGCCATGAATTATGATGTAGACTCTTTAATTACAAATTCCAGTCAGATTTGACATCTTTAAGCTTTTGATTCTGTGATTGAAGCAATTTAATTCTACCTTTTTTGTAAAAAAAGGAGACAAGACCATCCATTAAGTTGTTTTACTACAAAGAATACTGTAAATTCAGAAATTATTGGAAGCTCCTGTACAAAATTATAAGGCGTATTACGCCTGGAAATCTGGCGTAAACCAGGCGTAAGTGGTAGTTACGTGTCCAGATCCAGGCATAATGGAGCAGGAAACGTAAATTTGTAGCATTTACAGGCGTAGAAAAAAGTGGTAAACCTGGCGTAAATTGAAATAAGCCAGGCGTAAATTTTCTAAGGGTGTAAAACTGTTGGAAAGGCGTCAATCATTATACCCATAATGCTTTGTTTAAAGGATCATGGGGAAATGTTTTCAAAATTTTGCTCTCTGGTAACTTGCAAGAGTTGGAAATATGGCAGCTTGATATATTCAGGGGAAATTAGCTAAGATTTAGTGCTTTTTGAAAGAATTTGAAATTGGAATTATGGAATCAAATTGATGAATGAAAATTGTGAAATGAAAGGAAAGTAGTATACATGGCCATGGTAAATAATAATTATGTGAGTAACTAAGTTATTAATTTTAAATGCAATGTGTCATAGATATTTCTTTTTCATATAAAAAGCAGACTTTACACAGATATTAGATAAAAATGTTTTTTTTTAATGTTTCTTTCATCATGTTCATTATATCTTGCATATATTTAATAATATATATTAAGAAAAAAATGTTAATAAAATATTGTTTGGATATTAATAAGAATTTTTTTGTCATTCACATAAAATGATAAATGTTGTGACAGAAGATTATATCTATAAACATTTTAAATCATCAGAATAAATATAAAATATTTAAGAAAAACATTAAAAAAAAACACAATTTAACATTTTGATGAAATATATCTTTACAAAAATAGTATTCATATATATTTTTTGACGTTCAGAAAATATCTATAAAATATTTTTTGGCAATATTTTAGGAAAACATAAATAAGACCAGTCTAATAATACCAGGAAAATATTTTGTGTTAGCTGGGTAAACATCAAATATACATTTAACATTTAAACAAAGAGATTGGACTTAAAAGTCCAGATTATGTCATCTAGTTCCATCATTAAAACAAGAATAATTTTAAAAGGATTTAAGAATTTTACTCCTTTTGCAAATCCAGGAGACAAATATAATAACCTTTATTGAAACCTCTTCCTTTTACTGGTATGAACTCCACACAATAGAAGTACTGTCACTAACTTACATTTACCAGTGGCGGATCTAGAAATTTTCATAAGGGGGGCCAACTGACTGCTAGAGAGGGGGCCCACTCCGGTCATGCTTCAGTGATTCCCTAAATAATCAACCAAATTTTTCCCACAAAAGGGGGGACCCAGGCACCCTGCTCCCCCCTCTAAATCAAATTATGTTTTCAATACAAAATACATGAACTTTATCTTCAATTTTTGGGCTTCAATTGTTCCTGAAGAAGTTTTATCCAGAAAAAGACCAATTTTTATAAGGTGTTCTTTTCATTTTCTAGCACTTGGTTGATACAGTCGTTGGTCGACTGTAAGTCCCTGAATGTATCAGCTAATGATAATCAGTGCTTCAATACTGGCATGGTTTATAACATATCATTCTAAAATTCACCATTGATAAATTAGAAAATAAAAAATTGAAAAGCATAATCTAAGGTTCCAACTCCCATTGGGCAAAGTTGACCATTGATAAATTTGGCTATTCTTTTTAGGTCTATTTTGGTCATATAGCTCTCAACATGTTCAGACTTTTGCAAATCATTGGCTTTAATTTTTGAGTCCCAGCATTTCTGATGAAAGTAACACCAGAAAAAACATTTTAGATGCACCAAATTTATGGTCATTTATCCACTTTTTTTAATTTTGAGATGAATATATGCAAAAACTAATTTATGTAAATATTGAAGGCATATAGTATTTCCTGTTGTCCCACCTTGAAGAGCCTACCTTTGGTACTTATTGTTAATAGTTTCTCGTCCATGAGATGCATGAAATAATTGCCACTGGATTTTAAGAAAACAACAATCAATCAATTGTATTGTATTTAGTAGATAAAGGGTTTTTTCTTACTTTTGCTCATTTAAAACATATCAAAAATATCTAAACAGAAATTTTAATTACATAGTACCCTTTATATTTACATGTTGAATTGAATTGTTTCATATTTTTCATGTTGGGGCCTTTTATAGCTGACAATACGGTATGGATTTTTCTCAGTGTTTATGGCTGTATGGTTGCCTATAATTGCTAACATCCACTTCATTAGAACTTTGGTGGATAGTTGTCTCATTGGCAATCATGCCACATCTCCTTTTTTATATGTATGTATAGGATAAATGAATTTTTGTCTGTTACAGATTTCTCATTTCATGTCCACTTTAAAGTGGAATACAGCAGATACCATTCATAGGAGGTTGTGTTAAATTTTAAATTGATTGTATATAAATTATGTGAGAAGTTAATCAGTTACAACTTTTTGGCATTAATAAAAGGAGATGTAGGTGTAAGTCATGAGACAGCAACACAACAATACAGATAACCATAAGGCATCTAGAAGTATAAATGTTTCATAGACATTCAGAGCTTTTCACAAAGATGATAAATGATTTAATGGAAAACAATTATATATTGGAACCATATGATGCTGAAAATAAAAAAACTTTTTATTGTTATTCTCTTCATCATGTTCATTTCACTATGAGGGAATGTGTTCTTTTGTTAAGAAAAATAAATAACTATACTTCATTTACAACACATTATCAGCAATGATGAGGCAAATTTAAACTATAACTTAATTGTCCTTATGTTGTTATCCCCCAAAACGTTTCATGAATATTGTACCCAGCTGATAACTGAGTCCCTCCCATTGATTGACTCTTCCACTCGCAATGTTTATGTTGCCATCATAGAGCAGCGGAATATATTAGCTGACTTGTTTGGGTTAATGATAAGTTTGACTTTTGTAAATGTAATGAAATGGGAGATAACTCTAACATGTCTAAGTTAAATTATCACAGAAAATTTAAATCCCAGTTTATTTTTAGAAATGACTGAATCAGTTTTTTGATTAAACCAATATCTTTATTGTTGAAAATTTAATAACCAGGAAGTTTGCCTGCAAACTTAACTCTATTTTTTAGTTGTTCTAATATCTGTTCTACTTGAATTATATGATGTCAGGAGTTGTAATGTATAAACCCTCTGTAAGTCTATTTGGTTTACATGAACATTATAATGTTGGTTTTTTTACTAAATTTGACGTTACAAAAAATGTAGATATTCTTAACAAAAATCTAAATTATATGGTAGGAGAAGCTATATATGCATAATGGTGGTCTTTTGAATACAATTCAATCTATATTGATTAGAGATGTGGGTCAAATCAAAATTTTACAAAAGTTTGCAGTTTTATATCAAAATACTTAAATTGTCCACATAAAATTTTTATTTTATGGAAATATCTAAAGCTGTTTAAAATTGTTTTAAGTATATGAATTATGATGTACTTACTTACTTAATCCTCTTCTTGCTTTGATGCACATAAGGCAGACACTAGCTCTCTCCATAACACTCTGTCTTGTGCTTTCTTCTCTACTTCTTGCCATGAATTATGATGTAGACTCTTTAATTACAAATTCCAGTCAGATTTGACATCTTTAAGCTTTTGATTCTGTGATTGAAGCAATTTAATTCTACCTTTTTTGTAAAAAAAGGAGACAAGACCATCCATTAAGTTGTTTTACTACAAAGAATACTGTAAATTCAGAAATTATTGTAAGGTTTTTATAAATGCGAATAATGTGACTGGGTGAATATCCTAATAATATGAACTTGCATTCTGATATCTGATACATATATCTGTTTTCAGATTTTCCTGAAATCGCAATAATTGATCTCACCTTGTTTGTCCGTTCTTCAAAAATCTCATTAATAAATGCATGCAGTGATTTCGAAAGGAGTAGGTCCGGTAAGACCCCTTTTCGGCCCCAAAATATTGCATTTTTACAAATATGTTGAAATGTAAACTTTAAAGCTATTTATTGGAAAGAAGAATATGTATGTTCCATAATTATGGGCTGTTTTTTTACAATACAATGCACATGTATCAGGTACTAACATCATAAGTTCATGCAATATTACTGAAATCTTCACAATTTTAGCATTTTTGCTAATTTTAAGAAGGTTTTTGTCGGCCTGCGACTTTTGTCGCAGAAAGCTCGACATAGGGATAGTGATCCAGCGGTGGTGGCGGCAGCATTAGCTAACTTCTTAAAAGCTTTATATTTAAGAAGGTGGAAGACCTGGATGCTTCATACTTTGTATATAGATGCCTTATGTTACGAAGTTTCAGTCTGTCACATATCCATTGTCCATGACCTCATTTTCATGGTTCAGTGACTACTTGCAAATAAGTTAAGGTTTTTTGTAATGTTAATTTCTCTCTTATAATGAGTAATAGGATAACTATATTTGGTATGTGCGTACCTTGCAAGGTCCTCATGCCCATCAGACAGTTTTCACTTGACCTCCACCTCATTTCATGGATCAGTGAACAAGGTTAAGTTTTGGTGGTCAAGTCCATATCTCAGATACTAGAAGCAATAGGTCTAGCATATTCAGTGAATGGAAGGACTGTAAGGTGTACATGTCCAACTGGCAGGTGTCATCTGACCTTGACCTCGTTTCATGGTTCAGTGGTCAAATGTTAAATTTTTGGTCTTTTTTTCTAATACTGTATGCAATAGGTCAACTATATTTGGTGTATGGAAATATTTTATGATGTACGTGTCAGTCTTTTTTATTTGACCTTGACCTCATTTTCACAGTTCATAGCTCAGTGTCAACTATATTTGTTGTATGGAAGGATTGCAAGCTGTACATGTCTGTCTGGCATGGTTCATCTGACCTTGACCTCATTTTCATGGTTCATTAGTCAACGTTTAGTTTTCTTGGTTAAGTCTGTATCTTAGAAACTATAAGCAATAGGTCAACTATATTTAGTGTATTGTATGATTGTAAGGTGTATATGTATTTCTTGTTTGGTTTATATGACCTTGACCATGGATCATGTTAAGTTTATGTGATAGTTGTAGTAAAGCTTTATATTTAGAACTATCAACATAATATCAATGATTAGTAAAGAAGGCGAGACATTTCAGCGTGTGCACTCTTGTTGTCTAAAATGGAAGTGGCCGCATTTGTGTTCAGTCTTAATATTTAAATATATGTTGTATTTAATGATGATTCATAACATATATAAAGGTTGAGACTGAACACCAATGCGGCCACTTCCAGACAAAAACCATCTTTTATGGCATATTTGATAGATTTTTCATACTCGAGCTTGAATTTGAGCGTCTTTCATGACCGAATCAGTTCAAATCTTTTACATAAACTAATTGAATCGACTGAAGAGACACTTCAGTGTTAAAAAAATGTGAAAACTCTCTCATCAGATGTACTTCGAATTTTAGGCAAAAACTAGCCTTTACCGGACCTTCTCCTTTACATAAAAAATAAGAAGATGTGGTATGATTGCCAATGAAACAACTCTCCATTAGAGACCAAATGATGCAGAAGTTCACATCTATATGTCACTGTACTGCTTTCAAAACCCATACTCCATAGTAAGTTATAAAAGGCCTCAAAATGACAAATGTAAAATAATTCAAACCAGAATTATAGTATGTTGAACATACATTTTCAGGATATGAAAGCTCCGAGTTCTAGTATGCCACAGTTCAGGGAAGATTTTGCCAAATCTAAACATATTGTGGTCTTAACAGGGGCCGGAGTCAGTGCTGAAAGTGGTGTGCCTACATTTAGAGGAGCTGGTGGTTACTGGAGGAAATGGGAAGCACAGGTAAAAACCATACAATAATATGAGATCTTGAAATTGATAGGGCCTCAGTGGCCTAGTGGTCTAAGTAGTCCAACTACTGTATTACTAGCCTGTCAACACTGAGGTTGTGAATTCAAACCTTCACTGGACTCCAATCTTAATTGACTAGCACAGCAGTTTTCTACGAAGGTAGTTGATCTCTCTAGGCACTCCATCTTCCTCCGCTACTTGCTAAAAATGCCTTTATTTCATACCACTTAAAAATAACAGTATTCAACTCTTACAGATTTTAGAAATAAAAAATCTGCATTATTATAGGATTAATCGCCTTTTTAAAGGAATTTATTGGTGTATTAACTTGACCAATTCACTCACAAACAAATAAAAGTCCTGATATGTTTGTGAGTGACTTGGTACAGTTTATACACCAATATATTCCTTTAAAAAGGCGTTTAATCCTTATAATTCTTTAAAATTGGAGATAAGGAATTTATTTTTCCACACTCGTAACCTCTATCACACGTAAATTGTATATTTGTGTCATTGAATAGGCCTGGCGCATGAATACATTTGTTGGTTAAATTTGTACTCCATGAAATTTGCAATCTGATAAAAAATAAACTACAGAAACTCTTATTATCATTCAAACGAATGTTTTGTGTTTATTATTTAATTTAACTATTAAGGCCTTATTAACGCAAATTGAAAATAAATTTTGTTAACGTCGATCTGGATTGTGTCATTATCACCGCCATCTTGATTACATTGGTTACGAAAAGAAGTTCGGTCAACATTGTCTATCGAAAAATAAACAACGTCAAGAACAACTACCGGAAGTCCTCTCAACCAATCATATCAACGTATTCTCTAATATGCAAATCATATAAGAATTATTCACCCATATTGTGATTTTTTTCAAAAGAATAATCGTTTGCAC
The DNA here is from genome assembly GCF_021869535.1 of Mytilus californianus. NCBI lineage: Eukaryota > Metazoa > Mollusca > Bivalvia > Mytilida > Mytilidae > Mytilus > Mytilus californianus. Next base: position 67,469,475 of record NW_026262712.1, read on the forward strand.
AAAGTACACAAACAATGCAAAAAGAAATGTTGATTAGTTATGTAAGCAGATCTAGTAATTGTATAATCTTGTATTATTTTTGTACAGCACATGTTGTTTTCATACAAAATGAAAGCATATGATGGAATCAAGTGATTTGACTTTCAGCCAATGAAAGATCACCATTTGTATTAATTAAACACCTACTGTCAATATTGTTATTTGTTATTTCCTTTATAGCAATTAGCAACACCAGAGGCATTTCAAGACGATCCATCATTGGTGTGGGAATTCTATCACTATAGGAGAGAAGTCATGGGTACCAAAGATCCAAACAAGGTATTTGATTAAGAATAAGAATAGCAGCAGATCCCCTCAATATTTTTGGTTGGCCCCTGTTTAATTGTGAAATGGTTCTTGTTGGTCATTGTATCATTGATAATGGTGTCATCTTTGGTATTTACAAATTTAATTTTGTGTAATCAACTCTGCCTACAGATTCAGTCGAGACCCTCATTCTTTCTATAGTGTTTGTTTACATTAATGATGTTAGACTCGTTTTTTTGTACAGTGTCTTTTGAAAAAATTTCCAGATGGTGTACATGTAAACTGTCAATTTTCAAGAACTTTTTGATTTATGGTACAAATTTTTCATTCTTGACTCATATAGTTTTCAACCTGTAGCTAAAATTCAAACTTGAAGAATGTTTTATGAACATTAGAATCGTCCACATCACATTGTTTGGTGAATTTTTGCAAAGATCTCAATAAATGAAATGAAACTTAGTCAGTTTGCAGCAGAGTTCTCAAAATTTAGGCGGAGGGTATCAATTTTTAATGATAATTATGTATGTGTTAGCTTACTTCAATTTGGAGTGTGTTATTTTTCTTCATTTGCCTACCTGTAGAAATCAGTACATCTGACCTTTCTTTACTGGCATGCAACTAGATTCTTCCTTAAGTATATCAAATCCTTGTGTCATTAAACATGCATATGTTCTTTCAGATTACAAATCATAAGTATTGCAACTCTGCTATATCTGAGTCTTTGACCAATTTTACTTTTTTCAATGTTTAACTAATGTATTATGGAATTCTTTTCTAACATTTCCATTTTTTTGTTAAAAAGACTAGCTTTCTATTGAAAAGAATTTAAGAGTTCAATAAAAAATTAATAATAGAGTGATTAACCTTAGTAAATCAAATTTGTTCGAGAATTCTGTACATTTGTATAACAAACCTTTCTAAAATTGTCCGTTAATAAATTTTGAAACTGTTAGAAACTAAGGTTTCAACTCCCTCAGACAAAGTTGACCTTTGAGCCTTCCTGATGATGGTAAATCCAGAGAAGCACTTCGGACGCATGACATTTGTAACTTTTTGTTTTCATTTTTTTTATATACCTACTACACAGTATATGTCAAATGAAAAAAAAATAGACATACTCTAATGATACAGCAATCCAGCTTTTAGAAAAAAACCATTTGTGATTAAATTATTTTATCTTAGCCATGAAAATGAAATACATACTTATTTTTTAGGCTCATATTGCAATAGCTGAATGTGAAAAGAGGCTGAAATCACAAGGAAGGAGAGTTGTTGTAATCACACAGAATATAGATGAACTTCACAAAAGAGCTGGGTCTGAAAATATTCTAGAATTGCATGGTAAGTCCTTAATATATAGTTCTCAAAATAAGTCTTTTGGTATATGAATTAAGAAAGAGTCAAAGGAAAATTTGGAGGTCCTTTTTTATCTGAAATACCAATAAATATCAATATTTTGCATAAAATCATAAAAAACAATTTGCCTTGGTACACCTGCCAAAGATTATATACTCTGTATTGTGGTCAATAACGTCCCCCTTTCCTTGAACCCTGGATCCATTTCTGAATGTTATGACTAAAAGCAGCTAAACTAAAGTTCTGTTTACTCTGTTGATGATACATTTGATTTCTTGTGCCGTCAATGATTTTTGTATCATCACAACCCTGAGGAAATTATATAAACTTTATTCTGCGGAGTACAGGATTCCAAGCATTAACTGTAGTTTACAAGTTAATTAATGATAGAAATATGAATTTATGTCCAGTGTATCATATGACTAAGCCCGATTTACATCAAACACACATAAATTCTTTAAATTTAAGTAATTTTATTAAATACTGTATATGAACTTCATTGATCAAAGCAAGTACACAGACTTGCCACAAGGTGCTTTCAAGGTCAAATACACCAGGAAATGTCTATGGGCTCATATATTTAAAACACACCAGTTATAAACACATCAGATATAGACATTACAACAGAAATTAAATCACAAATCAGAAATATTCACATAACAAAAAACTGTCAATTATGTTAAATAAATATTGGCATAGGGGAATTAACTACAGTATGTAATCATTCTTATTCCATACATTACAATATGTCCTTGGTTTAATTTCAAAATCATACTCTTTGGGAAACTTGTCTACACTATTTATACTGATTTGGGCTCCTTTTTAGTAATTTTTCCACAACCAGTTTTTTTTTTAAAGCTTGTGTGTCCATTAATGTTTTGTAAAATTATAAGACAGTATGAAAATGGATAATTTTGGTACCTGTTACTTACTTACACAAAGCCAGAATAGAGTATTTGTGGGCATAACAAAACCACATGAAACAATGAGGACAGGAAAACATAGAAATAAGTGTTCCGTAGTAAGATAGCCTAAATCTTTCAAGGACATGCAAGAAAGTTAGAGGAATCATATATTTGTGAAAAGTTTTTCACTAGAATTTTGAAATACTTGCTACTGGATGGATGAATCAATTTGTTTGATCTTTAATACAATGTAGTTTTCTGTTTTAGGCAGTTTATTTAAGACCAGATGTACTAAATGTGAAGAAGTTATAGAAAACAGACTCAGTCCTATATGTCATGCATTGGCTGACAAAGGGTAAGCAATTAAAAATAGTTAACACTCATGGTGTTATAAATCATCAGTGGACCTAAATCTGAAAAAGCACTACGGAAGCAAGCATTTGATTTTTTGGAAGGGAAATGAACGTAATGGTTGTGTCGTTGAAGATCTTTTTTATTATCAATATAAGATATTTCTGGGTCTTGGACATTTTACTTTATCTATCTTTTGGTCTGTATCTGTACATTCTTTTTTTCAATTACTCTCAGTCTGGACTTTTGAATTTTTTTTCATTTCCCTTATCTTAAAAAAAGCCTGCAATGAACCATTTTGTTTATTAGCTCCAGCTATCAATACTTGTAAATATGAGTCGGCCTTTCTTGGTCATTTATTCTGAAACTTAAATCAATTTGAAAGAGCTGTAAGACATTATTGTTGTTTGTGTATTGTACACAAATTCTCCTGGGTTACAGACAGAGTTTTATAAATGTTTTAGGTCCTTAATTTTTTTTTAACCTACAAAAGTATATATTGTTATAGTAATTAAAGGTTGACAAACTATTTTTGTAAACATATTTTTGTTCTCTCCAAATAACTATAATAATTTATAATATATTTTGATAGTAGAGAGGATACATTTATCCAGGTTAGCATGCACAAAAAGATGTGGAAAATTGCTGTCTCTTTTTATCATCTGGTGAATGACTTTGCTGTCTACTGATGGGGATGCTGCACATACACTTATAGTATGCATCTGTCCATCTGTCTGTCCACAAAATACTTTTACCCAGAGGCTATAAGATATCTTACTAGGTTAAGCTATTTTTCATACTATATAAACAGTCATTTTAGTTTGGCAATTTTTGTTTGAGTTATAGGACTTTGATCATTCAAGAATAATTGGTATGACAATGAAACCTTGTGAAAGCAACTCTACTGAGTCCTTTATCCAGAAAGCTTTTATAGTGAGTGTTTGTCATTTATGTAGTTAACTGTATCAATCAGTCATTCATTTGATGATTCTTGAGGAAGTTATAGGACTGTATGAATTGCCAAGAATTTCAGGGATAAGTACAAAAGTTTCAAACCATGATGGCAATGTAATCATTGTTTATGTTGTAAAGTCTATTGTTCAAAAAGTTGTCATTAATAAGATGAATCGTTTTATACACATCTCACATTCATCTGTTTTAGAGCACCAGATCCAGAGGCAAAAGATGCCAAAATTCCTGTGGACCAATTACCAAGGTATGTGTACTTAAAAAGTTATTGTCATTCAAAACTTTCACACATTCAGACTAACTTTAGAAAGGATTGATATGTTGGTTAAGATGAAGACACATTTTCACGCACCCACCATAGCAGAGGGGGCATTAAGTTGTACCCTTGTCCGTCTATGTCTGTACGTCCGCACATCCGTCCATACGTTCTTATGTCCCAAAATTGGTTTCCGTTCTCTAACTTTAGTTTGCCTCAACCAAATGTTATGAAACTTAAACACAATGCTTATTACTACAAAACACAGATCAAGTTTGAATTTTGGTGGCTTAACTTATACTGTTTTAGAGTTATGCTCCTTTACAAATGGAAAAATTGCTGAATTTTACGTTTCCATTCTCTAACTCAAGTTTGCATCAACCAAATGATATGAAACTTATACACAATGCTTATTACCACAAAACACAGATCAAGTTTGAATTTTGGTGGCATCACTTTTACCCATTCTAGAGTTAATTCCCTTTACAAATGGAAAAATTGCTGAATTTTTTGTTTCCGTTCTCTAACTTAATTTTGCCTCAACTAAATGTTATGACACTTATACACTTTGCTTATTACGTCAAAACACAGATCAAGTTTGAATTTTGATTGCGTCACTTTTACCATTCTAGATTTATGCCCTTTTACAAATGGAAAAATTGCTGAATTTTTCTTTTCCATTCTCTAACTTTAGTTTGCCTCAACTAAACATTATAAATCTTATACACAATGCTTATTACCACAATACACAGATCAAGTTTGAATTTTGGTGGTGTCACTTTTACTGTTCTAGAGTTATGCCCTTTTACAAATGGAAAAAATTGCTGAATTTTTCATTCCCATTCTCATACTTAAGTTTGCATCAACCAAATGTTATAAATCTTATACACAATGCTTATTACCACAATACACAGATCAAGTTTGAATTTTGGTGGTGTCGCTTTTACTGTTCTAGAGTTATGCCCTTTTACAAATGGAAAAATTGCTGAATTTTTCATTCCCATTCTCTAACTTAAGTTTGCATCAACCAAATGTTATGAAACGTATACACAATGCTTATTTCTACAAAACTCAGATCAAGTAAGAATTTGGGTAGCGTCACTTTTACCATTCTTGAGTTATGTCCCTTTATAACTTTGTATGCAAGCAGGGGCATCATCTGTGTCCCTTGGACACATTCCCCATTTATTTTATGCTGATACAAAGACATGTCAAGTAAAAGTAGCCAGTCAAATGATAACAATAGTTCTGCCTATGACACACTTGCATACGAAGAAGAATTCAGGATAAATCAATTTGTCTCTATTCCTTGAAAAAACCTTTTTAAGTACATGTATTTTTAAGAAATTAAGATTTCATTCTTTTTGTTTTCACATTATGACAGCCTTATCAGTTTATTCTTTAGATGCTCAGATTGTTGTTTAGATTTACAGTGTCAGCCTACCTTAAACCATTATTATTAATTTAAAAAATATACAGGTGTAAAAAGGCCGGTTGTGGAGGACTTTTGAGGCCCCATGTTGTATGGTTTGGTGAAGGTTTAGACCCAGCAGTATTGGATTCAGCTGAGAATGAGCTAGACCAATGTGATCTCTGTCTAGTGGTAAGAATGGTTTTTATATTTTCTTCAGTACAAAAGTACTGTAAATTCAGAAATTATTGCATGCATTTATTATTGCGATTTTTGAAGAATGATCTAAAATGATCTAAAGATTAATTATTGCGATTTCAGTCAAATCTGCATACAGATATATGTAGCAGATATCAGAATGCGAGTTCTTATTATTGCCGTAAGCGTACTTTCATTCCGCCGTGTATTTATTCCGGGTAACTGTTTTTCACTAGAGAATATTGGATGTAAACAGTGTGAAAGCGTCGATCTTGATATCGTTGTTTTGTTTATATAAGACCGGTTTATTGTTTACATAAATAAATGGGTTAAAATTAAAACGATTAATCTGAGCCAATCTAGTAAATAATATTGATGATGATGATGATGATGAGGATGTTTTTATAACTCAAAATACTGTATCAATGATCAGGACATTGAACTTGATATAAACCAAATTTAAAGAGCAGATTTGTTCTTACATAAAGTTTCAATTATAGAAGCATCCTTTGATATTGACTTAGAAGATATGATTTTATAGATTTGCATAGAAATTATTCGTTGATAACCATTATTGCGTTATCGTGTGTTCAAATGAGTACTAATCACTTCACAATTAATGTATGGATCTAAAGCACTTGTGTAACTAATCCCGGTATAAAATAACTAGTGCAATCATTCCGGTACAAAATCACTAGTGTAATCATTCCTTGTTTAAAAACACTAGTGTGAACATTCCTTGGATGAAAACTCTCCACTTTTTACATAAATTAACTATGCAAATTTTAAATACACTAAAAACTATAAAGCCACATTTTATATATCTTTTTAGAACCTTATAATGACGGGTGGATGTTTTACACTGGACCCGGATAGAAAAACCTAGTGAATTTTCGTTGGTGGATATAAATCACTGGGGATTTTCTTCCTCCGGATAAACTACACTGGCAGAATCAAACCACTATTACATACCTACCCAGTAGCATTATGTGTACTAGTCAACACTTATGTTCAATGTATTTAGATACACCTTTTTCTTTAATCCTTTTTAATGGTAGAATGAATATATAAATTACATACCGGGAATCAGTATTATTGCAAACATTTTTTCAATATCTAGTATATGAAAGCATCTATATTGTAAAATTTGGAAGAAATAGGGACAATATCTTTAAAGACATATTTAATGTTTTCCCTCAGATTTTATGGTTTGAACATTTTATTGTTAAAGGTTGGAACCTCTTCTGTTGTGTACCCAGCAGCAATGTTTGCACCCTCAGTAGCTGCCCGAGGAGTACCAGTAGCTGAGTTTAATCCAGAAAAAACCGGTGTTACAAATTCATTAGGGTAAGAATTTATTGTTAACTAATTAGAATTAGTTCTCCGCACTTGCTCCTCATTTTTCGTTAGGTTGTTTATATGTTGCGTGTGGGAAATACTCTAGACACTAGCATGACTCCTATGCCAGTCCAATAACCTAACATTTTGAAGCAGCCTTGCTGATTGGCTACGGCAAATTTGACCCTAGACATGACCCTCAAGTGGCTGTAGTTAGATCTCCCACACACGACATATAAACAACTGAATGAAAATGAGGAGCAAATTTTAATTAGATTGTTTTAACCTCTGACCTTTCAATCAATAGAGGTTGTAAAATTTACCTTTCTACTCTATAGTATTTAAACATTTTTATGCAGTTTAATATTTGTCTTCCACTACTAATGATGTAACAATATTAAAAAAATAATCAAAAGAGAAGCTTTTTGAATTTGGCAATAGTATATTTGGAGAGGATAAATTTACAAATTTTCTATGGAGTTTATCAAAATGTTACTGTCACAGTTTATAAGTTTTCTTGTTATTATAAATTAATAAATCATACTTTTACCCCAAAATATCAAAGGCTTCAAAAATTGATATTATATAAAAAAATTATTGATTGGCACTGATTATCAGACTGGTCCAAGACATTACTGATAAAAACCTATGATATAAGTTTCATAAAAATTTGGCAAGAACTGTACATGTGAGAGCGCTAACAAGACCGGATGGACGGATGCACAGACAGAGGGACACTCGGACACCTAGTATTTCTATGTTCCCTGCAACACATTCGCGGGGGACAATAAGAAGATGTGGTATGAGTGCCAATGAGACAACTGTCCATCCAAGTCACAATGTATAAAAAGTTAACAATAACCCAATTTTTCAGATTTAAATGCAGATATGTTTTAAAAGTTATATAGAAAATTATAAATTTACTAATTTTCTGGGTAATAAGTTAAAAATATGACAATTTTCTTGTTTATCATAATTGAATAAAAAATGAGCAAGATTTAATTTACCTTCAAAATTATCAAATAGCCCATGTTTAGAGATGTGCTGATTTTATATAACTTCATGATCTTGGACAAATAGGATGACTGAATTAAATAATGACAAATTAATTTATGTTGCAATTACTTTGCGGTTTTGCTATATGTGTGCTACTCTTATGGTAATTGTTGTAATACTGTTGTTATTATTTCATCTTTTAAGTCCATAAGAACTAATGTTCCACAGCTATATTTGTGCTAGATTGACTGGACTATATATATATATATATATATATAATATATATATATATAGAAGTCTATAAAAAGGTACAACCAGCAAATTTACTGTGTACCGAATCGTCTAGAATAGACGATACTGTGCAGATAAGGAAAAAATTATATAAGTCTAGAGATTTGCACAACGGTACTAATATATGATGGTATTATACGAAGATGTTGTTATTAAATCGTGTTGACAAATATTTCAGCTTAACAAATAGCCTTCTTCAGTGTCAATAATTTTAACAATACTGATTATATGTATAAAAATAGCTCATGCGAACATCTTCGTATAATACTATTTTATATTAATATCATTGTGCAAATCTCTAGACTTATAGATATATATATATATAGTGTCTAAATTTAGCAACAATCAACATTCAATCTATTTAGGCATGGATCAGTTTGTAAATAAACTGATGCAGTTACTACATTAAATTATATAAGTGCCTAAGAATGTAACTTTAACACACTAATGAGTGTTATAAAATTAGTTGTTATATTTTATATTATTCACACAATATTTGGCTAAACAAATTAGCTTCATCAGGCGTGTGCATCTCTCAAGGTGAAATCGGATGCATGACAAAAAAATATTTTTGAGGTTGAACTACACAAAATGTGAGTAAAAGTTTAACAAAATTTATTGATGTTCTATAAAAAATATATGTTTGTAAATTGTCTAGAAAAATATTTTTGCCGCTTATTGTTAGCTTGAACTACTTAACCGCGTGTGAAAAAGTATGGAACACTCGAAAGGATAAACATCCACAAACTGACTGTCTAGTTCAATTGCTCAAGCTAGTGCTTGAAAATAACAACTTTATTTTCAACGACAAGCACAATAAACTTGTGTTGTTCGACCTGTTAGTCAAATGCATTTGTTAAAATAGACTTTTTCACCTTTTTTGGCCTTTTTTGTTCTGTATTTAGACCCCTCTACCAAGAAATTTGTTTTACATGCACACGTATAAAAATTGCGGTTTTTATCCAACGCAATCATAGGTTTGAACGTTATTTTCAATTTAGACTTTTATATATTTTTTCGTTTGGGCTTGTATTATATTTTCCTTCGGGTTTATATGATCCGTTCATCCTATTTCGACTCTTTAAAATTCAAGAGTCTATCCTAAATTGAGGTAAATTTTATGGCCTTCCAAATACCGTTTCGATCCCTAACATCACTGAAGAGACATTAATTGTCGAAATCCGGATACTTTTCCACAAGTTTATTGTTTTCTTTTTGGTATTAAATTAATATTAAAGATCCACTTCGTAAGATCTGGTGATCAATTTAGTTGGCAATCGCCAATGGCAGACAGCAGGGTTTAAGAACATCAGTTGTTCGACCTGTTAGTCAAATGCGTTTTGTTAAAATAGACTTTTTCACCTTTTTTGGTCTTTTGGAAATAGTTGTTTGTGCTATATATATATATATATATATATTTGTGCTGTATTTAGACCCTCTACAAAGAAATTTGTTTTGCATGCACATGTATAAAAATTGCGGTTTTTATCCAGCGCAATCATAGGTTTGAACGTCTAAATATATATATATATAAATATATATATAATGTTTTACTTTTCAGATATCATTTCCATGGACCGGCAGGCTCATTTCTCCCAGAAGCATTAGCTAGACACCCATCAGAACCTGAATAAAAACGCATTATAAAAGACCATCATCTGTGATATATAATAGACAAGTTTTATCTGCATTGAGTTCCAGATTCATCATTAATCATTACATTACGTTTCAAAGTTACACTCATCATCTGAAAGTGTAATACTTTTTTCTATTGAACAAAAAAAAAAGAGATTAATGTTTGTTCAATAATACATTGTATATCCTTTTCAATTAATTTGACTAATATAACAGTATACTGTAAATTCGGAAATAATTGCGTGGTTTTTATTATTGTGAAAAATGTGACTGGGTTGTAATCACAATAAATTAAGCTTGCATTTTGGATTTTTTTGTATGAATGAAGGGGGATTTTTCTCAGTATCGTAAAAATAATAATCGCATTTTGGTCTAAAATGACAAAATCACAATAATAAATGCATGCAATAATTTCTGAATTTACAGTATATGATTTTGTCTAAGAAATGAATACTTCTCTGACTTTCCTGACTTGTTATATTGTAATATTAGAATCAATTATTAAGATTGAAGAATGTAAACTCTAAGCTATAAACATCATTGTGAGGATATTATAGACTTTAACTAGATTATAGCATTTTTGCAGAATTTATTGACTAGATTGAACAAATTTATTTACAAAGGAATACAAGTCTAATGTACTCAATCCTTATAATTCTTTTTTCTTTGTTTTAATTTGGGTTTTTAACGACTCAGTTGTAACTAATTTTACATCTTTTGTTTTTAAAATGTGCATTTTAAAAGCTTCCATGTTGTTTACAATTGTTGTGGAAGTAATGTAGTAAATACAGTCTTGGTAACCTGACTCAAAAATCAGTACCTGAAACATTTGCAACCATTATCACTGCTTATTTGTCCATATTACACATGAAAATCATGTAAGAATTACATAAAGATCAGTTTATAATAAAATGGACATTTTATTTATTTATACCATTATGTTTATATTGTATTTTACTGAGGTAAAAATTGTGCTTCTAACAGCTTCAACACTTTTGGTTTTTTTTTGTCCCAAACCATCTTTTTATAATATGGTTATGTCAGGCAGGAGGGCATGTGGGTGGAATAGGGAAGTGGGTACCTAATTTGTGTAATCAATTTCTCCTACAGTTTTCAACCCAGATCCCTAAAACTTCACAGGAAGATTGAAGATGTGCACTTGCTATTATGGAATTGTTTGAGGAATTTTTTTCTTATTTTATCCAGACTTTGGAACTTAGTCATATCATATGTCAGCAAAATTTATGATCAAGGGTACAAGATTTGTGTCATCAACTTCTTGTACAGTTTTCAACCTAGATCCCTGAAACTTCACAGGAAGATTGCACATATGTGTAAGTTGTGCCCTTGCTATTATGGAATTGATTGAGGAATTTTTAACATTTTTTTGGACTTGGGAACTAATTTATTTTTCAGCAAAATTTATGAAAGAGGATAAAAGTTTTTAACTTCTCAAGTTTTCAACCAAAATCCCTAAGACTTCACAGAAAGATTATGCACATGTTGAAGTTATGAACCTGCTATTATGGAATTGTTTGAAGAATTTGTTCAGATTTGTATGAACGTGGGAACGTAGTTATTTTTCAGCCAAATTTAAAACCTTCATGCAACTGCAACTTCGTTATAAACATTCTACATTAATTAGTCACAAATATTGTAACCCGGACATTTGAGACTTTCCCCTTTTTTTTCCCTTCTGTGAAGGGATAAGTTAACATACAATAAAAACTTTTATTACATTGGTAGCAATGAATTACATTGATTTCCCAGTTAAATAAAAACCGATAATTTCACATGTGAAATAAATGTGGTTATTTCACTCTCTGACGTCATACAACAATAGGCGTTGTCAAGACGTCGATAACGTCGGATCAAAACATATTGTGAATGCGTAGAAAAAACATATAGTTCCTTACATTTTCTACATTAATTTCATTAAAAAAAGCCATTTGCCAATGTAATAAAAAGAATAACTAATCAAAGAATTCAAATATCGAAAAATATTCAACTCGTGACCGAACAACACTGATAATTAACTCATGCGCTACGCGCATTCGTGAATTAATGTGTTGATCGATCACTCGTTGAATATTTTTCTCTATTTGAATTCTTCGATTAGTTATTCTATAATTATATTTTTCTATTGTTATATAATATGACAGTTATTTAATCCATGATTTACTTCGGTATTGTTTTCAGTAACATTTACATTTGAAAATAAAAATTATAAAATCAATAGATATGGAGTATTTACAATTAGTCTTTTTAAAAATATCTCTTGTTTTATATGCCAAGTTATTCTTAATCAAAATTTCACAGCCATCAAAGAATAACATTTCCAATATACTTTTTGTCTCCCATTGTGATTTGTTGAGTCATGATTTGTGTCAAAACATCAGTTTTCCATTTTCAGATGTTTCATCTTTCTCCTTAAGCATGCAAATCATTATCAAAAATTTTTTTCTCAACTTCTGTATTTTGAAAGAATTTAAAGATAAGGAGATGTGGTATAATTGCCAATAAGACCACTCTCTACCAGAGACTAAAGAACAAGTATGTTATAAACAACTATAGGACACTACAAGGAATGTTTGGATATTTGGTCTGGTAGTTTGAAGATAAGTTGTTCAGTCAGGCAGTTACTGTCTCTTTGCTGACCAACTGAGGGTGGAAGATGAGAGTAATTCAACATCATTTGCAACTTCCTGTTTTACTATAATTTCATCAAAAAAAAAAGAAAGAAAAGAAAGATATTCCTAATGCTCTACTTTTATTGAAATATGAACTGATTTTTTTACATCGCCCCTTTCACAAAGCAACTGGTTTTCTTTTTCAGGTATTTACCAAAACAGTTTTATTAACCTAATTTTCGAAGTAAAAATCAGTTATTGATTTGGGGATGTACGGCGGGCGGGCGAGCGGGCGGGCGGGCGGCTGCCAAACAATGTCCGTTCATTTACATGAAAACGCTTTGAAGGATTTTTTTTAATTGAGATATGTTGTTTCCTGTGACTAAATGAAGGTCAAGTTCAATTTTCACGATTTTAGCTTTTCTCATTGTTCAGTTATAGCCCTTTCCCAAGAATTCAATTTTTGATGAATTAATCCATTTCTGTACAAAGGGAAATAACTCATTTTTTAAAAGATTTTTAAAAGACATTGTATTAATGATAAATGACATTTTGGATTTTTTTTTCTTTTCTTTGGTAAATTGTTTGAAGAATTTTGTGGTAGGTTTGTTTATTATTCTGTATAAACTGATTTTCTGAATGCTATATATATATATTTTTTTTTTATGAAGTGAACTCCTTTAATTAGATAATAATCTATTTTTATTATAGGATATATTTCATTACATTTAAAGTTGTTGACATTGATCATAGATAAGTTGCAGATCTGTATTAGTTTGTGACAAATGAAAGAAAAAATATTTGGAACTATTAATTATATTTGAATATAATTTGAAAATAGATATACAATGTGTTACATCATATCTAATTTGAGAGAAATATTAATCATATCTAATGTTAGAGTATTATGTTAAACCATATTTATGTTCAAAGGGAAATAGCTCAAACTTATTCCATGAACACATGATAACATCAAAATTTCTTTATAACTATTTTTTTTAAGTTATGTGTGTTATGAAGGTAGATGTCACAGTTGTTATGTAGTATTTTATTTTTGTTGTGTGTGTTAATGTTTAATTTTTACATGATCCTGTTTGGGGTTCAGGTTTGCAAATATCATTTTCATTATTAATTAGATAATAATCTATCATAAATATTCAATCACAATCCAGATTCAGAGCTGTTTTAAGCTTAAATGTTGTGTCCATACTTGCTCAACTGTTCAGGGTTCGACCTCTGCAGGAAAATCTGGTTTGCTGTCACTCGACAGCCTCTTGTCACAAATATCCCTATATTTTTGTTAATATTTCTATTGATTTTTATTTTTTCCTGATATACCTTGCAATTTACACTACCAATAGATATTGTTGACAAAATTTTTTTATTAATTGCAAATTGAAATCTTATGACCAATACATTTCAATCACTTTAATATTATGAAGTAAGAATAAAAAATATTTGCATACATCTAGGAGGGTCTGGATTGGGGGGTCCTTCACCTCTGTATTCTTTAATTTTTTAAGGCTATTTTTCTCTATTCTTTATACTTTTTGCCCATTATTCTCTATTATTCATATTTTAGCACCTCATTATTCTCTATTCTTTATTTTTTTGGTCAATTTTTCTCTATTCTTTATATTTTTTCCACATTATTCTCTATTCTGTAAACCTCCATCCACACCCTCATCTAGATATATAATATTAATCTTACAATGATTCAATTACTATAAACCAACAAATTTTGGCGAGCGATTTATTTTTGTGACTTTCAGCAACTAGAATATGTAAAGCTTGGATCTTTCCTTATTTAACTACATCAAGAAATTTTGAAAATCTTGAATTTAAATTTTTGCAAGTGGGCTAGAAATGGCTAAAAGCAAAATAAAGTATCCATGAAAATAAGTTGGTTTACAGTTTCAACTAAAAAAAAAAGTTGTAAAAACCTGTATATTTGCATACATGTAAGACAAAAATCGTGTGCTGATGTTAAACAAGAAGCGTACAATAGAAAAATTCATGGAACAATAAATACACTTTAATAACTATTTCTATGTACAGTATTGTAAATAATTTTGTTTGAAAGTAGGTCTTGGAAACTTAGCTGTGGAAAAATTGCAATAGATATGCTGTTTCATTACAAAACTAAAATTGGTAGTGTACATGTTATTTCATAAAAATCCATGCATAATGATTATAATTACTTTTAGTTCAACAGGTTTTTCCAAATAATTAAATAGCCCTCAACCTCTTAATATGATAAATTTTTATTTTGAATCTGATGAAAATGTTCATCTGTGAATTGAAATTATGTGGGCCAATTTTTTCCATCCCCCAAGTTATTACCCCAATAAATGGAATACAGCAATGAACTTGAGGATTCTGTTGTTTATAAAAAGGAGTATAGAATTTGAGATTTTTTTTTAATTTAATTAAAAACAAAAGGATGACCTACCTACATATTTGGATTTCCATTCACTGCAGATTATTCTATTGTGAAATAGAATTATTTGATGTACTTTCCTTTAAAACAAACTTTTTGAATTTTGTAAATATCAGTAAAAAAAAAAGCAGAAAGCTTATACTTTTTGCAAATTATTTGCTTTTGATATAAAGTTTGTTGCTTTTAGTTAAAACAAAAATCACCCCTGTTTCAAAAATAAATGACAAAGTGTATCGCCATTCTTTGTGATGATGAGCTGAGGTGATCTGGACAAGTATCTTGTTCTGCACCTTCAGTGATCTTCTACAGCAGTTATCCAGCTATCATAGCTTGTGAAACTGTCAGTCTTAGGGTCAGAACCAGTAAACAGGTTGTTGGAACCTGTCTAATGAGATTTTTACTGAACTGAATATTCAGTCTATTGAAGCTGCAAATATACATTATATTAGAATTCTTTTACTGATCAGTTTAATACTATTTTTAAAAATAAGGAGATTTGTTATGATTACAAACTATCCACCAGACTCTAAACAGTTTTTTAAAATTTTAATTCAAACAGTAAAAAGGAAATGCTTAGAAAAAAAAATGTGTTTTTTTGCAGAGGTACATAAATTTGATATATTATTCAGGAATAAAGTCTGATACAGAAATTTTAGGCCTATTTTGCATTATAATTATGCCTAGAAATTTTTATTCAAATCTATTCAAGGTAAGTTTTGAGCTTTTTGTAGTCCTTTTATAACATGATTTTCATTTTCAGCATGTTTTGTCATTAAAAAAGATAACACAAAAAAGAAAAGCGCTATCAGAACAGGAATGAAAGTTTCTAGGTTAAAAGTATAAAAGCTTGATAATCTCATAATTAAAAAAAAAGTGGAATTATACTTGAAAAGACTGAAAATCTATTTCATCAATAATTTCTCTTTCGGCTTGAGTGATGAAAAAAGTAAGAAGATAACAGGAAACAATAAAAAAAATTAAAGGAAAAAGGGAATACAATACAACTACCGACCAGAAAGACTAAAAGTTAAGTTCACAAAACAATATACTTAAAAATAAGATTAACAAAAACACAACACCTCCCTAAATTTTGATTTTACTTGAAAAAAATGGGCAGGTTGTGGCTGGATGAGATAGTTTGACACTAGAAAACTTTGGAGGGACATCATCTTTGTGTGAAATTTGCATGCAAGTCATTTACAAACAAAACATTTCACTTGTCCACAGTGAATTAGTGAAACTTCAAAGATCTCTTTGATATTGCAAATAACCATATTCAAGTACTACAATAAGGATCAACAACTTTAAATGTATTTGAAAATATTGATTTTACAAATTCTTATAAGAAAGGAGATCTTGTCTATTTCTTCATGGTTTAGTCCCATCATAACACAATATTTTTTTAAAATCTAGCATAAGTTAGAGGGAGATAACTCTTGTTTTTTTTTAAACTGTGAAAATTTAAATCTAAATCTATTTTAAGAAATGACATTTGTTTACTGCTATATTATATTTCAAATCAATACATTGGTTAATGGGAAAGTACCATTTAAGTACGCAACATTAAAAACTTAAAAAACATGGTGGACCTACAGCTTGACACAGATTAAAGATATAATAAAGAGTGACAATAAGCAATAATGGATAAGAATATGGCACTTAAAAATTGGGACAGCCTAGATAACTGGCAAAAATTTGATATGTTTGGGTTGATTATGGGAATAACAACTACTGTAAGTTTTGTAAAATATTGTTTTAAAATGTAAATTAATGATTTTAAACTTCTTAATATATTCATATTTTGCCTTCGTAATAAAATAGCTTCATCTCTGAAGCATACAAGTAATGTCACACAGAGAAGCTAACCTATTTTATTACTTTCTTGCCTCCTATCTGCTAGCTTCAACCAAGATATTGTTGGTTGAAGGACATTTTTGTTCATAAAAACTAATTAGATACCAAATTATTAATATTTGCATGATCCGATAATAACTAAATTACAATTGGTCACCATTAGATAGATATTTGACAGTAATGACAATTTTCAAAAAGTTTTAAAATATTTTTGAAAGTTTATTATCTGATAAAAAATCTACATTTCTCTAACCAATTGCACTGTTTGTTCCTTATTCTTGATGTCCTTTTAATGAAATACTATACAGGATCATATAGTTATGTTCTGAAATGTTTACATGGCCACAACTTTTAGATAAAAAATTCTAAAATGTTTGAGGATTTTTTAATTTTTGAGATATTTCAGTATGAATTATTGCACTCTGAAGAAAAAGCAAACTAGACAACGTTTGGAGTGGAACAGGTAAAAAGTCTCGGTCCATTGACCAAAAATGTAGCTCCAAAAGGTTGGGCCCTAGCACTCTAGCCCCTCTTCCCTAAATCCGCCTCTGTGAGCATCTGGATGGGTTTACAGAATAGAGAATAATGGGCAAAACATGCAGAAACATGCAGAATAAAGGGCAAAAGATATGAAAAAATTGAGAAAATAAGTAAAAGAAATAAAGAATAAAGAAAGATGGTTTTTATCCATTTTTAGCTCACCTGACCTGAAAGGTCAAGTGAGCTTTTCTCATCACTTGGCGTCCGTCGTCCGTCATCCTACGTCCGTCGTCCGTAAACTTTTACAAAAATCTTCTCCTCTGAAACTACTGGGCCAAATTTGACCAAACTTGGCCACAATCATCATTGGGGTATCTAGTTTAAAAAATGTGTCCGGTGACCCGGCCAACCAACCAAGATGGCTGCCATGGCTAAAAATAAAACATAGGGGTAAAATGTAGATTTTGGCTCATATCTCTGAAACCAAAGCATTTAGAGCAAATCTGACAGGGGTAAAATTGTTTATCAGGTCAAGATCTATCTGCCCTGAAATTTTCAGATGAATCGGACAACCCGTTGTTGGGTTGCTGCCCCTGAATTGGTAATTTTAAGGAAATTTTGCCGTTTTTGGTTATTATCTTGAATATTATTATAGATAGAGATAAACTGTAAACAGCAATTATGTTCAGCAAAGTAAGATCTACAAATAAGTCAACTTGACCAAAATGGTCAGTTGACCCCTTAAGGAGTTATTGCCCTTTATAGTCAATTTCAAACCATTTTTCGTAAATTTTTG
The DNA here is from genome assembly GCF_021869535.1 of Mytilus californianus. Lineage (NCBI taxonomy): Eukaryota > Metazoa > Mollusca > Bivalvia > Mytilida > Mytilidae > Mytilus > Mytilus californianus. Next base: position 67,487,687 of record NW_026262712.1, read on the forward strand.
TAATCTTTTACAAAAATCTTCTCTGAAACTACTAAGACAAATTTAACCAAACTTGTCCACAATCATCATTAGGGTATCTAGTTTAAAAAATGTGTTCGATGATCCTGCCCTCGAACCAAGATGGCCGACATGGCTAAAAAATAGTACATAGGGTAAAATGCAGTTTTTGGCTCATATCTCTGAAACCAAAGCATTTAGAGGAAATCTGATGAGGACAAAATTGTTCAATAGGTCAAGATCTATCTGCCCTTAAATTTTCAGACCAATCAGGCAACCCGTTGTTGGGTTGCTGCCCCTGAATTGGTAATTTTAAGGAAATTTTGCCGTTTTTGGTTATCATCTTAAATATTATTATAGATAGAGATAAACTGTAAACAGCAATAATGTTCAGCAAAGTAAGATCTACAAATAAGTCAACTTGACCAAAATGGTCAGTTGACCCCTTAAGGAGTTATTGCCCTTTATAGTCAATTTTAAACCATTTTTCGTAAATTTTTGTAATTTTTTACAAAAATCTTCTCCTCTGAAACTACTAAGACAAATTTAACCAAACTTGTCCACAATCATCATTAGGGTATCTAGTTTAAAAAATGTGTCCGATGACCCTGCCCGCGAACCAAGATGGCCGACATGGCTAAAAAATAGTACATAGGGTAAAATGCAGTTTTTGGCTCATATCTCTGAAACCAAAGCATTTAGAGCAAATCTGACAGGATATAATTGTTCATTAGGTCAAGATCTATCTGCCCTTAAATTTTCAGACCAATCAGGCAACCCGTTGTTGGGTTGCTGCCCCTGAATTGGTAATTTTAAGGAAATTTTGCCGTTTTTGGTTATTATCTTGAATATTATTATAGATAGAGATAAACTGTAAACAGCAATAATGTTCAGCAAAGTAAGATCTACAAATAAGTCAACTAGACCAAAATGGTCAGTTGACCCCTTAAGGAGTTATTGTCCTTTATAGTCAATTTTTAACCATTTTTCGTAAATTTTTGTAATTTTTTACAAAAATCTTCTCCTCTGAAAATACTAAGACAAATTTAACCAAACTTGTCCACAATCATCATTAGGGTATCTAGTTTAAAAAATGTGTCCCGTGACCTGGCCAACCAACCAAGATGGCCGCCATGGCTAAAAATAAAACATAGGGGTAAAATGTAGATTTTGGCTCATATCTCTGAAACCAAAGCATTTTATATACATAAAAATCCATGCATAATGAATATAATTACTTTTAGTTTAACAGTATATGCATAAAAGAATAAGATCATTGTGACCAGGTTTTTCCAAATAATTAAATAGCCCTCAACCTCTTAATATGATAAATTTTTATTTTGAATCTGATAAAAATGTTTATCTGTGAATTGAAATTATGTGGGCCAATTTCTTCCTTCCCCAAGTTATTACCCCAATAAATGGAATACAGCAATGAACTTGAGGATTCTGTTGTTTATAAAAAGGAGTATAGAATTTGAGTTTTTTTTTTTATTTAATTAAAAAGAAAAGGATGACCTACCTACATCTTTGGATTTCCATTCACTGCAGATTATTCTATTGTGAAATAGAATTATTTGATGTACTTTCCTTTAAAACAAACTTTTTGAATTTTGTAAATATCAGTAAAAAAAAAAAGCAGAAAGCTTATACTTTTTGCAAATTATTTGCTTTTGATATAAAGTTTGTTGCTTTTAGTTAAAACAAAAATCACCCCTGTTTCAAAAATAAATGACAAAGTGTATCGCCATTCTTTGTGATGATGAGCTGAGGTGATCTGGACAAGTATCTTGTTCTGCACCTTCAGTGATCTTCTACAGCAGTTATCCAGCTATCATAGCTTGTGAAACTGTCAGTCTTAGGGTCAGAACCAGTAAACAGGTTGTTGGAACCTGTCTAATGAGATTTTTACTGAACTGAATATTCAGTCTATTGAAGCTGCAAATATACATTATATTAGAATTCTTTTACTGATCAGTTTAATACTATTTTTAAAAATAAGGAGATTTGTTATGATTACAAACTATCCACCAGACTCTAAACAGTTTTTTAAAATTTTAATTCAAACAGTAAAAAGGAAATGCTTAGAAAAAAAAATGTGTTTTTTTGCAGAGGTACATAAATTTGATATATTATTCAGGAATAAAGTCTGATACAGAAATTTTAGGCCTATTTTGCATTATAATTATGCCTAGAAATTTTTATTCAAATCTATTCAAGGTAAGTTTTGAGCTTTTTGTAGTCCTTTTATAACATGATTTTCATTTTCAGCATGTTTTGTCATTAAAAAAGATAACACAAAAAAGAAAAGCGCTATCAGAACAGGAATGAAAGTTTCTAGGTTAAAAGTATAAAAGCTTGATAATCTCATAATTAAAAAAAAAGTGGAATTATACTTGAAAAGACTGAAAATCTATTTCATCAATAATTTCTCTTTCGGCTTGAGTGATGAAAAAAGTAAGAAGATAACAGGAAACAATAAAAAAAATTAAAGGAAAAAGGGAATACAATACAACTACCGACCAGAAAGACTAAAAGTTAAGTTCACAAAACAATATACTTAAAAATAAGATTAACAAAAACACAACACCTCCCTAAATTTTGATTTTACTTGAAAAAAATGGGCAGGTTGTGGCTGGATGAGATAGTTTGACACTAGAAAACTTTGGAGGGACATCATCTTTGTGTGAAATTTGCATGCAAGTCATTTACAAACAAAACATTTCACTTGTCCACAGTGAATTAGTGAAACTTCAAAGATCTCTTTGATATTGCAAATAACCATATTCAAGTACTACAATAAGGATCAACAACTTTAAATGTATTTGAAAATATTGATTTTACAAATTCTTATAAGAAAGGAGATCTTGTCTATTTCTTCATGGTTTAGTCCCATCATAACACAATATTTTTTTAAAATCTAGCATAAGTTAGAGGGAGATAACTCTTGTTTTTTTTTAAACTGTGAAAATTTAAATCTAAATCTATTTTAAGAAATGACATTTGTTTACTGCTATATTATATTTCAAATCAATACATTGGTTAATGGGAAAGTACCATTTAAGTACGCAACATTAAAAACTTAAAAAACATGGTGGACCTACAGCTTGACACAGATTAAAGATATAATAAAGAGTGACAATAAGCAATAATGGATAAGAATATGGCACTTAAAAATTGGGACAGCCTAGATAACTGGCAAAAATTTGATATGTTTGGGTTGATTATGGGAATAACAACTACTGTAAGTTTTGTAAAATATTGTTTTAAAATGTAAATTAATGATTTTAAACTTCTTAATATATTCATATTTTGCCTTCGTAATAAAATAGCTTCATCTCTGAAGCATACAAGTAATGTCACACAGAGAAGCTAACCTATTTTATTACTTTCTTGCCTCCTATCTGCTAGCTTCAACCAAGATATTGTTGGTTGAAGGACATTTTTGTTCATAAAAACTAATTAGATACCAAATTATTAATATTTGCATGATCCGATAATAACTAAATTACAATTGGTCACCATTAGATAGATATTTGACAGTAATGACAATTTTCAAAAAGTTTTAAAATATTTTTGAAAGTTTATTATCTGATAAAAAATCTACATTTCTCTAACCAATTGCACTGTTTGTTCCTTATTCTTGATGTCCTTTTAATGAAATACTATACAGGATCATATAGTTATGTTCTGAAATGTTTACATGGCCACAACTTTTAGATAAAAAATTCTAAAATGTTTGAGGATTTTTTAATTTTTGAGATATTTCAGTATGAATTATTGCACTCTGAAGAAAAAGCAAACTAGACAACGTTTGGAGTGGAACAGGTAAAAAGTCTCGGTCCATTGACCAAAAATGTAGCTCCAAAAGGTTGGGCCCTAGCACTCTAGCCCCTCTTCCCTAAATCCGCCTCTGTGAGCATCTGGATGGGTTTACAGAATAGAGAATAATGGGCAAAACATGCAGAAACATGCAGAATAAAGGGCAAAAGATATGAAAAAATTGAGAAAATAAGTAAAAGAAATAAAGAATAAAGAAAGATGGTTTTTATCCATTTTTAGCTCACCTGACCTGAAAGGTCAAGTGAGCTTTTCTCATCACTTGGCGTCCGTCGTCCGTCATCCTACGTCCGTCGTCCGTAAACTTTTACAAAAATCTTCTCCTCTGAAACTACTGGGCCAAATTTGACCAAACTTGGCCACAATCATCATTGGGGTCTCTAGTTTAAAAAATGTGTCCGGTGACCCGGCCAACCAACCAAGATGGCCGCCATGGCTAAAAATAAAACATAGGGGTAAAATGTAGATTTTGGCTCATATCTCTGAAACCAAAGCATTTAGAGCAAATCTGACAGGGGTAAAATTGTTTATCAGGTCAAGATCTATCTGCCCTGAAATTTTCAGATGAATCGGACAACCCGTTGTTGGGTTGCTGCCCCTGAATTGGTAATTTTAAGGAAATTTTGCCGTTTTTGGTTATTATCTTGAATATTATTATAGATAGAGATAAACTGTAAACAGCAATTATGTTCAGCAAAGTAAGATCTACAAATAAGTCAACTTGACCAAAATGGTCAGTTGACCCCTTAAGGAGTTATTGCCCTTTATAGTCAATTTCAAACCATTTTTCGTAAATTTTTGTAATCTTTTACAAAAATCTTCTCTGAAACTACTAAGACAAATTTAACCAAACTTGTCCACAATCATCATTAGGGTATCTAGTTTAAAAAATGTGTTCGATGATCCTGCCCTCGAACCAAGATGGCCGACATGGCTAAAAAATAGTAAATAGGGTAAAATGCAGTTTTTGGCTCATATCTCTGAAACCAAAGCATTTAGAGGAAATCTGATGAGGACAAAATTGTTCATTAGGTCAAGATCTATCTGCCCTTAAATTTTCAGACCAATCAGGCAACCCGTTGTTGGGTTGCTGCCCCTGAATTGGTAATTTTAAGGAAATTTTGCCGTTTTTGGTTATTATCTTAAATATTATTATAGATAGAGATAAACTGTAAACAGCAATAATGTTCAGCAAAGTAAGATCTACAAATAAGTCAACTTGACCAAAATGGTCAGTTGACCCCTTAAGGAGTTATTGCCCTTTATAGTCAATTTTAAACCATTTTTCGTAAATTTTTGTAATTTTTTACAAAAATCTTCTCCTCTGAAACTACTAAGACAAATTTAACCAAACTTGTCCACAATCATCATTAGGGTATCTAGTTTAAAAAATGTGTCCGATGACCCTGCCCGCGAACCAAGATGGCCGACATGGCTAAAAAATAGTACATAGGGTAAAATGCAGTTTTTGGCTCATATCTCTGAAACCAAAGCATTTAGAGCAAATCTGACAGGATATAATTGTTCATTAGGTCAAGATCTATCTGCCCTTAAATTTTCAGACCAATCAGGCAACCCGTTGTTGGGTTGCTGCCCCTGAATTGGTAATTTTAAGGAAATTTTGCCGTTTTTGGTTATTATCTTGAATATTATTATAGATAGAGATAAACTGTAAACAGCAATAATGTTCAGCAAAGTAAGATCTACAAATAAGTCAACTAGACCAAAATGGTCAGTTGACCCCTTAAGGAGTTATTGTCCTTTATAGTCAATTTTTAACCATTTTTCGTAAATTTTTGTAATTTTTTACAAAAATCTTCTCCTCTGAAAATACTAAGACAAATTTAACCAAACTTGTCCACAATCATCAAAAGGGTCTCTAGTTTAAAAAATGTGTCCCGTGACCTGGCCAACCAACCAAGATGGCCGCCATGGCTAAAAATAAAACATAGGGGTAAAAATGTAGATTTTGGCTCATATCTCTGAAACCAAAGCATTTTATATACATAAAAATCCATGCATAATGAATATAATTACTTTTAGTTTAACAGTATATGCATAAAAGAATAAGATCATTGTGACCAGGTTTTTCCAAATAATTAAATAGCCCTCAACCTCTTAATATGATAAATTTTTATTTTGAATCTGATAAAAATGTTTATCTGTGAATTGAAATTATGTGGGCCAATTTCTTCCTTCCCCAAGTTATTACCCCAATAAATGGAATACAGCAATGAACTTGAGGATTCTGTTGTTTATAAAAAGGAGTATAGAATTTGAGTTTTTTTTTTTATTTAATTAAAAAGAAAAGGATGACCTACCTACATCTTTGGATTTCCATTCACTGCAGATTATTCTATTGTGAAATAGAATTATTTGATGTACTTTCCTTTAAAACAAACTTTTTGAATTTTGTAAATATCAGTAAAAAAAAAAAGCAGAAAGCTTATACTTTTTGCAAATTATTTGCTTTTGATATAAAGTTTGTTGCTTTTAGTTAAAACAAAAATCACCCCTGTTTCAAAAATAAATGACAAAGTGTATCGCCATTCTTTGTGATGATGAGCTGAGGTGATCTGGACAAGTATCTTGTTCTGCACCTTCAGTGATCTTCTACAGCAGTTATCCAGCTATCATAGCTTGTGAAACTGTCAGTCTTAGGGTCAGAACCAGTAAACAGGTTGTTGGAACCTGTCTAATGAGATTTTTACTGAACTGAATATTCAGTCTATTGAAGCTGCAAATATACATTATATTAGAATTCTTTTACTGATCAGTTTAATACTATTTTTAAAAATAAGGAGATTTGTTATGATTACAAACTATCCACCAGACTCTAAACAGTTTTTTAAAATTTTAATTCAAACAGTAAAAAGGAAATGCTTAGAAAAAAAAATGTGTTTTTTTGCAGAGGTACATAAATTTGATATATTATTCAGGAATAAAGTCTGATACAGAAATTTTAGGCCTATTTTGCATTATAATTATGCCTAGAAATTTTTATTCAAATCTATTCAAGGTAAGTTTTGAGCTTTTTGTAGTCCTTTTATAACATGATTTTCATTTTCAGCATGTTTTGTCATTAAAAAAGATAACACAAAAAAGAAAAGCGCTATCAGAACAGGAATGAAAGTTTCTAGGTTAAAAGTATAAAAGCTTGATAATCTCATAATTAAAAAAAAAGTGGAATTATACTTGAAAAGACTGAAAATCTATTTCATCAATAATTTCTCTTTCGGCTTGAGTGATGAAAAAAGTAAGAAGATAACAGGAAACAATAAAAAAAATTAAAGGAAAAAGGGAATACAATACAACTACCGACCAGAAAGACTAAAAGTTAAGTTCACAAAACAATATACTTAAAAATAAGATTAACAAAAACACAACACCTCCCTAAATTTTGATTTTACTTGAAAAAAATGGGCAGGTTGTGGCTGGATGAGATAGTTTGACACTAGAAAACTTTGGAGGGACATCATCTTTGTGTGAAATTTGCATGCAAGTCATTTACAAACAAAACATTTCACTTGTCCACAGTGAATTATTGAAACTTCAAAGATCTCTGTGATATTGCAAATAACCATATTCAAGTACTACAATAAGGATCAACAACTTTAAATGTATTTGAAAATATTGATTTTACAAATTCTTATAAGAAAGGAGATCTTGTCTATTTCTTCATGGTTTAGTCCCATCATAACACAATATTTTTTTAATATCTAGCATAAGTTAGAGGGAGATAACTCTTGTTTTTTTTTAAACTGTGAAAATTTAAATCCAAATCTATTTTAAGAAATGACATTTGTTTACTGCTATATTATATTTCAAATCAATACATTGGTTAATGGGAAAGTACCATTTAAGTACGCAACATTAAATACTTAAAAAACATGGTGGACCTACAGCTTGAAACAGATTAAAGATATAATAAAGAGTGACAATAAGCAATAATGGATAAGAATATGGCACTCAAAAATTGGGACAGCCTAGATAACTGGCAAAAATTTGATATGCTTGGGTTGATTATGGGAATAACAACTACTGTAAGTTTTGTAAAATATTGTTTTAAAATGTAAATTGATGATTTTAAACTTCTTAATATATTCATATTTTGCCTTCGTAATAAAATAGCTTTATCTCTGAAGCATACAAGTAATGTCACACAGAGAAGCTATCCTATTTTATTACTTTCGTGCCTCCTATCTGCTAGCTTCAACCAAGATGTTGTTGGTTGAAGGAACATTTTTATTCATAAAAACTAATTAGATACCAAATTATTAATATTTGCATGATCCGATAATAACTAAATTACAATTGGTCACCATTAGATAGATATTTGACAGTAATGACAATTTTCAAAAAGTTTTAAAATATTTTTGAAAGTTTATTATCTGATAAAAAATCTACATTTCTCTAACCAATTGCACTGTTTGTTCCTTATTCTTGATGTCCTTTTAATGAAATACTATACAGGATCATATAGTTATGTTCTGAAATGTTTACATGGCCACATCTTTTAGATAAAAAATTCTAAAATGTTTGAGGATTTTTTAATTTTTGAGATATTTCAGTATGAATTATTGCACTCGGAAGAAAAAGCAAACTAGACAACGTTTGGAGTGGAACAGGTAAAAAGTCTCGGTCCATTGACCAAAAATGTAGCTCCAAAAGGTTGGGCCCTAGCACTCTAGCCCCTCTTCCCTAAATCCGCCTCTGTGAGCATCTGGATGGGTTTACAGAATAGAGAATAATGGGCAAAACATGCAGAAACATGCAGAATAAAGGGCAAAAGATATGAAAAAATTGAGAAAATAAGTAAAAGAAATAAAGAATAAAGAAAGATGGTTTTTATCCATTTTTTTTCATTTGGTTGCTGAAATCATTATATTTATAATAGATAGAAATTGTTAATAGCAAAGATCTACAATAAGATCTACAAATAAGTCAACATGGTCGGATAATTGAATAAAGATAAAAAAAAAAAAAAAAAAAGATAACATGGCCGGCCTGAAATTGTCAATTGACTCCTTTCAGAAGATATTGCCCTTAAAAGATGATTTTTTTTTTCCATTTTTGTTTTTTTTTAACAAACTTTATTAGATAGTCCAAAACTTTAAAAAAGCAAAGCTGTTCAGCACAACAAATCCTACTAGTAAGTCTACATGGCCAATATGTCACTCTAGTTATAGGATTTATTGCCATTAAATGAGAGTTTTTTTTTTTTAACTCAAAAACTTCAATAGGTAAAACAGTAAAACAGTTAAATGATTATCAGTACAAGATCTACAAAAATGACACTAAATAAAATCTACAAATAAGTTAGCATAACTGAATGAATTTATGAGAAAAAATAGCATTTTTTTTACCAGGTAAGCAATTCAGGCTCTATGGGGCCTCTTGTTTATTTTCTTTATTAGCATTACAACTAAGGATCATAAAGTAAGTAAGTAGTTTTTATTGAAATAAAGTCCAAAACATTGAACTATCATCAATTACAAGATGAACACATACATTTGTTTATAAAATGGACCGAATTATAAAAACAACAATACATTGAACAGCACAATTATAATCACTGATACAACTGCCGAGGTTGATTGGAATTAAGTCTCAGTTATTACAAAGAATTCACAGTTTATCTCCCTTATAACACAATAATGAAAATATACTTTAATTTAGAAGTTTTTTTTTTATATACAAAAATGAGTGATTAAATGATACAAGTATAGATTAATAATGCACTATGAATAACCATATGTAATGCCTAAAGTTAATTGGATAAGTAATTCTTATATTATTAAAATTTAAATCTAGAAACTTAAGAGCTTCCTTCTCTTTGTTGACAAGTATTATTATTTCACAATGCATAATATTTAAAATACATTTCTTGTTACCTGTATAAGTCCTATTGAGGATCTGGATGGGGGAAAGGGGTACTCCTTTCTTTATTTTCTAATTTTTAGACCACTCTTCTCAATTCCTTACATTTTAGCTCCCTCCCAATTATTCTGTAATCTTTTAATTATTTTTTGCCTAGTTTTATCTATTCTTTATTTAGTGCCTTTTATTCTGCACTTTTAGCCCATTATTCTCTATTCTGTAAACCCCATCCAGACATCTCCTTATTCTCCTCTTGTTTACTAAATATAAAAATAAGAAGGTGTGGTATGGTTGCCAATGAGACAACTCTCCAACAGAGACCAAATGACATAGAAATTATTATCTATCAGTCACCATATGACCTTCAACAATGAACAAAATCCATACTGCATAGTAAGCTATAAAAGGCCCAGAAATGACAAATGTAAAACAATTCAAAAGAGAAATGGTTGACTTTCCCTGATAGTGGGATAGAAGATGGAAAACGATCGATAATATTGCAATTATAACTTGTATATTCATTAGAAATAATGTAATGTGTGATCTGTTTATAAAATATGCAACAACAATTAAAAAATTTAAATATGTACTTAGCTGTGCCTTTTGGTTGATGAATACCCACATCTTCTTTTATTCATATATACCAAAAACAAGAGAGTAAATTAGGTAAAAATTAATAGATATATCTGTCAGGTTCGGATTCCAATGGCGAAGGTTGGTTGTATGTTAATCATCAATTGAAAATTGTACCATTTTATAAGAAATAGATTAAACCAGCAAAAATACTTACTTTTAAACATTCTCATTAAACTATCCTTTACAGGCCAGAGGACAAAACAGAACTTTAGTGACCTATATATATTCCTTTTACAAAATGAAAATAAAAAAAAAAAAAAAATATTTATAAAACAATTTTTATTTGTAATATTCAAATTGTAAAAAATGTCACATGGTTAGGAGACGACCATTTTATATTCTTTGGGGAAATTTTCATGTATCATATCTGATCAATCAAATTTAGCTTGTAACCGTGGATGATTTTCTGTTATGACTTTTTTGACTGCCAGTCTGCAGTTGTATGGTAGTTGATGCATTCATAGCACATGTACAAGTTTACACTGTTGGCCCAACTCGTATCAAACTTTTTGGGGTCAATTGTATTCTGGTTTACTAATTCTTCTATTTGTTGATTTATTCCAAAATGGCATATGAGTTTAGAAAACCAGAGTCTACTGCTGTCATCTGTTATTAAGATATGGAATGATTTTATTTTATGACATGATATTTTTCAGGCCACTTTCCCTCCAAGTACCAGTATTCCTAAGTTCAGAGAGGACTTTGCAAAGGCCAAACACATAGTGGTTGTAACAGGAGCAGGAGTGAGTGCAGAGAGTGGTGTACCTACATTTAGGGGGCCTGGTGGTTATTGGAGGAATAAGAAAGTACAGGTATCTACATATACACTAGTTAGCTTAAAGGACAACTATTTTATTTTTGAGAGGGGGAAGAGTCCTCAGGGTTTGTGGATGGACTATTCAATTTCACCTTTTGCAAGTGGCATCTTATTTAGTTTCTGTCTGGTGCAAAATTATTCATGGTAGTACCAGGTCAGAATATCCATTTAGAAAATCCACCTGTAATACTAAACTGTTTTTTTTTTGGTTTTTTTTTATTGCTTTTGTTTTGTTTTTGGGACTTTTTTTTTTCTTGCTCCCCCTGGAAAAAATCTTTTTCAGGAGCATAATATAGTAATTGTTTTGTATAATCCATCCATCTTTTCATCCTTCCATCCGTTCATGTGTCTTAAGTATGAAAAATTGATTATCCCTTGCTTAATTGGACTGAAACAGAGTGTACAGATGAAAGATATAAGGGAGGGAAAGAAACCTATTGATTTTTTTCTTCAAAAGGTTTAGGTAAAGGCCACTGTCACTATAAAAAGAAACACAAAATAAACAATGGTTTCTGGATGGTAAATGGAGTTTTCCATGATTGATTTAAATGAAACTTAACCAGATGAAAGATACAGGAGGAGAAGAAGTCTATTGATTTGAGCAAAAGGTCACTAATTGTTACTTAAACTAGAAAATAAATAACAATGGTTTCCTTTTCTATAAATAAACAGGTGGCCAAGCAGTTAAAAAAAACCAAGAAAGACTTCCAAAAGGTGAATTATGTATATAAACCACCAGAAAAAATCATTCTGTCCCCCCTTTAATATACCAAATGGTTGTCTTTTAAATGTCTTAAGGGAGCTACCATTTGATTTTTAGGGGGGGAGGCTAGGATGAAATTTTCGTCCTGCTTTTTTTTTTAGTTGTAATCTCTGTCCTGCCTTTTTATTTTTCACTCTATTCGGTCCTGCCCATTTATTTATTAGTTTATCCTGAATCTTTTTACATAAATTGTCATCCTGCCATTTTTTTTTTGCCAAGTTGCTCATCCTGCCTATTTTTTTTTTACTCAAAACTCCTGTCCTGCCTTTTTTTCAAATTTCATCCTAGCCCTCCTCCCCTTAAAATCAAAGGGTAGCTCCCTTAGTATACCAAATGGTTGTCATTTAAATGTCTTAAGGTCTATAGCTGCTGGTATACTTGGTGATATCTTGCATTTTTGTTGGTATTCAGAATGTACGATAAAGAGTAACAGAATTAAGGGATTATGCTTTACTCACATTTTACATAATTGCTTGGAGTTAGCGTATTTTGGTTGTACCAGCACATCTACTTTTGTGATGAAATGAAAAAAATATTGACCAATCTAGATGTAAAAAATTGGCTTCATTGAATCCGTATCATTTATCCAAGAAGACTTTGTATTGAAAAAAATTACATTATGCCTAAAACTGGTAGAGCTTCAGTTATGAAAAAGAAACCTTAAAAGAACTCAAATTGTATACTAGAGGGTCTGGATGGGGTTTACAGAATAGAGAATAATGGGCAAAATAAATAATGTATAGAGAAAAATGAGCAAAAAAATTAAAGAATAGAAAATGATTGGGTGCAAAAGTATAAAGAATTAAACTGTGAAAATGAAAGAATTAGGCAATAATTTTCTCCTGAAATTTTTTCTTTACATTATTTTTTCTGTTTTAACTTTTTTAACTTTTTTACTGACCAATATAATCTTTTACAGGAATTAGCTACAGTTGAGCATTTTGAGAAGAACCCATCTCTATCTTGGCAGTTTTATCATCATAGAAGAGAAGGCATGGTCACTAAACTTCCTAATAAGGTTTGTAACAATACATGTTTTCTGCTCTTTGGTCGGGTTGTTGTCTCTTTGACACATTGCCCATTTCCATTCTAAATTTTATGTAGTTTTTTCCATCTCTAAATTAGTTTTTTGTAATCTGGTTTTCAGTCAATTATTATTAACTAATGTCTTAGATTATCAAGATATAAAAATCTGGTATATAATGATTTTTATTCTTATATGATGTCTAAAATTTAGGTTGGTGGTATGATCAAGGTAAGAACACTTTATAAACCATTCCAAAAATCATACCAAATCTTCTTATTTTTACATTATGGACAGAAAATGATCACCAATATGTCACAACAGTATTTGTACTGTCTTTTCAACTATTTTTTCTTTTATTTGCAGGTCCCAAAACTAGTTGAAAATAGATCAAAATTTGTGTGTCTTCCATGAAAATGCATAGATCTGTCTATCTGTCTGTCGGTCGCAGAACTTTTGTAGCATTGAACATTGAAGGTTGATCAAACTTGGTATACAGATGCATCACAGGCTGGTGTGTGTCATATACCAAATTCAGGTCACTTTGACCTTCAATTTGACATTTAACCCCTATTAAAGTGTCCAGCTCATAATTTTTGTACCTTAAAACTTAGGTTTACCAAACTTAGTATATGTCATATACCTAGTCTGATTTGTGTCTTGCACATAACTTTTGTACCATAGAACTTTGGTCAACCAAACTTGGTATGTTGATTCATCATGGGCTATAAGTGTCATATATTAAAAGTAAGGTCATTTGGACCTTTTTGACTTTGACTTCTGATTCCTATGCTGAAAAAAACATTGTCAGGTTGTGTTCGATGCATTACTTGTGTACCTTAGCACTTAGATTAACAAAAACTTTGTATGCAGAAGCATTATGAGATTGGGATGTGTCTTAACCAAAATCATGTTGCTCTGACCTTGACCTTGACCCCAAGCAAAAATCTCAAAATATCATTGTCTCAATACTGAATTTCACAGCAGCAACTAAAATGCATGTACAGGGGGTATTAGTCCTGTTATGCCGACAGCTCTAGTTAAGTTTGTACTACCTCAACATAATTAAAAGTAAGAAATAAATGAAAACCTCAAATAAAAGGCTCCTTTAGAAGAACGAAATACAAAAAAAATGTAAATGACTGAAACAGAGGAAAAAGAGTGGGAGGCATAAGGTTTATAAACAATACAATTTTTATAACCTTAATCAAAAGCAATATTTTTTCAATGACCTATATAGCTACAGGAACAAACAATTTTCTTTTAAATTTTTAATAGAAACTAGTCTGAATTTGTTATCAAGAGGTCTTGAAAGGCTATATCTAAAATTTGCTTTGACTTCATCTATAAAAATTGAAACAAAAAATATACCTCAGTACTACTGAGTCAATAGACATCATGTTTATCTGGATTGAAAAAGAAACAGACTAATTTTACAAGCTTCTCCTCTGAAATCAACTAATTTTTCCAAGGAATTTAGCATCAAACTATAAAAAGAAACATGCTTACTCCTCTTCTTATTCAAAAGGATATAGTTTATAAATAGATGCAACTTAATATAGAATTTGTAGCATTTTTTTACTTTCAACAGGGCATCCAAAATTTGAAACAAGGATTTATTCGCAACTATGTTAACATCATTATACTTAATGTTATTAGCACAAACATAATTATATAACAATTGATGAAGGCTCAAATATAAAGAACATTGTAGTAAAATACATAAAATATATGACTAGCAACTATGTTATTAAAAAGTATCAATAGGTTGTATTTAAGTGAAGTACATGTAATATACTGAAATAATATTTTTGTAATACATCATTTCTAACTTGAGACAACTTAAAAATATAAGGAGAACACACAAAGTAAAAACAAATACTATAAACGTTTTCTGAAATATTTGGTTTTTAGCTTACCGGGCCTAAACGGCCGGCCAGGTGAGCTATTGCCATCACTTGACATCTGTCCTTGTTGTCTGTTGTAGTTGTCGAGGTAACTCTTTCAAAGATCCTCTCCTTTGAAGCTGTAATGAACCAATTTCAGCCACATTTTGTATGGATGATCCATAGGGTATCTAGTATAAAGTTTGTGTTTTTTCCAAGTTAATAAACATGGCTGCTATGGCTAAAAATAGAACATAAGGGTAAAATGCATGAATTGTCTTATACATTTGTATTTTGAAAACCATAATAGATTGCGAAAATCTTACAGGGCAAAAATGTTAAGAATAACAATATCTCCTTAATTTCAAGTTTTTACCTATTTTAAATCTTGAAAACTATAACAGATAGGTGATAACTGTATATAGCAAAAATGATCAGCAATACAAAATCTCCCTAGATGCCAATATGTCCCAACCCATTGGATGACTCCATATAAGAGTTATTGCCCTTAATTGACGATTTTTGACTAATTAACCAGTTTTTGCTTATTATTTCATAAATCATTAAAGATAATTGCACATCAAAAATTACCAATTCAACCTAAACCATCACATGACTCCTTATAGGGCTGTGAGGTCACTGATACAAATCAGCATTAAAAAACTGAATCATGTTACTCAGTCTTTAGTTTTCTATGTTGTGTTTTTTATACTGGTGTTTGTCTTTTGGTCTTTTTCTTTTTTTACCAAGGCAATGTCAGTTTATTTTTGACTTATCAGTTTGAATGTCCTTTTGGTATCTTTCGCCTCTCTTTTATAGGAGTTTAATTGTTCTCAAGGTAGATCAGGTGTCTTCCCCCATCTTGCATTGGATTTTAGAATAGCAGAAAACAATTGGTCCAGATCTGTAATGAAATGTACAAATTTTGAGAAATGATTTTAATTCCTTGTAAGATTTCTCATCCAAATGACAAAAATTACTGTAAATTCAGAAATTATTGCGATGTTTTTATCATTGCGAAAAATGCGACAGGGTTGTAATCGCAATAACTTAAACTCGCATTTTGAAATTTTTTATTTGAATTAAACAGGATTTTTCTCAATATCGCAAAAATTAAAATCGCATTTTAGTCTAAAATGACAAAATCGCAATAATAAATGCACGCAATAATTTCTAAATTTACAGTATGTGTTTTATCATATTTTTACGACTGTTTTTACAAATATAGAATTTTTTTGTCTAATTTCTTTCAACTTTGCCATATATTGGGAGATAACTCAGATAATGTAACTTTTCTAAAAGAATGTGTTATGAATATACTTATATATTTTGTTTTGTAGCCAGAAAACAAGTCCAATGACCATAATTTTTCTTTTATAATCTGAAAGCACATTCTAAGAGCTATCTTCTCATATTTTATCTTAAAATTCTATCATTTAGTTTTCTTTCTATCACACAAAATTGGGTTTTCTATCTATAATCTCATACAAAATCTGACAATTTTGCACAACCTGTAGCTTGGAAAAGAAACAAAAAACATGACCCATACTTTTTATTATCCTTTTTCTATAAAACATGATTGAAACTAACTTTTGGCAAATTATTTTAAAATTCTATCGATTTTTTTTAATTTAGACCACCACCAACAATTGATGATTTTTGACTAATTAAGTTTTTGTCCATTATCTTGAGAACTATAATAGAAAGGAAAAAAGTGCAAACAGCAAAAAAGATCAACAATACAAGGCCTATAAATTTCTAAATGTCTGAAAACTTTGGACGATTGCTTATCAGAGTAATGAAGATTTTTTTTACTAATTTCCCAGTTTTTGCCTCTAATTCTGAAAAATATAATAAATAGATAGAAACTGTTTTAACAACAAAATGATTGGTATACAAGATCTTTAATAATGCAAATATGGCAGAAACTATTGGCTTATAAAAGACAAGTTTTTACCAGAACCTGGGAACAGTATATCTAACAGTCAATATATATGTTCCTGCCAGAACTTTTAGTTTTTGCCTATTAATATTTCAATTTTTTACAGGTGAGCGATTCAGGCTCTTAGGATCCTCTTGTTATGGTTTTTTAATGCTTCTCAGATTCATCTCATTACTGAAAAGTAATTTTTTGTATAACCGTATCAGATACAAAATGAAGAAAATTTCATCATAACCAAGACAACTATATAAGTCTCATAATTATCATATAGTATTAAATGCCAGTCAGACATTTGGGAATAGCGGTCAATCACTGAGTGCTAAGGACAGATCAATTGGAGGTACCAAGTGATAAAGGAAAGGTGCATGGATTTATTACTGAGAAGGAAAATACTATAACATAATTTTTAAAGCTTTTTAAAGTTTTACAACATCTGCTGAGTAAAGTTTTGGTTAACTCCCCTTAAAGCACATGTGTCAATTAATCAAATGTATATAATTCAAGTGTATTACAAAAAGAAATTGTAAGAAGAGGGCTAAAAACAAAACTATTTCATATTATCTGTATCCATTGAATACTATTACAAATGATGTGATTGAGAATTTTTGTTGATTTATTGAAAACAGAAAACCATTGAACTGTTTATTGAGACATAAAATATATTGGCAGTTTTACAGTGCTGCTATGATATAAACTTAAATATAAATGATTTTTCTCTACATTGTCTACCTTTAAGGTAGAGTTATCATGAACAAAATATGATTACTAATGAGCGGCCTGATGGGTTATTTTTGTTCTTCGTGATGGGCGCATTTTCGCTATCGTGATCCATTTTTCTACAGATTTATTATTTTTTTATATTTTCGTGATCCGTGATCATGGAAATTTATTTTCTGTGAATTGTGATTGACAAAAAAATCAACTCGTGAATCGTGATGAGACCCCCCCATCAGGCCCCTCACTAATAGCCTGGAAGTAGGTGATAGATAGCACAGGAAGCAGGACTTATAACACTACAACTAACAACATTACAGCTGGGCATTTTAGGTATTAATGTATTCATATATAATATATATGTCTCTGAAATAGCCAAAAAAAAAAAATAGGCGAAGATTAACCAAGGGAACATGGAAAACTGTTAAGTAGAAGGGAAACGCCTAGGGTAACAAACAAAAAAACAAAACACTAAATAGAAAACTAAGGACTGAGGTACACAAAACCCCTCCATAAAGAGGGGTGAAATCAGCTTAACATATTAAGGTCCTTTATTTGATCATTTTTGGTTAAGCAAACTTATTAATACAGGTTTTAATTCTTTTTTTCCTTCTTTTTTAATGCGGTTTGGGTAAAGGTTGGTTGTTGAACCTGTTAAGTTGTCTGTTGGTCTTTTTCTTTTTTTAGCCATGGCATTGTCAGTTTATTTTTGACTCATGAGTTTGAATGTCCCTTTGGTGTCTTTCGCCTCTCTTTTGCAGTGTGAAGCAAGATGGGAATTTGTTCTTTTTTGTTTTCTGCTTGTGAATTCTTATTTATGTTCATATTAAGTTCTGCCTGTTGCACATGACTATGTCTTCCTGTACGGTTTATTATGGACGGCTCCTACATGGTCAAATCAGACCTGTGACATACTGGGTTATTTGGCACTGGTGACCTTGCAACCTGACATCTAATTTAAAAGGACCTGTGTAGTGACCTTTAAGACAAGTTTATCGTTAAACATAAACATGTGTCAAATTTACTTAAAAGTGACCTGGAGACCTGAGACAATTTAATATTGTGACCTTGTGACCTAAAGCCATCATAATGGAGTCCCATGATGACTTGCTAAATGAAATATATTCTGATTCAGGGGCGGATCCAGCCATTTTTAAAAGGGGGGTTCCCAACTCAGGATAAAGATGAGGGGGGTGTTCCAATCATATGTCCCCATTCAAATGCATTGATCGGCCAAAAAAAGGGGGAGGGGGGTTTCCAACCCCAGGAATCCCCCCTGGATCCGCCACTGTGATTCTAAGTATAGACAATGTAAAAAAAATAATTTGATAGCATTTATGGTTGTAATTAACAGCAACAAACAACAACCACTGAATTACAAGCTCCTGACTTGGGACAGGCACATACAGAATTTGGCGGTGTTAAACAAGTTTGAAGGTGCCAACCCTCCCCCTAACCTGGGACAGCGGTGTAACAGTACAACATAAGAACAAACTAAAAAAAAAACAGTTGAAAAAGGCTTAAGGATGTACACCTCTGAGGAGCCAAAAATTTCTAGAATTAAACTTTTTTTCTTAACCTGATTTTTGGGTTTATATGACTGTAAAAAAATAATTGGTGAAGAAAAAATCATATGGTGGTGCACTTCTTTTTTGCTACGGCCATTTGAAAGTACCCAATGTTGATGATTTTCCCATTTTTCATCAATTTTTACCCATTTTTGGGCTATTATCATGAAAAAAATCAGTTTCACAATTAAACTTTTTTTCATACTTTCATTAAAGATGAAGTGGACCAATCTGAATAAATTTAACTTAGAAAACTATAGGTAGGGCACTCAGTTACAATCTGAATAAATTTAACTTAAAAACTATAGGTAGGTGTTAATATGAGAAAGTTTTGTAAAATTTTGTTGCTTTTTTGTGTCAAATTTACCATGCTGTCAATTTTGAAAATTTGGGATTTTTCTCTTTCTTTTAGAACAAAAAGCATATATTTCAACTTCTTTGTTATAAATGATTGAAAAAATACATATCTAAGAAATTTGAAAAGAAAAAATTGATATGGGAATGGGATGTACATGTTTCTGGTAAAATCATTTCTTATACCCGGGCCCTCACCCATTTTCTCAACATTTTGGCTAATAAGCCTGACTTGATTGGTTATAAAATTTGAAAATTTCATTACTCAAGAACTACTTATTGTAAATACACAATTTTTTTCACAGAGTTAAGTTTGATTATAGTATTTTTTTAAACTCATTGATATTTTCCACTTGTATCACATGTTTTGAAAATAATTCCAGAACAAGATTTCAACGAGACTGTAACGTCAGAGGAATACATCCTTAACTCATCAGATGGATATAAATAAAAATATGTATACCATCCAACAAAAACACAGAGTGGACTGACAGCTAGTTCAAAGCCAATAACAAGTAATAACAAATAATAAAAAAAATCATGCATCTAAGACTAAAATATATGCGTCAATTCATGCAAATGCTGATCTTTATTTGGATGAAAGACAAGGAATCTGTCATAGTATGTTTTTATAAATTTGTATGAACACCACCATTATAACAGTTCTCAGGAACATATCCATGTGCCTTTCCTTTATTACTTGGTGTCTTCCAGATGCAGATGCAGGATTTTGAAAAAGGGGTGCCCTTAAAATAAGCATCGTTTGGAATGGAACATGTAAAAATTCTATGCATTTACCATAAATGAAGCTCCATAAGGGGCCCCAGTCCCCAATGATCCCCCTATATCGTCTCTGCCACCAATCGATCTGCCCTGAGCACTAATTGATTTAACCACTCTTTAAAAAAGCCTGTGGCAATTCATAATAATGAGACTATTACTTGTCTTGGTTAGGATGAAACTTTTTTTTATTTTACCTCTGATCTGATACAGTGTCAAATTATATATTATGATCAAAATAAGTTTTCTAATAAGACGAATGTGAACTAAAACAAAAAACCATGCAGACATGTCAGAATGTCAGACAATTCAAAGTATTTGTTCATACGCTTTATAATGTTCTCTTATATTTCCAAATTGTCTTTTAAAAATAAGTTAAAAATGATGTTTTAAATCATTTAATTCATTTCTAGCCATTTTTTTTAAAAGGGGGGTTCCAACCATATGTCTCATTCAAAAGCATTGATCGTCCAAAAAAATGGGGTCAGTTGTCTCATTGTGGCACTCATACCACATCTTATTTTAATATACATAAAGCTTTTTAAAGTTTTACATCTACTTCGTAAAGTTTTGGTTATCTCCCCTTAAAGCAGGTGTGTCAATTATTCAAATGTATTTAATTCCAGTGTATTACAAAAAGAAATCGTAAAAAGAATGTTATATACAAGGATAAATTATAACAACTGTATCCATCTTTTAATATTAGAAACAATAACATTGATAATTTTGTTGATTTATTAAATACAGAAAACCATAAAATCGTTTATAAAGATTTAAAATATATTGGCAGATTTTCCACAATTCAGTGATATAAACCTTTATATAAGTCATTTCTCAACTAGTACTTCACCCTATGGTGGAGATTTTTCGTAGGTGATAATTCCTTCAGTATCTCCACATGCCCACATCACTGATCAGTTGCACTGTAATTGTCATTTCACAGCTATGAGATATCAGGTCACTTAATCAATGACGTCACATTGTCTTAGGAAAAGTTGTAGGCTACGTGATATAAAATGTGTGAGGAGACGATATCAAGTGTAAAACTGTCTAAGGGAGGGGGGAAAGACCAGTATTAGAACGATTAACAGATTATCAGGTTTTCTATGTATATATATGTAGGACTCAAATCTATGGTGGGTTCCAAATCTATGCCGCAGATTCCTAATATATGGTAAATGTGACATCATGCCATCCCAAATCTATGGCAGATTGTTTTACAATCCTAATCTATGGCAAGTTTTGTAATTTCCTAATCTATGGCAGGGTTTTTGTTGTTTCCAAATCTATGGCAAATTTTGTGCAAATGGAAAACAATGCAGTACATATACTACCAATGACTTGTCTTAATTAAACAAGTGGACATGTACGACGGGAGCATGTTTATAAATATTTGTGAAATAAACATTTCATAATGGTCAACCAAATTGTGTTAGCAACCAAACAAATTCCTAAATGATGAAATCATATACCTTAATTATATAACAGACTTTAAGATTGAAATGATGTACATGTGCCCTGTAAAAACAAACGTTTTCTAATCTGTGCATGGTACCTGTATAACCCATTCATTAAACCAACTAGAAATTAGTCCCTTAATAAACAAGAAGGAAGTTTTTTTCATAAAACAAAAATGCTTAATAAAAATGAACAGTTTGAATTTTCAAATAATATTTATTTCATTGTTAATACATCTTTTTTATTGGATGACGATTTAAATCAAATTGGAATCCTGTAATTTTATCTTTCACTTTATAAACTTTGCCAGCCATAGACAGTAAAATATGTACTATAACCCCTTTTCTAAAATATCCGGTACTGAAAAAAGCAGTGCCCTTGTTCATCGCGGGCTTCGGCCGGTACAGCACATTTTATCCGACTTCCGGATAATAGGTCACATCTTCCTTTAAACCTTCCGCAAATTGTTGTCTAGGGAAATACTTTCATCTGGAATGGTGTTCAAATCTATGGGTTCCGCCATCGTTTGCTGCGGCGAGGATGTAATATGGCGTTATTCTATTGTGACGTAATTTAAAGATCTGCCATAGATTTGGAGAAAACAAAAATCTGCCATAGATTTGATTTGTTTGACATTTGTTACGTTACATTTGCCATAGATCAGGAATCTGCCATAGATTTGGAACCCGCCATAGATTTGAGTCCTACATATATATATATATATATATCGTAAAATATCAGCTGCTCGACACAATGTGAAGCTTTTTTGCTTATTCGCTGAACTCCCTCGCCAAAAATGTTCACATTGTGGCTCCAGCTGATATTTTACTATATGTAGTACAGTATGTAGAAAATCAGATAATCTATATGTATTTAGACGCAGGTCACTAAAGACTCTAGAATTGTGCAACGTAATAATCACAGCCAGACATTTAAGGTCATGTTACTCATATGTAAGGTCATGTTACTCATATGTAAGGTCATGTTACTCATATAGCTAAAAATAAGGGCAGAAGATACCAAGGGGAAACTGCTAACACCATGGCAAAGAAAACCAAAATACAAAACACAACATATAAATAAAGGACTGAGCAACATGAACCCCACCACAAACTGGGGAGATCTCAGTATAAACAGAGATATATAAAAAAAATACCATTTATACTACAGCTAGATCACTTCCTGTTGTTTGTTATATATTCAAAAAGTGATATGCTGTGCATTGTCAATTTCATCACAGGTGCTTGGATACAGGATTGAGACATTTTTTTTTCATTGTTTACACTAAATTATTAAAATTTCTAAATTTATTGTATTTGAATAATTTTTATATTTGAATAGGCTCATTTTGCAATAGCTGAATGTGAAAAGAGGCTAAAATCACAAGGAAGAAGAGTTGTAGTAATCACTCAGAATATAGATGAACTTCACAAGAGAGCTGGGTCTGAAAATATTCTTGAGATGCATGGTAAAGCATAGAAATAGTACTTTAGAAATGGAGATTTGGGTCATGTATTGACTGCCAGGCCAATATATTAACTTTACTATTCTTAGTAAATATAAAAATTGAAATACAGTGTCTGTTTTATATAAACTAGTTTTATTACTGTATACCTCAACTAGTTATAATACTATTGAAGAGACAATCTGGTAGGAAATGGGATGTCATACATGTATATAATGTAGCTACTTTCTCTCATTTGAAAAAAAAACTTAGATGTTCCTCAATGAGTTATTGCATAACAAAACTTTAACAGATAACCAGCATATCCTCTTTTTTAAGTGGCAACTGGTTCTAATATTTTATCCTGTTTCACTGTATATCATTTTTTCAGGAACTACCTAACTGATTTCTTAATTAATTTGTTCTTATCCTAATTGTGAATGAAAAATGTGCCACCATATATAGATATAGGTTGTTTTTAAGAAATTTTTGGACAACTTTAAGATTTTTTATAACAGGTATTTCTGACATGGGCAATAATAATTACTTAGTCAAATGGGATTTATTTTTAAGCTTTGATCAATCATATTTGAAAGAAAATAAATTTTATGTGAGCTTTCATTTTAAATATTTTAAATTTGCCAATTTACAATTAATTTGAGCAGTTTCATTAGGTTCTTTTATTAAAAATTTTCATCACCTGCAACCAGTATACATTCTTGTTATAAATGGTTCTTCATTGTTTTGTCAAGTTAAGGTGAAAAACAACTTAAAATGTGTTTTTGTATCTAATTTCGGATGATTTTTTTTATTTCTGACATAATTTAAATTTTTTTTAGGTAGTTTATTTAAGATAAGATGTACAAAATGTCAGGATGTAACAGAAAACACAGACAGTCCAATATGTCCTGCATTAGCTGGCAAAGGGTACGTTCATAATGTTCATTGTATAGTATATAGCCGAATTATCTGACAAAAAGGCTAAAATAAAAAAAAGTTGTGATAATTCTCAGAACACCTAGTACATAATACAGTTACACCCTTATAACTATACAGCTCCCAAGTTCAGTGTTGACATAGTATGGCTTTCCATTTTAAAAACATTTATAATCAATCACTAATAAATTCATTTCTGATATTAGTTTGTCTGATAAGTTGGTGCAACTTGTTGCTATAACATCAAAAGGTGAGATTTATTGGATGAAGGAAATTACCAACCAGCATGGTACATATATATGTGAGGTAGACATTTAGATCATTGCATGCCCTTTTTCATATCAATTTAAGTACTGGTATTCGTTCAAAACAGGTGTAGGACTCAGAGTTCTGAAATTGGAATCCTATATAGAAATATGAAAAATATATGTAACAATCTTTACAGTAAAAAGTGGTTTGAAATATAAGTAGTTTACTCTATGTTTTATACAAAAGTAATTTACTCTAACTTGTTTAAAATAAAAGTAGTTTTACTCGACTATGTTTAAAATAAAAGTTTTTTACTCTATGTTTGAAATAAAAGTAGTTTACTCTATGTTTAAAGTAAAAGTAGTTTACTCTATATTTAAAATAAAAGTAGTTTACTCTATGTTTATTTAAAAAAGAAAAGTAGTTTAATTACTCAATGTTTAAGATAAAAGTAGTTTACTCTATGTTTAATATAAAAGTAGTTTACTCTATATTTGAAATAAAATTAGTTTACTCTTTGTTTAAAATAATAGTAGATTTTTACTTTTCTTTCTATTAGAGCACCAGATCTCGAAACAGAAGAAGACAATATACCACTGGATAAATTACCAAGGTTTGCTGATTTAATGTTCATTGTAAAACTTTGGAGTGATAATTTATTAACCTTCATGTCAAAGTCACATAAAAGAAGCATCATCCTATAGTTGTAAAGTTCTGTGATAGTTTGTCTCTGGTGGAGAGTTGTCTCATTGGCACATATCCTTATTTTTATATCATCTTTTAAAATAATTTCACTTACAAGCTATGGAATTATCTGTTATTTGTCTTCAGTTTCTTGCATGTTGACTTGTTTTAATTTGTTTTCACTTCCCCTAATTTTAATTTGATATTTTTTCTAATTTTGATTGGTACAAAGCTAAACAGAGACAAGCACAACATTTGTGTACAATATATTTCATAGACCTAAAAATTTGGAGAATATACATTGTTGTTTAAACTGTGTATCTTTTAAGTTAGAATGGAATATGACAAATAACAGGATTCAGCTTTAGAAAATACAGAGAAGGATCATTTACAACAAAACGATTGCACAAACAAAATCTATACTGTTTGGTATGAAAAATAACACAATTTTCTGATTTCTAATTAAAGAATATTTTGCCACAAATAAGATAGACATTTATAATAAATCAACCAACAATTTAATCAATATTATTTACAGAAATTATGTTATTTTTAAAGAAATATATTAATATTGTAATAGATGGAATTTTTTGTATTGAACAGATGTAAGAAAACAGGTTGTGGAGGACTTATGAGACCTCATGTTGTATGGTTTGGTGAATCTCTGGATCCGTCCATTTTAGCAAAAGCAGAAGAGGAACTTGAAAAGTGTGATCTGTGTCTTTTAGTAAGAATTTTATGTCTTTAAATATTTGATTTTTCTTTAGAAAAATGTAACATAAAAGTTGAGTTTTATGAAAAAAAAAAATAAACAACACGACAAATATTTTTTAGAATGAAAAATTGACAACATTGAGACTATATATTCCTAGCTATCTTTAGTAATATAAATTTGTTATTTTGGAGTAATGATAATTTAATTATGTAAAATGGGGGAGGAAATTTTAAATAAGTAAAAGAAGTCAATTTGATATGTTTATTGAAATCATTTAAGATTTAAACACAATGTATAGGTTGATGGAAGAAAAACATATTTATAAGGAAAGCAGAAATTGTCAAAAATACAGCACTGTTTAACAAACCGTATCAACCACTAACAATTCCAACTCCTCTGGAAAAAACAGCAGCCAACACATTTTCCAGATAGCATAGGCTGTAACTAGTTTTAGTCATAAAATGTGGTTGGGTTAAAAATGTGAGTTTAACATGAGCACAAACTTCCACCTTTGCCTATCTAGAACCTATATTGTAAAACTAAAACACAAAATGAACAACTGTGATTCTAATGCAATTTGTTTGTAAAGATAATTTTCGTTGGACGTTGACAAATATTTTGAAGGGTTAGATTTCACATTCTACTAGTCCATAACTAAGGAAAGGCCACCATTTGGAATTCAAAATTTATTTTGGTATGTAATTTCTCAAAAAATAAACAAAAAAGTCACATTTTCTGCCTCAAAATCTTCTATTAGTCAATATCTAAACTATTCAGAAGCACACAATAAACAAGTGTGAATTGAGGCTTAAAGATCTGGCTTGCTTTTATGATCATTATTGAATTTTATATTGAAAGTCTTTAAGGTACAGATATCACATTAATGTAACATGATCAATGATCCATGAAGTGAGATCAAGGCCAGATGAACCATCAGAAGGACATGTACATCTTGCAATCATTCAATACACCAAATATATTTGGTCGTTGTGTTTTAGTATCTAAAGAAACATACCTAATCACGAAAAATTAACATTGACCAGCGAACAATGAAAATGAAGTCAAGGTCAGATGAACCCTTCCAGACAGACATGTACACCTTATATTCATAACATACACCAAATAATTGTGATGATTTTATGCTATCTGAAAAATCTTGGACATATTCTAATAGGTAGGAACATCATCTGTTGTAAGACCAGTTGCCTTGTTCGGACCACGATTATCTATCCTTGGTATCCCAGTAGCAGAATTTAACACTGAAGAGACTCCAGTAACAAAATCATTAGGGTAAATATTAGTATTGGTCAGTATAAGTGTCAATCATGATTACCTGTTCTAGTAAATCAGTTACATTGATCAACACTGAAGATACAAAAGTAGCAGCATCACTATGGTGAGCCCACAAGGGTGGATTGGGGTTAGAAATACCATCACCTGGACCAATGTTGATGGATGTCTGTTTGGTTGTTTGGGATGTTTCAATATACTTCCATGTGTGATTGTGTTTTTAAATCCAATGTTTCAGTTAGGAAGCCTGAGAGTCCAAATCTCTCTCTGCAAATTGGAGAACCCTTGCAGTTCGTAAAGGGACTGCAGGTAATTTATTTCAAGGAAATTCTGTCCTTATCCAACATATCTTCTTTTCCAAGTGCTAGTCTAAATTTTGGCAGAAACTATTTTTTTATAATTTATTAATTTCATTTTGTTTATGCATAAAAAACTTGCTACTTGATTTTGCAAATAATAATCAATAAATCAATCAACTAATCAGGAAAGCAAGTATAATGCTGATGAGACACATGTAATGTCCGCATTTAGATAAGCATTAATTTTTTAAGGTAAATCAGGAAATGACCTTAACACAGAACAGAGAATATATTTATATTAGTCATTTTGATTTTTTTAGATACCACTTCCAAGGACCAGCTTGCACACTGATACCAGAAGCTCTTGCCAGACATGAATCTGAACCAGAGTGATAAAACAAAACTTTGCTATTAAAATGTACATGTATATACTAGAAGCTCTTGCCAAACATGAGTCTGAACCTGAGTATTAAAACAAAACTTTTATATTTCAATGTACATGTATATACTAGAAGCTCTTGCCAAACATGAGTCAGAACCAGAGTGATAAAACAAAACTTTTCTATTACGATGTACATGTATATACTAGAAGCTCTTACTAGACATGAGTCTGATAAAACAAAACTTTACAATGTACATGTATTTACTAGAAGCTCTTGCCAGACACAAGTCTGAACCGGAGTAATAAAACAAAACTTTTCTATTACAATGTTCATGTATATACTAGAAGCTCTTGCCAGACACGAGTCTGAACCAGAGTGATAAAACAAAACTTTACAATGTACATGTATATACTAGAAGCTCTTGAGAGACACGAGTCTGAACCAGAGTAATAAAACAAAACTTTTCTATTACAATGTATATGTATATACTAGAAGTTCTTGCCAGACACAAGTCTAAACCAGAGTGGTAAAACAAAACTTTTCTATTACAATGTACATTTATTTACTGGAAGCTCTTGCCAGACACGAGTCTGAACCAGAGTAATAAAACAAAACTTTTCTATTACAATGTACATGTATATACTAGAAGCTCTTGAGAGACACGAGTGTGAACCAGAGTAATAAAACAAAACTTTTCTATTACAATGTACATGTATATACTAGAAGTTCTTGCCAGACACAAGTCTAAACCAGAGTGGTAAAACAAAACTTTTCTATTACAATGTACATTTATTTACTGGAAGCTCTTGCCAGACACGAGTCTGAACCAGAGTAATAAAACAAAACTTTTCTATTACAATGTACATGTATTTACTAGAAGCTCTTGCCAGACACGAGTCTGAACCAGAGTAATAAAACAAAACTTTTCTATTACAATGTACATGTATTTACTAGAAGCTCTTGAGAGACACGAGTCTGAACCAGAGTAATAAAACAAAACTTTTCTATTACAATGTACATGTATATACTAGAAGTTCTTGCCAGACACAAGTCTAAACCAGAGTGGTAAAACAAAACTTTTCTATTACAATGTACATTTATTTACTGGAAGCTCTTGCCAGACACGAGTCTGAACCAGAGTAATAAAACAAAACTTTTCTATTACAATGTACATGTATATACTAGAAGCTCTTGAGAGACACCAGTCTAAACCAGAGTAATAAAACAAAACTTTTCTATTACAATGTACATGTATTTACTAGAAGCTCTTGCCAGACACGAGTCTGAACCAGAGTAATAAAACAAAACTTTTCTATTACAATGTACATGTATTTACTAGAAGCTCTTGCCAGACACGAGTCTGAACCATAGTGATAAAACAAAACTTTTCTGTTACCATGTACATGTATATACTAGAAGCTCTTGCCAAACACAAGTCTGAACCAGAGTGATAAAAAAAACTTTTCTATTACAATGTACATGTATATACTAGAAGCTCTTGCCAGACATGAGTCTGAACCATAGTAATAAAACAAAACTTTACAATGTACATGTATATACCGAAAGCTCTTGTCTGGACCAGAGTGATAAAACAAACATTTCCTATTATTTATCAAGAGAGGATTGTTTGGAAACTTGTTGAAGCATAATGAATATGTATTTTAAGATTATTTATTTTGGTATTAAAGCATCATGCATATGTATATGTATTTTGATATTACAGCATAATGAATGTACATTTTGATGTATTCTACAAAAATAAACACATGTTTTATTAAAATATTACTGTGTTATAAATATATAATATTGTTGTTCTTCTGTAAGCAATTGGTTTTCCATATATGTATATGAATGTATTTGTTCCTCTTACATAGTAAACTAACAGATAATTGAGAGAAATAAGGATTAATAGACCACTTTTGAGTTAGTTGCATTTCCGTCAAAAACTTTGGTTTTAGAGAACATCATTTGTGCGTTTAGGGGCATTGTCACTTCCTTCCCATGTTGAGCGAGCGGTTAAAAAAAATATGATGCTATAGTGCACGAATTATTGGGCAAATTAAATTCTTATAATTGTAATCAGCACTGTTGTCATTAGGGAATTGTTATTAAGTACCTACGGAATAAACATTATTTCTAGTTTATCCTGCATAATGACAATCACGAAGACACTTGATGAACCTTAATAGTGCAGGGAACAGGTGGTCCCCTCTATCTGGTAAATGGCGTCATAAAGGGGCGCATAATTGAAGAACTTTCCCGGTGAAGGACATTACTCATAAGTGGTCTATTTGATTTGTTTCAACTGGCCAAGTTGTTTACCCTATAAAGATTTATTTTCTATTGAGAAGACAGCTTTCATATTCCACTCTGTTGGCTCTAAGTGACTTAGGCCAAATTTCAATATTGTTTTAAACATTTAAGAAAATAATAAACTTGACAGTTCAAGGGAGATAACTAAGGTTATTATATCAGATGGGAAAGGGAGATAACTTAGGTCTTTATTTCAGATGGGATATGAAGATCCTCCATTTACTTTTTAGTCCCCTAGCGACGAAGTTGAAGGGGACTTTAGGCATGCAATCCGTCTGTCTGTCTGTCTGTCTGTCTGTCTGTCTGTCTGTCTGTCCATCCGCCAGTCTGGCAAATCAGTTTTCCACACTTTTTTTCTTTATGCTTGAAGATATTGATTTGATATTTTGTGAATTGTTAAAGATCAAGTTCGAATTTTGTTCCGGTCTGATGATTTGTGCAGAGTTATGGTCCTTGGACTAAGAAAATTCACTCAATCAGTTTTCAGCATTTTTTTTGTCATGCTTGAAGATATTGATGTGATAATTGGTATATAGTTTTATCATGACAAGTTACAGATCAAATATGAATTTTGTTCCGGTCTGATGATTTTGTGCAGAGTTATGGTCCTTGGACTTAGAAAATTCACTTAAATAATCAGTTTTCGACACTTTTTTTCGTCATGCTTGAAGATATTGACTTGATATTTGTTATATAGTTTACACCATGACAAATTATAGATCAAGTTAGCATTTGTTCCAATACAATGATTTTTTAACCGGTAGGGGACTATGTATTACCATGCAATACCCTCAGAATGCTTGTTTATATATGTACTGGGTATATAAATTCTCTCTAAAAATCATTATCTGCATAGCATTGTTTCAGAAAAGGGTTCACTTTACTTTATGATATATAATTATTATACATCTCTGTAATATGCTTAGCCCCAGTTTAATAAAGATAGAATTTATAACAAATTGACATAAACATAACCAAAGTCAGTCTAGCATGAATGTAGGTCATAGCTATCCAAGTTATCCTTTGAGGGGGTAAAGACGATAAATATATTGCAGTAGATTTCTAAAAAAAAAGTAGGCAAATACAAAACTTAAATAGGGCCACTTTAGTTTTAATAATGTAGGTATAGTATCCTAAATGATGATGGACACGGACTGGTACAATACAAGAGGACTGCAGTTGTGATATAATATTAATATATTTCCATGGGTTTTTATAACTATCAATATTTGACCTGGTAGTCAGTAACTGCCTCAGTCTCATGGTAAGTGTCTCAAGCAGCTTGCCACCAGTGTAGGAAGATGTAATTAACACTCTATAAATTTGGTGTGTTTGCAATGCTTTCCAAAAAAAAATTTAAAGCAAAGGATGTATAAATACTACAGGTCTAGAACTCAATGACCAAACACAGTCAGAGTAAAACACTAGCCAAATCCACCTAATGGTCAACTTTAGTTCATTTATATGTTTTGGAGTTTAGTATGACGTCCACTTTCACTGAACTAGAACACATTTTTGTTTAGGGGCCAGCTGAACTATGCCTCCGGGTGCGGGATTTTCTCCCTGTGTTGAAGACCCATTGGTGGCCTTTGGCTGCTTTCTGCTCTTTGGTCGGTTTGTTGTCTCTTTGACACATTCCCCATTTCCATTCTCAATTTTATTTGTCTGAAGGAGTTGAATTGATCAACTTAACTTTAAAATTTTCTAATTCAGGAACCTTATCAATGTATGGTTATCTTTTTTAAATGTATTTGGGGAATTCAGTCTTTGATAGTCTTGGTTAAACTCCTTCACAACTTAGTTGAATTATATACACTCAAGTCTTGGTAATTGTTGAAGACTATTTGTCTCTTTTGGGTAGCTGCCTTCTTGATGGATACCCCCTCCCTCCCTTTTAACCTTTTATAAATACATTGTTTTAGAATTCTTCTGTTCCTTCTTTTTAATGATCACTCGTCAGTCAACACTGAGGTTGTGAGATCGGACCCCAATCATAATTGATTGGTTTTCCTGCCAAGTCAGTGGTTTTCTAAGGGCAATAACACTCATTCCACTGAATAAAACCTTGTTACCATGAAATAGCCAAGAGTGCTAAAAGTAGTGTTAAACACAAAAAAACAAACAATGCTGTTTATTTGTAAATGTCCATATGCATCTACCATCTACATAGTATTTCAAGTTCATTCATGAATAATGCACAACTGTTGAAGCATTGGTTTATTTACAATAAAAATATATTTATATAAAACCTTACAATGTTGTTCATAAAAAGGCAAGAGTAAATGAATACAAAGATTTTTATATAATAATTGCTTGATAATAATCATATGATAAATCTGTATATAATTGGAATGTCTTGAATGTGAATATTTTACAGTGTTAACAATGTCCTAATTTAGAAGTTAACAACATATATAATAGAGAATACAGAAGAAGAGACACATCATATCTATAAATATATGTATGGTGTGTATGTAACAAATAAATAATGCAATTGTTATGGTAGACTAAACAAATTTAAATTGAGTTATCTTTCTTGATCTTGGAAAAACTTAATAATATATGATATGTTTGTTATGTAACACCACAAATTAAGTTTCTGCAAAAATAAATGAACAAAAACAAAATAAAAAACAACAAAAATTGTTAAAAAAATCAATTGTTGAAAAATTCAATTTATTATTATAAAGCTATCAAAATCTAGTATCTAATAGATGATGAGGAAAACAAATTTTTGCTTGTTGATTTTTTAATTTTAATTTCAAATTTATTTACAATTATAGTTATTAGATAAATAATTGAATCATTCTTTTAAGTTGCCCAATCTTTCAACTTCAATTAATTTTTAATTTAATTTAATTAATATTTATATTAAATATTTCATTCAGTTTAATTAATATTTATATTACATATTTCATTTAGTTTCAATTCATATCATCTCCATTACCAGAAAAACTTTTTTACTATTTTTACTATACCCTGATTTTTCTATGTAATTTACATATTTCAAGATCAGACATATTCCATGCATTTTTCAACTATCAGCTTGAAAAACTCTGTATTCTTTTGTCAATTATTCAAGTTTACCAACAGTAGTAAGCCTGTTTTATCAACAATCGCATTGATGACATAAAAAAAACATTGTCTAAACCAAATAGTTTGACGGAATGAAACATATTTGAATCAAAAGTATTGACAATACTTTTAATGTTGCTCAGGCATTTAATTAACTGATAGAAACATATTATATTTTTTTCTAAATCAATAAAAAGCATTCACAACTTGAAAACAACAAATTGACCCTGAAAAAATGTGCTCAATATGATTTTTTTCAATATTGAACCAAATCATCGGCAGATTTACATATTAAAAAAATATACATGTTTCTTTGTTTCACAAACACTATGCATAACACATGCATATGATATGTTGAAAATAGTAATCCTGATATTTTTTCTATTTTTATTATGATCTGCATAGAATATGTCATGAATGCTACAAAATATCCAGAACAACACATATTTGATGCAATAAGATTAAACATTAAAAATTGGTTCAACATCATGAAAAAAATAAGTGTAAAAAAATTTAAGTCTTTGATATAACATGAAAATAGATTGTGGAATTCTGAAAAAATTGCTTTCAACTCAAAAGTTCTGAATTTTATTAAGACAACTATAATCTACAACATGAACTAATATATAAGAAAAAGAAGAAAGGAAAAAATCTTAATAAAATCCAGATTTATACCTTCAAGGAAATTATCTAAATGAATATCTTTAATGAAGTTTTCAGATGAAAGTCGAAGTCATGACATTGGCTTGACATAAAGAGTATGATTATCTGCAACTATTGATCATGTGATTAATTATTGTCCAATTACCTCAAAGGTTTGTGGTGTAAACAAAAGTGTATAAATATTAATTTTTTACAAAACAAATCAGGAATGTTACAAATGGAATAACAATCATACAAATTTACAATATAATCAAAGTACAAATGTACAACAAATATACAAATCTATAAATCATTACCAATATAATAATCTACAATACTGTCACAACCATGGAGAATAAGCATCAAGCTTTGTATAAAAAACATAAACAAATGCTGCAAAGATTTATTTGCACTTCTGAACATTATTTTTATCAGATGATTTGATTTTGATTTTTGGTGTTTTAACGCCACTTTTAAGCACCACTCTTGGGCTATTTCGTGGCGGCCAGTTTTTATTGTTGGAGGAAGCCAGAGTGCCTGGAGAAAACCACTGACCTTCGATAAGAAAACTGACAATCCTAGTCAATTAAGATTGGAGTCGAGTGCACCTGCACGAGCAGGGTTCGAACTCACAACCTCAGTGTTGACTGGCTAGTGATTACATTAGTAACTACTTAGACCACTCGGCCACCGAGGCCCCCTTTTTTATCAGATGAAACAAAAAGAAAAGAGTTATTAAATGCCCAATTTGATACTATAATTAAGATTATTATACAAACATTATCTGGAGCATTCATTTTGTATTTTAAGAGAATTTCAAAGATGATTGCATTGTTTAACTTGGCTGAAGTTTAAAAGGATCAGTTATAAGTCATTAATAGTTCAAAGGTTATATAAAAATTTACAAATAGGAAAAAAAATTACCAAGGATTTTGGCTAAATGATATGTTGAAAACAATACATGAAAAATTTCCACCAGTTTTTCTGGCAGTGTAGGCTCTGCCTAGCATCATGTTCCACTGAAGAATCTTGATTAGAAGTTTTGCAGTGAATTCAAATTTAAATCTATGTTCATTTTAGGGCTATTCCATTAAAATGTATGTGGGAGGGTAGGAAGGGACTTTCAAAATATCCCTACAACCAAGAACCATTTTTTAGATAATTTTGCATAATGGTAATAGACGCATACTGAAAAAAGACCCATGACCCACATTCAATAATTAAACTTCCCTTCCTACCCTCCCACATACATTTTAATGGAAGAGCCCTTACTGGTTAAACTGATTAATTTGATCTGTTTTGCTATTTTGACTCAATATAAAAGTCAGAACAACGTTCCAACATGCACTGATATCTAGGTAATACTATGTGTCTAAAATCATGGGGATGAATTTTGTGCTTAATGACCCCCTTCCAAACAAGTTAACACATAATGTTTATTATAATTGAATACCACATAAGAAATACCTCTTCCTGTATATATTTTTTATTGTTTTGGAATACAATAGCTTATAGAGATGAACATGCTACCTTCTCCATATATGGTTAACAATGTTTGTTCACATTTCATCCCCATGAATAACATCTCTGGATCAGACACTGATAAATTTTGTTATTAGCTTTATATATCATGATTTAATCATTAGAATACTTTACTTGAAGATTTATTTGACTTTTCAACATAACATTTAAAAAAAAAAGATTTCATATGAACCTTATCATTTTTTACATGAATTAATGCACTTTCATCCCTTTTTCCAATATAGTGCTAAATTTATTTTAATTAATATTTCAGGCATGTCAGGCATATAATTCTAGCATTTATCTCCAAATTTTTTTTTTCAAAAAGTTTCCATCATTTATTATGATAAGAATAGTTTATACAACCAAAGGAAAATTGTTCAGAAAGACAATACCAAAAGTTATCTTCCCTTTACCCCAAAAATATCTATGTATTATTTTAAGGAAGAGTCTGAGTTCCAGAGAAATAATTTTACAATGCTCTGTTAAAAAGAACACAGAATAATGGCACATGATTAAAACAAGTAAGAGATAATTGAAGCACTTAAACACCTAATGGAGAAAAACACACAAGTGACACATAAAATACACAAAAGACTATACATAATACAATAAGGGATAATAAGAATTGACAAATATACCATACAGTACAACAGACTGCATCAACAACCAGCACCTAACTTCTCTAAAAAAAACCACCAGACATACAGACAAAGACAAACAGCAATGAACAACACATGGACCAGATAGCCTAAGAACAGACATAAAATCAGACTTGTCTTTCTACCTCAAAAATCATATAATACTATCTACAATCAATTGTTTTCTATAATCATGAAAATGGTAGCTGATCCCATAAAATATGTCAAACAAAAAACTTTTTAAGTATGGTTTTTACATTATTTTACAGTTTGATGTTGGTTCTATGATAAAAATTCTGAGGCTATGAATATGCTGTTTTATTATTTGGAAATTTAAATGATCTTGGGATAATTTTCATCAGCAAAAAATCATTAAACCCCAGTATTGGCCTGATATGAACATCCTCTTTACAAATAATGCTGGATGGGTCTTTTTCATGCCAGGAGTGTGACACACTATAAATACAAGTTGTGCATTTGATACATCCCAAAGATACACTCCCTTATTGGAATATTTCCACTTCCTATGGGGAATATTTCAGTTTTTAAATGTTCGAACAAGTAAAAAGTCAATACAAAATCTTCATATTATCTGTTAA
This sequence comes from Mytilus californianus, assembly GCF_021869535.1. Lineage (NCBI taxonomy): Eukaryota > Metazoa > Mollusca > Bivalvia > Mytilida > Mytilidae > Mytilus > Mytilus californianus. The sequence continues at coordinate 67,524,137 of NW_026262712.1, forward strand.
AACAATGATTTAATTCATTACTTTAACTGAAACTGATCATGACATAATAGATGTATCCTGCTGTTGGTACAAAATGAGATATTCTTTCGCGATATAAAAAATTAGCACCGAAGCATATAATAACCATACACACACTTATCATTTACACAAAGTTCATCTGATGTAAAATTATTCACAACGATAAAACATAAATTTGAAAATTCCTAAACATTGTAATATGCATTAGTGGCACATATTGACAATATGAAATGTATTTCCACTGTGTGTAATGTATTAACTGTAGATGTTTGACAGAATCCCATCTAAACAAAATTCATCAAAAGGCCTTTTTTAAACTATAGAGCTTTTATGCAAAGATAATTTAGTAATGAATAAGTAATATTACTCCTGAAACTAAATTTAGTTTTCAACTGAATTTCAAAAATAACTAGTCACAAAACACATAAAAAAAATTACTCAGATTCTACGGATTAATGTTTTGTCACTGAGAATGAAACGATTACACACTTTTCCGATTAGTTATTCAGTATTATCAGGAACAGATTACTATGTGTTACAATGCTGTTACTATGAGATGAATTTAATATAAGGTCTTCTATGTATAGCTAGGTTCATCGCTCTCTTGTACTGACTGGTGTAAAGTCATAGGTTATTCTCTTATATAAAAGGATAGAAAATACCATTCCACATATCTAAAAGAAATAAAAACATTGTGAATCTATTATAAAGATCAATACCACATAAGGGTCAGAGGTCATTCAGGCCAAATTTATAACATATATCTATAAAAATATATAGTTACATATTGGTAAATATTTGACTAAATTACTTTCAAATGTAATGAGAATGCTGAGAAAAACATATTTTATATTCTGAGTTTATAAAAGTTTTACAGCATTGTATCATTAAATGATATGATCAAATCAGCTCTAATGGGATTAATTTGGCATGTGCAATATTGATCATGTATCCCTGCTGATATTAATACAGATTTTTTGCACATACAAAAAATCTGTATACATCTCTTCTAGTTCCAAATTATCTAGATCTCACCTTTGTTTTGATATATTCCTTACATTTGTTAAGTATTTATTTTACTTAAAAAGACATTTAAAAGTTAAAATTATGTTTCATGTTTTAGTATGATTTTAAAAGAAAAATTTTCATGGTCTTCTAATGAACCATGACTAAAGGTACAGAGCTAAACAATCTCCATGGAAATGAGATGTGCCAATGCTAATACAACTGCATACAAAATATCATTGACCTACCACTGGTGGTTCCCCATAAACTGATCCAATCACAGACTTATACATGTAAAGTAAGCAAACATTTCAAAGTCATCTGACCATGACTGTCTGAGGAGGCAAGGCCAAATAATCTCCATGGAAATGAGATGTGCCCATATTAATACAACTGCATACCAAATATCATTGACCTACCACTAGTGGTTCCCAATAAACTGACCGAATCACAAACTAATACATTGTTGACGCAGCCCTCGCTGATGCTGGAAACAACATCTATCAAGGCAAGACAACATTGACAACAAATTCCCTAAATTTATAACAGGGCTAATACAGAAACAGTTCGCTAATTACACAACATATGGCACTTAAACCAGTGGAAATATTCCTTTGTCAAAGAAAAACAAAACAAACTAGTTACTCTAAAATAATAGTCACTATAAACAAATTTGAATTCAAGTTCAGTACATTTCTATATAAGTGAATGATGATATAGGATATCCATAAATGAGACAGCAGCCACAAAACGAAACACATACATGCTACGTGGAATCATATATTTATGGGTTCCAATTTTCATGGATTGAGGGAGAATTTCATCTTAATGAATCTTTGATTTCTTGGTTTTGCCAAAGTCTGCATAGGAGCTTATAGAACATTTGTACTTGGTATACTGAAACTAACAAGCATTCTGAGAGTATTGCATGGCAATACATAGTCCCCTACCGGTTAAAAATTAATTGTACTGGAACAAAATGCTAACTTGATATATAACTTGTCATGGTGTAAACTATACAACAAATATCAAGTCAATATCTTCAAGCATGACGAAAAAAAGTCCAAGGACCATAACTCTGCAAAAAATCATCAAACCAAAACGAAATTCAAACTTGGTCTGTAACTTGTCATGATAAAACTATATACCAATTATCATATCAATATCTTCAAACTTGACGAAAAAAAGTGCAGAAAACTGATTATTTGAGTGAATTTTCTAAGTCCAAGGGCCATAACTCTGCAAAAAATCATCAGATTGGAACAAAATTCGAACTTGATCTGTAACTTGTCATGATAAAACAATTTACCAATTATTAAATCAATATCTTCAAGAATGACGAAAAAAAGTGCGGAAAACTGAATATTTGAGTGAATTTTTTAAGTCCAAGGACTATAACTCTGCACAAAATTATCAGACCGGAACAAAATTCGAACTTGATCTGTAACTTGTTATGATAAAACAATATACCAAATATCTAATTAATATCTTCAAGCATGAAGAAAAAAGTGTGGAAAACTGATTTGCCGGACTGACAGAAGGACAGACAGACAGATGGACGGAGTGCAATCCTAAAGTCCCCTTCGACTTCTTCGGTAGGGGACTAATAATGAATCCACAGTACATGTATTTCAATTTAAAATATAAGTTACAAGAGTTTCCTGCAAACATCCCGATATGCATTTGTCCATTTTTGTCTGGTCTTGGCAGAGTCAAAAAATGAGACATAGGTATGCTTTTTCCAGCGTTGGCGGCGGCATCAACAATGTTTTAGTTTGTGATAACCTAAGTCTAGTTTATGGTGAACCACTAGTGGTAGTTCAAAGATATTTGGTATGCATTAGCACATCTCATTTCCATGGAGATTATTTGGTCCTTCCCCCTGTCATGGTCTATTGACTTTGAAACTTTTGCTGAGTTTACATGTATTAGTTTGAGATTAGGTCAGTTTATGGGGAACCCCTAGTGGTAGGTCAGTGATATTTGGTATGCAGTTGTATAAGCATTGGCATATCTCATTTCCATGGAGAATATTTGGCCTTGCCCCATCAGTCATGGTCTATTGACTTTGAAACTTTTTCTTGGTTCACATGTATTAGTTTGTGATTAGATCAGTTTAAGATGAACTGATAATGTTATGTCAATGATATTTGGTATGCAAATTTATTTATTGGCAGTCTCATTTCCATGGAGATTATATAGCCCCACCCTCTCATCATGGTTCATTAACTTTGAAACTTTTACATAGTTTACAAATTAATGTTTGTGTTTAGGTTTGTTTAAAGGGAACGACTTATGATAAGTCAATGGTATTTGGTATGCAGGTGTATTAGCATTGACACATCTCAGTTCCATGGAAATTGTTTAGCCATGTTCCTTCAGTCATGGTCCATTGACTTTGAATATTTGCATAACTCACATGTTAAAAGTATTGCTATTTTTATTTCAACATTTGCATTATCAAAATAACAAAAAGGCAAGGACATATCTCTGTGTTAACAGTTTATTTAATGTATGCAATGTGCATTTCCACTGTCTATCATTATCTTATACATGTTTAATTCCTCTCTTATTTTTTGAAATTTGTAATTGCTATAAAACTACATACTGTAAATTCAGAAATTATTGCGTGCATTTATTATTGCGACTTTGTCATTTTAGACTAAAATGTGATTTTAATTTTTGCGATATTGAGAAACATCCTGTTTAATTCATATAAAAAATTTCAAAATGGGAGTTTAAATTATTGCGATTATAACCCTGTCGCATTTTTCGCAATAATAAAAACATCGCAATAATTTCTGAATTTACAGTAGTGATTACCAACAATATTTTATTTTAATCTATTCATGTTGATCCTTTGATTATAGTGTATGCTTAACAAATTCATTACAAGTCCTTTTACTTTGGTACATGTATCATTCTTATATGATTTGAATATTAGGGAATATGTTTATATGATTGGTTGAGAGGGGTTCCGGTAGTGGCTCTTGACGTTATTTCTTTTTCAATAGACGATGTTGACCAAACTACTTTCTGTAACCTAGTAAACAAGATGGCGGCGATAATAACACAAATCGGCTCGACATTAAAAATATCTATTTTCACTTTGCATTCATTGTTAAATTAAATAATAAACACAAAACATTCATTTGAATGATAATAAGATGTTTTTGTAGTTTATTTTTTTTCAGATAGCAAATTTCATGGAGTATATTTTATTGCATTAACCAAAAAATTTATATACATGCGATAGGCCAATTCAATGACACAAATATACAATTTACCTGTGATAGAAGTTACGAATTGGAAAATTAAATTCCTTTTCTCCAATTTTACAGAATTATAAGGATTAAATGTCTTTTTAAAGGAATTCATTGGTGTATAAACTGGACCAAGTCACTCACAAACATCTCATAAGACTTTTATTTGTTTGTGAGTGACTTGGTCCAGTTTATACACCAATAAATTCCTTTAAAAGTGTGTTTAATCCTATAATATAGTCTTTTCTGTATAAAAGTCAATATGACTTTAACCATGGTTTACAATATCATATGCACATCATGTGTATTGACTTCATATTACATTCAGTATTCACTATGAAATTTTGATTAAATCAGTTAAATTTGTTTTATAGATTTACAATTTCACTACACTATGTTTCAGTAGCCTAAACATACCAATATTACGGAAAATCCAAAGCCCATTCCTACCAATACCTCTGCATTTCCTTGTACAAAATTTACAGCTGCCTGGTAACAACCCTGTAAAAAGAAAGCTGCTTAAACATCTGCGTTGCTTTGAAATCTGCTTCATGTCAACAAAATACAAAAAACCAAACAAACTTTCATTCATTTCTATTCTTAGCGTTTCCATAAAACCTCTATTTATATGTAAATTTCCACACTCTAAAATTCAACAGCCATATATGTATATACCAGTTTTTTATTCTTTGAGTGGTTCTTCAGCAAATTATTGATAAAAGTATTTCTTTGTCTAATTTTTCAAAGAGTTTTGCAAGATTTCAATGTATGCCTTTATCAATGTTGAGATCATACTAAAAAGATACAATCTTGAGGATAACAAATGTAATTATAGCATAGAAAAGTCACTCTTATCATATTGTGAAACTACATCATTCGTTTATTGGCCTTTTCAAACAGTTATTTGACATGCAGTATTAAATTACAAAAAGTATCACACTCTTTAATCTACATGTACCACAATTTCTGGTGAATCTAATCTAGATGAAATAAAAAAAACATTCTTAAAATAATTTCCTGGTTCTTGCATGGGATCTATGTTTGTCGATTCCATATATGTGGCAAAACTTAATTATTGTACAATTTTAAAACAAACAAGAGTGCACACGCTGAAATGTCTCCCCTGCTTTATTGTTGACATTGATTTTATGTTGAAAATCTTAAAGACAAAGGTTTTACTAAATGCATTACATTTTTAAAGATCTATGACAATGAGGTCAAGGTCAGATAAATCGTGTCAGACAGACATGTAAACCTTACAATCATTTCATACACCAAATATAGTTTACCTATTGCTTATAGTACTTGAAAAACAGACAAAAACACAAAAACTTAACATTGACCAATGAACCATGAAAATGAGGTCAAGGTCAGATGATACCTGCCAGACAGACATGTACACCTTAGAATCATTCCATACACCAAATATAGTCGACCTATTGCTTATAGTACTTGAAAAACAGACAAAAACACAAAAACTTAACATTGACCAATTGACCAAGGAACCATGAAAATGAGGTCAAGGTCAGATGAAACCTGCCAGACTGACATGTACCCATTACAATCATTCCATACACCAAATATAATTGACCTACTGCTTATAGTATTTGAAAAACGGACCCAATCATGTAACTTTAACCTTGATCACTGATCCACAAAATGAGGTCGAGGTCAGGTAAACTCTGTCTGACAGACATGTAGACATTGCAAGGAACCCATATACCAAATATAGTAATCCTATTACTTATTATAAGTGAGAAATTCACATGAAAAAAACTCATTTTTTTTTTTTAAGCAGTCGTTGAACCCTGAAAATGAGGCCAAGGACAATGGAAATATGATTGATGGAAACTTTGTAACATAAGGTATCTGCATACAAGATATGAAGCATTCAGGTCTTCTACCTTCTGAAATATAAAGCTTTATACAAATAGTTTACAGATAGTAATACCTATGTCACGCATACAGTGACTTTTGTAGCAGGTGAGACAAAAATTAAGCCTCAATATCAGAGTAAATACTCAGGCTATTGAAAAAAATCACTAAAGTCTTTGCATATATTTACCAAGCATTTCATATCTAAATTCTTATGCATCTGTAATAGTTTACTTTATGGGCCAAATTCACCACCTATTATCCTGTCTTACTTACATAGAATCAATCGTTAAAATTTAATAATCATCACAAGACAATTGTGGACAAGAATGTGTCCATAATACACGGATGCCCCACTCGCACTATCATTTTCTATGTTCAGTGGACTGTGAAATGGGGTCAAAACTCTAATTTGGCATTAAAATTAGAAAGATCATATCATAGGGAACATGTGTACTAAGTTTCAAGTTGATTGGACTTCAATTTCATCAAAAACTACCTTGACCAAAAACTTTAACCTGAAGCAGGACAGACGGACGAACGGACAGACTGACAGACGTACGAACGGACACACAGACCAAAAAACATAATGCCCCTCTACTATCGTAGGTGGGGCATCAAAACAATATCTTTTATTTACATTCATCATTCATTTCAGAATCTCTAGTATTTCTCACTGTGTAAATAAGAAAAGGATTACTATCCCTGTCTTCAAGTATTACTCGTGGTGAAATAAAGACCATGGTTTTAGTACATGTCTTCATCCTAAGTAATGATTTCAAAATGTAATGAGACTAGACAAAAGTTTAAATACATAATAAAGAGTTGTTCTTATTAATTACCATGAAAAGATCACATGCAAGAATTGATTATGTTCACTATGTTTTAAAAACAAGCAGGGGCGGATCCAGCATTTTAGGTTAGGGGGGTTTTACATTACTGTGTTTTAAAGACGAGGATTATTTCCCCTTTCTTCGAGGACTTATTCCTGTGTAATAAAGACCAGTATCAATTCCTTTGTCTGAAAAGTATTACTCACTGTATAATATAAAGCAGGGTTATTTCCCCTGTCTGTATCAGACCCTGGTGCCATATGTGTAGATTTCTGGCATGTCTGCAGGTTAACATACTGTTGATATCTTTCTGTATACACACAACAAGACTCTGGTACATACTTTATTTCTCCTCTCTGTACACCTTGCTCTGTCATAAAATTCAATCTTCAATTATTGCATACAATATCTCATCATCAAAAATTATCAAAAAGCTTCTTGATAATAAATATGAGTTACTAATCCCTTTTCCAAATGATTTAAACAAAATAGACTTTGTATAAGTTTAAGTCCTTGAACAAATCCTCTTTAACTGTACTTTCTAAATGATTATACTTAACTTTATTAAGGGAGAAGCAAAATTTGTGTCCCCTGCGCAACGGGTTGCTGGGGACATAGAAAAACCGAGGGTCCGTCCCTCCTGTCTTAGTAGCGCTCTCACATGAACAATTCTTGCCAGATTTTTATAAAACTTATATCATAGATTTATATCAGTGATGTCTCAAACGAGTTCGAAAATCAGTGCTTATCAACTATTTTGAAAAGGGTTATGTCCCTTGGAAGCATTAATTATATAGAAAATTCCATCGTTAGCAATATCATGTGTACAATTCATGCCAAATTTTTATGAAACTTATATTGTAGGTTTATATCAGCAATGTCTGGGAAAATTTCGAAAATCAATGCTGATGAATCATTTTGAATACATGGGGAATGTGTTCAAGGGACACAGATGATGCCCCCGCTTGCATATCATATGAAGTTATAAAGGGACATAACTGAAAAACAGTAAAAGTGACACTACCCAAATTTGTACTTGATATGAGTTTTGTGGTAATAAGGATTGTGTATAAGTTTCATAACATTTGGTTAAGGCAAACTAAAGTTAAAGAACAGAAACGAAAAATTCAGCAATTTTTCCATTTGTAAACTGGCATAACTCTAGAACAGTAAAAGTGATACTACCAATATTCAAACATGATCTGTATTTTGTGGTAATAAGCATTGTGTATAAGTTTCATAACATTTGGTTAAGGCAAACTAAAGTTAGAGAACAGAAATGAAAAATTCAACAATTTTTATGTTTATAAAGGGGCATAACCCAAGAACGGTAAAAGTGACGCCACCCAATTACAAACTTGATCTGTATCATGTGGTAATAAGCATTGTGTATAAGTTTCATAACATTTGGTTGAGGCAAACTAAAGTTGGAGAATGGAAACGAAAAATTCAGCAATTTTTCCATTTGTAAAGGAGCATAACTCTAGAACAGTTGAAGTGACGCCACCAAAATTCAAACCTGATCTGTGTTTTGTGGTAATAAGCATTGTGTACAAGTTTCATGACATTTGGTTGTGGCAAACTAAAGTTAGAGAACGGAAACCAACTTTGGGACATACGTACAGACGGATGTACAGACGGACAAAGGTAAAACTTAATGCCGCCTCCGCTACGGCGGGGGCATAAAAAGAGTTATGCCCCTTAGTAATATTAATTATACGAAAAATTGCATTGTTAGCGCTCTCATGTAAACAATTCTTGCCAGAATTTTTATGAAACTTAAATAATAGGTTTATATCAGCACTGTTCCATGCAAGTTCTAAAATCGGTGCCAATTATTTATTTTTAAAAGAGTTATGCCGCTTAGAAATATAAGTTATATTGAAATTTGCATTGTAAGCGCTCTCACATGTACAATTTTTGCCAGATTTTTATCAAATTCATATAAAGGTTTATAAAAGCAATGTTTCAGACAATTTCGAAAATAAGTGCAGATCAAATAGTTTTAAAAGAGTTATGCCCCTTAGAGATATAAATCATATGGAAATTTGTATGGTAAGTGCTCTCACGTGTTCAATTTTTGCCAGATTTTTATCAAATTCATATCAAAGGTTTATAACAGCAATGTGTTGGACAATTTCTAAAATAAGTGCGGAATCAAATATTTTTAATGAGTTATACTCCTTTGGAAATATAAAATATATCAGAAATTGCTCTCAAGTCTTCAACTGTCTCAGATAATTTTAAAAAGCCCTTCCTTGGACACATAGAATATATGTGCAACACAGGAGATATTGGAACTCTGTTCTTTAATGACATTCAAAATACAATCGAGCCTTCAGCTCTTGGGCTGATATTGAACCGAAGGCTGATAGAACATATGATATGAAAAATGCCATATAATAATCTGATAGTATTCACAATGCAGACATTATGACAGCTAGTCCAACCAAGGCGACTTACAAAATTATTTATGATATATGCCAAGCACTATATGACATCTAAATAACCACTTAACACAGATTAACTGTTCAATACCTAACTGACTAACCTATTTGTGTTTTGTAAAACCATGACTCTCTATATAATCTGTAATCACGGTCTTCTACTGCACAACATCGTAACTGAAATATAAAGTAGTGATTGATTGATGGTTGCTTAACATCCAACAGCAAATATAACATACATGTTCTGGACAATAATATGCTAATATAAATGAATAAGAATATTTCCTTCTTTATACAAGACAGACATAGTGAGTTGGATTTTGAAAGTGCTGGCTCAAGTTTGTCAAGGTTGTCCCATGTTGAGCAGGATCTGCTAACCCTTCTAGAGCACCATCATGTTGCTCATTTTTGAGTTTCTATGTGGTGTTGTTGACTCATTATCTTTGTCTTTTGGTTGTTTTCGTTTTCTGCAGTACTGTAGTACTCTGTGACTTATATGATTTGAATTTCTCCTTTGGTATCTTCCCCCTCTATTTTTCTCTCACAAATTAACAGATAAAAAATATTTAAAAAAATGCTTCGCTGGGTGCAGCTTGATACAACTGCAGAGGTCGAACCCTGAACAGTTGGGGCAAGTATGGACACAACATTCAAGCTTGATACAGCACTGAATTTGGATTGCGATTAAATATTTGACACAGCATAGGTTTCTGACACAGAATGAATGTGGTCTAAAGTTTAAAATTTTTTAATTTACCTATTCAAACCATATCATTATTATTTGCTTTTATATATAAATCAGAAATAACCCATTTAAAATGGAAAATTTTAAAGAAAAAAAAATCCCTCCCCCAAATTTTTTGAACCCCCTTATGATTCATCACCCCAAACTCAATCCCAGCCTTCCCTTTGTGGTATGGTACCTTGCAGTACAATTTCAGAGAGATCCATACACTTGAACACAAGTTATTGTCTGCATTCTAGAAAAATGCTTGTTTTTAGGCCCCTTTTAGGTCCCAAATTTCTGAACATTTAGGGCAATTACCCCCAAACTCAAACCCAGCTTTCCTTTTGTGATATGGAACCTTGTAGTACAATTTCATAAAGATCCATACACTTACACACAAGTTATTGTCCTGAAACTAGAAAATATTTTTGCTGTCGTATGAAAACTGGAAAAAATTTCTTTGGCACTCTGTATGTGCATGTGTACCTATCTTTTTATTGATACAACTATAACTTGCATGAGCTGCCCTTACTATAGCCCTTTCACCATGGTCACCATAATTTTACATACCAGAGAGCTGATAGAGGCAATTTGTTGAAATGTTGCATGAAATATGCTTGATATGAACATAGCCCTACCTGCAATGGCATGTAAACTACTGAATATTTCAAATTGGCATAAAAGTTTTGTCAATGGTAAACATGGTAAACATATACTTAAACTACAGAATCATATGAATACCTGTACTTCATATGTTTTATTACTGTCCATTTCAGAGGGTGGTAAAGGGTTATTTTCATGCAACGTGTTTTGCCATTTTTATTTCGCATGCAGCCTTGAAAAAGGTTCGTTATTCACCGTGTTTAGTGAAATGGGTAAAAAGATCAATGTGCAAGAAATTTTTAAATGTTCGTTCATCGTGAAATGGCAATTTTATTTCGCATTCTTCTGTGTAGATACCCCCCTTTATGCCCCTCTTTTCAAATATAAGCTATTTTAGAACAAGAAGTTATTCTAAACTGAAATTCTAGCTGTCAGCTGATGCAACTTACCAATGTCTGAGTCGTATCCCAAGAATGTGTAACTGTATCTGCCCGAGTTCCTTCATAGCCATAATAACTTTGTAATGTTGCTCTCATGGAAGCTAACATGGTGGATTTAATCTGAAAAGGTCATGTCAAATACAAGTAGTTAATAACTGTTAACATAAAAATATACACTTTTTGATTAAATCTCCAGAGTAGCAAATCTATCTTGGAGGAACATTTTCTTGGGAGAATTCGGTCAAAGGAATGATCTAATGACATTTATCACACTTTGTCATCTTACTTATAGACTTGAATGACTAAAGTCTATTTTATTCTCAACCAACATTCAATTCAATCTAGTCATTCATTAATTATTAGCTTAAGCAATATATCAGGTAGTCTAGCTAAGTACTCTATATTGTGTAAACAAACAACGATATAGCTATATAAATTGTCATATTTTTAGGATTAACTAAAGCTAACAAAGTGAGAGGTTTGTATACTGTAAATTCAGAAATTAAAGGTCAAGGTCAGTATGCTGCTTTTGCAAAAGTCAAACTCAAGGTCAGAGTGACCTGACTTTGATATGTAACACCCCATCCCATGATGTATCAACATACCAAGTTTGGTCAACCTAAGTTTTATGGAACAAAAGTTATAAGCAGGACACACATCAGACAAGATTTAACTCTTATAGGGGTCAAAGGTCTTTGTTTGTGGGGAGGCATAAACTACTGCTTGGACTGCCAGGGTTTGATGAAAACTGTAAAGTCTGCTGAAAACCTATGTCAAATGATAGCAATTGCTGACATTGGGGTTAAAAACATATAGTATCCATAAACAATAAAAACCTTTATTTCCTGAAAATCCTAATTTTTCCTAAATGATTGTCTATTAATATCTGCCATTGACCCTGAACTTTGACTCATTGACCTCACATTCAATTGCTGTCATCTCCTGAAGAAGCATTATCTATGCAAAGATCTAATTTCTGACACAACAAATGTCCAGAAACAAAACTAAATCCAAAATTTTCTATAAGGAAAATATGGTTCAAAAGATAACCATGATATCAAGAAACATCCATTTTTTTCAGTCTACCAATTGTCTGCTTTGACCTTGTGATTTATCTGTTTATTTGGTACATGTATACACAATTATATGGTAAATTTCAACTAATGGAAAAACAAATCTACTTACATTTTTGGCTTGATTAATTTTGTAATTGTATGTAATAAAATCTTTCACCTTAAAATATTGTAATTTATCGCTGTTTTACGAAATTTTCCTTTGATCTTACTGACTGATAATTTCCTTTCTTAGCACAGTAGAGTGATATGAAAAATCATCGCTAAAAACTAAGGGTGCACATGCCGTTGTCAATGTAAACATCAACGTTATCATAGGCAAAATAGCGATAAACAGATTATCATTGGTCATCTCAACTTGATTGCTTTTCTCACTTTCGCTGTATTGGCTCAAGCGAGAAAATCAATCTCGTTGAGATGACCAACGATAATCTATAATTTTGTTTTTTTTTCTTCAGTTAATCACACACTAACTCTGTCATTATTATCTTTACAAATTTCCACTTACAAAATTGACTTGTATAGCCTGCCACACTTTACATATGTTATACATGTACATGTATTTACAAGACAGCCAGTACAAAGATGTAGGAACAGACTGGGTTGAGAAACTTACAACTTTCTCACTGTAAATTACCGAATACAGTAAATTCAGAAATCTTTGCAATGTTTGCACCATTGCTAAAATTGTGACAGGATAGGTGTAGCAAAAAAAGAGACTCACATTTCTAATATTGATAGCATTATTTGTATGCAGCATTTTCTGATCATATACAATTATGATATAAAATAAATATGATATCCAACGAGGCCAATGGTCAAGGGTGAATGTCATATCTCTGGCATTGATAAATCATTGTATCAACTGAAATCAAAAGTCAACAACTGTTTTTTTTATAAGACTTTTTATCCTTCTCCAATTTTTTAGTATTTGCTCAAGATACTTTTAAAACTGCTCCCTGTTTTTATACTAAATATATCATCTGCTTTTGCAGTTGCTAATTTTCATGTTGAAATTGAAATATTCAATAAAGTTTACTAAAAAATAAGAAGAGGAGAAAAAAATACACCGAAATCAAGAAAAAGAAAAAACAGGATTTTACTTGACATCATAAAACTAAGTCATTGACGTTGCCTTTGAATATCTATATTTAGGTACACGGACGCCGTTCCAAATCCTATATTAACCTCTCATGATTTTTGCAGCGGTGACTATAATGTTTTATCAAAGAGGATTTCCTATGCTTTTAGCCAACGAGAAAACAGAAAATTTATAGTCATATAATAAATTGCAACAATTAATTCTCACATTTATGTCCATTGCTTAACAATCTCAATAAATGCACCCAAAAATTTCTGAATTTTACAGTTTTCATGATAAATATCAAATATCCTTTAACTACTTAGTGACCCTTTATAAAGGTCAGATGATTTGTGTTACTTACTTCTCCTTGAAATGCTGCTGCCATAATTCCAGCACCAATTAACATAATAAATGAGACTAGAACAGCTACAAAATACTAAAATAGAGAATAAAATATCTTAGTCATTTGATAAAGTTTTATACATTTTGGTAGATATTTGTAAATTGTATTATATGTTGACTACTACAATAAAGCTTACAAACTATCTAGAAATATGAGGATAGTTTTAAAAATACTTTTATATTTCAAACTGATTTGAAAAATATAAGTCACCCTAATTTATCTTTGAGGAATTTTTTTTTATAGATCATATAACCGTTCTTTAGTTCTTTGAATAAACTGTAGAACCAGATAAATGTTTTCCTTTGTAAAATGTAAAATATGATTATTCAAAGTGAACAGACCATTACTTAGGGGGAAGGTCCACAGAAATGAGTTGTGCCAATTCACTGCAATATAACTACTTACCAAATATCATTGACTAACCATAAATAGTTCCCTTCAAACTGAACTAATCAAAAACTTCATTAACTGTTGACGTAGCTGGAAACAGCACCTGATGTCTGACTTTGACAAGGCAAGACAAAGACTATCCAAACTCATTGATTCAATTTATTTTTGTTTTGTTTTTGTTTTTTTGGGGGGTATTATTTCAATCACTCTATCTCTCTCTCAGGAAAAAAAATGAAAAAGGGATGCACATAATTGTTTTTTTTTTGTAATCTTACAAAACCGTGTAAAATTTGGTTAATTTGCAGTGAATGAAGAGTAATTATCTCCTCCTTAAGTAAACATAATTTTGCAAAAGTTAACTCCCCTGGTAAGATCAGAGAACCATGATCAAGTCAATACTTGTATATCTTTCTTCAAATTTTCTTTAAGAATATGATGAAATGATGTTGTAAGCAGAAGCGTTTTCTAAGAAATTGATAATTAATTCTCAGTTTTGTTACAACAAATTTTAAAAACATATGAAAATGAAATCCAAGAGGCCTGTCAATGATGCTATAATAAGTTGGATATTTAATTTAACAGTTCTACCTGAATCATATTCTTGACAAAATGATATAAAATAAGCAACAAATCCTAGAGGGATTTCTCTTTGGTGATACGATAAGAAAGAAATTGAGTTTAAAGTGACTATTTTATTATGTTCTTAAGAAAATGACCAGCAATTAGCTCAGATTGATAATGCAACAATAAAAATGACAAATAAAAGCAAAAGAAGCAGTTTAGAGAAAGGAAAGAATTTTTATTCTATATGGTTTATACATGTATATAGATATATTATGATACATGTATATAGCATACAATAACTGTGTTTGGATATCTGCTTTTCAGGCTTGCCTTAACAATTACTCAAAATGTTAATGAATTTGAATTGGCAAGAAAAAAAATTCCCTATGGGTCCCATTGCAATACAATTCAAATATCTAAAAAATACTAGTTTTCCTCAAACCATGAAAATTAGTACCCACAATAATAAAGGAATCAACAATATACATTCTCTAAAAAGATACAACATCCTTTCAATGAAACATGTGTAACGACAGCTTTAACACAAAATTAAATGGAAATCTTATATAAGGGGAAATAACTTACAATCATAATATACATTCTCTTCATTTGTACAGTACTAAGGCATCCCCATATAGATATCAATATGAGGACAGAACCACATATTATCATGAGATATGCCCCAGCATTAAATAGGTCTGTACCAATTATATCTGATATGAAGATCTTGTCTACTGCTATCCATATCCCTATTCCTAACATAACTCCCGCTATAATCTGAAAAAAAGAGTAAGTTCTAATGTTACAATGGAGTTATTTGGTGGTCAATATTAAATCACTGATCAGGCTGAAGTTATGACTTTATGTAAGAACCTTTCATAATGAATTGTATTAGACTTGTCCTGAAATATTTCCATGAGGACAGGCTAAACACTGGAAAATCAAGTGTTTGACCTTAAGGGGATTTGGGACAGTTTTTCATTGTATAATGTTGTTTAATTTTTATTATGTACATTTTGTACCACAAAATGAGATAATTGAATCACAGTGCTTGTGAGCACTGACAGGAAAAGATTGCTTTCAATTTACCATTGTAAACTAAAGAAACATATATAAGCAATATTGTAAATTGGGTTATAATTAGATAATAAAATTATGGCAACAGATTAATTCATACATCATGGTCATCATGAACTATTTTCTGCAACTTGTGTAATTTTTAATAAAAATGTTTTCTTGACTAATTAATATGGTAAAAGACACACATTTCATTTTGTAAACATCTGAGCATATACTATCTTTAAATAAATTTAAAATTGCTGACATGGAATTGATAGGATCTAAAGAATGTACATCTCACTAAACTATGTTATGTTTGCTCACAAAACACAGGTAGAGAAGAAGTTGAACTACAGCTATCAAGCTGTTGGTTGTAGGGATTTTATTGCACTTTATGCAACCTTTACCCCAAAAACTCTCAATTTAAACATAGGTACAGGCTAGTTTTCTTGAAAATTGAAGTTAAATAAAGGAATTTTTTTAATTTTAAATTTTCTCAAGCGTATTATTAATATTCTGAACATAAAATACTACATGTAATATAACTTTTTATTTTAAGGCTCTGGTAAAGCTGAAAAGTAAAGACACTGGTAATATATGATTTTATAGTTTGTCTTGTCCTCAAATTAAATAGATACTGGAAAATCTTGTTTTGTACATTAATCCATTAATCAGGCTGTTTGTTTTCTCTTAAGAATTGTTGTTACATTTGTCATGTCAGGGCCTTTTATAGCTTGTTATAATGTCTATGCTGCATGGGTTTTGCTCATTGTTCAAGGCCGTATTGTGACCAATGATTGCTTTATTCTACGTGATTTGGTCTCTTGTAGAAAGTTGTCTTATTGGCAATCATACAACTTCTTATTTTTATATATAATATACATCTTTGAGGTCAACAAGGCATAAAATGTAGCTAATAATGTCATTAATGACCTATATTTTGAGGATTTGCTCCTACATGTATATACCACTAGATTCATCTTACACCACATCAAATGATTGTGAATCACTGATCATGAGCATGTATGAATTTATCTCTGAAGTAACATTGATACAAGTTTGTGCCGTTTGTGAAGTAACATTGATACAAGTTTGTGCCCTTTGTGAAGTAACATTGATACAAGTTTGTGCCCTTTGTGAAGTAAATGTTGCAGTGTTCTCCCCAGGGTCTTTTAGCATCATGGTAATGTGATGGTATATTTCTTGAATGTGATGCTATCTAAATTGGTTTTCTTATAGATTATGTTATGGTAGTGATGCTATATTTTTAGAAACAAGATGGTATTTCAAATTTCCCTGTTTACCAGGATGCTATATGAAATATCTAGGGAGAACACTGACATTGATACAAGTTTGTGCCCTTTGTGAAGTAACATTGATACAAGTTTGTGACCTTTGTGAAGTAACATTGATACAAGTTTGTGCCCTTTGTGAAGTAACATTGATACAAGTTTGTGCCCTTTGTGGTGTAAAATGTCAATCAGAGTGATGCTTCTATACGCATCCTTATACTACATGAACATGAAGTAGGATAAATTTGTATATGATTCAAACAGAGAAATTTCCTCCTTCTAATGTTTATTCATGCCTTCATGTATATATATTGTATTATGTAACATGCATAATAATCAATGCTAAATTAAACATATAAATATGTTCAATAGGTTTAAAACTTTTGTTTTCGGAGTGTCCAATCAATACCAATACATATATTTTCTTTAAACAATAATGATAAATTTAAGTTGCTTAACTGGTATTAAATACATACATTGAAGTACTACAAGTATACATGACCTTAATCTACTTACAAAGAATAGAACATTGGTAATTGTCATAAAAATCTTCAATACTTGTCTGGAAAGCATTCTGCTGTTTCATGTAGTACTTTGATCTACAAATATATTGTAAACATAATTTCATCTGGCATTAGAACTAAATAAAGTGATGTATCTTAGAACTACATGTACATTAAGTTACAATGGGTGTATGGACAATGTGGCAGCTGTCTTGAGCCTAAAATTATCACTAAATATTTTTACTTAAACCAGCAAACTTTGATTTTAGAAATGCAATTTATTTCCATTTTTTTTTTTTGTTTGAATGCAGACTTTTTGTTATTCTATTGGAGTCAGCAGCTATAGGGGAGGATTGTAGTTGGTTTCTGCCTGTCATAATTTTTTAATCACTGTTTTGTCATACATTTTGTAAACCATGCCATTGGTTTCTCATTTCAATTGTTTCACATTTTGTCAGAACCTTTTGTGACTGACTACATGTATATGTAAGGGTATGTGTTTTGCTCATTGTTGAAGGCTGTTTTGTGAACTATAGATCGTTAAATCAAAGTCATTTGGATTCTGGTGGATAATTGTCTCATTGGCAAACATACAACATTTCCTTTTTATATACATGGTGGAAAGACTCAATTCCTTTTGAAAACCCCTGCCACCTCTGCTGATAGAATAATCATAAATATACATGAAGATGGGTTTAAAAAGAAGCCTTGCAAGTTGCAAAAGAAGAACACATATCTAGTCAGAAAGGACAACCATTATACACACTATCTAAGTATTGATTGGTTATTCTTTGCTTAATGTCCAGTGGCAAATATTTCATGAATGTTTAGGACAAGAACAAATTAACAGTTTCGACAAATTAACAATACATACAATACATGTAGGTAGGTCCTGTAATAGGGGTCAATAAAGGAAAGCGGGAAATTTTGACTGCCACTGGAAAATGAGGGTAAATTGGATAGGGACAGAACTTAGCCTTGAAACAGGCCACCTAAGGACCCCTCAAAGAGTTGTTGCAAGGGTTTTTAACATGCAGAGAGGGTAGGGTAAGAACATGCATGTTGATGCATTGTATAGGATGCAACCACTTGACCACAATTGTAGGGATATAAATTTCCTACAAACGCAAAAGATATATATTGGATTTTAAGAAGTATTCGTCACCTTTCTTTTTTGCCATATATTTCATCATACATGTGTATAAACCACATTTTTTTTAAAAATTATTTTGAAGGCATTATTTGTTGGATTTTTACAAAAAAAAGTGTTTAAAGACACAGACTCGTCTAAATATAAAAATAAGAAGATGTGGTTACCAGGTATGATTGATAGCCAATGAGACAACTCTCCACAAGAGACCAAATGACACAGAAATTAACAACTATAGGTCACTGTACGGCCTTCAACAATGAGTAAAACCCTTATCTTCTAAAGTATATTTGTTTATTTGGTCAAAGTTTTGTCATCAATTATTATTTTCTCTTGATATGAATATATCTAAATGGATTTAATTTGGTTGAAATCTAGAGCAAAACACTCCACAACAAAAATATAACCAAATAAACAAATAAGTGACAAAGCCTGGGACAATTCCTCACTCTACTGGAATAAGTTGATGAAAAACCAACCAGAAATGTCACCACAATATTTCTTTGAAATATTATCGTTTTATATGAAATCCAGGACTATTAGTATAATAGTCCCAGATGAAATACATAGTGAAAAATCACAAACTTGAGACAAATACTTTTGGCCATGTACTGTAAGCAGGTAAATGCAACATTAATTTTTTTATATGAAGTCAAGGATTTGTATAGTAAGATACTATACAAATCCTTGATATTATTCTTTTCATGTAATTGAGATTCCCCCAACTTTTGGGATTGTCAATATTGAGTAAAAAATAAGATAATAAGATTAAATAATGAGTCATTTAGTTATTTTTGAAAAACTCTCACATACACATGATACATGTACAGTCAGTGTTGTGTAAGAAAAATGATATCACAATAAACATTAACTGACATTTTAGTAATTTTTAGTTTGCTTGATTTCAGGATTGCAGTTTATTCTCGCCTGTTCTTTTTACAGTTCTATAAAAAGACTGAAACATAACTGATTCAATTGCTATAAACGGCATTTTCCAGTTTGAAACTGAGTCACTTTTATAACCTGTAAAAATTACCTGTTTGCTTTTGTAAGTAAATTAATCGTAAAAACACGTTTACCTCAGTTTAAGTCATTCACATATAACTTATTTACTTACTTCTTTCAAATTTACAGTTGGTTATTAATTACAATTAAGCTATTTGCACATATATTTTGAATTAGGTTTAATTTTCCGAACCGGAAGTATTACCTGAATAGGTAAAAACGTTCGATATTATAGGTATGCAGATACCGGTCTCATTTCATTTCAGCAGTAAAACTAGAATGTGTTCGTCCTTAGGTATCACATTGATTATCAAGTTTTTACATTAAAAGGAGGAAATGCATTTAAAAAAGTGGTAAAATCTTATTTTAAGTAATCAAATGAACTCATGGTCAAGGCTATCAGATGACATAGCTCAGAAAACAGTTATACACTATATGGTAGTCTCACAGGCAGACAAGTACAAATAGAGACAAGTGCCTAGAGTAGTCTGCCTATAACTTGTACGCCTATAATTGTACTTTACACGAATGACCTACCAGACACTTATACTTATTCGCAATTGATACACAAGACGCTAAAATATCCTGATTATAGGAGACGAGAATGATCATGATATAAATATATTACAAAAAGACATTAAACAGCTAGAAAACTGGAGTAACACATTAGTGACACTCTAAAAATTCCACTTAGAAAAATGTAAGAATATAGGCCTATATATGTGAGCAAAAGCGCAAGAGACGAAATAATGCACAAATAACACTCTGTTGAATCGAGACATGACGGCAGATGTAAAGAAGAGAGCCATGACCAGCCATAGAAATGAAGATTTAATCTTTGATAATATAAAAATAAGAAGATGTTGTATGATTGCCAATGAGACAACTCTCCACCAGAGACCAAATGACACAGAAGTTAACAACTATCGGTCACCGTACGGCCTTCAACAATGAGTAAAACCCATACCGCGCATAGTCAGCTATAACCTGTATAAAAGCCCTATAAAAGACAAAAAATTAATGTAAAACAATTTTAAACGAGAAAACTAACGTTAGCATGTCAGGTTGTGAAAAAGTAAATAAAACCAAAATCCACTATGAAACCAGGTTATCAGTTTTGATCAAATTAATTCTATGCTAATGTAGAGACCTGAACTCGGCTTGTAAAATTAATCTTATTGAACATGAAAGAAGCACCAATACTCTGAGCACTAAAATCAAATACAAATAAAAAATTGGTAGGGTTCCACTCCCTTTTTTTACAATTTCAAAGATAAAAATGAAATATATATTTGTTTCTTCGTCAGACAAATTTTTGAATGATAGAACTATACTTTCCACTTTCGCGAAGAGTTTTCTCTACGTTTTTTCCAAAATCTGACACTTTCAATTGGCAAATGTACTTCACCATTTTATTAATGAAAGGAACATAATCATGTTAATCTTTGTCATGTTTGCCCTAAGGGTAGTTTACAGTGGATCCCGTGTTCAATATCTACATTATTACTATTGCTTGATCATGGTTATCTTATTTCAATAAAATTGGTTTACCGTCGTACATCTGTCAATAAAAAAGATCAAATCATTCTTTTTTTCAATTTTCTGTAACTTAGGTTATAAATTTGTTTCCATTAGGATTATTTTGGTTATTTGAAATAAAAAACTATCCACCAAAGTTCAAATGAAGTGGATTTAAGCAATTACAGGCTACAGTACGGCCTTCAACAACGAGAAAAAACCATACCGTACAGTCGGCTATAAAAGGCCCCGACATGAAAAATATGAAACAATTAAACTGAGAAAACTAACGGCCTAAGATTGTTTTCCCAGCTAGGAATCTGTATATCTTAAAATAAAATTGAGAATGGCAACGGGGAATGTGTCAAAGAGACAACAACCCGACCAAAGAACAGAAAACAGCCCAAGGCCACCAATGCATGGGTCATCAACACAGAAAGAAAATCTCGCACCAGGAGATAGCTTCAGCTGGCACCTAAACAAAAATTTAATGTTCCCCATAGCAATGAGCAGTTGTTTCCCTGAGAAAGTGCAAATGGATAGGCTTGCACACTCTCTGTGAAGTTCCAAAGATCCAGGGCTAAAAACAAAAATCGTTATTTTTTTTCAAGAAGTAAATGTTTGCTGGAAAAATCACTAAGGTCCCATATCTGAAAAATGGGAAAACAAGTTAAAAAATTCTGTAATAGCAGGTGGGCAACTTCAATATTTTTGCAATCATTCTGTAACGTTTCAGGAAACTGAGTTGATGTATGAGGAGTTGCTTATAAAAATATAAATCACCATAGAATAAGCGGTGTCAATTAGACCGTTCAATACACACAAAAAATGTGGCATGCTTGCCAATGAGACAGCGAAACAACCGACAAACTGACGTGGATTTTAGCAACAATTATAGGTCGCCGTACGGCCTTCAACAATGAACAAAACATATACCTTATAGTAAGCTATAGCTATAAAAGGCCCCGACAAGACAAAACGAACTTGTGACAATTCAAACGTAGCACCAACGGCCAGATATATGCTATATATATATGGAAAGTTGTCTCATCTCTTCTTATTTTTATATAAAGCAATAAATAAATAAAAATATATTTATGGAAGACAGCAAAAACGACAACAACTGAATTACTGGTAAGTAAAAGGGAGTGATCGGTTTTAGTCCCCCTAAAAACCTAAGGCGGAAAGATGGCGGCCACCGTGGAAATATAGATGATATAATCCGATCAAGAACGTATGACGTTTGTCATATATTTCGACCAATGAAAAAAGCTGCAAATTTGTATTATCCCTTTGCATTTAGGTACACTTCTGTAACGAAATATATTCTTGTATAACTAAAATAAAGCGACACAGCTAAAATTTATAGTTTTTTTTCGTACGAAAGAAATCAATATAATGGATCATAATGACATATACCATCAATATTTACAATAACATTTTTCTACTAAGAAAACAATTTGTGATCAACACACATCAATTTAACGAAATTATCTATTATTAAGATTAACTCAATATATTATGTCCAAGAATGCACATGCGTGCTAAGTTTCAAGTTGACGTGACCACAACTTCATGGTAAAATAGCTTAACCAAAACTGACGTTGATCCTATTCATCTTATACAAAGTAATGAAGAAAACATTGTTTTTGTAATCATGCATTTTTTCAATGTAAATTCGGAAGTGTTTGTGACCTTGTCTATGATCTTGCAGACTAGCTTGGGATTCTGGCTCACTGCGCGACACAAGATGCAAAGGAGATTTGGCCAGGATGTCAGCCTACTTGCAGACCAATATTCCAACCTCATTTCATCATTATCCTTATAGCTCTTTTGGTTAGGAGACAATCATTCAATGCATCACTTATATCATTCAAGCCAGTCATAGTTAAAAAACCTTTAGCGATCAATCTCATATACCCCACGCCCCCTTTATAAAGGAGAAGTGCTTACCTGATGAAAGTTTTTCTCTCTGTTTTCTTGAGGTATGATTCATTTCTGTTATGATTTAGACACTAAAATAGCCTTACAGTCTCTTTCAGTAATTATGATCCTGACCTGAGATACAATAGGGTTCTTCCTCTTATTAAACGTGACCCCATATTCAAATAAGGCTCCAGTCCCATATGTATTATTGCACTGAGCATTCTAAAATCTCTTTCCTGCACAAATTAAGGTCTATTTTTAGTGATTTTGACCTTGACCTTAGAAATACGGCCCACAAAACCAATAGGGATCTTACTCTAATTATATGTGACTATACAACGTTGTAAGATTGCAAGTTTGATTTAACATCAGGAAGCCACATTTCTGCACAAATTGTAGTCGATTTTTTGTAACTATGACGTTGACCTTAAAGTAAGTGACCTCAAGATAAAAACATATCTCCACTCATTATATGTGACCATGTATTAAATCATGGTAACAATCCCATAATATAGTATTTGATATAGCATCAGGAAACCCACTTTTGTGCACAAATCACTTTATTTTTAGTAGCAATGTGTCTACACAAATTTCAATCTATTTTTAGAAACTATGACTTGATCTTGAGATATTGACCTTAAAATTAATAGAGATCTTCCTCTCATTAAATGGGATCATACATCTAAGTCGGGTTGCAATCCCATATGCAAATTTTGATTTATAGCATATGGTAACCACTTTCTGAACACATTTGAGTCTACATTGACTTCAACCTTGACCTTTGATATAGACATCCCAATCACTAGGGATCTTCCCCAATGATATGTGACCATACAACGTTGCAAGATTGCAATCCCCTATATAGAATTTGAATTAGCATCAGGAAACCACATCTTTGCACAAACTGTAGTCAAATTTTAGTAACTTTGACATTAACCTTAAACTTAGTGACCTAGGATGAAATAACTCCACTCATTATGTGTGACCATATACCAGTACAAGTACAATCCAATATATATAGTATTTGATATAGCATCAGGAAACCCGCATTTGTGCTCAAATCACTTAATTTTTAGCAATAATGTGTCCATACAAATTTCAATCTTTTTTTTTAAGAAACTATGACCATGATCTTTGACATATTAACCTTAAAATTATTGGGGATCTTCCTATCATTAAATGGGACCACACATCCAAGCCAGGTTGCAATCCCATATGTAGATTTTTATTTAGGATCAGATCACCATTTTGGGTCTATATTAGCTTCAACCTTGACCTTTGCCATAGAGACATCACAATCACTAGGGATCTTCCTCTCATTTATTGTGACCGTATATCCAAGTATAGTTGTAATCCAATATAAGATTATATAAAGTATTGGAGTTCGCATCTGGAAATATAATGACTGAAGGACTGACTGACCAATAGACAGTAAAAAACTACATATTGTGGATTCATTAATATTTTTCATGGATTTCATAGGCATAGATAAACCACAAATTAAAATCTTCAATGTTCTAGGAATTTTCTTGAGGCTTGTATACAGACTTGAGCAAAAACCATGAAAAAAATATTTCCCTCATTCAGCAGTATCCCACTGCTTCTTTATAGTTATACAGCAGTCATAAGTTGAACATTTATACAGCTTTGGTCATTGGATAAGTTTGTGACCTTGACCTTCCAGACACACCAGTGATTGGCAATAATACCAAGCATAAATAATATCCTTCAAGACAATTTAAGGTGTTCAAGAGGATATGACTTGGTATATTTTAACCTATGTTGGTAACCATGACCATAACCTTGCAGACAGAAAATCCAACCTTATTCGTGACACAGCCTCATTGGTGGACAACAAAAATCCAAATACCATTAATTTTTCTTATTAACATTCAACAGTTTTGAACTGGACAGCACAGATGGACAGACAGGGTGAGTGATTCCCAAAATTTGACAAAAAAATTAATATCTTTGAATGATTCGACTATAACATAATAAACTGTTGACACAGAGATATGTCTCACCTGTCGGCATAAAATTCAAAAAAAGACAATCTGATGGACAGCAACATTGCTAATTAATTCAAAGTCGCTGGACCAACTAGTGGGTAGGGCCTCGAAATGGTTGACAAAATGAGATGTACAGACAGCAATGTAACTTTATAGAAAATATTGTCTATTGTAAGTAGTTCCTATCAAACTAACTTAATCAGAAAACTTAACATTGAAAATTGTTAATTGATCGAAAGTCACTGGACCATGACCTAGGGGGCAGGGCCTTGAAAAAGTCATCAAACTGATATATACTGATAGTAATGCAACTTTATAGAAAATATCATTGATCTATCGCAAGTAGTTCATATCAAACTAATATAAGCAGAAAACTTATCATTGAAAACTGCTAATTAATTGAAAGTCACTGAACCATGGCCTAGAGGCAGGGCCTCAAAATGGTCGTTAAACAGATATAAACTGATAGCAATGCAACTTCACACAATATATCATTGATCTATCACCAGTAGTTCCTACCAATCTAACTTGAACAGAAAACTGAACATTTAAAATTGCTAATTAATTCAAAGTCACTGGACCATGGCCTAGGGGGCAGGGCCTCAAAATAGTCATCAAACTGATATGTACTGATAGTAATGCAACTTCATAAAAAATAAATGTATCATTGATCTATCACAAATAGTTCCTAACAATCTAACTTAAGCAGAAAAATTATCATTGAAAACTGCTAATTAATTGATAGTCAGTGAACCATGGCCTATTGGTAGGGCCTCAAAATAGTCGTCTAACTGATATGTACTGATAGCAATGCAACTTCACACAATATATCATTGATCTATCACCAGTAGTTCCTATCAATCTAACTTGAGCAGAAAACTGAACATTTAAAATTGCTAATTAATTCAAAGTCACTGGAACATGGCCTGGGGGGCAGGGCCTCAAAATAGTCGGCAAACTGATATGTTCTGATAGTAATGCAACTTCATACAAGATATCATTGATCTATCACAAGTAGTTCCTACCAAACTAACTTAAGCAGAAAATGTTACATTGAAAATGGCTAATTTATTCTAAGTCACTGGACCATGGCCTAGGGGACAGGACCTTGAAATTGTTGTTGATCTATCACAAATAGTTCCTAACAATCTAACTTAAGCAGAAAACTTAACATTCAAAATTGCTAATTAATTCCGTCACTGACCATGGCTTAGGGCAGGGCCTCAAAATTTTTGTCAAACTGATATGTACTGATAGTTATGCATCTTCATACAAAATACCAATGATCTATCACAAGTAGTTCCTATCAAACTAACTTATTAATAAGCAGAAAACTTAACAATTGTTGACGCCATCATCGCAGCCGTCGCCGGATAAACCATCCCTATGTATCACTTTCCACGACTCTTATCGCAGGCAAGACAAAAACTATACATCGAAAGTTTTGGATTTTTATCTTTCATTAGACTTTAAATTGAAATCAACAAACAATCCATATCTGTATCTGTTTTAAAGAATAGCCTTCAGTGCCATAAAGATGGAAACATTTTCAGGTTTAAGAGTTTTTTTTCATAGGTGTAACCAACTTATATCATTTTTCATAGGTGTAACCAATTAATATTTGATGGTAACTCTCAGACTAATATATTGTCGTTTGTTGCTGTATATCATATTTGATTTTCGTTTATTGTTTCTTACATAAATCAGGCCTTTGTTTTTCTAGTTTGAATTGTTTTGCATTAGTCATTCTGGGGCCTTTTACAGCTAAATATGTGGTATGGGTTTTGCTCATTGTTGAAGGCTGTACAGTAACATATAATTGTTAAATTCTATGTCATGTAGTTTCTGGTGGAGAGTTGTCTCATCAGCTATCATACAACATCTTATTTTTTATATTCTATATATATATTATATAGCACTACTAATTATTTCAAGATTTGTATGATCTGTAGGGTTTTGAAAAATAAATTGCATTAAGGTTATAGGAAAAATTTCTCCATTTGGTCCCAAATGTAAAGTTTGATTGATGTTGATGGAATACTGTTGGAGTTACACATGCCACAAACAGACCTCTCTCATAACAATTAAAACACAAAAGTGACCAAGTTTAACATGTGAGAAACGTGAGAAAAAAGTTATTCAAATCTGTGTCCAAAATTGAAGATGCACATCTTCAATATTTGTTCAATCACTTAGCAAAAATTGAATAATGTTGAAGAAAAACTGTGGAGTCAACTAACAGGAGTCACTCTATATCATTCAATGAAAAAAAATGACTAAGTTTCAAAAATGGGGAACCTGAGAAAAAATCATTCAAATCTGTTTAAAATGGGTGCAAAATTAAGAGTTAGAATAATTTCAAGAAAAACTGTGGACCTAGGCATGAGATTGAAACTAGGTATCCTTTATGTGTTTAATGGACTGACAGAGTGGTTACTAGACCTGTTCTTGCATCTGGAAAATTGATGACAGACTGACATACAGACAGAGTGAAAACTAAAGGGCTCCCACATCCTTGATGTAGTGCCCAAATTAATAGTATTTCCTATCCAGAATAAAGCCTTTTCATTTGTAATTTTGTAATACTGAAATATAAATAATAATAAATTAAGCAAGTTTTTCTAAAACATATTATTTATTACTAATTTTTATATAAAAACATCAAATCAACAGATTTACAGTCTAGTGTCCTGTGTTTTATCAGAAATATTCTGTCCTGAGATATCAACTGTTTTTGAACCTTGATGGCTATCTTCTAAAATTGAGTTGTTTGAATTGTTTGGCATTTGAACAGATCCATCATTCAGCTTTGCTGCCCCGAGAGGGTCAGAAATTGTCACCTTCAGGTGATGCTTTGCATTCTTTTTTTCATGTGGAGCAGAAACAGTCTGTGCTACTGGTGCTTTTACAGTCAATCTATTTCCATTTGGCTCATCATCATTCAAATCTTCCCTTGCATGTAACTGTGCATTAAGTTTATCCAATGAAACAACTGACGACAAATGTGAGATACTGCTACCACTTCCTTCTACAGAGCCTCTTTCTGATTCTTCTTTTATCGATTTTTGAGGTTTAAAATCTACCTTGTCACGTCCTTCTAACATTCCTGGTGTAGAGAGGGCTCCACAGATTGGATTCTTGAACATTTCCCTATAATGAATTAGAAAATATCACAAAACTTCACAAAAGATTTAATTTCTGTATGTTTTTCATTTCTATGTATTAATTGGCAAAAGTAAAAAGGAAGACCAGACACTCAAATCCAATGCTAATAATTGAGACTGCAAACATTTAATTATGAAGCTTAAAAAAACATTTCAACAACATTTTAGGGTTTTTTTAAGTTTTAAGTTCGTTTGTATAGTGTTCGACAACTTAAAAAGTTTCTGTAAAATTATCAACCTATTTCTCTATCTTCATTACTTCATTTTAAAACACTGGACAAAACCCAAGCAACAATCTATCAATCAATCGTTTCAGTACATTATATGAGCTTAATTTCACTTTACCTGTCTTTCGTTAATATAAGGCTTTTTAAAAATCAAAAACACCTCCAAAATAAATTACCTGTATAAAGTGGCAATATGCATCTGATGCTGACCACATGATTAAATAGATGAATATGGATAAAATAAATGTCCCAAACCAAACAGAAGAAATTCAAATTTGAACACATGTTTTTAGTGTTTCACAACATCATATTGAAAGTTTTATTAAAAGCATCACAAAAACTCAGGTAAGATAAATACTGTCAGACAAAACAAAAAAGCTTAGCATTGACCAATGAAACATGAAAATGAGGTCAAGGTCAGATTATACATACCAGACAGACATGTACACCTTACAATCATTCCATACACCAAATATAGTTGACCTATTGCTTATAGTACTTGAAAAAAAGACCAAAACACAAAAACTTAACATTGACCAATGAACCATGAAAATGAGGTCAAAGTGAAATGAAACCTGCCAGACTGACATGTACCCATTACAGTCCTTCCATATACTACATATAGTTGACATCTTACTGCTTATAGTATTTGAGGAACGGACCTAATCACGTAACTTTAACCTTGATCACTGATCCATGAAATGAGGTCGAGGTCAAGTGAACCCTGTCTGACAGACATGTAGACATTGCAAGGAATCCATAAACCAAATAAAGTTATCTTATTACTCATATTAAGTGAGAAATTCACATGACAAAAAAACTCAAACTTTCAAGAAGTCGCTGAACCATGAAAATGAGGTCAAGGACAATGGCCATATGATAGATGGAAACTTCGTAACATAAGGTATCTGCATACAAGATATGAAGCATCCAGGTCTTCTACCTTCTGAAATATAAAGCTTTATACAAATAGTTTACGCCGCCCCGGATAGTAATACCTATGTCTCACATACTAAAGTCGCAGGCGAGACAAAAAAACCTAATTGAGAAAACTAACAATACCAAACACTATAAACTTTTCTAGCCAGCAACAGCCTAGTGGTATAATAACAAAGTTGTCTTTCCTAAAAGAGTTTATGATAATCAACATCACTTTACTTGGAAGGATATAAGGCATGGAATTACTGTAATTGTAGAAGACATCATTCTGTTATTGTATTGTTAACATATTCACTTAATTTTTTAATAACTTTCAAATTGACCTTGAAAGTATAGAGTTTATAAACAGATGCACCAGGGGACCATTATGCACACTTTATTTGCATATTGAAATTGTTGCAAGAAAAAAATAGAATAATTAAAAGTCTTTAATTAGAAGTCAGTAAAATGGCCTTGTAGAAAAAGTTGCATTTAGGATTAAGATATCCTAAGGCAATATAGATTATTCTTTGATGGGCTTATAAAATCCGTATAAAATCCAATGTAAGGTTTGAAACTCCCCTCTCAAAATCCCTTTTCTGCACTCATTTCATTCTAATTAAGTTATCATAAACCTCGACCTTGAAAGCAATGATTTCAATATAAATTGAATCCCTCCTGTCATTATGTGACCATATATTCATGTTTTCTAGCAATTGATCCATGCAAGATTTTTGAGTTATTTTTATCTCAAAACCCCTTTTCTACACTTTCAGTCTTATTTTAATGACTGAACGTGACCTTGAATATGGTGCTCTTAAAATAAATAAATAGGGAACTTAAACTCATTTTACCTAACCACATGTTTTATTTTTGTTACTAATACCATGTAAGGTTCTAGAGTTACAATCTGAAACTCCTTCCCTGCAATATTTTTTTTTGTAATGGGTTTATTGGCAAAAATACATGTATCAATATCGTATGATAAGATTACGGTAATTAGTTCATAGTAACTTCTTTAAAGGCAAGAGCAGTTCATTCAGTTTTTTTTCTTTCCCTATTCTATAAATGAATGAGTTGACCAACCTATAAATAATATTGATAAACCTAGATAGTCTGGATTGGGAGGGTAGTTATATCAATAAAAAGATCACTTGTTTTAATTATTCTATTAGTTGAAGCTAGGGGTTCCAGCAGGAGTAAATGTACTCTCTTTGCAATGATTTATTGTTATGAAACATGATTTTGATCTATTTTTAGCAACTTCAATTTAAAACTTGGATGCAATGACCTCATAATCAAAAGGGATGTTCCTCTGAATATATGTTACTATGTAATTTGAAAAGGATGCAATCTAATATAAAATATAAATTATTTGATGTATCGTATGTAGTTCAAGATGATGGATGGACTGACAGATAAAAACTGTATACCCTACCTACCGGTACTTTGTAAAGTGGGGTATTATTCTAGAAGGTGAATATTAAATTTGTCTTTTTTACCCATAATTTAGTAGCCCAAATTAATCAATCCACTGGAAATGAAGTCAAGGCCATAACATTTAAAAAATAAGACATACACTCTTTGCTACTGATCCACAAACCAAATATTGTTGACATATCATGTATAGTTACTGGGTAACAGACCTCATCTGGAACACGTAACGATCATGCAAGTATGAAATACAGGCAAAGGCCATTTGACACTTCAGAGATGCATATACTCCTTGCAACCGATCTCGATCAGATCTCACTACTTCAGCATTAGATTGAGTTCAAAGTCATATAAATGTGTCAAACAAACACATACTTCTCACAACATCTCCACTTACCAAATTAAAGAACCTTAGTGAGCGCGCTCACATACCCCACGTCCCCACATTGTCATTGGAGAAATAAAATAAGTGTAAGGAAAAAAAATTGTATCAGAAAAAATGAAAGAACCTTAGTGAGCGCGCTCACATACCCCACGTCCCCACATTGTCATTGGAGAAATAAAATAAGTGTAAGAAAAAAAATTGTATCAGAAAAAAAAATTGAATCATAATTTCCTGTCAATATGCACATCTACATAGAATGTCCTTATTATCAACTTAGTTTCATGAAATTCTGTTGTGTGGTTTGAGAGGAGTTGCGATGACAAAAGGTTGCAGTAGTATATTGGGCAAATAAGTTCAAAGGGGCGTAACTCCTGGAAAAAAAATTGAATCCTATTTCCTGTCGATATGCACATCTACGTAGTATGTCCTTATTATCTGAAAAGGTTTCATGAAATTTTGTTGCGTGGTTTGAGAGGAGTTGCCATGACAAAAGGTTGCAGTAGTACATTAAAGTAAATAAGTTCAAAGGAGCGTAACTCCTAGAAAAAAAATTGAATCGTAATTTCCTGTGGATATGCACATCTACGTAGTATGTCATTATCTGAAAAGGTTTCATGAAATTCTGTTGTGTGGTTTGAGAGGAGTTGCGATGACAAAAGGTTGCAGCAGTATATTGGGCAAATAAGTTCAAAGGGGCGTAACTCCTGGAAAAAAAATTGAATCGTATTTCCTGTCGATATGCACATCTACGTTGTATGTCCTTATTATCTGAAAAGGTTTCATGAAATTCTGTTGTGTGGTTTGAGAGGAGTTGCGATGACAAAAGGTTGCAGTAGTACATTAAAGTAAATAAGTTCAAAGGGGCGTACCTCCTGGAAAAAAAATTGAATCGTAATTTCCTGTCGATATGCACATCTACGTAGTATGTCCTTATTATCTGAAAAGGTTTCATGAAATTCTGTTGTGTGGTTTGAGAGGAGTTGCCATGACAAAAGGTTGCAGTAGTACATTAAAGTAAATAAGTTCAAAGGGGCGTACCTCCTGGAAAAAAATTGAATCGTAATTTCCTGTCAATATGCACATCTACTTAGTATGTCCTTATTATCTGAAAAGGTTTCATGAAATTCTGTTGTGTGGTTTGAGAGGAGTTGTGATGACAAACTGTTGCAGTAGTATATTGGGCAAATAAGTTCAAAGGGGCATAACTCCTGGAAAAAAAAATGAATCGTAATTTCCTGTCGATATGCACATCTACGTAGTATGTCCTTATTATCTGAAAAGGTTTCATGAAATTCTGTTGTGTGGTTTGAGAGGAGTCGTGATGACAAACTGTTGCAGTAGTACATTAAAGTAAATAAGTTCAAAGGGGCGCAACTCCTAGAAAAAGAATTGAATCGTAATTTCCTGTAGATAAGCACAACTACATAGTATGTCCTTATTATCTAAAAAGATTTCGTGAAATTCTGTTGTGTGGTTTGACAAGAAACAGGACTGACGGACTGACGGACGGACAGACGGACGGGTCAAAAACATTATACCCTCCGCAACTTGTTGCGTGGGGTATAATAATGTAGAACTATCATAAATAATTATTGAGGAAGATACTTCATCCTAAAAAGATAATCAGATCACTGGAGCATGAAATTGAGGTCAAGATCAGATGACATGACTAGCTAACAAGGTCTCATCATGAATGACATCATTACAAATCATTGTGATACTAAGGGATATTTGGGATTAGATATTAAATTTGAATAGTAAATTTACATTTGTAATATGTTACAAATATTTGTGATGTGCAAATTGTTAACGCTGTGGTTGGAAAAGTAATACCTATGTCTTGTCTATCATGACTTTTATTACAGGCAAGGCAAAAGTGAACTGTTCACAGAGAAATGCCTTGTCTGCTTTGCATTAGAATTCAAATCAGCAATTGTTGAATGTTAAACTTCTGCTTGTGCATGACTCACTTGGAGTATGTAATGCTCTCCTAGCATTTTTGCATAAAATTGATACTATGCAACAAGAGTATTGAGTTGAATGGAAACTGTCTGCCAAAATCAGGTCTTACTGATAATTTTTGTTAAACAGAGTTCCTGTCTATTCATTTTTATTTTCAAGATAATAGGCAAAAAATGGTTAAACTTGTGATTTAGGGGCAACAACTCATTGACTATTTGTAGATCTTGAGTTTTGAGATACCAATTTTTTGGGGTGTTCAAAGATTCAGATGATCTATTATCGTTTTCAAAATATAAGGTAAAAACACTAAAACTGGTTAAAAATATAAACTTAAGTTTCAAAATCTATAATGATATAAATGACATTTTCAGCCATGTTGACTTATTTGAAAATCTTGGGTCTTGTTAAACCTATTTTCTGTTTACAGTTTCTCTCTATCTACTCCTTAGTTTTGAGCCAAACATGCAATAATGGGTAAAAATTGTCACTTAAGGTTAATAATTCCTTTCAGAAGAACACTAACAATGCCAGTCATGATGACTTAATTGTATAGATCATACTTGCTGTTTAAAGTTTCCCTTTTCCTAATTAACAAAATTTATATCGAATGAAAGAACCTTAGTGAGCGCGCTCACATACCCCACGTCCCCACATTGTCATTGGAAAAATAAAATAAGTGTAAGAAAAAAAATTGAATCATAATTTCCTGTCAATATGCACATCTACATGTATGTCCTTATTATCTGAAAAGGTTTCATGAAATTCTGTTGTGTGGTTTGAGAGGAGTTGCGATGACAAAAGGTTGCAGTAGTATATTGGGCAAATAAGTTCAAAGGGGCGTAACTTCTGGAAAAAGAATTGAATCGTCATTTCCTATGGATATGCACATCTTCGTAGTATGTCCTTATTATCTGAAAAGGTTTCATGAAATTCTGTTGTGTGGTTTGAGAGGAGTTGCCATGACAAAAAGTTGCAGTAGTATATGTGGCAAATAAGTTCAAAGGGGCGTAACTCCTGGAAAAAAAATTCAATCGTAATTTCCTGTCGATATGCACATCTACGTTGTATGTCCTTATTATCTGAAAAGGTTTCATGAAATTCTGTTGTGTGGTTTGAGAGGAGTTGCGATGACAAAAGGTTGCAGTAGTACATTGAAGTAAATAAGTTCAAAGGGGCGTAACTCCTAGAAAAAAAATTGAATCGTAATTTCCTGTCGATATGCACAACTACATAGTATGTCCTTATTATCTAAAAAGGTTTCGTGAAATTCTGTTGTGTGGTTTGAGAGGAGTTGCGTTGACAAGAAATCGGACTGACGGACAGGTCAAAAACATTATACCCTCCGCAACTCGTTGCGTGGGGTATAATTAATAGCCGAGAATATCAAAAATTGTTTAAATTGTCTTTTAAGGGCAATAGCTCTATAAGTAGCCGTCTTTAAAAATTTTGGTTAAAAAGACAGAAGGCAGATCTTGACATTCTGAACATTTTTGACTTGTGGCTGCCAGATTTTCTCTACCTACAATATGATTTTCAAGATATTCGACGACAATACTTGTATTTTACCATGATGCTCTAATTATTGCAATGGAAGCCATCAGTGGCGGATCCAGAACTTTTCATAAGGGGGGGCCCGCTCCAGTCATGCTTCAGTGATTCCCTATATAATCAACCAAATTTTTCCCATGAAGGGGGCCCCCCCTGGATCCGCCTATGGCCATGTTGGTTAGCTATTGGGTTCATAGGACAAACTTTTAAAACTAGATACTATATGAATAATAATGGCCAAGTTTGGTTGCAACTGGCCTGGTAGTTTCAGATTTTTTGGACCAGGTGAGCTTAAAAAAAATACATTTGAAGCTGAATTTGTTGCAATTCAAATCTATGGTCTTAATATCACAAGTTTTTCTACATAAGCATATCTTATCAGAACATTTAAATGTTAAAATTCATAGGTCACTCACATGAATGAATGTTTATAATGCAATATCATATAAAGCATCGATGATCTAGAAAATGACTTAAATCTTCACAAAACCCAGAAAACTTTGCATTTGAGGAATGTTAAAAAATTCCAAGGCAATTTAAGAAGGAACCTTAATAAGACTTTAAACTAAAATGATGAGTTACTTAAGTATGATTGAGGAAGTATCTAGGGCATCATATTCTGCATCCAATTATCAATGAAGCTGTATACAACCCAATATCAATAATGTCTTTCACAAGTACTACCTCATAAATACACCCAACTGGGAAATCTCAGATTTCAAACTCATTTGATAAAGAAAGATAGGATTCTGCATACAGTTGAGATGCATGAATAACAAGAAATGATTGTAACAGGATGCTGTTATGAAGTCTCTCAAACGAAGCTCCCATAATTCGTCTTTCCCAGGGTCGCCTGACATTGGGCAAAGTCAAGTGAAAATTGGTTTGGTCCAGTAAAGTTATATGTATTAGTGATACCTGGGGACTGACCCTGTATATCATTGAAATCATCTTGGCATGACAAACCAGAATATATATGGTTTAGGGGTGGGGATCTCGACCATTTACAAGATATTAGATCATTGGGGATGGGGGACCCCTGGGACCGACCCTATATATCTTTCGAATCTTTGTGCCATGACGAACATGAATATATATGGTTTAGGCTTGGGGATCTCAACCATTTACAAGATATTAGACATTTACATGCATCTTTTACAAGGTTGAACTAGAGGCTCTCAAGAGCCTGTGTCGCTCACCTGTATTTACTGATGCTTTGGAAAGCATGTAAAATAAGGTTAAAATCATAATTAATAGTATTAGATATTAGATATTATAATGATATCTAAGATAATAACAAAAAACTGCAAAATTTTTGTAAAATTACTAACTCAGGGGCAGCAACCCAACAACGGGTTGTCTGATTTGTCTGAAAATTTCAGGGCAGATAATTCTAAATCTGATGAACATTTTTGCCACCTGTCAGATTTGCTCTAAATGCTTTAGTTTCAGAGATATAAACCAAAAACTGCATTTTACCCCTATGTTCTATTTTTAACCAAGTCGGCCATGATGGTTGGAAGGCGGGGTCATCGGACAAATTTTTTAAACTAGATACCCTAATAATGATTATGACCAAGTATGGTTAAATTTGTCTCAGTAGTTTCAGAGAAGAAAATTTTTGTAAAAGATTACAAAAATTTACAAAAGATTGTTAAAAATTGACTATTAAGGGCAATAACTCCTAAAGGGGTCGACTGACAATTTTGTTCATGACAACTTATTTGTAGATCTTACTTTGCTGAACATTATTACTGTTTACTGTTTATCTCTATCTATAATAATATTCAAGATGATAACCAAAAACTGCAAAATTTCCTTAAAATTACCAATTCAGGGGCAGCAACCCAAGAACAGGTTGTCAGATTTGTCTGAAAATTTCATGGCAGATAGATCTTGACCTGATAATCAGTTTTACCCTATGTCAGATTTACTCTAAATGCTTTGGTTTCAGAGATATAAGCCAAAATCTACATTTT
Source organism: Mytilus californianus (assembly GCF_021869535.1). Classification (NCBI taxonomy): domain Eukaryota; kingdom Metazoa; phylum Mollusca; class Bivalvia; order Mytilida; family Mytilidae; genus Mytilus; species Mytilus californianus. The sequence continues at coordinate 67,560,941 of NW_026262712.1, forward strand.
ACCCCAGGTTCTATTTTTATCCAAGGCGTCCATTTTGGTTGGTTGGCGGGGTCATCGGACACATTTTTTAAACTAGATACCCTAATGATGATTGTGGCCAAGTTTGGTTAATTTTGGCCCTGTGGTTTCAGAGGAGAAGATTTTTGTAAAAAGCTAACGACGACGGACGACGGACGCCAAGTGATGAGAAAAGCTCACTTGGCCCTTCGGGCCAGGTGAGCTAAAAAGGTAATCAGCTTTTAAAATTGTAACGATATGCAAATGCCCAAATTGTAACCAGAAATTATACCAATTATCTACTAGTGAAGTAAAAACAGATACAAGAGTATTTGTGAAAAGAGTACTCACGCTGACGTGTCTAGCTTGCTTTATTGCTCGTGATTGAAATTATGTTGATAGCCTTTAGATTAAGGTTTTAAACTAAATACCACATAAACTTAACATAATGAAAGACCCATGTAAATGATGTAAAACCTAATGAACCCTGCCATACAGAAATGTACATCTTTCAATCAAATCATTCCATTCACTAAATATAAATAACCTATTGCATATAAAATTTGAGAAACAGACTTAACCATGAAATACTTTACATTGACAAATGAACCATGAAAATGAAGTACACCAAATATAGTTGATAGATTGCTTATAGTATCTGTGATACAGACTTGATAACCAAAAACTTATCCTTGATCATAAGGTTATGGTTAGGTGAACCCTATCTGACAGACATATGGACCTTACTGGACCTTTAGTTCACTAAAAAATTGATGACAAACAAAGTGAAATCTATGGGGCTTCTGCATCATCAATGATGGTTTATCTTATAAGAAAGAAATAATTAAACAAATATTTCTAAGAACAAAATATTTATAATTTCATGCAATATAATAATAAAAAAAAATCTACAAATATAACAAAATATGTTTCAAAGTAACTAATAAAATCTATAAAATATCATAACATAAAACTCAAAATGAAATATTTCATACAAAATAAAATAAAACAATAAATGTAGGTCTTTAAAAATCATTCATAGAAGTCTTAACCACTATACTTCATGCATAATTATGGTAGACAATTATATATAATTTAAAAATGTGTCAATCTTCCACATGCAAAAAAAAAATCTTAATTTCTTATGCAATTAAGTTGAACTTTAATAACAGATAATAATTAATAATTCTTTTTTTTTCAAATATTTAAATGAGCCTATATTATTGAGTAGCCCAAATAGTTTGTCCATATCAACCTGTACATCACAACCTTTCCACAGGTTGAAAACTCATACAGCTGAACCATTCAATAGGTTTGAAACTCATTCAATAGAACCTTTTGATAGTCCCCCTTTATAGGCCACTATCTCCACCTGTATGTGATCAAGTGTGTCAGTTACACAAAGCATTCCAGTCCTTACATCAATGACCTTTTATGATTATAGAAAGTTGTGTTAGACTCAAACAATTGAACATGGGAAAAAAGTTATCCTGGTTCATGAAATAATATCTTTTTTAATGCTAAAATATAAATTCATTAAAAAATTCAACTTTAAAATAGTACAAGAGACACAGATAATTCAAGAAATTTGCAGTGCACAGAAAAAGTCAGAGTGCAGAAATAACCATGCATATAAGAAACAATAAGCTATATAAAAAGATGAAATCATAAATACAAATTATAATTTATATAACTTTGTGCATATTGTATATTAGGCTATTTTCATATATAAAGTGACTAAAACTGATAAAATAATTTATAAATCATAGTGGTGGAATACTGTTCCTTTCAAATCTTAAATGCAGGGTAAATAAAATTATGGAACAGATCTGATAATTGCAGGTACTTCTGGTAAATTAGAGCTGTTTCATTAAAACATTTAGGTAATGAGGGAAGACACTTAATAAACAGCTGCGCCATGAGCGTATGATACGCCCATCGTTTTTTTAAAGAATAAAGTTCAATAACTTCTGAATGTCATATCAGAAATTTATGAAAAACTAAAGGGAGGTTATCTTAAAAGATATAAAGCAGTCACCAAAGTTTCATGAAAACTGCTCAAAGCACTTTAAAGATATTGTTCGAAAACTGGAAAATCACCCCTTTTTATGAATAAAATTGCACAATTTAGAAACATAAAATCTAAAATTTATAAAAATCAAAATGGAGCTTACGTCAATAGATATAAACAATTCACCAAAGTTTCATTAAACTGCTGAAAGCTTTTTTGAGTTATAGTCCGAAAATTGGAAAATCACCCTTTTTTTAACGAATAAAACGTAAAATCTAAAATTTATAAAAATTGAAAGGGAGCTCATGTCAATAGGTATAAACAATTCACTAAAGCTTCTTGCAAATTGGTGAAAGTGTTTTTGAGTTTTTGTCCGAAAACTGGAAAATCACCCTTTTTTTTATGAATAAAACCCCATTACTTGGAAACGTAAAATCTAAAATTTATAAAAAACGAAAGGGAGCTCATGTCAATAGATATAAACAATTCACCAAAGTTTCATTAAACTGCTGAAAGCTTTTTTGAGTTATTGTCCGAAAACTGGAAAATCACCCTTTTTTTAACGAATAAAACCCTGTAACTCGGAAACGTAAAATCTAAAATTTATAAAAAACGAAAGGGAACTCACGTCAATAGATATAAACAATTCACCAAAGTTTCATGCAAATTGGTTAAAGCATTTTTGAGTTATTGTCCGACATGTTGACGGACGGACGGATGGACACTGGTATACCATAATGCGTCCTGTAAATGGACGTATAAAAACTGCATCTTTAGGTTGTATCAAAACTTTCCATGTAAAAACAAACAAATTTTTTTTATTGTCTAAAAAATAACTTTTTACAAAAATATATCTTTGACACTAACAACAAAAATGCCTTTAACATTCTCAAAGTCCTAATTATTTATTTTTTTAATAAATTAAACTGTCTCAACAAATTTGCAAATAAAATTTCTTTCTCTTCTTGTTAATTTTTTGTTATTTTTTCATAGAAGCAGTTAACATCAGCTACAATGAAGATAGTTTACATAGAAACAGTTAACGTGAGCTACTGTGAAGATAATGCCTTCACACAAGTGCAAGTTGATCTGTGATGACTATCAATGTTTGACCTTAGACAGATCAAGATAGCAGGTTATTGTTGAACAATCAATGCAGTGGTTATCACTTGTATGATTATGGACCAACACACTGGAAGTTTACTTTTCAATAAAAATCTCTTTTTGAGATAATCAGGACATACAGTAAATCATGACTACCCAGAATATTTTCAGTTAAATATTCTTTAAAGTAAAAGACCCATCTCATTTTCAAGAAACAAAAAATTTAATTTTGAGAGCGAGACAGTTGGTAAATAGGCTTTTATAAGTAAAATAGTTGGTTGAAAACATAGAAAAAACAAAAACACATGCAACAAATGTTTGATATACAAATAAACGGAACAAAAAGTCATTTAAAAATATCAAAAATCAATCAATAAGAAAATAAAAGGTTTCTGTATAAATATGAAATAAACAGTAAATTACATGCAAAGTACAAATAAAACATGCAATACTTCATATATGTACCCTGGTTTAAGGTAGATCATCGGTATATATTTTTTGAGATAGAATTTTCTTATACTTTGCCAAAATGAAGATTTTACTATGCTTTTTTCAAAAATATAATAAAAAGTATGGGTCACCGTGCTATTTTTCGAGCTATGAGTCGTTGAAAATTGCCTAAATCTGGTTAGATTGTTCATGAAAAAACACATTTGTATGCATAAAAAGAAATCTATGAGATAGAATTTTGAAATAAATTGTGAGAAGATAGGTTTTATAACATGTTTTAAGAAAATAAAAAGAACAAATGGTGTCACCGAACTTGTTTTCTTGCTACAAGTAAAAATTAAAAATTTCCCTATCAAGCCAGTGTAATTTTTTACTCAAAGAGTTATCTCCCCTTAAATGGCTTAGTTGAAAAAAATGATTCCAAAACACAAAATTTAATATTTGTTGGAATATTTTGAATAATACAATAAATCACCAAGTTTTCTTTAAATAAATAAACAGTGTGACAAATAAATTGCAAATCTGTCTCCTAATTTGCAGATTTGGGCAAATAACTAGACCGATTGTGTACTGCGATTGTACAATCCAAGATGGCGGTATACCATGAATCTACCTTAAAGAGTTTTCTACATGTATGCTCATCAGTTGACGGTTGTTACTAAAGGTATTCTTTAAATCAATCTATTCTATCATTTTTAATTAGACCTTGTACAAAGACCTTTTAATGGGCCATTACAGAACTGTTATACAAAAATGTTTCCATTCATATTATCAAGATGTTTTTTCAGTTAAAACTTTCCGATATGAAAAGAGTTGAGAACAAACCAGAATATAGTTATTACAATCAAATACTTATATAATGTCAGGTACCCAAATCTTTCATTAGCAAATAATCTAAAGGACAATTTAATTCCAAAGTATAATTTAATCCTAGCATCTTTGATTTTAGATTCCGAAGGTTAAAAGTTTATATGCTCTTAGTCTTAGTCCTGTTTTAAGCACAAATAAAACAGGATCCACCTATTTTCGTACTTTAAATCAAATGGATTAAAATGTCCAGGAATCGTTAGTTCTTCCAATCTGATTAAAATACAAATCATATGTCGATGCTTTGCTTACAAGGATCTGACAACACTACATTTTACTTCCTTTTCTGATAATTATTACATCCAATGTAATTTCTGCTTGGAATTTTTTGTGGATATGTATCATTACAACAAATCCTGCAGAACCAGGAAAGGTTTTCAAAGCAGAAAGTTTGACAGTGCATTGTCAGCTCCTTTAAAGCAAAGCTATGACACAGGATCCGTATTTCAATCAAATTGGAATTCTAAGTACCTACATCTACGAAAATTTCACCCACATTTAAATAATGTAATATTTTTTTAGAATATTGCAACAATTTTTTACTTCAGTAATAGAAAGTTTTAAAGATTGATTAATTGTATCTTGCACAATGTCCAGTGGCAAATGTTTCACATATTAAGGACAAAAGGTACTGAAGTAAGCACTTATTTAATGACATTTTTTTAATGCTTTCATAAAAATAAGAAAGAATTTGTTCTCACAAGTATTCCAGATTGTAGAAAGTATGTTTATCTAGTTTATCTGTATGGTTTGGGTACCACAACATTATAACTCTTTCCCAAAGTGCCATGGTCTGATGTTATTTTTTCTCACTTATTATAAATGTCCTAAAAATATACAATTGCATAGAAATTGCAATATGAAACAGCCAAATATATGAAGTTGCATGAGATTATAAAATGTGTCAGCCTTCCAATGAAGACAGGTGTCGTCTGCTGTCTCCATATAAACAAGTCAAAATGGTTAAGTCCATGTTTTGGTAGGTAAACCCCAAATATCACCAAGATCAATAATTCAAATAGCAGGTGCACAACTTCATGTTCTGTAGAAGAATGTTTGGTGAAGTTTTGTATTGCTGTTTTCAAGAGTTGCTGATTAGACCGACGACATAAGTGATCATTATGTGTTGTTACAGTTGAACATTGTCAGACATCCATTAACAACAGCAAAGACACAATTTTTTTTTCTTTTCTAAATCTTGTTATGCCAATATCTCTGAATTTAGATCCAAAATTGTCATATAAAAAGACATGTTTCATTTAAAATTGTTATTTTTATGATAAAACTATTATGTATTGAAATGCTTTAAAAATTAAAACTTTTTCTATTTTCTTAAAATTAAAAAAAAACAATTTCACAATCAGTTTTTGCCTTTTTTTTTTAATTACATAATTTTTTTCATTTCTACATGACACTTATCATACATCATTGAAAAAAATTATTAACAGTCTTATTGCCTATTACCAATTTGATTCCGTTATTACACACTTTTTATACAAGTTATTACCCTATGACTGGTTTTAAACTGGACAAAATGTGCTGTTGCCCGTACAAAGCATAATTACTGGTAGATGAAAGTGATATATGTGTGTTAACCAGATTTTAATGAACTATAACTATTGATTTAAAAGTTTTTATCTTGACAAAATATTAAATGTAAGTAAAAGATATGAAAAAAAACATTAAAAAATGCACAGATAGATGTGCTCTTTTGCCTGCTCTTCATTGGTAATGAAAATTTATGTCCCTCTAAAGGAAACAACTTGTACATATGAATCTCTAATTACAGGGTCAATTAGGCATAGAATTGACAAACACACTATTGTATTCAACCTTCAGAAACACTCAGAATGAAGCTGTGCATATGAGATATAATTTAATATAAAAAAGAAAAAAAGATAATGATTCTGGAATTGCCTTGTGTGTAATAGAAATTCTAAGTATTTTGGACAAAACCAGAATCATCTCATGAGAAAACAAGGATAGAAATTCATCTGTATGAAATAAATAGCTAAAACAAAAAAATTAAACAGATTTTAAAAAGTTAAAAAAAACTTCAAAACATGGCAATCAGTGGCATATGTCACCTTTAAACTTCTTAAACCAATCTTGTGTAAAATACAGTAAATTTCTATCCTATAAATTCAAGTAAAAAGAGTGAAATAAACATTATAACGTGCATAAATAATATATCAAAAGTGTACAGCCACTACATGACAGTATCTTCAGTAATCTCTTCCTCGATAACTTGCCTGTTAAGGTTTCCGTTCATCATTTCTGGTTTGGGTGTTGGTCGATTTTCTACTTTTGCACCTTTTGATAACAAAATTCCAAGGCTTCTTGCTGCCTGCACTTTCTAAAATTTGAAATATGAAAATTAATACTCGGTTTTTGGTTTTTATCAGTTACTGTAAGTGATTTCTCACATACCAGTAAGTTCAGACAGGTTAAACTGGTATAATTTTGTATTATTTCTAAACATTACATGTACTTTTTTATTATTTATATTTTCTTCAACATACTCTTTATGTCATATGATCAGACAAGAAATACTTTTAAAAAAATTTTATCAGCAAAGATGTCACACAACACATCATATATATATTCAAATGCAAGAAAATTGAAGCCCTAAAGCAAATAAGCAAGACAAAATTCTAAAATATGAATCAAGATTTTGTAAATATAAAGGACGTTATTTGAAAAATCATACTGTATGTTTTTAGATTTAAGGGGCCACTTGGCTGATATGATCCCTGTTGTTTATAATGTGCATTTTCCTATTAAATCTGTAAATAGCTATTCAGACACCAAAAATTCAATTTACTTGCTTTGACACATCAGAAAAAAATATCAGACACTTATATTACTACATTTGCAGTTAGGCATATTATATAGGAGGAAGTTATAACAAGAATGTACACATTGTCCTGCCAAGCATACCCTGACTCATAATTAAAAGTATCAGAAAACAGGTAAGAGATGTCTGACAGATCCCAAAAACATTCATACATTACAACTCATCACTGTCAAGATGATGACCAAATGTTATTATTCTGATCTGTAGCACATTGTTCTGGAGAAACGGGTGTGGTGGAAATATTACCGTAAGTTCATGAAAAATTCACAGTATCAGCAAAGAGGAAGTAGGTATCTGACAGATCTGAATAGTGCTCACATGTTAAAATTAATCACAGTTAAACTGCTGATCAAAATGAAGTCATTGTTCAAGACAAAAGCATGAAAAACATACTTGTTGGACCAAAGAACTTACAGACAAGGTTAATATAGAATAACCTCCCATCCTCCTACCTTGGGGGTATAAATCGTCCTATCACCAGCCCCAATTTTAATGGAAATCAAAGCAAAATCTCATAGAAAGTAAACTTTCAAACAGCCATGGCTTGTCCATTTATTGACTCATTAAATTGTAAACAACTTTCTACTACATTTAGGATTAATAATTTTTTTTTAATAAACCTAGTATCTCTAGCCTGTGACCTAGAATCCTGACAAAGCTCCTCCGAGAAGTATTGGAAAAAAAACTGTTTTTGATTCAGAAACTCCTATTTGTAAACTAATTATAGGGGAAATATACAACATAACACTAATTCTGTATGGTACAATATTATATAAAAACATATAGAACTGGTGTTAAGAACATGACACTAGAGGTGTAATACCGCAAAAACAATGGTGTTGCTAGTGGTTGAATGTTGAACAAAACAATTACTACACATGCAGTGTTGTGTAAAATAGATTCTACATTTCATTGCAAAATAAATTGTCCCTTGTAAACAGAAATATTTCAGACAAAGAAAGACATCATTCTTTTTATATATATTGGATTTAGGACACTTGAAATAACTCATTTAATTTTGTTCAATCTACTTTTATGTAAGTTAATTTACATAAACTTTGCAATGAAATGTTAGTTGAAGTTTTTTCAGGGGTACCAGAAGGGATAGGAAAGCATGCATAAAGAGAAAGACTTTAGCTAATCTGGTAATAATTTTTTGAAAATGATTAATTTATCAAAGAATAGAACATTTTTGGTGGTATTACACCTTAAACCTTTCAACAAACAAAACAATAATACAATTAAAATTCAATTCAATTTTACTCAGAACTTAACTTACATCAGCAATAAAACCTAAATTTGTTTTCTTTTGCCTTTTTTTCTGTAAGAATTTGATGACAAAATCTTATTACCCAGTATTTACAGTGATGTGCAGATATTAGCATAGCTAACATTTACTTAATTAAAGTTATTAGTCTTAGTTTTCATATTTGCATTGTATACAAATATCTATCATTTTAAGGAATAATCAGGAATGAATGTATATCATTCATCCTTTCCTGATATCCTAATGAGGTTAAAGGTTGGGTAATTATTTTTCTGACACACGTACCTGTAAATATAATGAAATCTTCTATTCTGGAGACTTTTTATAATTAAAAAAAGAAGAAGCAAAAACAAATTAAAAACGAATACTAAGATATATGTTCTGTAATAGTATAAATTCACAGAACCATTTTTAAGGGCAACTAACATGTAGTTCACTTTCTTTTACTCTCTTTATAGTTAACAATCACACTGACAGAAATATTTCATTTTAATTCTGAGTTGAAAACATTTTTTTTAATCGTTACAACTATGAAAAGAAATGAATTAACAAAAGTGGAAATCCTGAACTCTCTCTGTTCAAGTCCATTAGCCTTAAATTGCAGGTATTCTTGTCAGAGAATTGACTAATTTTAGAATGACTATAAATTAGTTATAATATGTTTCTCAGGGAAGGTAAAAATTAAAGAAGATAATTTAATCTGACGAACACAAATCTAATTTTGGAAATTGGGAATGAAAATTTTAGTCAAATGACATGTAAGAAACAAACAGACAATACATTAGATGATAATCTATGTATTTAAAATACTTTATTTATTTCAGATATCAAAAACTTTCATTAGGCCAATAAAAATCAATTGATAGATTTTCATCCCTGCCCGCCCAGATTTTTTATTTAAAAGAAATTTAAGATTTCCAGATTTTGTTCATTTCTGTCACGGGTAACCGCCTTTAATTTTGTTTTATTCAAAACTTCCTGAATTGTAAATTTCGGTTTTCGTACTTCTTCCGAGTAATTTAACCAAAAGATTAAGTCGACATATTCTGCTGCTCTATGATGACAATATTACATGTATCTTCCAAGAATAGAGATTTATTGCGAGAAAGGCATGAAATATTTGGGTTAAGAGTAATAGGCAGTGTCCAAGAATGCAAATCGCGATATGTCACAAATTTCTGCATTAGAAAACCATGGATTTTTTTATTTATACAATGACTTTGTGTCAGACTGTGAATGAAATCCCAAGGGCAAGAATCGTGAAACACATTAGGACAAACAAGAATGTGTCCATAGTACATGGATGCCCCACTCGCACAATCATTTTCTATGTCCAGTGGACCGTGAAATTGGGGTCAAAACTCTAATTTGGCATTAAAATTAGAAAGATCATATCATAGGAAACATGTGTACTAAGTTTCAAGTTGATTGGACTTCAACTTCATCAAAAACTACATTGAACAAAAACTTTAACCTGAAGCTGGACAGACGGAAGGACTGACGGACTAACGAACGAATGGACGCACAGACAGAAAAACATAATGCCCCTCCACTATCGTAGGTGGGGCATAAAAACATGACTGGAATAAAGAAATTTACACAAGCACGATCTTGTGCAACTTATGACAGTATATTGAGTACAAAAAGTCGGTAAACGTACAAAATGTTTTATAGCAAGCCCTATATATACCCCTAGGCAGTCGTTTTTTGTTGACAAACAGCAAACATCCTCTGTCCCCAGCCCCTCAATAGAGTCAATAAACATCTTTTTGGTTAAGTTCATGTTCTACATTGTAATTATATTTGCACCTTGCATAAGAATCTTAAAAGCATCAACCCTAGTATTTTCAACACAGTTTGAGTTTTCATTTCATTCTGTATTCATAATACTTTTGTTGCATACCAATGCATATTCTTCATTTTATAGGCACTACAAACCACAGCCGAGAAAGCAAAATAAATTTGGTGTAGGCTAGGTAGTCTAAAAGAGGGCATTTCTCTGCGTTTTTGCTATTTACTAAAAATAGGTTTCTAAAGCGGCAATTACATGTAGAACAGTGGTTGCCAATCAGAAATATTATTTAAGAATTTGAAAAATTATGTAGGATTCCTTATATATACATGATAGAAGCTATCAATATTACCCTTGCACATGAAGAACACGTCACAAAAGGGTTTCGTAGGAAATAAAAATAAAAAAATAAAATCCTCCCACCCGCCCTTTTTTTTTTTCAAAAATCTGGATGAAAATCTACTAATAAGTTTTAGTTGGCCTAACAGGTGTAAGTGCTTTTTTAAGTTATACTTAATCTTTTTGAAACAATATGCAACCACACATAATAAATTAATTTCAAGCAAAAAGCAGATGAAATCTGACACCATGGAACTATATATATTTTATTTTTATAGTTTTTTTTTACATACCTTCCATTTTGATTCAACTGATTGCCGATGTTTTGATGCATGATTGAGACAGAGTTGGCTGATGGAATTACTGAATGCTCCGTGACCATGTCTTAGCTCATGTGACGATTTGTGGGAAGCGTGTGCAGGTTGACCTGCCTCTGATGGTACTACCAATAGCACTGGTTTTGGACCTTTCTCTGGCTGTAAAATCAAATATTTCATTAAAGTAAATTATGCCAATTGGTATCACAAAAACTGATTATCTTTGATTGTTGACTTTTACCCATCTCTTGTGTATGGGGTTTGCTCACTGTTGAAGGCCGTATGGTAACCTATAGTTACTTATATCTGCTTAATTTGGACTCTGTTGGATAGTCGACTCGTCTCATTGGCAATAACATCATATCTACTTATTTTACAATGACGTTAAATTTGTTCATTTGCAAAGTGGATCATAAAATTAACAAGGAGTTGAATGTGATATTGTGCAAAGTATACCCTCTCTTAATTATTAGACATAACATGATCAGTGGGTATCATATATTCAAAGTATTGTTTCTATACATACAATAGGTAATTAGTATCCATGGCTTACTAACAAATAGTTAACTAAAACTGTATGCACACAGTGCAAGCTAAAATAGCCCAGCTGTAAACCAATGTACAAATTCTTTGGTTTTTGATTTTTTTATACTGACCATCAACTGTAACTTAAGTACTGTCCATGGTATATAACAAGGACCAATAAACTGTTCTCTGGTGAAAGCATTCTGTGCAAAGCCTGAAATAGTATAAACTTGATAAGAAAGTCTTTTTTAAATTCATAAAAATATAGTTTGTTAATATTCAGTCATTGAATAATAACAAGAGTACACACCCTGAAATGTCTCGCCTGTTTTAATTAGGTCTTTCCACTTTTCTGTGGAAAGACCTATTGTATTTGTTCTGATTATTATTATTATTATTTTCTTCCACCAAATGTTTTTATTCTCGCGTAAAATTTTTGTTTCGCAAGATGTCGCTTAGATATTTCTTATATAGTATCATACAGTTTATGCGCTTTTTATTTTCACCCATTCTAAGCCGAACAATTTTCTTTGTAGGAGTTATCTCCCCGAACACTGTTTTCCTTGTGACTGCATCTCCTCCGTAACCGTAAAAGAAAGCGACAAATTTATTTTATAAAATTGCTCGTTATATCCTTTGCATGATTTGTCCATTTTTGACGGAAGCGATACGAAGACTCCATATGAGAGTTATTTCCCCTAATGCATTTGAAATAAGTGATATGCATTTGTAACTGGTAAACCATAAGTGATAGAGACCTAGGTTCTGTTGATTTGAGGTCCTTGGTCCTAAAGAATAGAAAACTAGGTCAAGGTCAAAGGTCAAGGTCATGTTGTGATTTTTTACATTAAGTTCATATCGCTTCTTCCTAGAAAGAGTTATAGATATGGACAAAACAATTTAACCAAAAAGTTTGTCGCGACACGTGTTTACTAGAAATTTTTTGTCGAAATGGTACGCGTCATTTTATTGCAGGGTCAATGTCCTTGTTATGGTCGAATCAACAAATTACTTATCAAAACTTCAAACTTTGCAGCTATCATGTTGTAAATGTTTCTTATCTCAATTATCAACCACAGTCTACCACTACACTCCCCCCCCCTTTTTTTTCAACTGATTTTTTTTTTTTTTAAGTTACCGTATAGCGGGTTATTTTCGCGGGTGTAAAATTTCGCGATTTTCATTAAATAAGGTATACGAAATATTTTGGCGGTTCTTATTTTGGCGAATTAAAAACTTTTATCAATACCTTTGCATGTCCACTTTGGAATTAGCGGAATTTGTTTTGGCGATTTTGTTCTTTCCGCGAAAATAAGCAAAAATTTACATCCCGCGAAAATAACCCGCTATACGGTATCCCATTTCTATGAAAAGAAAATCGCTTTTAGTCCCGTACATTATACTGTAAAATGCTAATCCTTCTTATGTACAAATTTCTTTCTGAAATAGAAATCCATCCCTGCAAAAATCTGCTCCAATTCATGTATTTTCTGAAATTAATCGATGAGACACGTGCGGTCCGCTTGATTGCGAAATTAAAATCAATGTTCCAAGTTCGTAAATATTACTGAAATCCTACAATCAAATTTCTAAACATGCATTAAAATACAAATCTATGCTCCCGTAAACATGTGTACGTAATATGTATGCATGATCCGACATCAATGACCTGTACAAAATAAAAACAATAGTTATCGTGTTTCTCTGATCAATACACATGTGCTCTGTTCAACGGTCTCCCCTGAAAAGATATTAATATTCTAACTCCAGACATATATATTTGAGCGTCACGTGACTTCACAAACACCACCGCGCGCGCGGACCTAAATTTAGAATAAAACATTCCATATCCAAATAAGGAAAATAAAACTTCCAAGATAAAATTTACTCCGTTTTCCTACAAATTCAATCAAAATGCATACACAACAAATAGATGAAAAATGGAAGTCCGAGGTAACATAGAAACTAGAGAAAATTTATAAACGAATGATGCTAGGATCAATTTTTATGAGTACATCTCAGACGTCCATTTGGCTATGCGGGATGTAAAGGTACGCAGTCACGTTCAGTCAGAATATAGGCGTTATTTAAGTTAGCTGCGTCGCACAGAGAAAGTGCCATGCAATCAATCAATCAATCAATCAATCAATCAATCAAACGACCAACCAACCAACCAACCAACCAACCAAGCAAAAAACCAATTAATCATGTTTCGGAGGGGAAAGACCGTTTAACAATTGTTTTTAAAACAATTGATTTATATTTATGATTGAATTCATGTTGAAAGTCTGGAAGTATGTCCAGTGCACGATGTTTTGTCGATATTGTCAACATCGCTATGTAGACTTTATCGTGTCATTATTGTGTTTACATTGTATCCTATCTATATATATGTTCTATACCTTTGTGTTTACATCGTTCACATGGTATACATCGTGATGTTGACAATACCATGTTTACATCGTTCACATCGTCAACATCGTATTAATGGTGTGAACTTAGTCTATACTTTTGTGTTTACAACTTTACATCGTTCACATCGTCTACATCGTGATGTTGACAGTATCGTGTCAACATCGTGTTTACATTGTATATCGAGTCTATACCTTTCTGTTTACATCGTATACATCATATAGTTGACAATATCGTGTCAACATTGTGTTTATATTGTATATCGAGTCTATACCTTTCTGTTTACATCGTGATGTTGAAAATATCGTGTTTACATCATTCACATCGTCAACATTGTATTTATGATGTGTACCAAGTCTATACCTTTGTGTTTACATTGTTCACATCGTATACATCGTGATGTTGACAATATCGTGTCAACATCGTATTTATATGATGACGTTGATGATGTTCCAATTGGGGTAAAAAAATGTAGTGTATACCCCGACAGTTTCCTGAATGTATACTGACATCTCTGTGTTGTTATCCAATAACAAAAATTAACACATTTGTAATCCATGATATATCGTTGATAAATTGAAATATGTCGATGTAAACGATGTAAACATTTTATTACATTTCAAACATTATAAATTATGTTGACACCATATCGTGCAAACTACAATGCAAACGATATAAAGACAATATTGATAATACATTGTATACATTGCGATGTTAACGATGTCAACGATGTAAACAGTATATAAGAGTTGTTACAATGTAAATGATGTTGACAATATATATTGTTAACATTGTTGATATTACGATGTAAATGATGTAAACACGATATCTTTACAACATTGTATACATCGCGATGTTAACGATGTAAACAATATATAGTAAAATCATATCTTAATGTAAACGATGTTGACACGATATCGTGTTAACATTGTAAATATCGTGATGTCAACAATATTGCTTTAACATTGTACACTGGACATGGATGAAAGTCTGTAATATGAAGGTTTTACTACAACTATCACATACACTAAACATTATCAATGATCCATGAAAATGAAGTCACTGTCAGATAAACCACCTAACAATCATTCCATACACCAATATAGTTGTCAAATTGCTTATAGTACCTGAGAAACAGATCAAACCACAAAATCTTAACATTGTCAGACCAATGAACAATGAAAATGAGTTCAAGGCAATATGAATCCTGCCAGACAAACATGAACCGGGTACACCTTACAATCATTCCATACACCAAATATACTTGACCTATTGTTTATAGCAACTGATAAACTGACAAAACCACAAAAAACTATCATTGACCAATGAACCATGAAAATGAGGATAAGGTCATATGAAACCTGCCGACAGACATGTACACCTTAATAGTATTCCATACACCAAATACATTTGACCTATTGCTTCTAGTATCTGAGAAATAGACCAAACCACAAAAACTAAACATTGTTCAAAGAACCATGAAAATGAAGTCAAGGTCAGATGAAACCTGCCAGTCGGACATGTACACCTTACAATCACTCCATATACTAGATAAAGTGGCCCTGCTACTTAAAGTATCTGAGAAATAGAACAAACCACAAAATCTAAACATTGTCCAATGAACCATGAAATTGAGGTCAAGGTCAGATGAAACCTGCCAGTCGGACATGTACACCTTACTATCATTCCATACACCAAATATAGTTGCCCTACTGCATATAGTATCTGAGATACAGACTAGACCACATAGCTTTAACCTTGTTTACTGATACACGAAATGAGGTCGAGGTCAGATGAACTCTACCTGATAAGCATGTAGACCTAGCAAGCAACCCATATACCAAATATAGTTATCCTATAACTCATAATAAGGAAGTATTTCACTTTTTAAAAAAAACGTGATCTTTTTTCAAGCAGTCACTGAACCATGAAAATGAGGTCATGGACAATTGACATATGACAGACAGACAGACAGACAGACAGAAACTTTATAACATAAGGTACCTGCATACAAAAAATGCAACATGCAGGTCTTCCAGCTTCTGAAATAAAAAGCTTTATACAAATAGTTTACACGGTCACCAATTTGCAATCCCTGTCTCACATTCTGTGACTTTTGTCGCAGGTGAGACAAAACAAAACTGGCTAGGAATAATCCCCTTGTAAAATATAAATGATGTTTATATGCCATGTTGAATGACCCAGTTGCTATAGGTCTGTTTAAGTCATAAGTCTGGTCAGCATTTGTCTGCCTTTCATTCTGTTTTCTGTCTATTTAGGATTTAATTGTGTAATATTTATATTGGGACAATTGTTCATCAATGACAAACATTGGTGGCCTCTTTCTGATTTTTTTTTGTTTTTCATTAACGTGTATTGATGGATTGACTGCTTCATAAATTAGGTTTATATCATATCCCCTTTTATCTTCATTAAAACTTATATTTCAATTGATAAAAGATCCTGCAAAAAGCCTATTCATAGAAATTGAGTGTTTATTTTTATAGCAACAAAATATGATGAAAATGTTCTGTACTAATTAAGTGTTCTGAGGGAAGTATTTGTAAATACAAAAGTACTGACAATTGATTATCCAGTTAGCAATTTAATCAAAGATGAAATTAAGTTAATTTCCACTTGCATCAATCCAATTTAGACAAATAATGTAAGTTAACAATATAGATACAACATTCAGCTTATATCTTCCATACTTATATAACAGTTACCATCTATCACTGACAACTTCTTTTGCTATAGCTAAATTCAAAAGTTTGCTGAATTTACAAAATACAAGACTTACCATTAACTAAGACAACATCACACATAGAAGAGTCAACAGTAAACATGTTGTCGTCTAGGTTACTGAGTAGGTAAGAATTTTCTAATCGAATCTTTATCTTTTCTTTGGTCCATCCCTAGAACAGCATATATATAAAACGTCATTTTAACATTTCTATTTGGACATTTTAACTGGTAAATATAAGGATAGGGGTTATGTTCTTCTCATATATTTTATGATGGTATGATACTAAACCCCTAAAGGGAGGGATTGTAGCTGATTTTCATATGATGAAGACGTAATCTTTCAATCAGTTTAATTAAGGCCTGGAGCTGGCATGTCAGTTACTTCTAATAGTCCTTTGTTAATTTACGTATCATTGTCATTTTGCTTAGTTTCTTTTGTTACCTATTCTGACATCGGACTCTGACTTCTTTTAAACTGAGTTTTACTGTGCGAATTGCTATGTGTTTCTTTATTCTACATTGGCTAGAGGTATAGGGGGAGGGTTGAGATCTCACAAAACATGTTTAACCCCGCCGCATTTTTGTGCCTGTCCCAAGTCAGGAGCCTCTGGCCTTTGGTAGTCTTGTATGTTTTTTTAATTTTAGTTCATTTATGTTTTGGAGTTTAGTGTGACGTCCATTTTCACTGAACAAATACACAATTTTATTTAGGGGCCAGCTGAGGACCACCTACCGGTGCAGAATTTTCTCACTGCGTTGAAGACCCATTGGTGGCCTTCGACTGTTATCTGCTCTTTGGTCGGGTTGTTGTCTCTTTGACATATTCCCCATTTCCATTCTCAATTTTATACGGAAATATTATAGTTTTTTTTCAGCATTGCAGTATATTTTCTTTAGTTATAGCATACAAAACTATTGTCCTGTTTAAATACATAGACCAGTTAATGAAGTGTGAGTTTTGTTTTTTTATTTAAAGTATAAATGTGCAATATAAAAGTAGCCCTCCGATGAGATTGTAGCTGAGAAATACCCTCTCATATGAAAACTATCGATAGTCTGTTTAGCACAATTTTGACTATGACGTCGTTGATGTTTACATTGACAACAGCACATGTGCCCTTACTTTCTGACGATAATTTTCTATCAAGCAAATAGCATTATATGAAAAATTATCACAAAAAAAGATCATAGGAAAAATACACAAAATAGCGATAATAAGTACTATTCATTTATATTCAGAGAATGCAAATATCACGGATTAACAAGGATTCTGGATACACTTTTTTCAATCTTAATTGAATAAATGTCTCCTTCATAAGCGAGTAGCATGATATGAAAAATAAAGAGCTGCTCCATGAGCGCATGATATGCCTCTCGCTTTTTCAAAGAATAAAGTTCCACAACTCCTCAATGTCATATCATAAATTAATAAAAAATAAAGGGATGTTATTTTAATAGATATAAATCAGTCATCAAAGTTTCATGAAAAAGCACTTTTGAATTATTGTCCGAAAACTGGAAAATCCCCCCTTTTTTATGAATAAAATCCCATAACTCTGAAACGTAAAATTTAAAATTTATAAAAATCGAAAGGAAGCTCATGTCAATAGATAATAACAATTCACCAAAGTTTTATGCAAATTGGTTAAAGCGTTTTTGAGTTATTGTCCGATATGTTGACGACAGACTACAGTTTACCATAATATGTCCTGTAAATGGGCGTCTAATTATCACAATAAAAGATCACAGGAAAAATACACAAAATAGCGATAATAAATACTATTCATTTATATTCAGAGAATGCATATGGAAAATATCACGGATTAACAAGGATACACTTTTTTCAATCATAATTGAATCAATGTCTCCTTCATAATACATTGGGTAGTATATAGCTGAAAATTTAATTGAATGGCAATGATAATTTAAATAGTGCCAGACCAGAGTTCAGATATCATCAACAAAATGTATCAAATATTCTTGCTCCTATATAGACTTTTTTTAAAGATATTTTTGTTAGATATGGTTTCGGTTTTCTTATTAATATTACCAATACACAAATCATACAAAATCTTAAATAAAGAATATAAATATAAAACTAAATTGATAACAATTAAATAGAGAGCATAACATAAACAATTAAATAGAGAGCATAACCATGGTAACATAAACAATTAAATAGAGAGCATAACACAAAACAATTGAACTTTTTTCAACAATTACAAAAACAGCTGAACAGTAGAGTTTTTACTTTTTAAAGAACACATGTTTCATATTTTTTCTGACTGCTATTGTTTTGGTTTATATATTAACTGACTGTTTCATACAATTTCATGATAGTTTAACTAGAGAAGGAAACAAAGTTTTTCAAACAGCAGGTCAAATATTGAACTAATATTTCCTTTTAACCCTTGAATACCTTACTCAGTACACCTTTATTTTTTCCAAGTTAAATTGGGGTTGCACTGAAGTATTGACCAGAAACAGTCATGTAATTTTGTCAAATCAAATTTCTTTTTTGACAGTAAAACATATGTTCTTAAGATACACTCGACTGTTCCCAACAATCAATGCTATGTTTGTAAAATGAATCTTATTACTTACAAGAAGCTGAAAAAAAAATCTCATTTCTTTTAAACTTTAACTTAAAAAAAGTATCTAATGCTTTGATATTGCATTTCTTGAGAAAGATGTAGTCCATGAAATATTTTACTGCTCAATTATATATACTTTTAAGATGAAAAGATCAAAAGCACAACTGCGAAGACCCAATACTTATATGAATTTGATTTCTTCTAGATTAGCACTCAAATTGACTATCAAATGATATTCTCTCTTTTACATACAATGCTTTGTAGTTGAAATTTATCACCTCAACTTATCGCCGTTAAGTTCAATTAATCTTTTCCATAAAAATCATCCTAGAATTTAAAAGATTAAGCCCTTGATTCACCCCCAACTAAACAAAACAAAAAGTTCAAATTTGTCTAAGATATGGAAAGTTTTCAAATGCCTCTCACTGAATAAGGGATATTTTCAGTAAATGATATGTCTCCTTGTATTCCACTTCTTGCACAAATTACTTACCTGGTATGATGGTTGTTTCATAAGTACATTTGTAGCAACTCTATTAGCACAAACATGCCATAACCTGTACTCCAAGGGTGGATCAATGTCACAGAAGTGTTGGATGGCATGTTCCATATCATCTAGACTGATAAACAGCAACTACAATGAGAGAAATAATAAATAACAAATCATATAGAACCAGACTTTATCTGTTACTGGCATCCCATTATGCAGATTAAAAGATGCTCATGTAGGGCAAGGCATGCATATAGAAGATAAGGTACCACTGCTAAATGAAAACAATAATAAATTGATTGAATCATCTAGTTTATTGTTAGAAGTTGATACTTGTCATCACTATGGATTTTTATGTTTAATAAATGGAGAATGTGTCCATGGGACACAGAGGATGCCCCCGTTTGTATATAACGTTATAAAGGGACATAACTCAAGAACCGTAAAAGTGAGGCAACCCAAATTGGAACTTGATCTGTGTTTTGTGGTAATAAGGATTGTGTATAATTTCATAACATTTGGCTGAGGCAAACTAAAGTTAGAGAACAGATTTGGGGCGTTCGTACTGATGTACGGACGGAAAGACGTACAGACATACAGATGGGCAAGGGTAATATTATTGCCCCTCCGCTGCCTCGGGGCATAATAAATGAAAAAAGTATAATGAATAAATAATTATTAAGATACAATTTACCTGGACAGCAGTTTCACAAATGACTGTGGCTGATCTTGGTTTTTTGGTCAGCAGACCCATCTCTCCTATAATATTACCAGAAGTGAGAAAATCAATCAAGTGGGACTTTATTGTCAACTGGGATCCTGAAGGCTTGTCTTCTAGTATGATGGGTTTACCTGGCTGAGTAGTGGACTCCAACTGAAAAAAAATGTACAATTAAGATTTATTCTCATATTTTTGTACAAGTAGTTCCTGAGAAAAGTGTGATGAAAATATATGCTTTCATTCAACATATTACAAATTCAGACAAAGTATCAGTAAATAGAAAAAGTGTGACAAGAATATTTGTTAGACGAACAAATGGATGATTAATGTGAATGTAGTATAGGCCAATCCTAGATTGGAAGTATAATGATGTAGATTTTGACAAAAGGGTATAAACACATGGACTATAGTAAAATCTAGCTAGCCCTTAACCATCCCATATCACTTACCCTAACCATCCCAGATACAATGATGTAGATTCCACCAGGTGGGTCACCTTCATGTATAATCACATCTTCATAGTTGTAGGAGATTAATTTGGCTTTCTCCTGTTAACAGAAATATGACATGAAGCATTTTATACAAATACCGGTATATCTAAATCAGACACCATAAATGCAATGGTTCTTAGCTCTACTATCTCCTATCATATTTGTATTATACTTAAAATGCTAGTTTTTTTTATTGGTTATTAAGAAATCAGACATTCTACTCAAACACATGTCACAGGGGATAACATTTTTTTAAATAGTACTCTCTGGTATTGACCAATAAAAACTGACAAAACAAAATCAATTACTAACAGATCATTCAGTATAATAAATTGAAAATCACATTGGATAGAGGTGATAGAGTGAATTGTTAAACTTCAAAATTACATCAACCTCTGCTTTGCCTCAGTTGGCAATGCTTTTCTCTGGGTAACAATCTGCTCTATCACCCTCTCATCTATAAGTAATCGAAATATGTGATTGAAAAACATAATTTTTTATAGACACTCAACTCCTAAAACAATTTTCCTCAATCAAATAATCTAATCAGTATAAATTAAACAAACATAGTGCATTCTGCATGATCAAAAAATTGAAAGAGGGATCTGAGAAGCATTTAACTTGTGTGTAAACATTTGAGCACAACAAAAGTTTATAAACAGGTGCTTTATAAGTACATAATATGCTTGTTAACATAAGCTTTATCAATTTAAAAACTAAAATGTGTGGTTTTTTTTTTTACATTATTGGTTCAAATCTTTCTCCCGATTCTTGTTCCATTTTCTATAAAAAAAAAAAGACCATTAGGTGGTTTTCAAATATCCTGTGAAGAAATTAGCCGATCATCAAAATCAACTGAGATTCTAGTTGTATCAAATTTTATATCTGTATCAAAATCTTGGTCAAACCAAGATTGAAATATTGTATGAAAAGTAAAATGTATGTCAAAGTCAAAGCCATAAACTCTTAACAAGAATTATATCATGATGACATTTTACATGTAAATCTGTCTGGAATACTCTTTAAGGATCTTCGCTACTCTGTGTCAAAATAACAAGCTTTTTAAAAGACTGTTATAAATTGATAGTATATAAATGAAGGAACTAAAAAAGCAGAACAAAATGAAGGGTTCGTGTGCATGTTTTCGAGATATAAGGCATTGAAAATTTGGCGGGAAATGATTCTCTCTAGATTTTTCATATATTTAACATGGCACCTTTTTTCTTTCATAAACAGTGAAAAAATAACAAGGATTTTATAAGATTTTCAAATGTGGTTTTTTAAACTATATGTAATAAAATTATGAAAAAGAAAAGTAGGGGTTAGCGAGTAAAATTTTTAATGGCACTACATCGATAAAACCAGAGGATTCCGAATATCTGGCAAAAAATCAAAAACAAGAGGAGGGAACATCCTTAAGTGCATTTCTACACAATATTTGTTCCACATCAGAATATGATATCATCAAGTTTTATATGAAAAGACATGTATCTTCATTTACCAAAAACAATCTGCAGATATAGTCCTACCTTTATGTTTTCTATGAAAGTAGGTTCATGTCTTAACCAGAAGACATTGTTTAACATTTTATCTGGAGGTGTAGTCCTACCTTTATGTTTTCTATGAAAGTAGGTTCATGTCTTAACCAGAAGACATTGTTTAACATTTTATCTGGAGGTATAGTCCTACCTTTATGTATTCTATGAGAGTAGGTTCATGTCTTAACCAGAAGACATTGTTTAACATTTTATTTGGAGGTATAGTCCTACCTTTATGTATTCTATGAGAGTAGGTTCATGTCTTAATCAGAAGACATTGTTTAACATTTTATCTGGAGGTATAGTCCTACCTTTATGTATTCTATGAGAGTAGGTTCGTGTCTTAACCAGAAGACAATGCTTAACATTTTATCTGGAGGTATAGTCCTACCTTTATGTATTCTATGAGAGTAGGTTCATGTCTTAACCAGAAGACATTGCTTAACATTTTATCTGGAGGTATAGTCCTACCTTTATGTATTCTATGAGAGTAGGTTCGTGTCTTAACCAGAAGACATTGGTTAACATTTTATCTGGAGGTATAGTCCTACCTTTATGTATTCTATGAGAGTAGGTTCATGTCTTAACCAGAAGACATTGCTTAACATTTTATCAGGTGGTATAGTCCTACCTTTATGTATTCTATGAGAGTAATGTCTCAACCAGAAGACATTGTTTAACATTTTATCTGGAGGTATAGTCCTACCTTTATGTATTCTATGAGAGTAGGTTCATGTCAACCAGAAGACATTGTTTAACATTTTATCTGGAGGTATAGTCCTACCTTTATGTATTCTATGAGAGTAGGTTCATGTCTTAACCAGAAGACATTGTTTAACACTTTATCTGGAGGTATAGTCCTACCTTTATGTATTCTATGAGAGTAGGTTCATGTCTTAACCAGAAGACATTGTTTAACATTTTATCTGGAGGTATAGTCCTACCTTTATGTATTCTATGAGAGTAGGTTCATGTCTTAACCAGAAGACATTGCTTAACATTTTATCTGGTGGTGGTATAGGTAAACTAGGTGGTGCATTTATTAGTCTCTTCATCATCTCTTCAACCATCTACAAATATAAAACATAAAACATGAAATCTCAAATACTATTGTTCCAACCTAAATTCTACCCACAAATAGCAAAAATTTACTGATGCAAAAACTAATTCATCCCCAACTTCAAGTCAACAATTTTTGTACATAATACTGATCAAGTTCAACTTAAGTTTTTGACCATGATTTTCAATAAACAGTTTTCTTCCATGTACAAGACACACCACACCTTCTAGCAGTAAAGGATAGTTGTGTCAAATTTCTTACCAAATTCGTTTGTGTTTTAAGTTTTTGACCATGACTTTCAATGTAGAGTTTTTTCCTTCTACCTGACAGATCCCCTAGAATTGGTTAATAATCAAGCCAAGTTTCATTGCCTAAATCCAAGGGATACTTATGTCAGAGAGCGGAAACAACTTGTGACGGACATACAAGCTGATTGCTTCTTTGGCAATGTGTCAATTAATCAGTGTGGCCCCAATTATAGCATTAAACATTTTTCTAAATCTGGCACCATACTGCAAAACTGCTTGTACTACAACTAGCAATTTAATTTAACACTAATTAATCCATCAGCCACATATACCTGCAAAGATTCCTTACCTTTTCTAACTTGTGGCCATCAGCTTCTTCCAGAATACCATCCATTAATAGTTCATGTATGCCATCACGTAAACTGTTTAGAACACTTCTAATAGCTTGTCTTGTTTTTATAGATAAAGCAATATCTGGATGTTGTTTCTGTAACATACCTACAATATACAATTTAAAATTATTTGATTTTCTCTTGTTTTTTTTAATGTTACGTGGGAATTAGTTTTTACAGTGGGAATACCATTAAAATCATTAAACTGTAATTTCAATTCTCCTGCTGAAGACATTTACATAATATTACACATGACCATATTTTGACATCTAGATGGTTTTTTTTGTGTTGTTGGGTTGCCTTCTTATTGGCATATACCCCACCTCTCTTTTTATTCATATGTTTAAAAAGAAAAATGTTCATGACATATTTAACAACTGCAGTTAGAATAAATTTCAGTTAGGGAAATACTTTCTAAGTTAAGATTTTACATGCAAAAGTTAATATGCATAACAAGAGACATAGAGTAAACATCAATGAAAAACAAAGCCAATGACAAAAAAAAAACGACCAAAAGTTTATCTAGAGGGCAATATACAGTCAGTCCTCAACAATAGACAGTTGTTAATACCTACCTAGACATCTGATAACATCAAGTCTTCCATTGTCACTGGCTTGTTTTAATGATTTAGCAATTTCCCTCTGATCAACCATGTGATCTATCAACTTTCTGACTTCTTCCTCCCCTGCTACATAACCACGCCCAACATCATATCCATAACTCAGCTGTTGACTTATCAATAACTTCATCAGACCAAGAAACAAAGGCACTAATGGCTGAAATAATTCATAGAACAATTAACAAACACAGCAGGCACGAATAATTGGATTTAAAATTTCATGAGTGTTGTTTTTAAAAATCACTTATAAGCACTGAAGGGTAAAGATTGTTTTAATTTATCAGTGGGAAATGAAATTAAGCATTGCATTAAAAAAGCATTGGTTGTACTTGATTCAACTACAATTAAGGAAGATAACTCCAATTTTAAAGATTACTTTAACAATGACATCATTGATATTTTTAGAACAGATGTTAGATTCCTGCACCTTGCACAAGTTATGTAATTTTCTTAACAAGTATAACATCATTTTGTAACTTAAATATCTGAGCATATATTTCATTGATAAATTTCTGGAAATATTCATGGATAGGATGTATACAATGTTATGATCACTGCACTATATTTTGTGTATCTCAAAAGTAGTGATAAACCTTGGAAAATTTAAATATCAAGTCAGTACTATAGGGTTTTGATTACAATCTTTACCCAATAAACAGAACAGTAAAATTCTTTGCAGAAGAATAAATTGTAAAGGAATGTTACAATAGAAGATGACTTGTGTTCCTAGGGGTTTTTGTGTCCTGCTTAGTGAAATTTTACTTTTTTTGGTTCTTTTGAAGTGTTTTTCTTATTTTTTTGGTGAATAGTGAAATCATTATGCCAACAATCAAGTAAAGTTCTGACCAATATAAAGTAGTTCAGTCAGGTAATCAGAATGTGTTTGACAACTCAAATTGTAATAATAAAAATATGGTCAATTCAAATACTCCAATAAGAAACTTAAAAACTTCAACATACCTCCAGCCCATTTTCAAATTCATTTAAATCAAATGAACAAATAAAATTGAGAATGGAAATGGGGAATGTGTCAAAGAGACAACAACCCGACCATAGAACAGACAACAGCAGAAGGTCACCAACAGGTCTTCAATGCAGCGAGAAATTCCCGCACACCGGAGGCGTCCCTCAGCTGGCCCCCAAACACACACATACACATACAAACCATTAGAAGCCTGAACATTCTGATGACCCTCAGCAGTATTAAGTATGGGTACTAATGCCTATACATACCTCTAGTAGCCTGAACATTCTGATGACCCTCAGCAGTATTAAGTATGGGTACTAATGCCTATACATACCTCTAGTAGCCTGAACATTCTGATGACCCTCAGTAGTATTAAGTATGGGTACTAATGCCTATACATACCTCTAGTAGCCTGAACATTCTGATGACCCTCAGTAGTATTAAGTATGGGTACTAATGCCTATACATACCTCTAGTAGCCTGAACATTCTGATGACCCTCAGTAGTATTAAGTATGGGTACTAATGCCTATACATACCTCTAGTAGCCTGAACATTCTGATGACCCTCAGCAGTATTAAGTATGGGTCCTAATGCCTATACAAACCTCTAGTAGCCTGAACATTCTGATGACCCTCAGTAGTATTAAGTATGGGTACTAATGCCTATACATACCTCTAGTAGCCTGAACATTCTGATGACCCTCAGTAGTATTAAGTATGGGTACTAATGCCTATACATACCTCTAGTAGCCTGAACATTCTGATGACCCTCAGCAGTATTAAGTATGGGTACTAATGCCTATACATACCTCTAGTAGCCTGAACATTCTGATGACCCTCAGTAGTATTAAGTATGGGTAGTAATGCCTATACATACCTCTAGTAGCCTGAACATTCTGATGACCCTCAGCAGTATTAAGTATGGGTACTAATGCCTATACATACCTCTAGTAGCCTGAACATTCTGATGACCCTCAGCAGTATTAAGTATGGGTACTAATGCCTATACATACCTCTAGTAGCCTGAACATTCTGATGACCCTCAGCAGTATTAAGTATGGGTACTAATGCCTATACATACCTCTAGTAGCCTGAACATTCTGATGACCCTCAGTAGTATTAAGTATGGGTACTAATGCCTATACATACCTCTAGTAGCCTGAACATTCTGATGACCCTCAGTAGTATTAAGTATGGGTACTAATGCCTATACATACCTCTAGTAGCCTGAACATTCTGATGACCCTCAGTAGTATTAAGTATGGGTACTAATGCCTATACATACCTCTAGTAGCCTGAACATTCTGATGACCCTCAGTAGTATTAAGTATGGGTACTAATGCCTATACATACCTCTAGTAGCCTGAACATTCTGATGACCCTCAGTAGTATTAAGTATGGGTACTAATGCCTATACATACCTCTAGTAGCCTGAACATTCTGATGACCCTCAGTAGTATTAAGTATGGGTACTAATGCCTATACATACCTCTAGTAGCCTGAACATTCTGATGACCCTCAGTAGTATTAAGTATGGGTACTAATGCCTATACATACCTCTAGTAGCCTGAACATTCTGATGACCCTCAGTAGTATTAAGTATGGGTACTAATGCCTATACATACCTCTAGTAGCCTGAACATTCTGATGACCCTCAGTAGTATTAAGTATGGGTACTAATGCCTATACATACCTCTAGTAGCCTGAACATTCTGATGACCCTCAGCAGTATTAAGTATGGGTACTAATGCCTATACATACCTCTAGTAGCCTGAACATTCTGATGACCCTCAGTAGTATTAAGTATGGGTACTAATGCCTATACATACCTCTAGTAGCCTGAACATTCTGATGACCCTCAGTAGTATTAAGTATGGGTACTAATGCCTATACATACCTCTAGTAGCCTGAACATTCTGATGACCCTCAGCAGTATTAAGTATGGGTCCTAATGCCTATACATACCTCTAGTAGCCTGAACATTCTGATGACCCTCAGCAGTATTAAGTATGGGTACTAATGCCTATACATACCTCTAGTAGCCTGAACATTCTGATGACCCTCAGTAGTATTAAGTATGGGTACTAATGCCTATACAAACCTCTAGTAGCCTGAACATTCTGATGACCCTCAGTAGTATTAAGTATGGGTCCTAATGCCTATACATACCTCTAGTAGCCTGAACATTCTGATGACCCTCAGTAGTATTAAGTATGGGTACTAATGCCTATACAAACCTCTAGTAGCCTGAACATTCTGATGACCCTCAGCAGTATTAAGTATGGGTACTAATGCCTATACATACCTCTAGTAGCCTGAATAATCTGATGACCCTCAGTAAGATGAAGACCACCAGTACAATGTGTACGACGTGGTGATTATTTCCATAAAAAGCTGGCAATGAAAAACTCAGGCACACATCCACAATTCCAATGAAAATGATTGCCAAACACAAATTGTTCCAACAAACTGTAAAGTAATATTTCTTTACAAGGACTATCTGGAAAAGGAAAAAAAATATTTAGTACATGTATTATTTATACAAATATTATCTAATTTCATAAAAAAATGAAGTATAAAAGTTCATTTGTTATGTTTTGCTAATAAGCAGATTTGTTTATGCAGTATAATCTTTAGGTTTTTTCAAATCAATTATTTGATTTTGTTTAAATCATGTTTTAACAGTAATAAAACATATAAATTCACCAACCCAATATTCATGTCCTTTTGCTACCTAATGCTTTTTACTGTCTGTCTTAAAGATTTCCCATTATTTTTTTTATAAGCAAATGCTGCTTATTTAAACACAACTTCTCACTTCTGCCAATAAGTACGAATATCAACACAATACATGAGGTTCTGTCATCTGTTAAGTGTGTTAATTCAACATTACGTTCACAAAATAAACAGGTCAGATGATCAAAATTATAGGACTTGATGGTAGTAGTTATCATATAACTACTGATGCCATGCAGAATTGAATTCAGCAAAAAATGTAACACTATTATTTATTTCTACAACACTTTTTTAGAGTTAAAAGGAAATATAAGTGCTTGATCTTTAATCATTAATCATTTTCTTTTTACAACAGGAGTTGGGGGTTTTGAATATCCTAAATCAGCACTTTGATCTGCTTGTAGAAGATACGAATGGGACAATCGAAAAAATAAGAAACACAAACGCTTACTACAAAATACTTTTATAGGTTAAAGTATTATTCACTTACATCATCATATCAAAATTTTAACTGAGAGCTGAGTCTTCTCATAGGTCTAATTTGTAATCTTAAGAACATTACTTTTAATATGTATTATGCAAAGCTCAATAATGAATTCACATTATTTAATCATCCAAAACCTTGTGATCAATATTCCAAATAGGACAATGAAATGTAAAAAAATAGATATATTATCTAACAATCTCTTTGAAGGACCAACTTAAATTATGCAAATCTTTAAACAAAATATATGAATAAATCATTTTGTCAATAAATGCCTTTGTTTAATAATATTCAAGTTTTATTAACAAAAGGAGGTGGTCCTATTAGACTATTAGACAGTGACTACTGTATCTTACCTTAGCTACTGCTTCCACTATATAAAACGACACAAATACAACATTTAATGACCTGAAGATCTCCTTCCTATCGTGAATGGCTTCCAAATACTCGCTTATCACAGACAATGTCACATTAGCCATGTCCAAGGCAATTACACAGTACAGAAATATACTGAAAGCTGTGTGTTTGAAGATTTTGTACAGAAGAGTTAGACATGAAGACTTCGGTGGTTCAGGTATCAGCTCTACTACAAATCTTTTGAAGAATTTTTTCTGAAAAGACAAGACATACATTGACTTTTAAATATACTATTAAGACACTGTTACAATGTAACTTCCAGGAGGATTATTTTAGGAATTAAATGAAATTAATATGCACAATAATGTAATTTGAACTTCTTTTAATTTCACTGATGCTTATTTCTATATTCTGAAATTTATAGAGTTCCAAATATTTAGGCTTATGGTAGAAATTATTCTTTTCTGGGTATTTTTTGCACTTTTAATGTATAATGAATTCTTATTTTACCAAAAGTCTTTTCAGGTAAGACAATTCCTCTATTTTCAAAACAATTTAAAATCAAGAGCCAGTATAATCAGTTTTTGAATAAAAATTAGACAAGGTAATATTATTTACCAATTTGATATAGATTTTTGGTATTTCCCAGCTTTTCTTCACATCTTCAACATCAACAAACCTGAAAAATGTGTAAGATAGTATGTATCCATTAAATGTATAAAATTAACAAAATAAATGAACCTCATCATTTCCTTAAAAGAAGAAAGGTTAATAGCACTCCCTGTTCTTAATTTCCACTTTGACATGATAAAAATCCTATCAATTCCCTAAATTTTGTTTACATACAAATATTTTAAGTTTTATCTTCTTTACATCACAATATGTCACTACATTCATTCTGCTGTACTACCATGCTTGTTTTATCATCAGCAATGTCAGTTCTTACTTGCCCTTTTTTATCATCAGCTATGCCAACACTTACTTGCCCTTTGTATAATCAGCTATGCCAGCACTTAATTGCCCTTTGTATAATCAGCTATGCCAGTACTTAATTGCCTTTTTTATCATCAGCTATACCAGCACTGACTTGCCTTTTTTATCATCAGCTATGCCAGCACTTAATTGCCTTTTTAATCATCAGCTATACCAGCACTTACTTGCCTTTTTTATCATCAGCTATGCCAGCACTTAATTGCCTTTTTTATCATCAGCTATACCAGTACTTACTTGCCTTTTGTATCAGCAGCAATGTCAGTACTTATTTGCCTTTTTGTCAGCAGCAATGTCTGTACTTATTTGCCTTTTATCAGCAGCAATGTCAGTACTTACTTGCCTTTTATCAGCAGTGATGTCAGTACTTTAACTTGCCCTTTTTCTTAGCAGCGATATCAGTACTTACCTTCCCTTTTTGTCACCAGCGATGTCAGTACTTACCTGCCCTTTTTGTCAGCAGCGATATCAGTACTTACCTTCCCTTTTTGTCACCAGTGATGTCAGTACTTACCTGCCCTTTTTGTCAGCAGTGATATCAGTACTTACCTTCCCTTTTTGTCAGCAGCGATGTCAGTACTTATTTGCCTTTTTATCACCAGCGATGTCAGTACTTACCTGCCCTTTTTGTAAGCAGCTATATCAGTACTTACCTTCCCTTTTTATCAGCAGCTATGTCAGTACATTCCTGTAATTTTCTAACACCTTCCCTGGATATCATCCCTTGTTCAAACTGTCTCCAATAACTCATCTATCAAATACAAAGCATTTTAAATTTCAAATTTTTAGGTTAATGCTCAATGCCAGGAACATGTTTTTCAAATATTTCAAAACTGTCAAGTATGGATCATGTAAACGGTTTGGAGATCCTAGTTCAATAATGCATTTTATTGAGGATGAAATGAAACCTTTCCCCAGAATAAGTACTTCTTTGTCAGGACAAAATATTTAACTCTTAGTGATGAAAATGCATGTACCATTACTATAAAATGGCACATATTGTCAAGAGTAAGAGGTAATAATTAAAAATTTATGTCAATACAACACTGAAGAACAAATTTTCATTTTTTTTGGTCAGTACATGTATTCCCAATACATATATATATATATATACATTGTACCAGGTTGTTGATTTTTTTGTGAATATTCTTTAATAATTAGCCCCTTTTTAACCTTCATTCCAGGTAATTCCTCTGTTGTAAATCTTTAAAAATCTTATAACATCAGTGAGAATTTCAATAAGTTGATCACATAAACTGTTAACACAGAGATATGTCTCGCCTTTTTGTTATTTTGATAATGCAAATGTTGAAATTAAAATTGCAATACTTTAACATGCAAGTTTAATATGCAAATTATTCACAGTCAATGAACCATGACTGAAGGTACAGGGCCAAACAATCTCCATGGAAATGAGATGTGCCAATGCTCATATAATTGAATACCAAGTACCATTGACTAATCATAAGTCGTCCCCTTAAAACAAATCTAAACACAAACATTAACTTGTAAACTTTATGTAACCAGTGGTTCCTAATCATTAACTAATACATTTAAACTAAGCAAAAGTTTTAAAGTCAATAGACCATGACTGAGGGGACTGCCACTGGAAAGAGCATACCTACGTCTCGCTTTTTGACTCCGTTAAGGCGAGACAATTACAAGGATACAGAAAAAATTAAGACCTCTTAAACATGGTATAAATATTACCCTTTATCAACTTATGTACTATTATATAAATTCAAATGTTATTGCATTTTATTTCCAAATATAAGTGTTGATAGATATGTATATGTCTAATGTTCATTGTGGAATTTCGGTAGCAATCCTATAATTTTGGATTAGAAATAACATATTCTTTTAGGTTGACTGATGTTACAATCAGAATAAATTTAGGACAGGCTAAATAGCCTATAATTGGTACTTAAATATAAACATTGTCCTCTCAAGATTATATTGGTTTAACACAAATAAAAAAAAATTTGGAAGCACAAATTTCATAGGAACATATAGCAAAATTCCATGTCACAAATCTACTTTTTTTCTGTTTATAATCAGTGATATTGAACAAATTGAAAAATATATAAAACATTTGTAAAAGATTATGAGAGTAATAATTGGTGAATACTGCAAATAAATTATATCCATTTATTATGGTTGTATAGTGATAAAATTTGAGGCTAATATAGCAAATTGCCAATGCAGTCAACATTTCCCTCACAATCTTGTGGTAATCCACTAAACAACAAATAACAACAATTACAGTATAAATGAATTCGTTGATATTGAATAAATACAACATCAACTGCAGTTTTGTGTATTGGTACATGTACTTTCATCACTGAGTGTTAAATTTTTTGTTCAGCTTAATTCATCAATGATTGGCTTTTCAAAGAGAAATTTAAAGGTCCCATAGAATAAACTCCACAAAGAACAATACCTTTTGTAATTATTCACAATGGGACAGGTGAATCTGCAAAATTTAAAGAGCCTGACAAAGAGGTACATAATCTGGGGAAAGGTTTCATTTCTCTCCCAAAACAAGAATGTGTCATGGATGCCCCACTCGCACTATCATTTTCGATGTTCAGTGAACCGAGAAATTGGGGTCAAAACTCTAATTTGGCATTAAAATTAGAAAGATCATATCATAGGGAACATGTGTACTAAGTTTCAAGTTGATTAGACTTCAACTTCATCAATAACTACCTTGACCAAAAACTTTAACCTGCCCTCTCGCACTATCATTTTCTATGTTCAGTGGACCTTGAAATTGGGGTCAAAACTCTAATTTGGCATTAAAATTAGAAAGATCATATCATAGGAAACATGTGTACTAAGTTTCAAGTTGATTGGACTTCAACTTCATCAAAAACTACCTTGACCAAAAACTTTAACCTGAAGCGGGACAGACGGACGGACGGACGCACAGACCGAAAAACATAATGCCCCAATATTCATTTGAGTTTATACTCTATTTATCCGCTAGTTTTTCAAACTTACATCTCACATTATCTTCCTAATTTCATTAGAATTTTTGGTTCAAAACATGTAAATGATGCTATAGATTTGATTGAGAACCCCGTCTCGAAACACAAATTTTCAAGCAATGACTTACATAGAAGGATCATTTCAGAAATAAATTTTCCTTCTAATTCTCAAAAGGTTTTGTTTTGAATGTTAACTTTGACTTGCTCTACAGGAGAAACAAGATGCACTGTAAGCTATTGTTCACTAGTTGTAACCCCGCTCAATATTGTTGACTCTATTTTGCTAATAAACATTGGCAATCATACCACATCTTCTTATTTTCATAAATAAGCCTTCAGCAACCAGAAAGAAGAATAAAGAATTAAAAAGGTGCCACAGGGTATAGCATAGCCAGGTGAAGCTTAATGCAATTTATATGCTCTGAATTTTAATTGCTGAGAAAAATGTGACAAAAATTTCATATATGTGTATGATATTTTACAGATATACAAGTTTTAATTAACAAACAGGAAGAAAAAATTGAGAGGGCACTGAAAACATGTCACACAGTATAGCATGGCAAAACCTGAGAACCTTCTGGTGAAATATATAAAAAAAGCTAGGACTAAAAGCTGAACTGAATGAAACGTTACAATAATGTTTTAACAAGAGGGATAAACCAGTATACCCGTCCCTCCTTTGGAGCATGGGTATAATAAAGAATACATGTCCATAAGACACTAAGCTCTGCTTGCACTTTTTTAGTGAACTGTGGAATCTGGAAAACACTAATTTGGCATTTATTTTAAAATGTTCACATTACAAATAGACATACATGTGTACTATGTACTCACTACCTTTAACCAAAACATTAACCTGATACAGGAGGGAAGGACAGACACATGCACAAACTGTAGAACATAATGCCCCTACTATTGTAGGAGAATACTGCAGATTCATTTATTTTTGTGGATTGAGGAAAAATTGTTCTTTTGTTGATATTTGATTTTATGGTTTGGCCTAGGTCTACATTCAAGATTATCAAAAATGTGTACATAATTGGAAATTTAAATTGGTGATTCATATATACCCACAAGATCAACATAAATTGGTATCCCACGAATAATGATGAATCCACAGTATTAAGTTCAATTAAATCTGTTCAACCAATGTCATGTCAAAGAATGGGAATAACTTACTTTTTCTGCCGTCAGCATTCTAAGTATAGCTTCATTAGTCATATCTTCCAATTCCTTTGAGGAAAAATTGTATTTTTGTGGATATTTGATTTCATGGTTTGGCCAAAGTCTAACATACAAGATTATGGAAAATTTGTACTTCATTGGACATTTAAATTGGTAGTTCATATATACCCACAAGATCAACATAAATAGGTATCCCACGAATAATAATGAATCCACAGTATTAAGTTCAATTAAATCTGTTTAAAAGTTCAATCAATTTCATGTCAAAGAAAGGGAATAACTTACTTTTTCTGCCTTCAGCATTCTAAGTACAGCTTCATCGGTCATATCTTTCATTTCCTTCCTAGTATACTGGCAGGGTAACTTGGCATCACAGTCAGGACATATGGCATTAGGTCGAATGTCTAAAGAATCATCTATTTGTGCCTGGAAATAAATCACTTTTGTTACCCTAAGTATATGTACGGTATGTGTATAACGTATAACTGTAATACATTTGTCCTTTTAACTCAAAATTATTTGTTAAATCTTTTAGAACATTTTCTAATAGTGTTAATTTTGTGATTTTAAGATAGTCTCATTCATTTTCTTTCCTTCAAGTAATTTGTGACCAGTTAACATATTTTCAAGAATGGAGTAGTGTAGTATTTTTGTTTATACACTTTTAAATCTTTTTATTTGCTATGTATAATCTATATGTATAGATCTGATTGATAGTAGCAAAGGGAAAGCATTAGAAATGTGAAAATACCAGTTTAGTTAAAATTAGTCCTGTACTTTTAAAAAAGATGATGGAATGTTATGTTCCTTGGGGTATCATTATGGGATCTATGTGCCACCAATACCACAGTCAGTTTACCACCCCATCAACATATTAGGTTTCTTTGGAGAGGGCTTTAAAAATATTTGTCTTCCAAGATCACTAAATATTACCCTATTAGATTCAAAGATTGCCTCTTGCAGGCAGTAGCTATTGTTTTCATCCAATTGTAACAAAATGATTAACTTTTATAAAGAAACTCCCATATATTTTTTCCCAAAAAAAGGTTTGGTTCTACTTTGACTTATTGTTTCAGAGGAGATGATGAATTGTTAATTGTCTTACAGATAGATGGACAGACAGAAGGACAACAGAAGCAAATGAATTAACTGATATCACCAAAAAAGCACATACATGCAGTCAGTACCGTTGTACTTCCTATAGAGTAAAAGTGATTGCATTTAATACTCATCAATAATTTTTACAAAACTCTATTGTCTGTAAACCATATTAGTTCATGTTTTATAAAATTCATCTCAAACTGCAATAATAATGTATTCTTTGATATTTCTTATTACATAATAACCATAAAGACTCCATTAAATGAAAAACATTAATAAAAGTGTTGAAATTTCAATCTGCCTTGCTTTGAGGGAGGATACTATTATGCGCAATTACACCCCCTTTCCCTTCCCAGTGCAGAACGGTCATCAATATATTTCATCAAACAATACCAGTTTAATCATAGTGTTACTGCAATAAAACCTGTAAAAGACACTTTCAAATGATTAAGCTAAGCATAGATTCAATTATTTGTTTTATTCGCATTTTCACCATAGATACCTAGCATAAAGCATCCAGAATTTACCACCCCTGATTGTGATTTTTCAAAGGGTCATTAAGTTAAGATAAAAAAAACTTTCATAGAAAAATACAGCAGAGATACCTCTTCATCTGTTGTTTTATAAGGATCTGCTATCTCACTGGACTTCTCAACTGTATCCCAATCAGCATCAGCTAAAAATCTGAAGGGAGAAAAGACAAGACAGTGAATTACTATGAGAAATAACATTCAGTCTACAATAGCAAATTTCAATAGAACTTTTCTTTTTAATTACCTTTCTTTTCCACCAAAACATAACTGGTAGGTGTCATTCTAATTTGTGAAAATATTTCAAGTTTGTTTGCTTAGTTCTCTAGACACTCAACATTCAATATTTCTTGTGTAAAAGCAAGACTTCATCTTTTGTTGTCTCACTCGTCTTTCTAAATCTAATAACTCAATCAGTTTGCAAGTTTGAACTTTTTAATTCTGTTCTATTTATATTTAAGTTTAATCTCTCATATCTTGAAAATTTTGTTGGCCATTTTTACCTGTCTTTTTTTACATTATAATATCTAACGCAAGTAAATCTGCCTAGTTTTTACCTGTCTGTTTTCAACATATTGAGAGTTTTGTCTCTGACATCTTGTAGAAATCTCAGTGAGTTTGCCATTGCCATTCTTTTGGCAGGTGATGTGTCACTCATCCCTGAAAATTTTTATATAGAAAGTTAAACTACCGTACAAGATCATACTTCAATTATAACTTTTTGAGTTATAAAGCAAGATAAACATGAGTAGAGATTCCCGCAAACTCATTTTTTTCTCATTTTTGCAATGTGGTATCATAAATACATTCTGATTACAAGTCTTGAACCATTCACCAGCATAACTTGGACACAGATGATTGATGTAATAAACATGTGTATTGTTTCTCATACATTTATTGTGTCTGTGAGACATGTATGACGTCCCTGTATTTGGGTATAGTTTTATGTTTCAAGAGCATTATATGCTCAATTTTCATTTAAAAATAATTGTTTACAATCTGAAATTTTATGAAAAATCGTCAAAAATTTAAATCCTGATGATATGAACACTTTGATATATCGATAAAATGAACTAGTATCTTTTATTCTTCATACACTAAATAGAAAATAGTATTATGCCATTGGTTGGATATTAAGACTATATATGACACGTTAATCTCAGAATCAGGTTACCCTCTTTTAATATATATAAAGAATATTATTAATATTTTGGGATAGGCTTATCAAACCACTATCTAGAACGCTGAAATTTTTAAAAATTAATTACCAGTATTCATAATACCCATTTAGACACTAATCATCATTAAAATTATCAGCCATAAAACTTACCCAATAACTTGAGTAGTCCAACAACTGTTGTAGAATTTATCAGTAAAGTTAGAAACACAATGCCTGATACATGTACTAATACCTAAAATATAAAAGGCATTTATCTAACATTTTTTGGGGTATATTCTTTCTCTTTCTGTATGCATGCATCCAGGGTCATGAACTTTCCTAGTATTAATTCCCCCAGGGTTCTATAAAAGAACTCATTCCCAATGATAATTAATCTAAAACCATTTAATTTTTCCAAAAAATAAGAATTTTCCTTAATGCAAAATTACCTATTTTAAGTTTACAAGTAAATTTTAATGGGTTATTTGATTTAAACACAGCTTATACCCACGGAAGGCAATGGCTAAGTTGAGGAAATTTTTGTTCATGACTTTATAAGTTTTGTTTT
Source organism: Mytilus californianus (assembly GCF_021869535.1). Lineage (NCBI taxonomy): Eukaryota > Metazoa > Mollusca > Bivalvia > Mytilida > Mytilidae > Mytilus > Mytilus californianus. The sequence goes on from NW_026262712.1 coordinate 67,598,846, forward strand.
CTTCCTTGAATTCAACACAATTTTAGTAGTGGTGAATTATCATGCAAAGTTACATTACCGAACTCCAAGAGGTTAAAGCAGAAATGATTGTTCTACATATGCACAGGGGTGACCAAGTTAAACTAAGTTTATGACCTTGACTTTCACTATAAGGTTTTTATACAACCACAAAAATTTTGCGGTCGTATATTGGTATCACGTCGTCATCCGAAGACACATTGGTTTCTGGACAAAAACTTTTGTTTAAGTGTATGGATTTCTATGAAATTTTACCATAATGTTAATGACTATAAAAGGAAGGTTGGGATTGATTTTGGGGGTTATGGTCCTAATAGTTCATGAATTAGGGGCCAAAATGGGGCCCAAATAAGCATTTTTCTAGTTTCCAGACAATAACTTGTGAAATGGTGTATGGATCTCTCTGAAGTTATACCACAAGTTACCATATCACAAAGGGATGGTAAGAATTTGCTTTGGGGGTTATGGCTCAAACTGTTTAGGAATTAGGGGCAAAAAAGGGGGAAAACAAGGGTTTCCAGGTTAATGGACAATTACTTAAGTACAAAACATAATTTTAAAGCAGTGTAAGGGAGGTAATTCAAACACATATTGTCAAATTACCTCCCTTACACTGCTTGTAAATTATTTAGAAAGAAATGTATTGTCTTTAGGTGATTAGCTGTCAATTTATTTTTAGAAGTTACTATTTTGAAATGTTTAATAAAGGTAATTTAAGTATAGCCATGATTATGTATGTGAAGGATTTTATTTTTAGATATTACTATTTGAAGTTGCTGATGGAGGCTTTTTAATTCAAAAAAAACATTTTTCTAGTTTCCAGACAGTAACTTGTGATTAAGTGTATGGATCTCTCTAAAATTGTACTACAAGGTTCCATACTACAAAGGAAAGATTGTAATTGAGTTTGATGGTTAATGCTATAAGGGATTCAAAAAGTTTGGGGGGAAGGGGGGGTTTCCAATTTTTTGTTTAAAAGGGTTCATATTTTTTTTTCAAAATTTTCAAAATTTCAAATTTTTGAAAAGTTTCAAGAAGAAATCTTCAATTGCACAGTATTGCACATTAGATTTGTAAGATCTTTGACCACATTTATTTTGTGTCAGAAACCTATATTATGTCAAAAATTTGATCACAATCCAAATTCAGATAGTATCAAGCTTGAATATTGTGTCCAAATTTGCCCCAACTGTTCAGGGTTAGACCACTGCGGTTTTATCAGGCTGCGCTCAGCGAAGCATTTTATTTTCCATTGTTTGTAACACACCTTCTAGTAGTGGTGAGTAATTATGTCAAGTTTCATTACCCAACTCCAAAGGTTTTGAAAGTTAAAAGAGCAGACAATATAAAATATATTTATGTTATAAGTTTTTCTATTTATGGATAGGGGTGTCTAATTTGAACTAAGTTTTTGACCTTGACCTTGTATGTAGGGTTTTCTTCCTTTGTTAGTGACACACCCTCTACTAGTAGTGGTGAATAATACTGTCAACTGTTATAACCAAACTCCAAGGAGTTAAAAAGTTTAAGGGGCAGATAGGATTTATGATGGAAGTATGGACAAGTTGATTACTTTAAGCTTCCTGCAGATCAAACGATGGGGCCCTAAAAAACCCTGATTAGCCCATAACTTCTCTATACAATACCACAGGCTGTGATTTTCTATAGGAAATTTTGAGTAAGGCTGTTGAAATATCTTAACTTATATTCTTGTATCCTCTTCCATTAAAATGTCCTAATTTAACCTTCATAATAAAATTTATTTGCCTCCTATTGTTGCAGGCTGATTTAAATTTTCTTTATATTACATTTTTAATAGATATATTATATGATACACAAATAAATAATTACAAATCAAGGATGTAGGAATTGAGATAATCATTAAGACTGCTAATAACTTGCAGGAAATATGTTAATATGTACAACCCCTCGTAAAACATGAAATTATTTACCCTAACTCCTACTCTCTCTTGGTCAATTGTATCATGATGTGCCACTTGTAGTGCCAGTGCCAAACTTACAGCACCACGTAATCCTCCCCACGTCATCACTATACCTTCCTTCCATGACATACCATATCCAGTATGGCGTAATATTGGACTGAATATAGCTATAACTAGACCTCTGCAAAGTAAAAAAAAAGGTTATCACACCTTAGAATTGTAAAATATCAGATTGGCAGCATCTATTATTAATATTTTGATGACAGCTCAGTTGAAGGCATTCGGGTTCCAGTTTAAAAAGGGTCATAACAATCTTTAGGAAAAACTATATTATTGTTTATAATTAATTTGCTGGTTTTGACAAATTCTGTATACAACCCCACTGGAAATTTGCAGTTTGCTGAAAACTTCAATTTTCATGACCGTGTCAATCAAATCAATGAAAGTTATTAAATACCACAAAAATAAAATGAATTAACATTATCTACTACTGTAAGTTTCATGATTCCCAGAAAATTAGAAATTCCTTTGTTGATTTAAATCTACGAGCTGCTGCTTAAAATTTACACAATGTTGCATAAATGTTGCATATCACTGTTTTCTGTTGGTGACAAAACTGTTTTAGTTTATTTCTAACTAAAAGAAGAAGGGTTAATAACAAGAGAGAAAAAATATTACAAAATATCAAAAAATAAACATGGAATGATGTAACAATACTATGGTGGATGTTCCATATCTTGACAGTTGCTTGTGGTTCTACAAAGCAAGAACTTACAACATAAACTGTTGACACAGAGATATGTCTCTTCTTGTCTGTATGAAATTTTGATAGTTTGATATTACAATGCAAAAGTTGAAATTAAATTGTAAACTATGCCAAACTTTCAAAGTCAATGGACCATGAATGAGGGGGGCAGAGCCAAAAAATCTCAATGGAACTGAGATGCATCAATGTCAAAACAACTTCATACCAAATATCATTGACGCCAACTGTACAAGAGCTTAACAGCCAGTCAAGGTAGTCAAAAACCACCCTAGTAGTCATTGACTTTCTCTGTCAAGGAAGAAGCAAAAATATTTATTTCTACCTATTTTAAATGGACATTACCTGATAACAAAAACTCCAAAATACAGAGAGAACATGTAAAACCAATCTAATCCATGAATTTCAAATATGGCCTTCTCTGATATCACCATGCCAACAATGATGAAGATCAATGTGTTAGCTATATATGCTAAAGTTTCCCAAAATCTGAAATATACAAAGCAAAAATGTTATGTTAGTGAAAGTGTAATTTTGTCATAATCATGTAAATTTCAGCTTAGGTCTTATTGCTTCTCAAAACCCCCTCTCCCTCCTATAAAAAGGGTCCAGGTAGTTGCGTAGGAAATTATGAGATTTGAGTTTTTGAAAACCAGTATGAAATAAAATTCTAATGCAAGTTTCACAGGCTTTTGTCCATCAGTTTCCCAGGAAGGGAATGATCACTTTGCAAAAAAAAAATCATCTTTTATTCTGCAAACACCAGCACTGCAAATATCAGCTTAGAAACTACATGACTCTTATAAGAGACATCATAAATCGCTATCTCCAAAAGTCCCAATGAATGTAAAAAATTGTAAAAATAAAATTTGGGAATGCTTTGACTACCATTTCCTATTCTTCATTTGATATAAACTGTTAACACAGAGATATGTCTCACCTATTTGTTATTTTGATAATGCAAATGTTGAAATTAAAATAGCAATACTTTAACATGTAAGTTATGCAAATATTCAAAGTCAATGAACCATGACTGAAGGTACAGGGCTAAACAATCTCCATGGAAATGAGATGTGCCAATGCTAATACAACTGCAAACCAAATACCATCGACTTTTCATAAGTCGTTCCCTTTAAACAAACCTAAACACAAACAATTCAATGAACCATAATTAGGGGGTGGGGTTATATAATCTCCATGGAAATGAAACTTGCAAATGCCAATACATGACCTAATCACAAACTAATACATGTAAACGAAGCAAAGTTTCAAAGTCAATAGACCTTGACTGAGGGGCGGGGCCAAATAATCTCCATGGTAATGAGATGTGCCAATGCTAATACAACTGCATACCAAATATCATTGACCTACCACTTGTGGTTCACCATGAACTAGACCTAATCACAAACTAATACATTGTTGACGCCGCCGCCACCATTGTCGCCGCCGGAAACAGCATACCTATGTCTCGCTTTTTGCCTCCGTCAAGACGAGACAAAAATTGACCATAAAATCAATTGTTTGATATTCAAATTTCTACTCTTCCAACTGATTAATCAATCTTTTCCAGGTTTAAACATGTATTCATATTATAAATAATTGAAAAATGATATTAAAGGAATGCTTGTATCTCAATTCTTCTCTCTTCATGGATTGAATCAAGCAGAAAGTAAATTTGATGTTAAACATTTAGTTTTTTTCCAACTGATTAATCAACCTTTTTCAGGTTTGAAAACTTATTTATATTATCATTTAAAACTGTTTAAAAGATATTATGAAACTTTATATCTCGATTTCACACTTCTATTTGATATAATCTACCAAAAAAGTAAAGTTTACATTCCAAATTTCTTTTTTCCGATTGATTTATCAACCTTATAAATACAAATATTTTGAAATCTTAAAGTTCAGAATAATTTTCATGGTTTGCCTTCTTGAATCAAGAGAAAGCAGTACACATTTATTCAAAGAGAGAATTAAAAAATTACTTCAAGTTTCATATGCAATCTTTCCAAAAATGTTATGCCTTTAAAAAGAATTTAAGCAAATCTTAAATTTTCAATCATGTAACCTACATTTAATTTCGTTTTTTTCATTTTAATTAAATTTTTGAAATTACTGACATGTGAAACTGACTCCTTGCTAGCCTTTGATCAGGATGAACCTTTATGTAAAATACCAAACCTGTACAAAATAATCAATTTCTTATAAGAAAAAACTCTTCTGGGAAAAGGTTATAATGATTTAGTGTTAAGGACTGTTTAATCTACAAAACATAAAAGATTGTGTGATATTTTCTTCCAAGTTTCAACCATCTTGCAATAGATGCAGTCTGATACATCTGGTATTTTTACCTGTGTAAGAATTTCTCTACCTCAGGACTGATCATTGTTTTCTCTGCAGACATTCTGACACCAAGTACCACAACTGCCAACACTCCAGACACTTTCAAAAATTCTTCTCCTAAAATAAAATAAATATCAAGGCTGATTAAAATGCCAAATTTTGGTTTCACTTATTCTTTTCCCCATTTATCTCAATCATTTGATTACACTGATAAATATCAAGGTTATTTTCTCTCAAAGATTATAAACAGATTTATCAAAATGAACTGAGGTAAACATCAACAATCAATTCAGAATTTTAGTTATATATTAATTCCTTTCACACTCATATTTGGTTACTTTAAATAACATTGAGATGTTTTGAGGGAATGGCCAAACTACAAATTAAAGATGGCATACAGCTACATATTGAATAGTGTTTTTCTTGAAGTTTCAAGTGATAGCTGCTCTGAACTCCCCAATATTTTTTTTGCAGAATAAATGGTAGTTTTTTTTGCCATTTAAATGATCACACTGTTGCAGTCAAGCATGGTTGGTAATGAAGATTTTAATATAATAAGTTATGAGGTTGGTAATGCTCATGATACATTTGTCGAATGATCATCATGATCAAGCAAGTTGTTTCAAAACAGCACAAGCGCAGACAGTTTTCATTTTTTATAAAATAGCTAAATATTGGCATTTAAATTAATAGATATTTTTCACCCTATTTCAAGACTCAGATTATGGTAACCTATCTTCCCTGTGAATTAGCATGTTAAAAATACAGATCAGAATGTTGGTCTAGTACAAAGCAGGATTCATATTTATATATATCAAATTAACATCTTCTCGTCGTCAATATGCATTTAAATTGCACTGATTTCAAGCAGTCATCCAGCCATCTATCCATCCCTGATTTTCAATATATGGATATTCGGACTCCTGTTACAACAATTGATGTGTTGATGAGTTTTGATGAAATGCTCATAAAATAGACAAGTGTAGATCAATTAAATGACAACCATAAGCTGTTCATATTTTTTCCCACTATATTTCAAGGTCACTTAATCTCTTTTTTACCTGCTGCAATAAAAAAAAGCTCAAAAAGGTGGAATTTTAGTAATTAAAGACATTGGTATGTACAATGACCCCAAAACCATATTGAAAAAGCATCTTTTAACAAGTACAATGTATGATGGAATTCAGGGCAGATCATGGGCCAATCAAATGAACTTGCCATGACATCATATGCCATATAAGTAGTATTCAAGTGTTCATTCCATCCAAAGATTGTTCCTACTCACATTTGTTAAGTTGGTAAGCAGAGGTTCCCACACTGACTCTTTATAAATCTTGCAGCAAATGAACAATTTCAATGAACTTATTCGAACTAGGGAATACCATATTGACCTTTGTTCTGCTTATCATGTATGTATACAATATATGTACATTGACAGAAAATATAGAAATAATGTGTACAAGTTTTAGAAACAAGATGAAAAAGCGAGGTTGGCAGAGCTTTTCTCCTTTTTCTTAGCAAATACAAATAAAGTTTTTCAACAATGTATATATATTGTTTATCCTGCAATTTAACCCTGTGACTTTTATACTTACGTTTTTTATTCCCAACCTTCTTACTGATGTTATAATCATACCCAACATCTTTTATTTATATTCTAAATCTCTTTTATCTTACCAATATAGTATGTTAAGTATGTGGAAGCTAGTGTGATTGTGATTTCTATCTTTTATCATGTTTATCTTACCAATATAAGATGTTAAGTACGTGGAAGCTAGTGTGATTGTGATTTCTATCTTTTATCTTACCAATATAGTATGTTAAGTATGTGGAAGCTAGTGTGATTGTGATTTCTATCTTGTATCTTACCAATGTAGTATGTTAAGTATGTGGAAGCTAGTGTGATTGTGATTTCTATCTTTTATCTTACCAATATAGTATGTTAAGTATATATAAATTTATGTTTAGAAAAAACATCATTTTTTGCTGTAATTTATCAAATTAAAAAAAATTGCATTATTGACTTTTTCATGAAAATGGGTACAAATAATCTTCATATGTAATCAAACCGAATGTCATTTTAAAAAAGAGGGGTCCATGAACTCGTTTTCAAGTTAAATAAGTTTGAATGATAAAAATCAGTCGAAAAATACATCTTTTCCCGATATGTAAGTTTGACGTCGCCAAAATAACATTTTACGTTAGCAACGTCATTACCTCCCCTGTAACTGTATCGTATGCCCTTAAGTATGTGGAAGCTAGTGTGATTATGATTTCTATCTTTTATCTTACCAATAGTATGTTAAGTATGTGGAAGCTAGTGTGATTGTGATTTCTATCTTTTATCTTACCAATATAGTATGTTAAGTATGTGGAAGCTAGTGTGATTGTGATTTCTATCTTTTATCTTACCAATAGTATGTTAAGTATGTGGAAGCTAGTGTGATTGTGATTTCTATCTTTTATCTTATAATAAGATGTTAAGTACGTGGAAGCTAGTGTGATTGTGATTTCTATCTTTTATCTTACCAATATAGTATGTTAAGTATGTGGAAGCTAGTCTGATTGTGATTTCTATCTTTTATCTTACCAATATAGTATGTTAAGTATGTGGAAGCTAGTGTGATTGTGATTTCTATCTTTTATCTTACCAATATAGTATGTTAAGTATGTGGAAGCTAGTGTGATTGTGATTTCTATCTTTTATCTTACCAATAGTATGTTAAGTATGTGGAAGCTAGTGTGATTGTGATTTCTATCTTTTATCTTACCAATAGTATGTTAAGTATGTGGAAGCTAGTATGATTGTGATTTCTATCTTTTATCTTACCAATATAGTATGTTAAGTATCTAGTGTTATTATGATTTCTATCTTTTATCTTACCAATATAGTATGTTAAGTATGTGGAAGCTAGTGTGATTGTGATTTCTATTAAAGCATCGTTGAAAACTCTAGACAGGAAAAATAAAGTGCATTTTGCCATGACGTAGCCCCAGAGAGGTCCTAAGAGAGCTACTTGTAAAAAGTACAGCACTATTTCTCCACCTAAAACAAAGAAGAAAGTCAATATTCAATTTTATTAGTAGTAAACTACAATCAAACACTTTTTTTTTTATAACAATTTCTAAAACTTGGCAAACAGTTACATATATGAAATATATATCAGGTTAAAAAGCCACAGTAAATATATCTGTCCAAAGACAGTTACTGTTTTTCTGTAATATCTTATATTTGAGAAAAAATTGGTGTTATAATGTTAAATCAATTGTTATCCCTCTAATTTATTTTCAACTTTTATGCACAGACTCAAAACCAATGAATGAATGTCAACTGATTTAGACAAATAATGACCATAATTATATCATCTATATATAGATAACTTTGTGTTGTTGGGTATCCGTGTTATTTATATTTACACTCAACATTATCCAAACAATAATCAAACTCAATTATTAATATTTACTTTACATTTTCAATCTTTATAAAAGATATGCTATTTTATCAGATTTGAAAGAATCATGACTTTGCTAATATTAGTCATTCAATGAAATAATGTATTTTAGAAAATATATTTTTTTTGTCCTGAAAATGTATGAAATATTTGCTGCAGGACAAAAACAGATAAAATAAACAATAGTAAATCTTTAAAATGAGACAACTTTATTGTTTCATAGCCAAAATAACAACATAAATAAACATGTGACACATTCTTCTTTCATGAGTGGTTAAATAATAATAGTACATGTATTTTTATAAGTAAGAATAGAATAAAAAAAGTTAATCTCATTTCTACGAACATGCAATACACAAGACTATTATCCTAATTAATTATGCATTCACATCACCTTGTCACTGCACTAATTATGGATTTGTTTATACATGCAGAAATAATATAACTATATAAAACTTCATTTAAGGTCATGGAAACTTTTTAAACTATTCAACAGATGCCAGTTAATCTTGGTAATTATACTGCAAGCTCTTCACTATATCTGTAGTAAATACAAAATCAATTTTCACAGCTTGGACTTTGAAGAATTTATACAATCTTTAACTAGATGTATTAATGCCTGCAAGTTGTATATGCAAGTAAACAGATTTATGCATTATCTAATGTTTGACTGCACAAAATCTTGTATTTGTGTATTACAATGTTATAACAAAAATTAATCCCTGATCATTCTATAAAAATTGTAAAAACAAATCATACGTAAAATATTCTGCATATACATTGATTTTTTCAAAGTATTATCAGAGAAATAAATGTTTCTTTCACAACTGACCTTTTTAAGAAAATATTTTTATAATGATTTTTATGTTACCTCCCATAACATTTAAAAATCAAATAATAAACAGCAAAAATTGCTGTGCAGTGTAAAAATAATTATTAAGTCTATATCAATTGATGCATCATGCTTTACACTTGTGCATTTTTTTTATTAAGGATTAAAAATCATGCATAAGCTAATTTGCAGATTCAAACTTGAGAAAGCAAAATGATTACAATTTAATCCTTAAGTTTCAACTGAACAAACCTCAGCCGTTTTTATATATTATTACAGGAAATTCTATTTGAATAACATTATTGAGCAAACAAAGAGTTTTTCAGTTAAAGGATAATCAGTCTCAAACCCAACTATTTCAATATGCTAATGCCTGCTATCTACCAAAACATTCTACCCATCAAATAAGCAAGCAAAAATGTTCAGCTAAATTGTCATAGAAAAAAAATCTTACCTATTTCTATTTAAGTAAAAGTTACAATATAAATAAACATCAGTGCTAAAATACAAATATCGGGAGATAACAAGAAGGAACAGACATAACAAGGAACCAAAAGGTCCTATTAATATTGGACTGGATTACTGAAAATCACAAATTAAGTCCTATACAAACATTGAAAACTCTAAGATAAGACAAATTTCTGGGTCTTATCACTGCATGTCTGTAAATTTATTGGGGCCTTTATCATTTACAAAATACATGTATCTTCTTTTACTGCTAGATATCATATGATATTTAAAAAAAAACATTCAATAAAACATATTTGCCCAATTTTCTTTACATATTGGTTTGACACAAGTTTTCAATAATATTTTTTATAGCATTTTTTAAGTTATGTTTCCTGCCTCACTACCTACTCTAAATTTTCAAGACTACCCTTAAACATTGTATGGACATCTTTGCTTTACCACTAATAAAGTCCAGATAACATTTACTTTGTGTCAAAATTTGAAAGAAAAATCAATCTAAGATCCCTTATGTATTGTTTTCTATGTAATGCATTCTATGTATTGTATTCTATGTATTGTATTCCTACATTGATAAGACACTCATTTATTGTTAAAGACTGTATTTTGACCTGTAGATATTTTTTTAGTTTCTGTATTGTTAGGTTGCTGTTTCATCGACGTATAATCCACATCTGCAGGGACTGAAGTTAAAATTTTTGTCATGGTAGCCCACAGCTTAAATTTTGGTAGCCAATATATATAGTTCTATACAAAAAAAGCAGAAATTTTAGTAGCCCACACCAAATTTTAGAGGCCATTGGCGAGTGGGTCCCTGTTAATTTCAAACCCTGTGATCTCTTTTACTCGTACTCAGTACATTTTAGTAATGTCTCATTTGTTTTAAGTTCAGACTTACTTACAACTCCCATTAGCGCCATGTGTCGCATAGAGTGTGTAGAGAGCGAAAAGTTCAGACTAGTTTACTTTTCTCATATATATTTATCACAGGACATCATGACCATTTACTTGCACTATCACATCTTTATGTTCAGTGAAACCGTGAAACTTTGCTCAAAACCCTAATTTGCAAATATTAATTAAATAGTGCACTTAATAATAAATATTTTTAAAACTAAGTCTCAAGTTGATGTGACCAATATTTCACCTTCCTTAAACCAAAACTTTAACCTATAAAATTTCCATGTTCAGTAAACCATGAAATTTGGGTCAAAATCCTAATTTGGCATATATACCAAACTTTTCATGTTGATGTGTTCACAAACTACCTAAAACCAAATCTTTAACCTGATAGAGGACTAACAGACGGACACACAGACATAATGCCCCTTTACTTTTGTAGGCAGGGCATAAAAAAAATTTTCAACAAAAATTTAAACAAAACTATAGAACTGATACACAGACCTGGAAACATAATACCCCTCTACTATTGTAGGCATGGTATAAAAAAAGAATATTAACAGAAATTTAAACAAAACTTTCAAACTGTTTATACCTTTCGAATGTATATCTGTAAAAGAGGACAAAGAAAAAAAATGTGTTGTATATGGTATATCAGAGATATTGGATTTGAAAATCTGTTAAATCTCGTTCAAATCTCATACAAACTACTTTCTGCTTTATATTTGATAGTCATATAATCTTTTTTTCTAATAATGCGATACAATAGAATAGAATATAATAGAACTTTGTATAGTGTTCAAAGCAAGTATGCATTTATCTAGAAATTTATAGAAGTAATAAATAAATAATTTCTTAATATGCAGTCACAATTGTTCAAATTTCTATCAAATTTGAATTGGAGCTGTCCGGTTTTTTTTAACACATATTTAATTTGAATTTGGATTTTAAATATAGCTTGTATTAGCCCAAACTGAACAATATTGTGAATTAATTAATGTAAAGAGGAACTTCAAATGACTTGTTTGATGTATGGACAGACAAGGGTAAGTTTGTTTGCCCTTGAGTAACATTCTGACATCCCATTTGAATGGTTTTACATGAGTAATTTTTGGGGCCCTTTATAGCTTGCTGTTTGGTGTGAGCCAAGGCTCCGTGTTGAAGACCGTACTTTGACCTATAATGGTTTACTTTTATAAATTTTGACCTGGATGGAGAGTTGTCTCATTGGCACTCATACCACATCTTCTTATATCTATATAGTAATGCAGAAATAAGGTAAAATCAGATTGAACCTCCCATTAAAATTTCTTTAAGGTCAAAAAGTGAGGTATGACCCCTTTTTTGGTAACAAAATTTCTCAAAGGCAACTAAATGAGATAAACTCTTTCATGTGTCTTTAATTTCTAATGTTCAAGATGATCAATTTGGCAATGGTACTTCACAAACCTCATCATGGGGGATATAGACAAAAAAGGTTTAAAAAAATTATCTGGTATATAAAAGATAACATAAAGTAATGACAAGTAACTAGCTAAATAAATGGGGGTGTAAAATGGCAAAAGCTGGTCAGAGGTAAGTTTAAATTTGTGATAATAATTTCTTAACATATCTAATGAGTGCAAGCAGTAATTCATCTATCTAGAAAAGGACTTCTTTTCATCATTGTTCATTGTAATAATTGTAGAACTCCTGTAATGACTTAATTTTCTTCAGTCTATATGTTCAATTAGTACATTTGACCAAAGCTCAGTAAAAATTTACTGGTACAGTTGAATTTTTCCCTCCTTGGTGACATTTATCTGTCATTTTAATTTCATATAAGTCTGCTCCCTCCCTTCTTTCAATCAGTGAAGTCCATTCCAAAGTAACAAATATGATAAAGTTTGAAATTGAAGGGGATGTAGCTCTGTCATTTAGCATAAAATTCAAATAATATAAAAAATAAATGGAGAATGTGTCCATGGGCCACAGATGCCCCCGCTTGTAAATATGCATGAGTCAACTTCCTCATACAGATAGTTAAGACAGTTTTGAGATTATAAGCATTGTGTATAAGTTTCATAACATTTGGTTGAGGCAAACTAAAGTTAGAGAACGGAAACAACAGATTTAGTAATTTTTCCATTAAAAAAAGGACATAACTCAAGAACAGTAAAAATGACGCCACCCAATTTCGAACTTGATCTGTGTTTTGTGGTAATAAGCATTGTGTATAAGTTTTATAACATTTGATTGAAGCAAACTAAAGTTAGAGAGCGGAAACCAATTTTGGGGATGTACGGGACGGACAAGGGTAACACTTAATGCCCCCTCCGCTACGGCGAGGGCATATAAATCACCCTAATTACAAATAAACATAGTAGTTGCACTAAAGACATTTGGTTGTATTCTGTCAAGCTGTTTGGCAAGGGATTGTGGATTAACAAACTTATTAACCTTCATTTCAAAATGAAATGTAACATTGATGATGACACGAGCTCCCACAATAAAGTGCACAGGTAAATAAAAATAAAACTTGATAGAAATTGTGTTTTCATGACCCTAGCGAAAAAAAATGTAATTATAAGTATTGAATGCTTCTTTTAGTAATTTTATAGGGTTGTAAAAGTGTTGACCGTGCGCACATTTTTAGAATGAAGCACTTCTGCGCTTCATACAAAATATACCTCAATCAACGCTTTTACACCCCAAATAATTTACAAAAAGAAGCATTCAATTCTTAAATGAGCAGCAATAGCCAAGTCAATGTTTTGGTACAGGAAACCCCAACAGTCAATTTGATCAAAAATTGAAATAACCATGTCCTGTATATGAATTTGTGTAAAATTGGTTGAATTCTCTTTCAGTAATTTTCAAAGAATTGCTGATTAACAAAGAATGAAATGGACAATGTCAGAGGTGTGTCCCTGCAGCTGGACACTGTCAGGAAACATAATAATTCGTCTCCAGACAGAGGGCCAACAATAATATCTCTCTCATTAATAAGCCTATTTAATTACCATTGTCTTACAATCATAAAACAAAAATTACAATTTTCTTACAAAACAATTTTGTATGAAATGTTCAAATGTTTTTACAGAAAAAAATGCATTAAAAAACATTGGTTGGTCTGTTGAAATCAAGCATTGATGTTTCTAAAGATATCATAACATCTTATATAAAGAATAATACATTTATCACATTATTTACCTGAGATTCCAGAATCTTCTGTGGTCAGCTTGAGAAACACATTAAAAAAAACGATTGCTGCACCATCGTTGAGAAGAGATTCACCCTCAATCACCATTGCCAATTTCTTTGATGCACCTAATCATATAAGTCATAAATTTTCACATCATAGCATTTGCAAAACCATCATTTATTCAATTTCTGAACCATGTTAAGTTAAATTTTAGACTAAGTATAGTAACTTTTAAATTTGCATTATTAGTTCAAACTGACAAAAACAGGAAGTGGATTAATAATCGATTTATAAAAAAAACAACTCGCAAATTACAACTTATCACTGTCAAGCTGCTGACCAAATATGTACCGGTAGTCATTCTGTTCACAACTATGTAAGAAAAGTGTGACAAAAATATTTGTTGGATGAAACAGGACAAGGTGAATGCAATATAACTCCACTCTAGGAGTGGAGGTTTATCTTGTAAACTGGGCCTTAATGCCTCTACTCCTTTTACACAAGGCTTCTAAAGTGCTATGCAGAATGATACAGATAAGTAAACACAAGTAAATACAAACTTGAGCAATTGGTTAAATAGGACTTGACCAATAAAACCAACTTAAAGTTATGGTTCAATTTTTTAAGGTCGCAGTTTGGTTTTTATTGTTTTAGACTTTTTCATATAATTAAACCAAAATTATATGCCATCCAGATTGCATAGTCAAACATTAAGGTACCTGACTATCTAAACGGACAATTTGATTACAACAAGACAGCATTAAGTCATCCTGACAAGTATATTATAGAAAACCTTTTAGCATTAATTGGCAACAACTATCTTTATTTTGTGAAACTGATCACATGAAATTGATTGGTTGGCTGTTAGGAGTTCATTTAAATACCTGCCAAATTCAGATTGAAACCAAATCAAAACCTTGGTTAAAAACAAAGATTCCCATCATTCTGATGATGACCTTAATATCTTTTGAAAATTTAAAGTCAACTGAACCTGACAAGGATGTAACTTTACCAAGTCTTTGGACAAAAAAAATGTTGGATTAAAATGAGAATTAAACTTAAAGATTTTAAAATACTATATTTCATGTCTATAGTACTTTTGACCATATATTTGTGTGGTGGTCTAGCAGATTCTATCATTAGTTGACCCTGTTTTGGCCTCAGGTGCCAATTTTAACAAAATTCTAGTCCCTCTTCTTAATAAACCATAAAAATAACAATACAAAAACACAGATATATATAGTTGTCTTATAATGATAATATATATATATTTAGAGTTATAATAAAGTATCAAGTGTAACAGATGTAATAATAAAAATTTATCAATGCTAATTTGTGTAAAGATTATAAACTTTTCAACTTCTCTGTACTACTTAAACTCTATCATAACATGTTTTCTATAAAAGTGACACATCAAAATACTAGTGTATCTTCATTTTATTTAGTATTTAGATATATAAGACTTCAATTCTTAAAGTACGTGAGAAATAAATTTTCAGTTCGGGACATTGGCAGTAAAACTCTTAAAATATGCATTTTAACAAAAAAATACATAATTTTAATCTGCTAATGTATCTTTTTGTCAAAAAGCATAACAAATTTATTCATCTTTTGAAACATACAGGCATGCTGACACTTTAAAGTCAAATGCACTTATTATTTGAATAAATCCTTTCTGCCTAAATTTACATCTACAATATTTTACATTATTATATTCCATTCATTTTCCTGTGAAAATGATTACTTAATATAACCTAATACATTTATGTTATGCAAAAAACTGAACTATTAGAGGATGCTTAAAAGAAGAATGAAGTATGGTGGCAGACTTAAGTCTCGTGGATTAGGATTATAACTCCATATCATTTATTAATGTTTGATCAAAAATGGATGTAAATTCATTGATGAGTAAAAAGAATGCAGGAAACGAAAATTCTTAACTATAATGTTAAAAAGAGGGCATTAATACAATTTTACTACAGCTCATAATAATAAAATATTGTTTAATATAAACAATTAATGAATATTCAGAAGCACATGCTAATATGGATCAGAAGGTACTCTTTTACTACTAAATTCATTAAAGGGGATCATGACATAAGTGTACTATTAACACAAAAAATTTGATATTAACTAGTGCTTCACAGAATATTACAGAAGTTTTTAATGATTCCTACCCCCTACACAAAACCACTGTATTTCTAATATTGGTACCAATTCTTGATTGGTGGTATGCATCACTAACTTTGATTGGTGGTATGCATCACTATCTTTGATTGGTGGTATGCATCACTAACTTTGATTGGTGGTATGCATCACTTAAACTTTGATTGGTGGTTTGCATCACTAACTTTGATTGGTGGTATGCATCACTAACTTTATTCTTTTAAAAAATATCATTAGTTTATGCTGAATGCCAAGTATTGACAAAACCTTACTTTTGGTCCTTTCGTTCAGTTGAGCAAAAATAAATCTGCCTTTGAAATTGGGGGAAAGTAGTAAAAAATGGTTTGAAAAAAATCTACAAGGCCAAAAATAAAATTTAAATTGTTTGATAAAGCCTATCTATCCACCTAAAAGGCAGCCTACCTGACAAATTTTGAAACATTTTTTCCTGCTCTATTTAACCTTGTTTTCTTGTCTAAAACTTGTAAAAACGTTCTAGGTCACAATAAAAAATTTCCTACCTACCCTACAAGGCATGGGTAGGCAACATCAAACAAACAATTTGTTAAGGGTGGCCCAACATTTCAGGAATTGAATATTTCTATGAGTTAATTTCACTGTACCTAAGTCGCTTAGTAATGCCACAACTGCCACAGGATCAGTGGCACTCAGGATAGAACCAAACATCATCCCTTCATTCCAATTCCATCCATATGTAAACAGATATCTGGCCAACAAACAGGTAAAAACTGATGCCAAAGCTGAAAAAGATGTACATTTTTATAATTATCCAACATGCAACTTTTGCAATTGTGTAGGCCAAGCTTTAGGTGATACTTAATTTTGTAAAAAAAAACAATAATAAAAATTGCTTTTTATTAATTCCCCACCTAATCCAATGCAAGATTATGTTCTTGGGTTTCAGAGTAGCATAACTACTGACAGAAAAATGGTTTTTATATCTCTAAACATAAATTGAATACACAATTGGATGTTAACTTAATGAACCCAGAAAAACCTATGAAATAGATAAACAGAATTTAGTTTAAAATCATGAAAATGGAAAATTGTACAAGATAAACCTCTGCAAACCTAACTATTTGTGAAAACTATTTTTAATACAAAGCAGTATATATAAATATATTATATAATAATTACTAACCAAGACCAGGAATAGCCAGGACAACAACTTGTACAAATGTTTTAACAAAGGTATGAAAATCCATGGCAAAGGCTGATTCAAAAATGAGGACTGGTAAGAAGATGTGGAGTATAAGATGTGGATCAGAGTCAACCACTTTGGCATAAATATGGATCTCATCATACTGTCCGGAAAGTAGTCCAAATAAAATCCCAAGTACAAGAAGGACAACTGTGTACGGCAAACGGATCTTAAATCCTTTCAGGAGTCTTCTCACTAAAGCTGAAAAAGAAAATACATAATTATTTATTTCATCCTTCAACAGTATTATAGAAAATTTAACACTTAACATTACATGTTCATGCATCGACTTATTGACTGATTTGGACAGAGTTTGACAGTACTTGGATTTTATTACTACAAGTTGGGATTACTTTTTCTTTATTCTATTTGGTTTTCCGTGGACTATTTTGATAGTCTGAAAAAACTGCTACTTTACAATTTCCATATTCAGGGAGTAGAACACAGACTTTAGTTTGTCAAATTATTTTGATTACTGAAATTTTCAAGCTATATTGGAAACCATTCTTTATATATCCTGATTACAGCAGATACGGATCCAGGATTTTGAAATAGGAGGAGGGGCCCAAACTAAGCAATGTTTGGAGCGGAACAGGTAAAAAGTCTGCATGAACCATAAATGTAGCTCTGAGCCTCCCTTAATCCACCTCTGTCTAGAATGGAGCCAGTATGTGAAGTGAAATTTGGAAGATACGTGTACATTTATGTTGAGACATGATAGAGAAGTACTGCTTTGCCATTGTATTACATAGTGTTAGCTGTCTTCTAAGTTATTGTGTTTACCATGTTTACATGTTTAAATGTTTAATGCTGTCTATTTGCACTTACATTTAAAACTAATTGATTTGTGTCTCATCTGTGATCAAAGAGTCAAACAGACATTATCAAGTTTATAATCATCTCCAAATAAATTAAAGAGTTTATGTATGGTTTCATTGACACAAGGTGTTGCAGAGATTTATATTTTGATCAGGAGTTTTATATCTTGATCAGTTACCGGATATAGACTTTGTACAGTTACATGTAGTTATAATTTATTAAAATTAATAACCAAAATCAACCTATACTACATTGTACTACAAAAGTACATGGAATGCTTCCTTAGGTATTCATTAGTTGAAGAAATTTTACTTCATATTTTTTCTTATTAATTAACAGCAGTTACTTGATTTACATTTCATGCATGTATATAATTTCTGTAACAGCAGCCATTCAATATCCCAGTACATGTACATAAATAACTTGGATTATTTCATAATTGAACTATAAACTATTATTATAAGTACATGTATGTTTAATTATGCATGCTTTCTTCTTTCTATTGAAATAATTTGCCTGAATAAATTTTCATCTTAGGCCACTCCAAATTTATAGTTTAGTTCTTCAGATTGTTAATAATTGAAAACTATTTTATTTCTTCAAATTTTCATTTTTTCAGAGGTGAAAAAATTTTCTTCTCATGAGCAATATTATTTTTAAATCTTTTTCTTTAAATTAATGCATATGCAAGTTATCTTCTTCTTACCTGCAACATTATTTTTCACTCTCTTTTTTCTAATTATGAAAATGAACTTCATTCAAGTAGCCATTCAGCTATTTGTGTTTTTATATCACTCATATCTTAAGTCCTAAGCTAGACGATTCTACATTTATCCTCATTTCTCGGACACATGAACTAGTTGTCTCATTGGCAATCATACCACATCTTCTTATTTTTATATAAACATCATTGAAGGAGACTTCCTCCATTAGATCTTTGCATATAAGTGTTTGCCTGCAGTCCTTAATTAAAGCTGCAAACATTTCAAAAAGTATATGTGGTTACTACTGAAGAATGTTTTGATAGAAGCAATTCCTGCTATTACATAGGGAATAGAATTACATTAGATATAATTGTTAAATGCTTAAGTCATCATGGTCATCTAGGATTGATGACTTAAATTTGCAATCACTACATAATTTTTTTTTGTTATAAACCAACCATTTTACTTTCATTTCTTTCAATCAAAACACGATATTAAGGTATATGTTTTTCTCCTTGTTGAAGACCTTACCATTGCCTATAATTGTTTCTCTAATTCTTCGTCAATTTATCCCTTTCTGCACCCATTGTATAAAAAAAATTTAATCAACGTGTGGTTCGTTTGATCTCAATTCTTCATTGGTTAAAATCCGATTATGACGTCGAATTTTCTTGCTTTCCTCTGAATTTCCTATTGTGACGGCATGAAAAAAGGCGACCATGCCTGATGACGTCACATAGAAAGAACACATCTTTTTGCAGATCATTCGAAAAGAAGGAATAAATTTGCCTGCGTATTGTTTGAAAATCATTAGAGAAACAGATTCCACCACCAAATCTCGTGTAATACGATATTTATCCACTCTCGACAGTTAAATTTTAAATATTTAAAACGCTCGGCGAGCCTTGCGTTTTAAATTTGAAAATTTAACTGTCTCGAGTGGATAAATATCGTATCACACTCGATGCAGTGGTAGAATCTATATTTACATCCACTTCATTTGAACTTTGATGGATATTTGTCTCATTTTGGCAATCATATCACATCTCCTTGTTTTTATATGGGACTCCCTCCTCCTCCTCATTTCTCAGGCAAGTTGGTTAATACAAATATTCCTTTCCATCGTGATAAAACAACAAATTTGTAAAACTACTTCCATGGTTGGTTGCTTCATTTCATAGTGCCTTCACATGTTTTATTCTTTTCAATCACACAAATGACTTACATTTGTGCAATGAAGTTTTGTAGTGAGGCAAGCAGTTCCATACTGGAAGTTTTATCGAAGAGTAACTTTAAACACTCCATATTGTTTAAATGTTCTGAACCAGACATGAATTGAACATTAGGGGATATTATGATTAAATCACTTGTTTTGGGTTTTTTTAAAGGGGGGTGGGGGGGGGGGGGGGGTGGGGGGGGGGTAATCAAGACTAAACATTAATCATTAAATACTGTCACCAGAGGTCAAAAGCACTAGCTGCTTAAAGAAAACTAGCCAAGTCTAGTAATTTCACCAGATCATAGTTATTTTACATGTTTTAAGGGATAGCATATTGGATGAACATCCCCTAAACTTGAGGTCTTCACCAAAAATGTTTTAATTTGCTGATCTACTACTGGGAAAAGTATACTTAAGTCAATACATTATGTCCCAGGTGTTATGTTAACAGGTTGGGCCACACTTCATTTGGTATTAAATTTATAGTGTAAAAATTCCTAATTTTGGATTTCACACACATGTATTTCAGTGAAAATATAAAAAGTGCATTTGCATGTTTAAATCAATTAAAGAACCTTAGTGAGCGCGCTCACATACCCCACGTCCCCACATTGTCATTGGAGAAATAAAATAAGTGTGTGGTTTGAGAGGAGTTGCGATGACAAAAGGTTGCAGTAGTATATTGGGCAAATAAGTTCAAAGGGGCGTTACTCCTGGAAAAAAATTTGAATCGTAATTTCCTGTTGATATGCACATCTACGTAGTATGTCCTTATTATCTGAAATGTTTCATGAAATTCTGTTGTGTGGTTTGAGAGGAGTTGCGATGACAAAAGGTTGCGTTGCAGTAGTATATTGGGCAAATAAGTTCAAAGGGGCGTAACTCCTGGAAAAAAAATTGAATCGTAATTTCCTGTCAATATGCACATCTACGTAGTATGTCCTTATTATCTGAAAAGGTTTCATAAAATTCTGTTGTGTGGTTTGAGAGGAGTTGCGATGACAAACTGTTGCAGTAGTACATTAAAGTAAGTAAATAAGTTCAAAGGGGCGTAACTCATGGAAAAAAAATTGAATCGTAATTTCCTGTCGATATGCACAACTACATAGTATATCCTTATTATCTAAAAAGGTTTCGTGAAATTCTGCTGTGTGGTTTGAGAGGAGTTGTGATGACAAGAAACAGGACTGACGGGTCAAAAACATTATACCCTCCGCAACTCGTTGCGTGGGGTATAATAAAACTGGCTCTCTCTTACCCTCCCACTGAAAGTGTAATTATCATGTTACATTCATGTAATATAAAATCGTAACTAATATCCAAGTCATCAATCTCTTTGGTTTGTCTGTTCCTGCCGAGCAGCCAGGTGTTTCTCTATGAATACTTCGAGCTTCCTCCACCAAATTGACAGACTTTTTCCGATGTCATAGCACTCCTTTTGTGTTGGGGTGGGGATTGTTCTTGTAAATATTGTTTTAAATACGTTAGTGACACATCTCCATTAATTCGGATATGGAGTGTACATGGATTCCACTGTACCCTAGCAGGCTGCTCTCATGGGGTGCTCTGAATAACGGAGGGATCTACGTACATACATTAATCAGGTATTCAGAACAATTCAAAAGATGTTGACTTTTGACTAGTCTATGTTAAATAGTTAAGTATCAGATTGCAATTTACAATATTTTCCCCCAAAAAAAATTAAACCAAAAATACATTTTCGTCCCCAGGAAAAATATATGGTTAAGGTTCATGTTGACCTTTTGGCTAAAATGGCTGTGAATACACCTCAAAATATACTCGGAGTACAGACAAACATGTGCATCTGGTATAGTTTTAAGGCATAGATATTAAAACAAGGAATTATTTGAATCTGGAATAATTTTGAATTCTGGAAAATTGATTAGAAATGTATGATGAAAACTAACCCAACTAAATAGGGTTAGCCATGTGTGCATGGCTAAGGTTAATTTTACTTTCACTATCATTTCAGTATGAACTAACTAACCCACCTTAGCCATGAGCGCATGGCTAACCCTATTTAGTTGGGTTAGTTTTCATCATATATTTCTCATCAATTTTCCAGAATTCAAAATTATTCCAGATTCAAATAATTCCTTGTTTTAAAGAGGTTGGGAACAAATCCCCTATATCATATATATGGTGATAATACCTGTATAAAGTGATTACCATTCTATATATATAGAGGGATAAAATTATCCCTCTATAGAGAGATATATTTGTTTAGACTGGATTTAAAGCAGAACATGGCATGACATCTACTTATGTCAGTAACCTGCAACATTGGATGCACAAATTAATGTACTAAATTTAATATGCACATGTGACATGTCTGGTTTACTGCTAAACTGACTGAATATACAATCTATTGTTCATCATAATTGAAAGCTGTGATGAGCAGGTAAATTCCACTCAGTTATGCCTCAATGAACAGATTTCTATTGTTAAATTTAACATAATTTTAAAGGTCAACTGTCCCTATTGTTGTTGATCAGGTGCTCAGATAGGTACACAATAGATTGCAAGTTCTGTCACTTTAGCAGAAAACTGGGCATTAGTAAAGTGCAATAATTGATACCTATAATCATGATAATGCTGTAAATCCAGCCTGAGCAAATATATCCCTCTATAGAGAGATAATTTTATAATTTTATCCCTTCGGATCCAGGATTTTAGGTTAGGAGGAGCGAAACTTAAATATTAGCCGAGCAGAGCGAGGCGAACATTTTTTTGAAGAAAATTATCAAAATATTCTTTATTAAGCTGAGGACAACCCATGCTTTGCATATTTTTGGGGGGCACACACCCGCCACGCCCCCGCCTGAATCCAACCCTGATTATCACCCTGTACATGATATAGGGGGTTCGTTCCCAACCTGTTAAACCAAAATAAACAGAGTTTGGAAAGATGTTTGAGAACAGGGGCTGATCCAGCCATTTATAAAAGAGGGGTCCTAACCCAGGATAAAGGGCCTGGGGGGTTCCAACTATATGTCCCCATTCAAATGCATTGATCGTGAAAAAAAAGGGGGGTTCCAACCCCCGGAACACCCTCCCACCTGGAGAACTTCCCCACAGTTAATAATTGAGGTGGACTGTATTGCTTGACATGTACAATAGAGGTACAATAAAAAAATATCTAACAACAGGTGATTTGGTGATTTAAAATGTGCCACCGAGTTGGAACATATAACATGTATAAAGTGAAACTCGAGTGTTGGTAAAATTTTTATCATATGTTCTGACCAAGGATTTGTATAGTAAGACCCCACTATCAGGTCAGGAATAACCATTAATTGGTGGATTATACCTTAATTCAGGTATAATCCACCATTTGACATATAATGGGATACACCAATTGAGGTATAATGCAGTTTTTATCCAAAAAAAAATTTTAAGATATATATTGGAGCATCTTTTTGCATTTACCATAACAAGCTTTAATGACCACTTAATGATGACATGTAATTGATTCTGACACTTCATGCTGCAATTTGTTAGAGAAACCTAAAAAGTAATATGATCCTCCTTTTCCTACTTAAAAATTCTGAGTTTTCATCTATTAAAGCTTATTTTTGTTCTGTAGTCTCTTCCTGTCCATTTCGACTAACAAATCTAAAATTTGTAACTGATGCAGACTTAAGGAAAGCTATGTGAATATCCATCAATTGGTGGATTATACCTCAATTGAGGTATAATTCACATTTCCACCAAACGCAGCACTGGAAGTCAGAAGCAATTACATGTCATTAAGGTTCATGTGGACCCTTTGACTAAAATGGCTGCATTTTCACCTCAAAATTTACTCTGAGTGCAGACAAACCTGAGTATCTGGATAAATTTTAAGGCATAGCATGATCTAGATAAATGAAATTCAAATACATTTTCTCTTTAAGAAAATTAAAAACTTATATGGATTTTGCAGTGCACTTTTTTTCATTCCTCCAGACGGTGCCAAAATAAACAAAGTTGGGAAAGAGGTTTGAGAACTTTCCCACAGGTAATAATTCAAGTTACAAAAATGTACATCCCAGCTCCTTTGTTCTACCAGGGGTGGTCTGAGCCACATCATCCCTACCAGATCACCCCAGCTTGAGTTTCTTTGTTTTGCATGCTTTCCTTTGTTTTGAAACATTTTGGCGGGAATGCCTAATCCACAATAAAGCTTAGAAATATTTATTGAGAAAAGACACACTTTCAAAATTTATGTTGAAAAAATCCATTGTCTATGCTGGGATTCGAACTCAAGACCTTTGGCATATCAACTCACGACACATACCCCTACACCAGGACGACTGGATACCAACTCTCAGTAATTTAACATATTTAAAGGAAGTAATATATTTTCATAAGAGGGGCGAGTTGGCAGACCTTTATTCGGTGGGATTTTAACCCTTTTCATAAATAAGGCGAGTTGTCAGACTGATTGTTCAACAGGATTTTATCCTTTTTCATAAGTGGGGAGAGTTGGTAAACAAGAGTGATTTAGTGTGGGCCGATTGGCCAGTGGGGCGAGTTGACATGGTTTCATATCTAAACATCGTGTTCGGGGGTCATACAGGGTATATATTATATAGTAATACATAAGGTATATTATAATGGTTGTGTGGCGTTCTAAACTAGATTTTATGAATTGTAAATGGTTTTTCGTCTAATCTAAAACAGCTGGGATGTAAAATAGTTATCCTATTCGGACTTGGTGTGTCAGTGTTAGATCACCCTCTGGCCTCCGCCCATCTGGGTGATCTTACACTGACACACCAAGTCCGAATGGGATAACTATTACTGAACTGTATTGATTGACATTAACAATCGAGGGACAATAGATACCCAACAATAATTGGTGATTTAAACTGTGTGGACCATATTAAGTGAAACTCAACTGTCTGTTAATTTTATCATCTTCTGCAGGGACGAAAAAAAGTGCACTGCAAAATCCAGCTAAGTTTTAAATTTTCTAAAACATAAAATACAAATCCAGTGAATTTTATTTACCTAGGGCATGCTATGCCTTGAAAACTTTTCCAGATGAACAGGTTAGTCTGTACTTTTTGAGTAAATTTTGAGGTGAAAACTCAGCCATTTTAGCCAAAGGGTCCACATGAACCTTGAATGAGTACTTATCAAAGCTAAAGATGGAATATGCAAAAAGATGCTCGAATTTAAAATTTAAATTTTTTTGTGATAAAAACTAGGTCTATCAACCAATTAGTCAATCTCACTATATGTCAAATGGTGGATTATACCTCGCAATTGAGATATAATCCATCAATTAATGGTTATTCCTGACCTGACTATACAAATCCTTGTTCTGACACAGCAAAATCCAGCTATTAAAGTTTTCATTTTCTACAACAACGAATGCATTTGAATTTTATTTACCTAGGTCATGCTATGCCCTAAAATTTAATTTGACCACAGAAAATTTACATATGAAAAGAGTGGATACCTCGCTTGTTACGCTCACAGGACAAATTCTTTCCGAGTTTCCCGCGGTTTTAGTGTGTCTAAATTCGATACGGGGCCGGATGCAGCCAGTATTATGCGGATCTAGAGAACCCTTTTAATCACTGGCGATGGAGCCGGGAGGGGGAATAGGGAGGCCACTTTCAAAAGAGGGGGCAAAACTATGTTTAAGCCCCTTCTTAATGGCAAATAAAAAAAACTGCACTTTAAACATTCCCTTGATGGACGACCTATTTTCAAAATCCTAAATCTGCATCTGTTTCTCTCAGTATGTTATTTTCATTGCTATTTTAATATATGTAGGACCACCAAAGTGCATTTAAAAAAAGCAACCTCACATAGAATTTTAACAGTCACGGACTAGTTATCAAATCTGTGTTTAAATGTGTGTTATCTACCATAATTATGATCACATGTTTTTGTAAGATTTGTTTTTTAAGTTAATTTTTTTTTGGTGGAAGGGGGATATACAAGTATATTGTTTCCAGTGGTCAGTTGAAGAGTTTTTTCCCGAAAGTAGCTTGTTTATAATTTGACAATGCATTTTTTTAATTTATCTTGGAGCTTAGCACTCGAGTTATTCTAAACCACTAGTATTTAAATTCTTGCCAGTATATGCATGGGTATGCATTCACGTATTAGAGGCAGATACATATAGTGTAGAGGGCTAACGTAGTTTGTACTTCAGTTTTGATACTGACAGAAGTGTTAAATTGGTATAAATTCCTATATTAATGTATTTGACTATAGTATGTGCGTGCAAGATTTCCTTGTCTATTCAATGGGATTTCGGGTAGTTAGTGATAGCTTTCCAAAGATAGCTAGTTTGTCCAAGAATGTTTCCACTCAAAGGAATATGGTAATGGAAGAAGTGTTTGTGGGGATGGGTGGATTTTTCAAAATCGTAAAAAAATATTTTATATGGATTCTCAAATATTTTGGCCTCGAGCACCACTTACATAATAGTTATTGAAAAACTGGTCATTATCGGGATATATGGACTGCCCACAGGACAGTGGTATTGACTAAGACAGTGATAGTGACTGAGCCGTAGGCGAGGTCATTTTCGCTGTCGCAGTCAATACCACTGACCTACGGGCAGTCCATGTATCACAATAATGACCAGTTCTTCAATAACTATTATGTTTATTTCATTGAGGAACCATGTTTTTACAAATTCTCATAAATTAATAATGTTCAAAGAAAACTCGAGTTATTGTACGATTTCTATAGCAAATAGTGAAGAACAGTTGTAGTAATACACCTAATCGCTATATATATTTATTCCATTCCGGATAAGTTCTAAAATTACACAACTTTTTCATCCAGTTGAAGCTATCTGGGGCCCTGTTTTAACAATGCACCATGCATGATACTTTTTAATGAGACCTGTTTAAAACATCGTAATTACTTCAAACAAAATATTTTTTTGACTATAATTTGAGTTTCGAAAAAGTGGATCATAATCTATCAAAGTTTGCTATTGATCGCTTTCTAAATTTTTCCCTCCCTCAGCTCGTTACAGATGACCTTTGTTGTTTACCCTGTTGACCCAAACAGGAAGTTGTCTAAATGACTGTTTTTTCCGGATTGGACTAAATAGCGATAAGGTGTATACATGTAATAATGTAACATGTGACCAATAAGTCACTGCCATTCATTTAAGTGCATTTTTTCAGTATATGAATACTAAATAAAGCCTCTATAATTTTATAATTCACCAAAAACATATGGTAAACAATTCAACAACTTAAATATAAAACTGAAAACAGGAAAAAAGTTTTATTCAAGGGACATCTCTCTAAACAGAGAAACCACGCCCCACCGGTCATTAACAGAGAAACCACGCCCCACCGGTCATTAACATGTACAAGTCCGTTAACGACCGGTTTTCTGGTCCGTTTTGCTCTGTTAATGACCGATGGAATTTATTACTGAAAATAAAGAATGTCATGTGGCCCCTTTTTATCCAATAAGAGAAGCTATAATTCTTAACCGATATGAAATAAACATATCGGTTAAGAATTAGCTTCTCTTATTGGATAACAAGGGGCCACATGACATTCTTTATTCTTTAGTAAAAAAATTCCATCGGTCTTTAACAGAAAAAAACGGACCAGAAAACCGGTCGTTAACGGACTTTCAGTTCAGTTCAGTTTCTTGTATAATCCTCCATTAATTGTGGAGCACTACCCATAGGGTATAATTGTAGCAACTATATACACCTTAGAACATAAGGAAACATTTAATTATGTACAGATGACTGAATTTAGGCAATAATAATTACTAAATAATTAACATTATAACTAATTCATAGGATTGTCATCATAAAATTTTAAAAATAATATTCATAATGTGCTGACTGAGTGTAAGAATAAGTTAAGTAAGAACTGGATATATTTACAAATAAGAATTTAGAATTTAAGTGGTCTTAAATTAAACTTTCTTATAATTGTTAGTTAAAGGTGCTATACGTACATCAGAATTTATAATGAGAAGGTTATTTTATAAGACTTATGTTAATGACCAGTGGGGCGTGGTTTCTCTGTTTAAAGTGATGTCCCTTTAATAAAACGCAATCGCGATTCAGACGTTTGGAACATGGCTGAACTGAAAGGCACGTCTGATACAGACAACTCAAATGATCGTTTTGCTGTACTTTCCGATGCTGATAGAGATAAACTACTCAGCAACAAGAATTATAAAATTATAGAAAACTTTATTTTGTATTCTTATACTGAAAAAAATGCACTTAAATGAATGGCAGTGACTTCTAGTTATCACTATGACTGGTCTTCACTCTTTCCTATAGAAATCGTACAATAACTCGAGTTTGCTTTGAACAATTTGAATTTATGGGAATTTTTAAAAACATGGTTCCTCAATGAAATAAACATAATAGTTTTTGAAGAACTGGTAATTATCGTGATACATGTACTGCCCGTAGGACAGTGGTATCAGTGACTGCGACAGCGATAATGACCTCGCCTACGGCTCAGTCATTATCGCTGTCTTAGTCAATACCATTGTCCTGTGAGCAGTCCATATATCATGATAATGACCAGTTCTTCAATAACTATTATATAAATATATATTGTTGACAAGCGCATCTGGTAGAGCAAAATTGGTACCGCTAATGTTATATTGAAAGGGTGGGTAGCAAAGTCATATTTGTTTCCTGCAATCAGGTATAAAAGGTAAAATCCATTTAGAAATCGATATCAACTATAAACAAGTACAGTTTAAAAATATGAAATAAAACAAATACGGTAATGCTAAAATGCACTTTCAAGATGATATATCTTTCCAAGGATAACCAATCATGGCCATGAAAGCGTTACCGCATATATGAGGTACTTAAAGTATATATCGCTTAGGCAAATCGTTAGATACAAAGACTGCAAATGGAGGGGTCATACCACTATATATATCAGTCTTCATGTTTAACCACAGGCCGACCAGCCCAGGCTTGTAGTTCAGTGGTTGTCGTTGGTTCATGTCTGTCATACTTGTTTTTCGTAATTTGTATTGTTATAAATTAGGCCGTTAGTTTTCTCAATTGAATTGTGTCATATTTTTCCGATGTTGGGGCTTTTTAGAGCCGACTATACGGTATAGGTTTTTTTCATTGTTGAAGGCCGCACAGTTGCCTATAATTGCTAAAATCCATTTCATTTGATCTTTGGTGGATAGTTGTCTCATTGGCAATCATACCGCATCTCCTTATTTTTTTTATATTGTAAAATTGCTTTCGGGCCTTTGAAAATCTTCTCTACAGGCCAACAGAATCCAACTAAAATTTTTCGTGAAATTGAGCTTCGGGCCTGTGGATTCAAAACTTTAAAGTTTATCGTGAAGACTGATATATATATGTATGAGTATTTGACTGCAACATATGCCATTAATAATTCTTAACCCCTCTTTATCCAGGGGAGATAACATAATGCATTTAATATAAAAAGCCACATTGTCTCTTTTAATGCGAATCGTCGATGCCAGGATTTTTGAAAGGGGGACGTAATTCTAAAAAAGTGAAGAAATATCTTGAAAAAAAACATTTGAACGATTTTATGATAACAATGATATAAAGGGGGCGTATGCCCTCTACGCCCCGATCCCCCTGAATCCGCCACTGAAGCTAGAAGGTCAACAAATAGTCTTGACCAATAGGCACGGGTGTCTATGCAATAAGCTCTAATTCTTCCGAGTCGCAAAAGGTTGTAAAAAAGTCAAAGACTGTAAAATCAACCATAAAGACAATAGACAACTGCTGACGAGGTTCTTGTGACAGGCACTTGAACATATGGCGTTGTCGATCTTAATCCTGCTCTCTTTAATGTCGATCAGAAAACTAATAAAAGGAATATAAAACATGTTTAAATTGAAAATTGTTTAGCCAATGGTTCAACCTCAGACCGAAGACATTCAATAATTGGTACAGTGCCGGATAAACAAACACATTAGCCTACAAATTTTCATTTGACCCAAAAGATTAGTATTGTGGTGTTTTGATATTTTGTGCAAATAAAAATCAAACAAATGTCACCAAATGTTTTATATTTAGAATCAAAACCAAACAAATCTATCATCATTATCCACAGACACTTAACTATTTACAAAGACCGTATAATATAAACGAAAAGGACATAACCTTTACGTACGACGACGAATAATCCCAATAGGCTATTCAACACCGAAATTCGGTTTGGTCGACCTCGATATGGTGTCTCAGTCAAACAATTGCAAACTTAATTATACTACAAACTAATTTGTTTATAAGACCATGGAAAAATGAATGTTTGTTTCCCCTAGCATATGAAAATTATTAAGGCCCGACAGGCAGGAAAAACTTTTCATTTATATTTTTTTTAAGTTTCGCTCTACAGAGAATGTTGTTGTTAACCTGGCAGTAAATTCTTGTTTTACATTCTATATTGTGATATAAGCTATGTGAAACTACAGAGATGATAATTGAGCAATATTGAAACACTTTTAAGAGATTATCAGACAATTTGAAAAACCATCATTGAAAATTGTCAATAGAAACCAAAGCAACACTTTTATTTTCATTTGCCAAAAAAAAAAATATCACAACGTTTTGTACGCGTAAAAATGATTTCATATTTTCAACCAAAAAACATACAGTTAAGACAAATTGCCGATAAAAAGAATAATGGCATTTTATTTTTTGATACTGACTTTATCAGCTCGGGATATTCTAGCTGATAAAGTCCGTATAAAAATGAAAATGTCATTATTCTATAAGGTTTTATTTAGATTACGGCTTCGACTTATTGGCCATTCAGTAAAATCCATATATTACCTTATTGACGATCTAGGGGGGGGGGGGGGGGCACGGAGCTTTACACAAATTATATGATTTCTGTTCTCTGTAATACACCTCAACGTGTAGATCTACGCTTGATATCAAAATTTTGGAGAGCAAAAATCAAAAGGACCAAAACCTTTTAAGGCTTTGTCCGAGGGATTTGCAACCTTGGCTTTATCACGATAACAATGAACAAACAATTCATTGTTTCGACCATATCTTTCAGAGAGACATTTTCTACTTGATCATTAGAACCCTTTGCAATGTTTTAAAGTTTTCTTTTTAAAAAAGGACATTTCAATATACAAGGGCCGAGGAAGCGTATCCTAGATACATAGAGCAGTGTTAAAATTCACTGCACATGCCTGGGAAATTGCGTCATATTGGAAAGTTCGTTATGGGAAAGTTTGATTCTATTGAATATGCTTCATTTCAAACTCGGTGGAATAGAAAAGCAATAAAAATTGCAAATACAAAATTTAACATCTCTCTCTCTCTCTCTCTCTTACTGCATACACCTTATCGCTATTTGTCCGCCATTACTGGACATCACAAAGGTTCCTGTAAAATTTTAACGTCACAATACTAGAAAATATCTGACGCCACAATGGAAAAGTGATTGTTGTATGACTCAATAGTTCAAGAGGTGCAGATTCTCGGGTCAAGCGGCGCAGATTTCCAAATAGCGATAAGGTCTATTACAGCAAATATAGATCTAGTACAGTAAACTAACTGTACAACTCAAGTCTGTTGCAATGATCATTAGGGTTAATTTATTTTCACCGGTCATACATGATGTCTTGATGACATGGGACCTTCTTTTACTTTTGGGTCGTAACTAATTTAGAATATTTTTTAATCCTAAACCTGACCCTAACACTAGCCCGAACCCTTAAACCTTACCCTAACCTAAAACATCCGCTCTCCTAACCATAAATGAACCCTAGCCCTAAAGTAAAAGAAGGCCCGACATGGTAGCACTGAATATGTCTTACCTCCAACGCCACAACAACAAAATATGAAAAATAAAATTGCCGATTGTTTTTCCTCAACGTGATGCTTAGCGACTTCCGTTATATTAGGAGAGACAGTTGTCAAATTCACCATGGTGCTCTTTTATTCCATTTAGATATTTAAATGTTAAGATTCCATTCTGCTAAACTTTTTGCATTTAACTATAAGTTGAAATTCCATAGTCTGAAAGAAAAAAACATGACAAACATATTATTGCTTACCACCAACAGCTAATGAACAGGTTATAAAAAGAATGACAGCAGACTCGTGTTCCTCTGTATGCCAGTGTGGCCGATGAGGCTGTATACATTGCCCTCCGGTACAGTTGGTTAAATTCATAGGTATTGTTGCTAGAATAACATATTTGGTATTAGTAAGATGTCTGCGGCAAGTACATTGCAATGGTTTGATTTGAGTGCATTATTTACGTGTTTGCACAGGAAGTTCGACCATTAGAAATGACGTGTGACGTCATAATGACCCTGAGAATTGACGTTTTAAAAACAGAAATAAATGTTGACTATGTTTTTCTTTATAAAAAAAAGGTCGACATGTACACCAATCTGGAGTAGTTTTTTTTATGAATGAGTTGCACCGGTTGACCCGAGGTCAATCGGCGTAAACAACGTCAACGAACAATCGGTTCTTACTGTGACGTAATAAGAGGGTCTGGATGGGGGATCCTCATACTTTGTATTCTTTATTTTTTTAGGCCATTTTTCTCTTTTCTTTATATTTTTGCCAATTATTCTCTATCCTTTTTTTTCTTTCATTTTTCTCTATTCTGTATAAGATGAGATATATTTTATTACCAATTAAGGGCCCACAAGGGGCATATAGAGAATACATGTATGAGGAAAAAGAACATTGATAAGCATAGATACATAGAATTTAAATACACAATAACAATACAATTAGATTGTAAAAAAGCCCTTGTTTTATAGTATATAATATATTTATATGAGAAATAAATACAACTCATATTGACTAGAATAAATTTTCCAACAGCATTAAGGACCTGATTGTCTTCACAGCTTAATAAATATATGAATTTTTGCTGATTGTCAAGTAAAGAAAAGTTTGGAATTTTATGGCAAACAAAAAGCCAAAGAGAGCATCTCTATCAGAGTTAAATTTTTCACATGAAGTTAAAAAAATGGATTTCATCTTCAACACAGCCAGAGGAGCATTTTTTGCAAATTCTTTCATTTCGAGGAATATTTGAAAAACGGCCAAATTCAATTTGAAGCTTATTAGCAGATATACGTAATTTACAAATAGCTCTTCTAAAAACAAAGTTCTTAACCAAAGAGAGATTATTTTTTATAGCCAAAATTTTGTTTAAATTTCAAATAATTGAACAATTTTCCATCAGAAGCATTTTTTTGGCTAACATACCAATTGTTTATATATTTAGTGTGAATTAATTTGTTAGATATATTCAAAAAATCATATTGTCCAAAATGTTTTACGTCTTGTTTAATTTTAAAAACTTCTAATATTTTTTTAACAAATGAGAACCAAGAAGTTATGTTAGATTTGTGAAGCTCTTGGCTGCATTTATACGCGTCTTTCAACAGACTGAATTCAGTCTGAAGATTTTCAAATCTATACCAGTATTTAACAATTGACTTTACAATATCATAATGTTGTAGGGGGAAAAGCCCCAGTTCTGATAATACAGCAAAATTACACTCCTTTTGTGTACACCAAGTATAAATTTTGAGAACTTGAGATGAAGTTTCTCACACTGAAGATTTTTATAAATATGGTCAAGATTAAATAAGGAGGATTGTAATTTATTACAAGAAACATTATAACCTCCCTATATCTCTGAATTATATAACAGATTGGGTTTAAGGATATGATCAAAAATATGAACACAGGATTTTATTCCAGGAGACAAATTTATAAAATCCTTTCTTAGTTTATAATAGGCCTTAAGAGCCTTATTATATAGTTCAGTTTTAGCTAGATGAAAACTTCCAGATGCAGTAAAGTGAACACCTAAGTATTTGTAATGAGAGACACAATCAATCAAGTTATTCTGTAGCAGGAAATCAGCACGAATTTTTCTTCCGGCCTTATTAAAAATAATAACTTTAGTTTTTCTAATATTAACTTTCAGACAACAGTCAGCACAGTATTTTTCTAGCTGATTTAGTCTACATTGGAGACATGTGTCTGATGTTGACATAATTACAATATCATCTGCATACATCAAACAATTCAATTTCTCTGAGTGAAGGGAAACTGCATCCAGACAGGAGTCAAGATAAGATGGAAAGTCAGTTATAAAAAAATTGAATAAAGAAGGACTCAGGTGAGCCCCTTGCCTTACACCTAATTTAATGCTAAATGGGTCAGTGACAGCCGGAAGCTCCAACTCTTACACATGCTTTACTATTTTTATACATATCTGATATAATATTATAAAACAAAGTACCAACTTTCATATTGATAAGCTTCAGTTTTAGACCTATATGAATTACACTGTCGAATGCTTTATGAAAGTCTAAAAACAAGTATATAATCTACCCTCTTTACTGTGACAGTATTTGTCTATTAGTGTTTTCAGTATAAATATATGATCTGAAGTTCTGGCATTTTTTGTAAAGCCAATCTGAGAATTATGAATTAAATTATTTTGGTACAAAATTTGTCAAGTCTTGTATTCAAAATATTGTTAAAAAGTTTACCAATGGCATTAGTAATTGTTATACCTCTGCCCATTATTCCCTTTTCTGTAAACCCCATCCACACCCTCTAATAACATAAGCATTGGATATTGGAAATCATATATTACGGGAAAGTGCACAAATTCGAAAGTCGTCTATAGACAATACAAAATATTTTTTTGCACGAACACATTTAGAGTATAAATGGTTATGGAATGACATAATATAAACAATAAAACGGACAATTGCAAAATAAAATGCGAGTAATCGGGGGCCCACATCACAGCCGCTTGGGTCGTGGACGAGGGTCTTGATGGGGTTTATAGAATAGAGAAAAATGGCTAAAAATAATAACGAATAGAGAAAAATTAGCAACACATTTAGAGTAAATGGTTATGGAATGACATAATATAAACATTAAAACGGACAACTGCAAAATAAAATGCGAGTAATCGGGGCCCGCATCACAGCCGCTTGGGTAGTGGACGAGGGTCTGGATGGGGCTTATAGAATAGAGAAAATGGCTAAAAATAATAACGAATAGAGAAAAATTAGCAAAAAATATAAAGAATAGAGAATAATTGGGTGCACAATAATTAAAGAACAACAGTCGAAAATTAAAGAATTAGGTAAAACCATACTGATTGTAGAAATGAAAAACGTACATAATAAAGAAATCATCAGAAAAAAAATAACAGTAAAATCATTTTCATGAGAATTTTACAGAATAAGCGTTATTTTTAAAGATAAAGAAAAATGCCCTTAAAATTTAAACTTCGCCTTAACCTGACGATTGCGAAATCACACAACCCTTCAACCTTCACATTTACACATGATAAACAAGCAAAAAAAATAATTAAACAAAACAAAACTGTGAAATGAAGAGTCAATAAAACATAACTAGAGAACTAAAGAATCAACAATACAACAACAGTGCACAATTATCTGCAAAAGGTTTGTTTTTATTTTGGTAATAATTATAATGCAGGGTTTAGATGGTTTTTTTTTTTTCAGAGTAGAGAATAAAGGGCGAAAATAACAAAGAATAGAGAAAAGAAGACGAAAAAGAATAGAGAATAATGGGATGGTAAATTATAAAGAATAGGGAATAGTGGGGATATAGTTTAGAAATAGAAATAAATGGTCTAAAGAAATGAAGGAATTCCCATCCAGACCCTCAATAAGTATGTTAACTAAAAAAGAAACTTACCATTGATCTAGATGCGAATTCTAACTCAAAATTAAAGAAAAACAAAAGTATTTGTTTGTATCTCTTCAGTACTAACAAAATCATATTGATATACATCGCCGAATCGATTGTTTGTCAGATGTTTCAGTGTTGTAAGATTTTGTAACACGGCTGTTGTGTATTTGAATACATAATTTTCCCACCTGACAAACAAGCACAATATGCATAAAATATAAATCATTCACAATATATAATACATGTCCAATATCAATAGAAAAAGGAGAAGTAAGTACAAGGGATATACATGTAAACAAACAGTGGTATACATATATTGACAATTAAAGATACAAATATCTACCAAAGACTAACTGACGTTAAAGTTTTCAACTAGGTCACTCACCGTTCGACCTTCAACAGTGCGCAAAACCCACATCGCATAGCAATTATAACTTTAAAAAGTTACCGACGTGACAAATATAAAACATTCAAACGAGAAAACTAACGACCTGCCTGGTTTATTCAAAAATAAAAAAAAAACAAATATGATATGCACAAACAAACAACCACTAAAACAGGCTACTGACTTGGGTCAGGCACATACAGAATGTGGCGGGGTTAACATTTTTGCGTGCGTCAAACCCTCCCCTAACATTGGAAAGTGGTGTAACAGCACAACACATGAACAAACTATACACATCAGTTGAAAAAGGCTAGACTAATCAAATCGACAAAAGCACAAACTCACCCACAACAACTAGCAAAAAGACTAAAAACACCAAAGTATCGATCTTGATCACTCAGGCAATATGAGGGTATATTAACAAGTATAATTAATGTCTTGAAGGTAAAAATATACGAATAAAAAAGAAAGCAGAACAAACTTGCAATAAGACCTAGTGTAAGAAACGAACGCTGAAAGGCAACGGGTATCGTAAATACATCTTATTTACATTTACGCGTAGGTTTTTTGAAATAATTTAAAAAGGATTTGCGCCTTTGTGTTGTAAAACTTTCCATAAACTCACAATACAGAAGTCAACGAGGTGAACATTTATTGCGGCTTCCCAAAGTGTCCCGCCCCGTTTTTTTTACCTTATTGATCTTATCATATGTATCGGTATTGCGTGAATATGTAATAGTCACATTCTGCAAGACATTAAAAGGGACATGCCTTCAACGCAGGACTATATGAAAAATCTTCTCAATCAAAATTAACATTATTAATAAAAAAATGTTTATAATAAAAATCAATAAAAGAATTGCAACGTTTTTCAACACATCAATATAGCTGGGTTTGACTGTCTTGTTGTTGAGTCACACATCTCATTTGTCTTATACAATTGGGTTGCTTGCGCAAATCAATGTCATAGTGTGATAAACCGGGAATGATTTGCGACTGACAAAAAAATCTATTGTAGCTTGCGGGTCTTTTGTTACATGTGTACATTCATTCACCATATATATTAATAACCAGAAAATGCATGTTAAAGTAAAAAAAAAAAAGATCCAGCCAGAAGTTATGATATCTATTTTTAACTATTACTACTCCACGTTTAAAAATACCAATGCCAGATAATTATCCAGAAATCGACATTATTAGATTGTATTATACATGGACGGAGCATAAAGATATGTTCGTGTTAGGGTATTTTTTAGTAATGATTTGCGTCAAGTTGAATTTTAAAACTTACCAGGCAGCCTGGATAAAAAAACATACTCAAAAATAAATAGATCTAAAAACAACTTTACACGCCATTTTTCGAAATCGATCTTCTTAATTAAATAGTCTTATATTTAGAAAACTGCATAATATTATAGAATTGGTTTATTTTACACCAATTTATGATTTCGGAAATGAATAATTTTATGACAAAAGTTAAATATCGCTTACATCATCATTATTTTGTGAAATATATCCTTTGTCATGGTTAATAATGTTACTACACCCCGCCAAAAAGCGTACTAACAAGCGGACGCAAACCTAAGAAATCTGGCCTTATCGACCATTCCATTACGAACAACCACAACTGGTTCAATCTTTGTATTACAGCTATAGTTGGTAAGCTCTTCTCGTGCTAACCTGACATCAGGTAATAAACACTTCAACGATATTTTTAAACGTATTGTAGAAAATAACTTCATCACTTTACTTAAAGCTGATCGAGTATAATTATTATATGTGTTTAACATGTAAAGTAGATTACATTGACATAGATGTCGTTAATAGATTAATATAATCAACATGTCCGCGAAACACCAAATAGTAATTATTGTTAGGAGCTTAGATGTGCATGACAAGAACAAAATAAAAGTTTCGTGGAGCTCAAAATATCCTTAACATTACAGTTAAAATTGGAGGTGAAAATAAAGCATGTTTCTCCTTAACCATGCAGTTCTCGAACTTATTTAAATACGTTTGTTCTGAATTTTACGAAGTATTAAATTAATAGACATTTATAGGAACAAGAAAATTATCCAACTTCCAGTGCCCATTTTCTTTTCAACATAAACTATTTGAGGACTAATGATGATAAACTAGTAGATCTTTATGGTTATCGTGTTAAGATTCAGGAATAAGAGAGTTTTATTTCCAAAGACCAAAAAAACAACAATTTATTCCAAACATCGCAGCACTTCAAGACAGTGAGTATCCGCTCGGACCTGCCAAACTTAACCATTCAAAAAGATTAAATTAAAAGTTTCCAAAATGGAAAGTGATTTCATTTAGCAATCCAAGATTCAGTCTTTCATGCTTATTTCGCATTTCGGCAGAACTGAATTAGTAAATGAATGATAAAACAAGAAAGCTTATAAGTTTCTCCCTACAATGGATGTTTTATGTGGCTATATTTGTATTAGAATATAAATACATGTATCTGTATTAGTTTCTACACTGAACAAAAATCTGCTATTATTTTTTTCATTACGGCCTGGGCATCCTCGTCTTTTTGGACTTTGGTGGATAGTTGTCTCATTGGCAAGCATACCTCATCTCCTTACTTTAAACATACACGAATTCCATGAAAACCAAAATAGTGAGCTATATTCTAGTTGATAGAATGTACAGTATGGTTGAGTAATCTATCAAACAGATTTATTATTATACGCATCCATAGGTGTACATGTACAAAATTTTTTTAAAAAAAACCAACAAAATAGGCAATAATTATACATGCGTGCCATAACCATTATAGCAGTGAATGGGTTTTGATCATTGTTGAAGGTCGTGCGGTGACCTATAGTTGCTAGTTTCTATATATACGTCATTTGGTCTCTGATGGAAATTTATCTCATTGTCAATCATACAATATATTCTTATTTTTATAACGCTATGCGTGTTACAGTTGGGGAAATGAGACAAATTGAAACGTGAGACAACATTACTACACCTGTACACCTCCCATTTTTGGAGATCATACGTAATGTGGTTAGAAAACCATTGTTAACTTAAAGTTGTTGTGAATAAGTTACATAATTCATATTGTTTGATTGTGAGGCAGCTTACTTTTCCATTTTCTGTGGGATAACACATTCGATTGATTTGATTTTATTTCTAATTATTTTCATTTATATTTTTGAACAAAAATATGATGAATCTCCATGAGTAGCTTACACAATCTAAGTACGCATACCTCATAAGATAAGTGGACGGGTATTATAACAAACTATGATTTTAATAGAGAAATATTTTAAAGATTGTTTAATATCTTATCTTATGTATGTTTATGCGTACGAGTTTCAAATTCTTAGAAACCGCTTCGGTGGTCTCGTGGTAGCGTGCTCGCACCGGAAAGCGGGAGGTCAGGATTCGAACGCCCTACCGGGTCAAACCAAACGGGGAGTAAGAGCAAAGCTTGGTCGGCTCAGAGTCAGGATAATGTTTCTGGGTAAGGTAACATGTCTTGCTGTTAAATATCCGACGTGTCAGTCTATAACAAAGCAGGGCTAAAAGAGAAGCGAAAGATACCAAAGGG
Organism: Mytilus californianus; assembly: GCF_021869535.1. Classification (NCBI taxonomy): domain Eukaryota; kingdom Metazoa; phylum Mollusca; class Bivalvia; order Mytilida; family Mytilidae; genus Mytilus; species Mytilus californianus. The sequence goes on from NW_026262712.1 coordinate 67,638,553, forward strand.
ACTTTCAAACTCATAAGTCGGGAAAAAAACTGACAACGATATGGCTGAAACAAAGCAGGGTTAACATTCATATTACATTAACGTGTTCCCATCCTGAATATGCATTCAGTTTGCCACTGGACGTCAAGCAGCCATCAGCCTATCTATGTTTATTTTCAGAATAAGTAATTATCTATATATTGAACATGTTCGTTTCCTACCATGACTTACAGATTTGCTGATGACTAAGAAGCTATTGAACCAAGAGTTTCTGGTGGTAAAATTAAAGTCATTCCTTAGAAAAAGTTTTTTAATGTCCCCTTGTTATCTTCCGCCCCTTTTTGACTTACACCATCATGGTTTGGTTGATCGTTATGGAGTATCTTTGTCATAAATGACCACGGATATGTACCAATTTATGTAGCCAAAATTTGGTACTCTTTTCCTCGATAATGACATCACCGATATCATCGATTGTGTAGTTACCAAGAGCATCACAACGGGTGCTACATTTGGAGCAGGGTCTGCTTAATCTTCAGGAGCATCATTAGTAGTGTGTTGTAGACTTTTGTTTATCTTTTCGTCGATCGTCTTTTTTGTCATAGTTTTGTCGGTTTATCTCTCTTCGACATATGAAAAGCTTAGCGAAATGCCGCATAAAAACAGAGTCTTCAAAAAATATTTTTTCGTCGTGAAGGGACGTCCAGTGCAAACAATATTGGCACGCTTTAAGGTAGATGGGGTGTCTAAATTATAATCCATAGAATTTTTTGATAATTTGCCAAAATGTAGTTTATATCAAGCTTTTTGAAAAAAAATGATAAAAAGAATGGGTCACGGGGCTTATTTTCACGCTACAGGTTGTTCAAAATTAACAGATTTTGTATAGATTATGCATGGAAAACCCGATTTTCTGCCATAAAACGAAAACTACACCATAGAATTTTGAGATAAAATATGAGAAGATAGCTTTAATATTATGCTTTCAGATAAGAAAAAGAAAAAACGGGATCACCGGACTCGTTTTCTTGCTACATAATAAAATAGGTAAATTCCTAACACATTCTGTTGTAAAAGTACCTTTATCTGAATTATCTGCCCTTACATTTGAGTTGCCTCCCCTTATGTGGCAAAGTTGGACAAAATTGAATCAAACAAAAGTTTTCTGTTTTTTGTAAAATACAACCATAAATATGATAAAACATGTCATTTTCTATATTGAAATGAAAATTCTTACACATGAATTACCCACTACTCTAAAAATTTGCACATTCTATTAAAGATCTAGACCGATTGTTTTCAGGTATTACAAAATCCAAGATGGAGGAAGACACCCTATCTACCTTAAGCTGCTGCACATTAAAAAATCACAGAAGCAACCATAAATTACTCCCATATAACCAACTTAAAACATAAATATATATATATACTTAGTATATATATTTCTTTTTCATATGATAATCTTCTTTATTTGTTTTCCACTTAATACATAAATAAGTAAAGAGGCAAATGAAATGTAAATAATCTTTCAAAGTGGTTAACAAATAAACGAGAAATTATACTGAAAAATAATAATTGTAAACATCAATTGATTCTGACAATATTGTCTTTGAGCGAATAATTTGTAAAAGATGTCTTACCTATAATACAGATTATTGTTTTTACGAAAATAATCATAAATTGTCTTAAATAATCAGTACACGTCTGTATGGATATATAAATGTAATTAATGTACAAGTGATTTTCCAATGCATGTCCCCTGAGCAACTCACTAATTATTTTTACAAACACGTACATAATAAGTCCCTTAAAGCATTGACTAGTTTTACACAATCAACGTTTTCTATGTAAAAAATCCTTTTATGTTATATCATGTAAGTAATTTCCAGCTAAATAGAAGACATATTATACTGAAATGCATGTGACCGCTATCAATAGATAGTATGTGAGCCATCTGCACAGATTTATATAAGTGGGAGCATAGTTTAGATGGGACGTTTTGAAATTTAACGTAAAATGATCATATAAGCGCATTTGTTCAAGTTTTCCAGTCTTGTCTGTGTCTGCTTTTAAAAAGAGCAAAATGATATAAACTTACCTGCTTGAATAGAAAAAAAATTCTTCCCAATCAAAATGTGAGTTTCTTTTCTCTGTTACTATATCTGTAAAATTAGTTCCACTGTATATAATGTTTTATTTCCTCTCAAATGAACTTTTTTTGCTCTTCTTTCTCGTGTTTTTTTTATAACATTATTGTCCAATATAAGCCTTGAACGATATACAGAAAAGTTGTAGCTATCTAAATATGTAATTAAAAAAACGAATTCTAATAAACAGACAATATTTTAATTTGTGGTAATACTATTTAAATATGCACAATGCGTATTATTCCATCTATATTGGGTCTTATCCACACCTTGAATTGACAATAAATAAAACGAAACTTCAATAAACTAATTTTTCATGAAATGCCATCCCACAATTCTTCAGTCGCATCGTCGAATCAAATACAGAGAATTATGCAAGTCTGATTGTACCCCACGAATTAATTTACAATTTATTTATTCAAATCTGTTCGAATTTGATATGTCTCACTTGAGAATTTTTCGCTTTTAAAAAGAAAACATGTGACGTTGTTAAATCTGATATATAACCGTTTGATTCAAATCCCATCATTACTCATTTTCTTATATTGATTCACAACTTATTTATTTGTATACAAATAGTTCAAATGTTGCTCGTAAAAAAGGAATAATACCAAATTTTACACAATGTACTTTCGCTTTTCTTTTTATAATTTCTTGACATTTGAACATGTATTTACAACAAACCGTTTAACTATAAACTAGAATATAACGACCATGCTTTTTGTGTTTTATAGCTTGTACGACATATAGTTTTATCCTAACTTTAACGGTAACATTATGAAAAAGCTGTTCAAACGAGCGTATAAAGGATTTGTTTATAACAAAATTTGTCACTCGATAAAACTGGGCTGATGTTTATTTTTCACTATAAAAAAATAGTGGGACTGACCTGTAATAGGTAGAATAAAAATATTTAGTCAATTTAGAATTATACTACCAATCTAGATATCTGTCATATCTAAATATTGAAAAATCAAATGCTGAACTTTTTAGTTAAGGCTTCATACATGTAACCATATATACACATATGATGAAACCACTTTCTAAAATACATGTGAGGTGGGCGACACGGGGTGATCATTTCCCAAAATCTCGCTTTTTTGTAATTGTTTCACACTTCCCTATTTCCCCCTTCTTTTTCCTAAATCCCACCTTTTTACCCACCTATATCCCCCTTTTTACCCAAAGTATCCGACATCCGCACTTCTTTCTTACATCCTATATCCCAAATCCCAAAAAACGTGTCATCCCCCTCACTGTGTATAATTTTAATCAAATATAATTTTGCATTACTCTCTCTTATGTTGAGATGCAAATAGACCAAACAATGGCGGTTTTGAAATAAAAGGCAAAGTCTGTTGTAAAATCTTAATTTGCAGTTTTCAAAAATTGTCCTGTGTGATTCATTTTTTTTGTCATTCCAAAAATAGCAGTTTGATTTTTGATGAAACGAAAGAATGAAAAAATTCTTTTTGAGAAAACTGAAAAGGCTAATTTTGGTCTGTTTTGTAGGGTTCATATATCAACTCAATTTTTAAAGAATAGAGATTTTTTGCGTGAACCCCCTGAGGGGTTCACATTTATATATTGGCGAGTTTTGGAAGTGTCCATGGGCCACTCGATATCCTCGGAATCACGATTCTCGGAATGTTTCGAAAATTTTCCATTATTTATACAGGTAGTTATTTATGTCTTTGATACGGTCCCTCTATGGATATGCTACCACGTGACATCGTATATTTCAACAATCCGGCAAAGTTCATTTGTAGATTTGAAAGTAAAACAATAAAGACTAGGTTGCATTCTAAAATTCAATATATGTTAGAACCTATTTGCCTTTTGACAAAACATATATGTTTTAATAATGTGAATGTTTATTGAATATCTGAAGTATAATGATAACGCAATTATATAATGCATGCTTTGAGACGGTCCCTCTACGCGTTATGTGTGAAGTATTAAATAAACCTGGGAATAGTTTATCGATATACAATGACCCAGAATAAATTGATTATTTCTGAACGTTTATCATTTGATATTTAGTATTTCAATCATAGCATGAGAAAATGTCGGAAAGCATGAAGAAAATTAAGAAAACGATATTTCTGTTAAAAATATTTATCTAAGGTTGGAAAAACAGTGGTCGGTAAGCAGAAAGATAATCAAACAAAAGGATTTTTCTATAAAAAAAAAGATCTAATTTCATTAATAGATACTACCAGACTAAGAGAATATTCATTGTTAAGGTAAAACTGCGACTGAATTTATCCCTTATAATTATAGAATAAAATTAATATTGTAATGTATACGTGCATTACGTCTCACAGGTTTGATAAGTCATTACATTTATGAAAATTATATATAACTTGTGAGCACCAATGAGCAGGGGTGCGTACCCAAAGCCTTAGCTAAATATCTAAATTTTAAACGGTCGTGAATGAAAAAAAATACTCGCGTGGTTTCAATTCACAAGGATTTTAAATCCTTGCATCTCATACATACAAAAACGTTATTAATATTTTACAATAAACATAACAAAATTAATTACTATCATAATGTAAATTATTTTATACTGTTTAGTATGGATTTATAAGTCTCTGCTTATATTTTGTATAGCAATTTATTATACCTCAGCTATCATTTCCTATATAAAATAAGTACACAATATTTTGACTATTTTTTTCAAATTGCAAGCGTTGAACTATTTGACCGGCCGATCAATAGTTTCCAACTATTGGACCTCGATGAAACTATTTGACCGCAAGCGTCATTGTATTTCGCGGAATTTCAAATGCAGCTACGGGATTTGAGGATTTTGAAAATACCGCGGAAGTAACGACGTCGCGTTTTACCTATTGTATTCAGGGTTGATGTCAGTGGAAGACGTAGCCTTAGCATTTCAGAATATTTATGAAGTAAACGTTATGGTTGGGTTTCTGCCTTTTATATATCGATAGTTTATTTATCACCGCCATTTATTGTCTGTTGTCTTTTTCGATATAATAAAACACTTACTGACTGGATATTCGTGGAATAGTAAGTTTATTGTCCCCTCGGATACAACTATTGCCCTCGGCTACGCCTCCGGACAATACTGAGTTGCACCTTGGGGACAATAAACTTACTATTCCACTCATACCCAGTCAATAAGTATACAATATTCATATAGTGGAATGCTAGAATTTAAAAAGAGATTCATTTGATAAATGAAATGTCCATCCGTAAATACTTAACATTTGTGTTTATTGATATTATATTCAAGCTATTTTGGGGGAAAAGTTCACTAACAGGAATGTATGTTTATTATAAAATTTCAATTCTTTTTTTTTCTTTTATTATTTCAACTTCATAACATCTAAACATTTGTACTATATATATTACGGTTTTGAAAATTGTATTCATTGTGTTGACCACCTATCCTACACGTCTTGATTCATTCACATTATACATCACCCTTTTCGCACGCACACTATCGGTTTGCGTTCACAACAATTCCGGATAAAATGTCAATGAATCCGGAGTAAAAACACTTGAGGTAGGTAGTTTGACATCCGAGTTCAATTATTAGATTACTATATGTGATGACGCAAATGCGTCTTCTTATCCAGAGTATCAGTGCGTATGCTTTCTATTTATTTCTTGCGCAAAAATACCACGTTCATGCATAAATATCAATTTCACTCGCGAATGCGATTTTTCGCTTTTCTTATCAAAATTCAGTACGAGCTTGATATTTGACTTTCAAGCACGGTCATCATTGCTAACGGTATTCTGACCTCTAGCTGTTTCTGTTTTGTTTTCTTTTTTGAGTCACTGTACTTTTATAAACTTTGACATTTTCAAAATGCCAAATATTTTATACCCAAAGAATAGATTACTTAACTTCGTAATTTATTTGGCCTTTTTAACTATTTTCATTCGAGCGTCACTGATGATTCTTTGTAGACTTAACTCACGTCTGGTGTACAACATGTGAATCCTGGTATCTTTTTATAACTACATGTCTTTTTATATAAATTGGTTCTTTATGTTCAGGTATTCATAAAACTTCTGAAAATAAGATATTGTTCAAAACCAAGTTTCCCTGTAGAATATTTGGATTGATTTAAGTAATTTCAGGAATTCCTTAAAATTCGAGATGTTTTATGAGACCAGTCTGATTAAAATCAAACCTCTCAGCGCTAGATGTAGATAGAAAAATAGTTTTAATCAGACTGTTATGAGACCAAAATAAGTCTCTATATAAGAGGTCCAAATGAAGCTGGTGTGTTACTCTCAAGAAAAATATACGAAACCTTCTTATAAGTTGCATGCCACAGGGTTTCACTTCACATGGACAATGGACTTTAAATTTATCTATACAACATGTACCATGAGTACAGACAACTTTAATAACGAGTTGAGAATATGAAGGCATTCATGCAGGAAACAAAATATAAAGATATGATAGATAAAATAAATGGATCCAGATTATAAAGCAAACGGAGTGCTTAAATTTATATTGCGATTGGTGTGTGCAATTTGCATTATGCATCCGGTTTGTAGAAACTGGGATTTACAATAGGATTATGAAAAAATGATGTACAATCCCAAGTATAAATGAAATAGTCGAGCTTAAAATGTATATTCAAATAGTAGCTGTATAAACACTTTTCTATTCACAACTATCCAACATTGCTTTCAACTGACTTGTGCAAGAATGTACACACTATTACATATTTTAATAAAGGTAGTTTAACTTCATCATAATCATCTTCTATTCACAGTCAATTATTTCGATTCAAATGCAAACAAAAATTCAGCAACAATCTTTTGGTGACCAGTCAGCGGTCTTAGGTTCACGTATTGCTTTTCTTTTTTTTAAAGAAAGCAACTTGTTTCAACTCGAAGTACGTATACAGATTTATTGATTTTCATTTGCATACGGTCGATTTCTATCCGACGTAGCTCAATTATCATAAAAACATCAAATAATATAGACTCAAAAATATGACAAATTATAGCAACAAAACGTAGTTCTTATTATATAATTGTTATAGATATTATCAGGTATTTAATGTGTCCCATTACCTACCCCATTTTACTAGTCTAAACTAGGACACAGAAGGTCAGTACATGTACTTGTACCGTATATGCAAATTTAATTTTGGCTAGAATACGTTTTCTTAACAAAACAAACTAAAAACTAAAGAAATGATAAATAAACAATTAAGATATTACATGGTTGAAAGACCTACACATGGCATCCAAGCAAATGAAGAAGGCCAATATAAATAGCAAGGGTATATATATATATATATATACATGGCAGTCAGCATGCAGGGTTTAAGAACATCTGTTGTTCGACCTGTTAGTCAAATCCGATTTGTTAAAATATACTTTTTCACTTTTTTGGTCTTTTGGAAAATATTGTTTGTGCTATATTAAGACCCCTCTATCAAGTAATTTGTTTTGCATGCACACGTATAAAAATTGCGGTTTTTATCCAACGCAATCATAGGTTTGAACGTTGTTTTCAATTGAGACTTGTTTATATATATATATATATATATATATATATATATATATATATATATATATAGATTGCCTAACAATGAAATTTTAACACACTATTTAGTATGTAGATATAAGAATGTTTAAAATATTTACAAAATGATGAAAATAAACGCAATATTTCGCTAGACTAACTAGCTTTATCAAGCGTGCATCTATCCAGGTGAAATCGGATGTAGATGATAAGAAATTTTTGCAGCTCAATGTATATGTTGCACTTGAATTTAGCTGCCTTGAAAATAATACATAATTTGGATAAAGTTCAAGATTTTTACAAAATTGGTAGTTGAAGTTAGCAACGTCCATTGGCCATTGAATCATCTATGGAGAAAATAAACTTCCTCGACACTACGAGTTACATCAAGAACGGAACCATTATAACGACACCACGGCGAGAAGGAGAAGAGAACATTTTTGGATCCACCAACTCCACACTTTAGAACCTGATGGTCTTAACGAAAAAGATGAGAAAAGATACAGGAAAGATAAAGAATAATTTAGTACACAGCATCGTCCTTTTTATCCTGTAATATTGGCCAATGGACGTTGCTAACTTCAACTACCAATTTTGTAAAAATCTTGAACTTTATCCAAATTATGTATTATTTTTAAGGCAGCTAAATTCAAGTGCAACATATACATTGAGCTGCAAAAATTTCTTATCATCTACATCCGATTTCACCTGGATAGATGCACGCTTGATAAAGCTAGTTAGTCTAGCGAAATATTGCGTTTATTTTCATCATTTTGTTAATATTTTAAAAATTCTTATATTTACATACTAAATAGTGTGTTAAAATTACATTGTGAGGCAATCTATAATTTTATTTGTGTAATTGAATTAATCTCTGTACTGATTAATCCACACTCCCATAGATTTGTATGTCATGTGCTGCTATTTATAGGCACTTATATATATATATATATATATATATATTCAAAACCTATGATTGCGTTGGATAAAAACCGCAATTTTTATACGTGTGCATGCAAAACAAATTTCTAGTTAGTGGGGTCTAAATACAGCACAAACAACAATTTCCAAAAGACCAAAAAAGTGAAAAAGTATATTTTAACAAAACGCCTTTGACTAACAGGTCGAACGACAAATGTTCTTAAACCCTGCTGACAGCCATTGGCGATTGCCAAATAAACGGATCACCGATGTAATAAATGGATCTTAATTATAAATTTGATACTAAACAGAAAACAATAAACTTGCGGAAAAGATGATATACCGCAAACAAAAGGTGCAAAGGTTTTTGTACACCATATCCGGATATATATATATATATATATATATATATATATATATTATTTATAAGATTCAATATGGAAATACAGATGTTATGCAAGCAAGCCGGTAAAGGATGAATACAAAAAAAAAAAAAAAAACAACACTGGGAACGATTTTCTATACCCCTTTACAAAGAACCATAGCATTTCAGTGCTTGTACGTGAGGACCAGTTGATTGTCATTACATATAATTGCAATTTTTATCCTTTTATTTAAACAGGTAGATAATTCCACAGGCACTTGTCTCTGATTAATAGCTTAATATAATGTATATGAGGGCCTGGATGGGGGTCTTAATATTTTAAAGTCATTATTCTCTATTCTTTATACTTTTGCCCATTATTCTCTTTTCTTTATATTCTAGCACCCACAATTCTCTATTCTTATAATTTGTTTATTAAGTTGAAATCATATTATAATTTGGTTTTATAAAAATAAGGAGATGAGGTATGATTGTCAATAAGACAACTATCCACCAAAGTTCAAATAAGGTGGATGTAAGCAATAATATGCTACCGTACGGCCTTCAACAATGAGAAAATCCATACCGTATAGTCGGCTATAAAAGGCCCCGACATGAACAATATGAAACAGTTCAATTGAGAAAACTAACGGCATAATTTATAACAAAACAATTTACGAAAAACAAATATGGCAGACATGAACCAACGACAACCACTGGACTACAGGCTCCTGACTTGGGACAGGCACTTAAAGAATGTGGCGGGGTTAAACATGTTTATGAGTACTCAAACCTCCCCTAACCCGGGACTGTGGTGTAACAGCACAACATAAGAACAAACTATAAAAATCAGTAGAACATTTAGTTTATTAGATATTAAGGATGCAATAAATTTCATCATTCACCTATAAACGTATGTAATATCAGCGATTTGAAAAATTAAAATGTGTTAAATATTTCATTTTTTATTATCTTTTCAAGGACAAACACACAAAACTTTAGTTCAACCCTACTAACACAATTTCTCATAACTGCACTACGAAATTTAAAGTTCAAATTACGAATTGCATCCTTCTAACTTACACATTAAGCTGGTACAGAGACATTTATATCAATCCATTTTCCATTTGATATAACCTTTTTCACCGATGAAAATTTGTCACTTTGGATTATTAAATTTGTTATTTAATCAATAAACTACAACCATAAATTACTGCACTTACCCACCTACGTACATTTCCTAAATGGGGAGGGTTTAAGTTCTTTTGGATTACGATACATGTACTTTAAACATATGTTGGGCACATTCTAACAATAGATGTAGATATCAAACAAAAAAGAAAAAAAAAATAAAACGTTACAAATCTTTCATTCTAAACCCGTGTTTGCATGTTATAGCAGTACGTCGGCTTCTCTTCAGACAATATAAAAAGTGGAAAACTGAAATTTAACCTAACAATGTAAGATATGCAAATTTAGTCCTTCCTGTCCATGCTTCTTTGACATCGTCAGAACTCAAACTACACTGTTTACAGAGCGCTAGACAATCACGGACAATTAGGCTCTATTTAAAATATAACTTTCATTTATTCGAGTGATGCCTTTCCTCTTTGGTTTTCATATATAGGGTTATATAATGGCAGATCTTTGACTGTTTCTGTGAAATTTATACACAAATTTTATAGACTTGGGACGATTTACTAACTATGAACGCACAAACGGAACGTTGTACGAACGTTGAACGAAAGCAGAACCATTTATGTAAGGACGATACTAGTTTAGCATAAACGAAAGGATACCATAAACGATCTTCAGCGCTTTGTCTAGAATATATGTTAAAAATAGCAAAAGTGTCGGCGTTCATGGTTTCGTTAAGGCCTGCATCGTATCGTTTAGCGTACATTGTGTAGTTTTAAGCTTATTGTTTTATGGTCTGTTATAACATTTTCGTGTCATTAAGATGAACAACCGATCACAGTTGAATTGATATGTTAACACTTTGTAATTCTTCGAATTTTAACGAGTGTCAGTGTGTGAGGAAGTTTGCTTTTATTAATTAATTGTTCATTTAAAATCAAGTATAAGCTTTAAGTTAAAACAAGTACAAATATTTTTTGAAAAGACGCAAATACATATATAAGTCCTTCGGTATCGGATTAGGCCGACTAATGATATATACATTTGTAATTGTTTCATATTCTCTAACTTTATAAATTCCCGCCGGTTCTAAGGCACTTGTGTAGCGAAAATAGCACAAAAAGGTGAAAAATACAAAAAGGACCGTGAACGTTTATTGATGACGATGCGATCGTTTACTAATATTTATGAAGATCAAAACAATACTTGTGATTTACTTTCTGTAAAATCAAAACAACAAGTATGATTTAAAAATGAGAAGAATCAGAACTTTTCTATAGAAGTATTCAAAATTGCCAAGAAACAGAGTCGACTTTATTTAGATATAGGAAGATGTGGTATGAGTGCCAATGAGACAACTCTCCATCCAAGTAACTATTTATAAAAGTAAACCATTATAGGTCAAGGTACGGCCTTCAACACGGAGCATTGGCTCACACCGAACAGCAAGCTATAAAGGGCCCCAAAAATTACTAGTGTAAAACCATTCAAACAGGAAAACCAACGGTCTAATCTATATAAAAACGAGAAACACGTATGAACTACATAAACAGACGACAACTACTGTGACTTAGGACAGGTGCAAACATTTGCAGCGGGATTAAACGTTTTAATGGTACCAAACCTTCTCCCTTTTTCTGAAACAATAGTATAACATCACATTTATTTACATGGTCTACTTCAAATTAAACAAAACACATATTCTTTTAGGTACCAAAATACAGCACAACATTCTCAAGTAACAACAGGACAACAAGGTACGGGTTAAACTCATTTAAATATTATTTACATTGAATTGTACATTATGTCAGTTAAGCTCTAACCGCGTAAGTTTGGGAAATGTATAAAAGACAAAAACTGCATTTTACCCCTCGGGCCTGTGTTCTATTTTTAGCAACGATTGCAGTGTTTGTTGATGGATCAAATCCCCGAATACAATTATAAACTAAATATCCTAAGGAATATTTGAGGTAAAGTTTGGTAACATTTGGCCAATAGTTTGAGAGGAGAAGATTTTTGAAGCAAATTTTACGACGACGGATGACGGACGAACGACGACAACAAACGCAAGTGATGGCAATAGCTCACATGCCTTTCAGATCAGGTGAGCTTAAAAAATGTCTAACTTTAACTAGATACAATCAATGGTTTTAAGTTCAAGGAATTCAACTCCAGACCTTTCGATTATCTCTTCTGATATAAAAAAAAAAAACACCTCCAGATCTCTTTCTATTTCTGTGAGATATGGATCTATTATAATGCGTTGGCTATACATCGGGTATTTTAATGTCGAGGAACAGTAAATGGGCTATGTCACAGATTTTGCTAAAATTTTGCATACTACTTTGGCTCGTCCAACTATAACTGAAAATCGAAAAAAAATAATGCATTCATCTCTTTTATTATCTGAAATTTTACTGATTGGATTCTTTCAAAATAGGTGAACATTTGTATTGAAAGCACATACAATCGGCAAAAAACCTTCTTAAATTTGTTTTAAAACTATCAAATCTCTAATTTCTAACACATAGATTTTTTTCTTTAAAAAATACATGTTGTTGATCCATAAATTTCCGTTTTAATGATATAAAATAATCATATGGTCACCGACTTCGTTTTTTTGTTAAAAATCAATCTGTTTCCTGGTTGGTAGTGAAAAATGTAAAAAAATTAACGTTACATACGGCCTGCAACGCGATGACGTTACGATTATTTCGACGTTTTGTTGTATTTTTTCACATAAAACACCACTTTGAACGATGTATACCGTAAAAACGAAGTCGATGACCCTATCATAATTTTAATTTTTTATCCAGTGTAGTACTTTTTCCATTATAATTCATTAGATCTTGAAATTCCGATATGTTTTTGAAAGATGTTTTTCTCTCAAATTTATATATTAAATTGCGAACATTTGAATGCAAAATATTAAATTTACCCCCAATGTCTCCTGAATTGCCAAAATGCACAATAGCGAGTTTTCATTTGAGCATTAAATTACCAAATGCATGGTCATATGGCTCATTTGAATGACATGAAGTCAAGGGTGAGCTGAACTGTTTTTTTTTTTGCAAAAGTTCATTAATGTAGCGGAAGACCCTTATACGTATCAGATTTGTTGAATAAAATGAGTTTTCTTAATGACACTGTTTATGCCTAGTCAGACGATGAATAAATTTATTGGAAACGACTCATTTTCTGGTCACCTTGGCATTTGCAGGTCCTAAAGCTTTGCTGGGGTTTGGGGGGTAAACCAATTGAAATCTTATTTAAACTGTAATCTATTTCATATTCATGGCTGTTTACCAAGTACAAAGAGTTAAACAATATTTAGAATATAAGGTCAAACTGACATTTAGGAACAAACACGTCTTTGTACCTCTTGCTTGCAATTGACATATGTTTTCACAGGAAAAGATTAAGCTAACATCAAAAACATGATAAGATGACATGTGATAAGCGCCCACATCAAACTGAAGTCTTGACGTAAAATACATATAATACATGTATATTTATACAAATACACAATCCTGTTTAAGCAAACATTTGTTCCCATTCATGTTTTAAACACAAATTGCACCTATTTTGACAGTTTTTTCACCTACGTTTATTTATGATACAGACAAAAGTTTCCATTCTGTGTTTATTTTGTAGATGTGTCATTATTTAATATATGGTTCCAGCAATTTAATTTTGAATCCATATTGAATCATAGAAAAATGGGTTTGAACCGACCTCCAAACGATCAGTGATTCTGTAATGAAGAGTACCCAAATTGCATCCATGCTTAAATTCACATCCTTAAAAATCGAATAACAGATATTTTGTTTTATTTCTTCAAATATTTAGAACAATTTGACATTAGTCCATGCTTACTATTAATTTTTTAAGAAATGGATGCTTGTAACATATTTAATTTGTTCATTTTTAAAAGATGACTTTTTGTGAAGGTCGCATGGCGACGTTTTCGTAGATTTACTTTTTCCAGTGAATGCTTCATCTGTTGATATATATTGAGAACGTTTTGAGTATATTTAAATATATTTAACTTTGTTGAAAGACGTGTATAATGTCGAATCATAAAAATACAAATTATTTAGTCTCAAAGAAAACTTGTAAGATTTCCGCAGCGATTTTTGTTGAATAGATGCAATTTGGGTACTCATTGCAATTTGGGTACTGTGACGTCAAATATGCCCAACTGAAAGAAACAAAACAAAGAAGAATTACTGCTTGTATTCGTATATAATAACAATTGTGTCCATTATAATTACATTACGTGGAAGTTTTATAAGATTCTGTGCATTCCAAAAGCAATATTTTATTTAAGAATTAATGCTTAGTTTTGTAACTTTATTCGGGTGTAAAAGCGTCGACCGAGGCCTTTGCGTTTGTGTTTCTATGCACTGTTTTGACTTAGTCATGACGAGCACGTGCAGTCGTAGATGTTAGATATAAGAAGATGTGGTATGAGTGCCAATGAGACAACTCTCCATCCAAGTAAAAATTTATAAAAGTAAACCATTATAGGTCACAGTACGGTCTTCAACACGGAGCCTTGGCTCACACCGAACAGTAAGCTATAAAGAGCCCCAAAAAATTACTAGTGTAAAACCATTCAAACGGGAATTGCATTCTATGTATAATCTTACTAGTCAACTGGATTTTCTCGTCCAGCAGTAAAACCCGTGCTATGTTGGCTGTTAAATATGCAACCACATTAGAGTGGGATAGAGGACAACTTTGTTCATCTTTATTGAACAAACAAGTGCAAAAACTCTCCCAGGTGTCCGTAGGTTGCCTGTTGAAAAGCAAAATATCTGCCCGTATCCATAATACTCTCATTGTCCAGCAACAGTCTAAATGTCCACCCCTTCAACCTGGTCGTCCTGAATACGCAATATATAGTTAATGACGTTAAACAAGAATTAACCAATGAATCACAAATCTTAGAATCGTTATTGATCAATTAAAAAAAAATGTTAAAAACATTAAATAAAACACGAAGAAATAAAAAAAAAAAAACCCCGAAAGGACCTGGTATACACAAACCCTTGTATAACCAACTGTCGGTCAGTTGGGGTTCATTGACATCTTCCAGTATTTTATGTCGGACAGGTAAGCAATTGGTATTCTGATATAAGGCAGTATCATGACATTGCAGTTTATCTTAGATTACACTGACTGAACTTTTCATTTTTCCAGATTAAATGAGAACTATATTATTATACCACAAAAATCTTGAAACTAATTTTCTTATATTCAGAATTTTACACAATTTATGAATAGTTTATCCTTAGCAACAAAGATAATTTCAATTCGTAAAGATCAAATGTTAAATAAATTAGTAAACAACGACCAACAAATAAAGAAACACGCGTTGATGACCCGCAGTCCTACCTCTTTCATGTCCAATTTAAATTAAAGGACCCTATCAAATGGGTATGATGTGAATTTTATGAGCGACATTGAACCACCGTCCCTTTCACTTTTATTCAAACGTGAAGTCAATTGTGAATGGCATTGAAATTTTAACATAGAGGTATGCTTCATATTCAACCTATTGAAGAAAATTTTAATAATTTAATAAAGGATGGCATTTGAATTTTATTCTTATTCATTTCGTATTAAATGTAGTTTTCCTCTTCCATTTCAACCGCTATACAAAAACTCTCTATAAAACATTCTTCAGCAAAATAAGTACGTTTTTCAAGTTTGTAGAAAAATACGCAATTGAGTTTGTAGAAAAATACGCAATTGTTTTAAACCAGTTAGCATGTATCAACAACTTTCAACATGAAGTTTTAACATTAACCCATACCATTTTATATTTATATACTGAATGTAAGCTTTTTAATTTTCTCAGAATTCCAGATTTTTCTTTGATATAGATTGCAAAAGTAAAAGCAAGAACCAGAAACAGTCTCAGAGTTTTACATATTAAAATCCCTACCCCCTTTAAAGTCAGTTTGCTGTTAAAAGAACACACTATTGTATTATTTGCTATAGGTCATGCTTGACTAAGTATACTTGTAATACTTTGATAACGGCATTAACTTCTCCATCAAAGATTGTTTCCAGAACAATATTATAATTAACAGTTAACCTATACTTATACCGTTGTAAGTCATATTCACATTTGTATTCTCTTTTCTTTATTTTCCCCCCTTTTCGATCAATTCTTAATTGTTTTTGCCCATTATTCTGTATAGTATTGGTCCATTATTCTCTATTCTTTAAACCCAATTCAGACCCTCATATACAACTTTTGTTAAGGACTTGCTTTGACTACAGCACTGGTTTACGTATGCGGAGCAGATTTATGTCTATTTTCATTATATCTGGTCAGCTTATCCTGGAAAAGAGAGGCGAAAGATACCAAAGAGACATTCAAACTCAAAAGCCGAAAATAAACCGAAAACGCCATGGCTAAAAACAGAAAAAAGACCAACAAACTACAGCACACAAAACACTACATAGAAAACTAAAGACTGAGCAACACGAACCACACCAAAAACTGGGGGGGGGGGGGGGGGGGGGGGGGGGGGGAGTCTCAGGTCTCAGGTGCTCCGGAGGGCTAAGCAGATTCTACTCCACATATGGTACCCGTCATGTTGAATCTCGGTGACAAGTTTAATTCGGTAGGTCACATTCAGGTAAAAGGGGACGGGATTGTAGTTACGAGTTACGACAATAGGAAAATATCCGTCGTCATCTGTAAAACAGATATTCAAAACAGTCAACAAAATCGTGATGGCGTCCGTAAAATTTATGAAGGGATGATTTCACTTCACCACTTGGAACTCATGGTTTAATAGCTTCCTTGTGAACAACAAACCTCTATCAAGGAAATCATGATAGGAAATATAAGCCCTTGAATATCGTATCAACTGGGAGATAAATACTCCGTATGCAGGCGCAGCTGGAAAGTTGCTACATAGAAATGAAAAGTTCACAATTGGGAAGCTGAAATCATCTCTTTTGTCGTAAAGTTTTGTTTTTAACCGACCCTCATTGTCAATTTCTTGATGTAAGTCAAGATATAAGCCAGACTAAACTGCATCTGGTTTATCCTTTAAAATATCTCAAGTTCGATGGGATAGATGCGTTCAACATAGTCACCAAAGTCTGAATTATTCACTGAGAGGAAAATCATCTGTATAGCGGAAAGTGAAGTTAAATGATACTGCTAAATTCTTTCTTCCTAAATCTGTATGAAGTCAGCCTCATATGAATAAAGGAAAATGTCGGCAAGAAGAGGAGCACAGTTGGTTCGCATGGGAATGCCGATTGTTTTTTTTTTTTTGAAAATCACTTCCTCCAAACGTAACACATATGTTGTCAATCAGAAATCAATCATCTTGATAATGACAGTTTCAGAGAATTTTTTGTTTGAATCAGAGTGGTTTTTTTTTTTTAACAAAGTACGATTTATCCCTCCCAAAGACAAGATACGTTGGCCATTCTTTTTATGGAAAAAAGTAGGACCAACTCTTTCAATTTGTCTTTAGTTTGGAATGGGGAATACTTGTGTAAAGTGTAGAAAAGTTAAATGTTTTAACACTATTGCAAGATGAATGAGTCTTAGATTGTATGTACTCTAGATCTTTGGAATTTTTTAGTATCCACATCTGATTCACCCCACCTCTAGAATAGGTAGTTTCACAATAACCTTGAAGCCCGGCTGATAAAATTGATGTTAATAATTTAGAAAGAGATTTCGTGGACCACTTAGAAGACCTAGCAATACAACGTTGTTTGTAAGGACACTTATGTAGCTTAGGTATCCAAATACAGTGATGGAAGATCCAGTTCTTCATCTTTGGTTGAAATTCCAAAGGAACATAGAACAGACCTATGATTATCCAGGATTTCCTCCTTAATAAGTGTCGAGGGGTATATGTTGATTTTCCAAGTGAATTGTCAATACCTAATTCATTTATCAAGCAGTTTATGTAATGTGATTTAAAACGATGTTGTTTGGGGCTTTATCTGAGGGGACAACATATTTGTCATGGAGATAGGACAGATGTTTTGCAACATTTGAGTCTTTAAAGATTGATGTAGCATAGGTATTTATAGACCCATTCAGTGTTTTTAATTCTGATTTGTAATAACGACCTCACAGCCCTAATTCATTCGAAAAGAATATCGCGTTTAACCCATTGCCTAGCATAATCCTCGACTGATTCATTGATGTTTTGAAGTTGTGTTTCCAATTAATGGATTTATATATACATTAACTATCTGATTAAAGTAAATTTAATTCATGTTGAAATACTGCCAAAGACAACAAGCCCCATCTCTTTATTTTTATACTGTTAGTGACGTCTTTACACTAAATCCATTGGATGTTGGATGTGTACCGATTGATATTTTAGTCTAAGATGCATGATTTTTTTATAAGTTGTTATTGGCTTTGAAACAACTGTCAGTGACTGCGAGTACTCTCAGATATGTACGTAGTGTCTTTTTTGTTGTGGGGATGTATAAATACCCTGCCACATCCGGTCGGTGTTTTTGTTAGATTTTTTTCTGCTTTGTATCGATCAAATGAGTTAAGTCCTTTTCAACTGATTTTTATAGTTTGTTCTTATGTTGAACTGTTACACCACTGTCCCATGTTAGGGGAGTGTTTGACGCCAACAAACTGGTTTAACCCCGCCACATTCTGTATGTGCTTGTCCCAAGTCAGGAGCCTACAATTCAGTGGTTGTCGTTTTGTATATAAATCAGGCCGTTAGTTTTCTCGTTTGAATTGTTTTACATTTGTTATTATGGGGCCTTTTATAGCTGACTATGCGGTATGGATTTTGCTCATTGTTGAAGGTATAGTTCACTTCTATATAATTTCTATGTCATATGGTCTCTGGTGGTGAGTTGTCTCATCTTCTTATTTTTATATTTAAAGCAACTATATCTATGTTTGAAGTATACAGAGAATTAAACATGAATTCTGTTACTGCACGCATAAACAAAAACATTGACTTTCATTTTCATACCAGTAACGATCAAAATATTTAGATTAAAACCAGCAGCAAACATTAAAGTAAATATGTAGTAATTATTAGTTTTAATATTTCAATTTCGTTTAATGCACAAGGAGACATAACTTTCGTCTGTATCGGAGTGTTCAAGCTGTTAACTCTGTCAATAACCTTCTGTAAATTGTTTGCACCGAATTTTATAATAATTATGTTGTTGTTTTCGAGGTCAAAGGTCTGTTGATTTCTGTAATTTATCTGTTTTGATACAAACTAAGATTTCAGCAGAACTCCTTTAGTACGTTTTGATCTTCATAATGCGATAGGAAACCAGACCGTACGCCATGACTATAGTGTGTTTATTACCAGTGTTATTTTGGACTTCATTGACAACTTTTAGTTTGGTTTACGGTAAATATTTTATTTATTGTTTTTTGTTCTTAATTTCCTACCTGAAGCATATCTTTTGGTATTCAAGTGCAATTTTATTCTTTTTTCTTTTTTTTTTTATTTTGAAAGAAGTTTTCAAAAAAAAATTGGAGAACAAATTTCGCCCCGCCCCAGTTGTTGAAATCCATTGGATGGCATTCTCTGATTTTAAACAAAACCGCCTCGGTGGTCTCGTTGTAGCGTGTTCGCCTCCAGCGCGGGAGGTCGTGGGTTCGAACCCCGGCCAGGTCAAACCAAAGACTTTAAAATTGGAATTTGCCGCTTCTCTGCTAAGTACACGGCATTATGGAGTAAGAGCAAAGACTGGTCGGCTCGGAGTCAGACTAATCTGTCCGGGTTAGGTGACATGTCTATCTGCGGATTGTTACCTTCTGAACTACTAGCCTGTTAAAAATCAGGCCCAACGTGTCGGTCTAGTACAAAGCAGGGTAAATATTCATATTACATTAACATGTTCTCGTCCTGAATATGCATATTAATTTGCCGCTGGACATTAAGCAGCCATCCATCAGCATTATCATCTGATTTTAACGGCCTTAAAAAGGGCATGTACAATTGGCCATTGAAATAGCGCTCACCCTCAAATGTTGTAAAAAAAGCTGTCTATTGCCATTTAATGAAAAGTCCCAAACGCGTGAAGATTCCCGTTATACAACATTATATAACACTAACAATGTTTCATTTTGCGTAACAGGACAAGCTACAATTCCAGAGGAGGAAATATTAAAGTTGATTTTAAGCAACTATAACGATAAAGCACGACCAGGGACAGTTACCACACCAACAGTCAGAGTTGATCACACACTGTCACTCCTCAGAATAGTGGAATTTGTAAGTACATTGTAAAAATATGTATTTTCGGTGTGTTTGATTGGAATAAGTAGTATCCAACTAATCATATCACAATTATTACATTGAAATTATTTAAGTAGATGAATGCCTTCTCTAATACAGTATGGTCTAGTAGCTTTTTCATGCAGCTGTGCGTCATAAAGTCTGAGTTCACCCAAGTTTTTAATGAGATTTGCGTTACTTTCTTCGACTTATAGATTGTTGGTGCCCCTTGGTGTCTGCTTACTATTTTATACGGTATACTATTTATCCTTTTCAAAATTGTTATCTATATTTCTTGCATTAATATGATTCATGTTAGCTTTGTATTGTGTTCATTAATAATTTGTCACAAATATTTCATTTATTTAAATGGCAATTTAGATATTTGATTTGACTTGATATTGTCGTCATATATTATTGTTAAGTATACTAACATTATAATGTGTATAAACAATAGCTGGTTGAAGTAGTACTATAAACAAGCCGAACAGGATTTTCAGTACAGAATTGGACAGCCAGGTTATAAATATGCCAAAACCGTACCATTATTAATACAGTTAAACGCAAAACAATTATCAATCCTGTTTTTTAGAAGCATATACCTAATGTTTTATTAGTGTCTGTAATCATGGTAATCTTTATAAATACAGATATAGATACACAGCGTCTTAATCTAACTCCATTGCATTGACAGAGTTGTTGATATATAGTTATACAGAGCATAGATGTATACACCAATATATGTGCAGAGTAACTCTTCTCAGTTGAATTGTTTCATTAAACTCATTTCCAATTCCTACAGCCGCTTTATCTGAAAGATGGTATTTGATGACCTGTATGTTCTAAGATATTTATTACTTATAAATAAGAAGATGTGGTATGAGTGCCAATGAGACAACTATCCATCCAAGTAACAATGTGTAAAAAGTTAACAATTATCGGTCAAAGTACGGCCTTCAACACGGAGCCTTGACTCGCACCGAACAGCAAGCTATAAAGGGCCCCAAAAAGACTAGTGTAAAACAATTCAAACAGGAAAACCAACGGTATAATCTATATAAAACACGAGAAACGAGAAACACTTATGAACCACACCAACAAACGACAACCACTGAAAAACAGGCTCCTGACTTAGGACTTTTGATAACATACTACATACCCCTGCGTTTTTGTACCAACTAACAATAAGGAAAACGACAATAAATCTCGTTTTTGATAGATATAAATACATAAGGGGATGTGGAACAATGTATGATTGGCAATGAGACAAATTTCCACCAGAGTTAAAATGACGTGAATATAAGCAATAGCATATGGTCACCATACGGTTAAAATGGCCATTTACCGACTTTTATCAAAATTGCAGCCTATGTAAATCAATCTGATAATTTGAGCTTGGCATGAACATTAAAAAAATACTTGAATTTTAACTTGGTATTCTTTTTATACACAAAGGTTACTGACATCACTTACGGTTTGTAGTTTTAAAATATTTCAACACTGTTCTTTCGCAACATCTGGACCAGTCACAGACATAACCCCATAGAAGATCAACATGCAATCCGTTACATAATTCAAGCAAACACATATTGCCTTTACATGTATATGTTCCTGATTGTTCCACTTTTTGAAATACATGTTTAGTCTCATTGGCAATCATACCACATCTTCTTATTTTTATATTAGATATAAAAAGTAAGAAGATGTAGTTCGATTGCCAACGAGACAAAACTCCACCAGAGACCAAATGACACAGAAATTAACAACTATAGGTCACTGTACGACCTTCAACAACGAACAAAGTTCATATTGTCCCATGTAGACTGTTCTGAGTGTCTCATATTATTTTGAAGGGGTTTATAATTGTTAAACAAATGCATTATCATTGTGTTTGTTAATAATTGTCATCAAAATTAATAAACGTCTGAACATATTTAAACTACTAAAAGTAATTTCAAAAATAATAAATGAATTTTTAAGTAGCAGAAAGTACAGACTTTAATGCTTTTGTAATTTCAAAAGTAAAAACATTTAATTCTATATATTGATTATAACATAATCAATATTATGTGATAGTTCATTATACTAAAGTAGTTGTATTATCATAGCTTGTTTTGATAATTTTTTTAGATATATTGTGGGCATAGTGAGGAGTTTGATATGCATATTTCATTTTTAGTGTTAACAAGAAATATCACTTAAAGTATACCGATATTATATTTACTTTTTAATTATAGACTATTGTTTACATATATTATTTCTAATTCATATGGAATGCATAAATTGCAAGAAATACAACAGACTTCATCATACATCCGTCGATGCTGTTTACTTATGATATTTTGGTATTACACAAGGTCATTCGTTTCTCAAACTGTTTATGAGGTCTTTACACTTAATCCGTTGGATGTGTACTAATAGACACTTTAGTCTAGGAGAACATTATTTATTTATTTGTTGTAATAGGCTCTGAACAAGATTTCATTAACTGCAAATAATCTTATATCGGTGTTTTGGGTCTATGTTTTGTATGTTAATTGGTTATATTTCGTGTGTGTGCTCCGTATCGCTCTATTGAGTTTTTTTTTAGCCATTTTCAATTGATTTTTACAGTTTGTTCTTATGTTGAGCTATATTGTCTCGGAATATGGGAGAGTTAAGAGCTCACAATCATACGTCCCGCCTCATTCTGTATGTGCATGTTCCAAGTCAGGAGCTTGTAGTTCAGTTGTTGTCGTCCATTCATGTCTGTGATATTTGTTGTTTTCGTAAATTGGATTTTTATTAATTAAGTGTACGTTTTCTCATTTGAATTTTTCACATTTTTCTTGAAGAAGGCTTTTATAGCTGACTATACGTTATAGGGTGTTCTCATTGTTGAAGGCCGTGCGGTGACCTATATAATTGCTTACTTCCACGTCATTTGAACCCAGGTGGATAGTTATCTCATTGGCAATCACAACGCATCTCCTTATTTTTATATTATTCAACTGCTTAAAAACAGCGATTCACTAACACACAATTCTAGATTTTTCGGTAACTTATCTCTTTCAACTCTTTATCAACAACGTGCGTACAGTGCAAAGATCATTATACGGAGTCTATCAAATAACTATTTACAAAGAGCCATTGATTTACCCACTTTTACGCACGTCTACATCTCTCTCTCTTGAAGTATGGGAGAAGTTTTGTAGCACAATCACCCTGAATTTCTTGCAAAATTTTTTTTTTACCCATTTTTCGATCATTAGCTAGGATTTCAGATGAAGCTTTACCGCTCCGTGAATGACGTCCGTTTTGGCTGTGCGGGATGTTCACATTATATACATGTTGTATACTGGTACATTGTTTGGTGGTTCGGGATATATAAATAGACAGTTGCATTCAATTGAGAAAATTAACCCAAAGATACAAGATTGATTTTAAAGTGACATTACTGCCATACACGAAGGGGGTTCGGTGTGCTGTAAAACCTTATTCAATCCATCATTTCAACCCTGTTATTAGGACGGACAATTCTGATTTAGAATATAAATCAAATATCCGTTTTCAAATTTCATCTTTGATGATGTATAAAGAGTTCAAGCCAATTTATAAGTTTATTTTATAGAGCTTAACTAATTTATAGCGTATCTCGTACAAAAAATATAATTCACTTTTTAAAGACATGTAGTGTAAGTTCTTTCCCAGATACAATGTCTTTTATATTGACAGAACATTTGAGAAACGATTTAAGAAATTGAAAACGGGGTTTTCTTTTAAATCAGAGTGATCGGCCGGTGAATAGTTGTTTTTATACCATATTAATGTACAGGTATTTAATAAATTATTTCCATTTTTTTAATTTTCAGGGAAAGAAGACACTAACAGCAGAAGTATGGCAGGCGTTACATTGGAAGGATCCTCGACTAACATGGACTCCAAGAAGTTACCATGGGTTGCAGTCACTCAGTATTCCAGCAGATAGCGTGTGGTTACCCGATGTTGTCCTCTACAACAAGTAAATATGTTAAAAAGAAAAAAATGTTTCCGGTTTCTATCAGTTAGCAAACAACCAAATGATTATGCTAGCTTATTTTGAGATAAAAAAAAGAGAACTATTTTATCCAGTTTATTGAACACACCGAATGCGCGCATGTCACTATAATTCAACAAAAGCCAAAGTAGACAAACGTTTTTATTTTTCCAGTGCTAAAATTTACCCGACTTGTTCATCTCGTCCTTAGTGTTCAACAGTGACAAAGTAAACTTCACCAGTCTGAATAGAACTCGACATATTCTTAACCCTTTTCAATGAAATATTGTATAATATAATACGTCCTTTCCATAATCATCCTCGGCCAGTTGGTCCAGGTCAACCGATGCAACTTCTAGTGAGCCTGTCTAAAAATTAAGAAAAGAAATTCTTTTTTTTTTACCTTTTAACACAATTATATCAAAGTTTATTCGATTCATAATATTCTTATTCTTTTATTGCCAATAGAAATTCGGTATTTAACAGAGTACAAATTTAAAAAAATGTATGCATGTAAGATTTAATAATGTGTAAGCAGTCTAGAAGGCTACTTAAACTATTCCATTAGGTACACAACTCGACGCCATACAACCATCCATCCATCATTTCGTTTAATACTTACACTATTTTTTGGTGTTCCAAAAAAATTATCATTGGTATTATCTAAGATCACAAATAAACCACTATTAAAAGAAATTGGTCAAGTATACTGGCCGGCAATGGAGAGGTAGGTTTATTTTATCAAGCTGGATAAAGGTCAAATAGACCATTTACGTAAACATGGTAAATTTTTCCTGACATTGACATTTAACATTTAGAAATAATTATTTCGGATTTACAAATACTATTTTACATTAACAAAAATATACTTCCAGCCAAAAGTACTGAAAGCGTTTTTACCTACAATAAAACAGAAAAAAAAGAAAATTCATTATATATGTATGTATATATATATTTATGTTTACCCTTACAAATTCCAGATAATTGATGTTTTAATATCATTGTACCGTATGTATATGTTAAGTCAAAATATTGCTCTAAACTTTACAAGATTGCTTTTTAATTGCAAAATAAAGTTTTTTCATTTATAAATTTCCACGACTATTGTACCATCAATAAACAAATAGTCCCAGTAATATAAATGTACAGTAACACAAGTTTAATGATTACATACATATTTTTTCATAAGGATTCCGTATTTTTGTTATTGGCAGACAACACGACAACGGGATGTTTAATGATGATTTTTGTGTCAAAATAAAACACAACATCCATGACAACACGTGCTCTCCATTACAACATTAAAACAATGTGTAGGAATTATAGTTCGCTCTAACGTCATACAAAATGAGTTTATGTCAACACTTTTACACCTAACTAAAACTACTAAAAGAGACATTTAACTCTTTAAAAACTAATACATATTTTGAAGGCCCTACGTGATTCATTCAGTAATGACAAACGTGTAAATTTCAGTTTCATTTCAGTGGAGGTAGTGAACAAGGTCAAATGAGCAATGTCAGAGCTACAGTATATTACCATGGTATGGTCTACTTGGTGATTCCTTCTCGAATAGTCAGCTACTGTGACAGCAGTACTCCGAATGAACAAGGGGACGTAATCTGCCAATGGAAATTCGGATCGTGGACTAACAATGGTTTGAAGGTGAATCTTACAAATTCTAGACCCCCTGACGTGTCAAACTACGAAGTGAATTCGGCTGTTGACGTATTGAAAGTTGATTCAACACGGAATGAGATATTCTACGAATGTTGTCCAGAACCATATCCTGATATCACTTACAAACTCACTCTTAAACGTAAGCAGTAAAATGGAGGATAGAAGAGAAGTCGTGGTTCAGAATGATTAATTGCGTACGAGATCAGTGAAGATAGGACATAAATAAAACTTTTGCAACATGTTTCGACTTATTAAATACTAGTATGTCCTCAATAAATAAATGAATGGGTCATTCATCCACTCGGTAACAGTGTATCTAACGACTATTACTACCTAATGTGACCCAAAGATCCAGTGAGAATTATTGAAATCACTTGACCACTTGACGTTCATTGTCCATGGTTTTTCATGCTTTCCGTTGGTATTGTTTGATTTTAAGTTTTTTGAATATATCATATTATATATATATATGTGTCATTTGGGTTACTACCACTCAGGGGCACCCAAAGACTTACTCTTTCACGATAAGAATTTACTGTGTTCAGTATTTTAACCAAACTGTATCCAAGGGCAGATATCAAATCAATCCTTACTATTTGTGGATTTTTTCCAAAGAATTTATGAGAATACATCATCAGGATCTAAACTGATTTTCACCTTCCATTATAAGTTTTTATGTGACTATATTTCTTTAACTTAAAAGATGAATCATTACTTCTAGACGTAGTGTATAAATAATATTAATCTTCAGATATCATTACTATTGTTCTGCATACAAGATATACGTATTCAGGTCTTCTGTCTCCTCTATTATATAAGGCTTTATATAACTAGTCTATGCCGTAGCCTTAGTCGGATTTGCATCCCTTGTATAGCATTCTGCGATATCAATACTTTCTCAAAATGATGTTTTATAACATGTTTTTTCAAACTGTAAAAGTCGCGGCTTGTACCGTATTTTTTTTAATAAAGAAGATTTTTTTTGTTTTTATTAGAAATGTTCTTTTAACTAACATACTAGTTGAAGTTGCCTTTAAGAAATAAGTCAGTAATACTTATAAAATATAGAGATGTGTTATGATTGTCAATGAGACGAATATCCAGCAGAGTCCAGATGAAGCGGGTTTAAGCAACTATAAGTAACCGAACAGCCTTCAACAATGAGAAAATCCCATACCGTATAGTCAGCTATAAAAGGCCACGATTTGACAAACGAAAAATAACAATGGTCTGATTTCCGACAAAACGATAATCGAAAAAAAATAGATATGACAGACAGCAACTTACATCAACTACTAAATTACAGGCTCCTAACTAGAGACAGGCACATATAGAATGTGGTGCGGTTTAACATGCTTGTGAGCGGTCAAATTTTCCCTCACCGGTGACAGTGAACAGCACGACATAAGAACAAACCGTTTTGTTTTTTTTTAAGAAAAAGATATTTAACTAGTAATTTATATAAACTGTGTTATAAATCTAAAACTATATTTTGTGACCTAGCTGGTCCTTGTTTGGCAAACCGAATACCTGTTTAAAGAGAGCATATGGGGAAAATACATTTTCCAAGTAAACATTACGATGATACATGGGATAAGTAAAGTGAAAGGCGGGTAATTCTTAAGTGTGTATAAAAAGATTTTCTCACAAGGTTAACAAGAGTTCAAATAGCCTATTTTACATAAAATGTGTATGTAAAAT
Source organism: Mytilus californianus (assembly GCF_021869535.1). Lineage (NCBI taxonomy): Eukaryota > Metazoa > Mollusca > Bivalvia > Mytilida > Mytilidae > Mytilus > Mytilus californianus. The sequence continues at coordinate 67,666,292 of NW_026262712.1, forward strand.
ATCATTTGAATTTGCTTGTTAATGACAGTTGTCATTTAACCATACGAATAGCCTGTCATAGACATTCAGCAATAGTTTTAAAGAAAGTCAAAACATGTATCCGCTGTTGTATGTATCGTATTCAAATTGTAAACGATTAGTTAAAAAAAAAGTTTTATATCAAAATTTTATGACTGAGTAAAAAGATTAACTGATTTTTCTTCATTTGTTCAATGTATTAAAATTGATTACATTACATTGCATCTCATATTTGATGTCAACTCGGATAATAAGAAATGTAATGCATAATGCGTAAAAATCTGCAAAGAATTCTCGGACGGGCGTTCGTCCGTCCGTCCGAGAATTTTTGGCAGATTTTTATAAAACTTATATCATAGGTTTATATCAGCAATATCAGTGCCGATCAATTATTTTTAAAAGAGTTATGCCCCTTGCAAACATTAATTATTTGGAAAATTGCATCGTTAGTGCTCTCATGTGTACATTTCATGCCAGATTTTTTTATGAAACTTATATTGTAGGTTTATATCAGCGATGTCTTTGACGAGTTGGAAAATCTGTGCCGATCAATTATTTTTAAAAGAGTAAAGCCCTTGTAAATTTTAAATATATACGGGAAATTGCCTTGTGAGAGGTTTCATGTGTACAACTTTTGCCAGATTTTTATGAAATTTATATTATAGGTTTATATCATTAATGTCTTGGATGAGTTCGAAAATCTTTGCCGATCAATTATTTTCAAAAGAGTTATGCCCTTGGAGATATTAATTATATGAAAAATTGCATCGTTAGCGATCTCATGTGTACAATTCTTGCCAGAATTTTATGAAATTTATATCATAGTTTGATATCAGCAATGTCTTTGACACTTTCGAAAATAAGTGCTGATCAAATATTTTTATCAAGTTATGCTGAAGCATTCATTTCTCTAAGATATTTATTAACAGTTTTAAAGAACAAAACAATGTGTATTTTTTTAGTTATTGCCCTTGATCTTTGGGTAGATAAAATATGTGCAACGCGGGGGACATTGGAACTCTGTTCTTTTATTTTTTTCTCCTTTCTCTCCGCTTCGTTGGTAACCAATTTCCGGTGGCGATTATACACAGTGGTCGTCCCTTCTGAAATAACTGAAGTTGAACCGATTTAATGTTTTCATTGATTTTGGATGAACGCGGTTGACGTATGTACCCACGTTAAAAATCTTGAACATGATTGATGACAGAAATATCCTCTAAACGTATACAGGACATACAGCACGTGTTTGGTTGAGTGTGCAGGATGTATAAGAACGCAGACTTTCCGGGTAGGAATGGATACGTTAAATTCGATGCATCGTATAGTGAGAGGGGCCTGTAGATGGACCGTTGCAAGTCAACATTTCTTACCCTTCTTGTACTACAACTTCAGTTTCCGGTGCATCAAATCAAGAAGTGAAATAAAACAATGGTTTTTTTAGATTTTTTGTTCTTTTTCTGAGCATCAAATCAAGGAAGGGGAAGGATATCTTGTTTACTCTAAGTGGTGCGGACTAGTGGAATCAATAAACAAAAAAGTAGAATAAATCAGAGTTGACTCCCAACTTCAGTCTAAGGTTTCAATTTTATGTTTTCTTGGAGGTTGGTGGTACTCATCCCCCATTAAGTCACAGTATCACATTCCACATATGATATATACATGAAAACATTCTTCTATGTTTATTTGTTTAAAGTGTGTAAGCCTGTGGAACAGTCGATTACAAGATTGCAACCTTCAACGTACAACCTTTTTTTCAAAAGGTAGTCAAATCCAGCCCTTCATACCGGTGCATCAACATTGACAAACCTTTCTTTCGGCTTTATCGGTTTATTTGATTTCTTTCCCGTTTTCCCTTAAATACATGTTTTTGCTAAGGCACACGAGGCAGCAAACATTATCGATATTCTCAACACATTCAAGATTTTGGATTTATGTCCCTTTGACCATTGCAAACCACATGAATACAATGTACCAACATTGAAAAAAATATTTCAGTCTAGTTAACTAGAGAAAACTATTAGATGCATTAAAGGTCCTTTATAAGAATTCCTTTTTTGATTTGTAACCAGTTGGAATTCATGATGCTGATCTTTTCAAACTTCTTATTAACAAATTTTATTTTTTAAAAGTGTACTAAATCTGTTCGATCATATTTCAAAGTATACTGTAATAGTTTGTATATTATGTATTACACTTCTAAAAGCCTTATAAAGCATTTATATCCCACAATTTATATATACATGTATAAAGCACACACCCTAATACTGGCTATCGGAAAATCTATTGTTTTTAATGGCAATCAGGACCACTCAGAGCAATCGGAAATACAGATCCTATTGTGATAGCTAGAAATAGGCTATGAAGCACCTACAAGTCATTGGTATCCGACTACTATGTACTAACTGGACACTCAATTCTATATATCTAACCCATCATGAAATCATTAGAGATGCATACCGAGGGACTCTTCGGCTTGCATATGTACGTACATGTCAAATATTTTCAAGCTGTATTCAGTCAGGCTTTAATATTTGAAACCTCCCAAGAACTACTTATTCACAAAGGATATTTGATTTATATAAGAGCGTAGGTTTGGGTTTACATATTTCAAAATGATGGGCCAAAAATATTAGATTATAGATGAAAATGGCCTAACAAATTAAAAAAATACAGAAATGAAGACACCATCCTGACCCTCATATAAACCAGGGTTCTAGGATTTTCGAAGGCGAGTCCAGGGACTCGTCAATTTTGGCCATGGCGAGTCCAATAGTGAGAAGATAATATTTTTGTTGGCAATATAATTATTTCAGTCTTCATGACAAAAAAGAGCAAGGAAATGACATCAAATTTAGGACTCGTGGACTCGCCTTAAGGATAACCCTGTAAACGTATATCTTTTCAATGACACAACCCATGCTTCTTGAAAAGCTTCCTTCATCATATATGCCCGAGACCACATATTAAACAAATCGAGGGACAAAACCACAAAGACCTAGTAATCAGGACAGTTAAATTCTCGAAAGTCAAATTTGTATGTGTTACTGTTAACCTTAAAATTAGTTTTAGTAGGATGCAAGATAAAATTATATGGGATGTAAAAACCATTTGAAAACCATATTTTTTATTTCAAATGTTTATAGATATAAGAAGATGTGGTATGAGTGCCAATGAGACACCCCTCCATCCAAGTCAAAATTTATTAAAGCAAACCACTATAGGTCAAAGTACGGTCTTCAACCCGTATACATGCATTTATTTTTACAGTGTTTAATAAACACATGTTTTATTTGAACACATACATGGTCATAATTTGCTTCTTTTATATAAATATATATATAAGCCCAATCGTCGAATGACCGGAGCTTACAGTCATAAAACTTTCGAGTACGATTATCGTTATCAGACTCATAAACAACCAATACGAAAACTGGATTTGTTGTTTCGAGCGCATATTTCAAGTGTGCTGCGAGTACTTGGTAAACTCGGTAAAAAGGCCGTATGGTTGGCTATCATTGCTTACATCCACTTCATTTGAACTTTGGTGGATAGTTGTCTCATTGGTAATCATACCACATCACCGTATTTTTATTATATTTATGCCGGGTCGATTCGGAAGAAGTCCTGAATGACCGCTACTAAGCAGCGAATTTAATGTTGAATGTTATAAACTCTTGGCAACAGTAATTTTTGAAAACTGGAAAAATGAATGACAAAGAATCTTCCCGTTAAGTGATTACAAGAATTAAAAACGTATTTTATTGTTTCATTTGATATGATTAAGTATTCTCCGATTGCTTTTTAATTTGTTTAACGTTCAGTGGCAAATATTTCATGCACATTTCACTGAAACTTACTTTGTATGAACCGCGGAAAAATATTTTTTTTTATTTATTTAGTTCTCATAACCATGTTCAGTACTATTTCCACAAAACTAAAATAAAAAATCACAAAATAAAAATAATAATCACTGTGTTCATCAAACAAAAAGTGTAGACAAACAGAAAAAGAATAGAAAGAGAAAAGAAAAGAAAAGAAAAAGAAAAATTTTCACATTCTAATAAATTTCATTGGCATTATGTGCTGATTTATACAAAATATAAAGCATATATTTTAAATGTATGTGCTCTCTTCTACACCATCTAGTCCTATAACATATGACTTATTATATTTCCTATTTTGACGTTTTCATGCTGGCGACTCAAATAATAAAATAGCAAATAGCATAAAATGAAAAGAAAATAATAAAAAACAAACAAAAACACCGACACAGACAGAGACAGTAAATATCGCTGCTGAAGTAATTATGTAATAGAATATTCTCAAAATTGCCCCGTATAAACGTGTAAAAAGAATTAACAACCATAACATTATTGGGTTTCTACTATCTTTTAAATATTAAGCTGAATGCCCATTTAAAATAACTAAAAGGGTTGATTTCAACTTCCGTTGTCTCTTTTCAATTCATTAATGATAGCTTGACATGTGCGATTTACATCTTGTCTTGTGGTTTTGACACCTGTTTATAGGTAGCTGGAACATATTGCACACTAAAAATAACTCATTTTAAAAAATCTTCATTGTATCCATCTGATGAGTTAAGCCTTTTTCGACTGATTTTTATAGTTTGTTCTTATGTTGTACTGTTACACCACTGTTCCAGATTAGGGGAGGGTTGGCGCCTTCACATTCTGTATGTGCATGTCCCAAGTCAGGAGCCTGTAATTCAGTGGTTGTCGTTTGTTGCTGTGTAACATATTTGTTTTTCGTTCATTATTTTGTACATAAATTAGGACGTTAGGTTCCTCGTTTGAATTGTTTTATATTTGTTATTTCGAGGCCTTTGATAGTTGACTATGCGGTATGGGCTTTGCTCATTGTTGAAGGCCGTACGGTGACCTTTGTTGTAATTTCTGTGTCATTTGGTCTCGTGTGGATAGTTGGCTCATTGGCACTCATACCACATCTTCTTTATATATTAAGTTATGTTCTAATTGATTTTTTTTTATCTGTAGGTCTTCTTTTATCCTATATCATTTTTTGAAACTTAAAATAAAAAAAAAGAAGCTACTGAATTCTACAACAAAGTAAACAAAGTAAACAAAGGCTGACCATCTCTCTCGTATGACTAAAGACTGAGCAGCACGATTCCCACAAAAAACCGGGGTGATCTCAAGTGCTCCGGAAGGATTAGCTCTTCAACTGTTTCGGTTTTATTCCTCCTTGACTTTCAAATATTCTGCTTTGAGCGTTCCTGATGAAGGTAAATTCAGAAAAGCGCTTCGGACGCATGAAATTTATAACGTGTTGTTTTCATTTTTTTAGCCATTCCTGCTCCACATGTGACACCCGTCGTGTTGCTCATGAAAGTACAAACCCGGTAATAAAGTCTCATTCGGAAGGTTATAATCGAGGTGAAGAAGACGAAATTGTGGTTACGACAATTGGAAAATATTCGTCGTCATCTATGAAACCGACATTCCATAACAGTCAACCAACTCGAAGGGATGCTCTCAACTTCACCACTTGGAACTCTTGGTTCATTAGCTTTCTTTTTCTTTACATATATTTCATAATAATCTCATCGTAAATGCCAGATTAAAATTGTGTACGTCAGACGCGCGTTTCGTCTACAAAACTCATCATTGACGCTCGAATTTAAAAAGTAACAAGGCCAAATATACTAGAAGTAGGAAGTTGAAGAGCATTTAGGACCCATAATTCCGTTTTATAATTTGTGTTGTTTGTTTGCTCATTGACTTTCATCCCTTTACCATTTGTTGTCATAAAAAGTAAATCACGCTAGCAACACTATATTGATCTATATTATTCTCTTATTTAAATGAGTGTAATTTTTTGATTTTGGTATTCAATAATATGGTCATAGTTCCATTCGTCGTACCACCGACAGCTTCCGTGTGCATACTCATCACATGACACTCTAGGTGTTCCCGACTCCATTATGGGTATATGTGGTTCTGGGGGTCTTTTACCAAGGGAATAAAAACTTGTATAATAATACCTGTATTAATAAAAAATAATAAATTAATATTTGTTATGATTAAAAGGAGATGTGGGGTCAATAAGGCAGCAACCCAGCGACAAAAAACCAACATCATAAGACATCTAGAGGTCAACATGTTATCTTCAACAATAGATAAACCTGTTGTATAAAATATGTTAATTTTGAAATATCTATACATCTAAAATTCGTTTTATCTTTTTTATTTAAAATGTTTTTGTTAGAAATTATATTTCATGTCACTAACAATTAATATCCTAAATCCTCCAACTTTCAAAATGATCAGATTTCAATTTTATCTTGTGCATATTGATAAGAATTATTGTGCGTGGGTGTGTTATATGAGACGGCAACTCAATAGTACAAAGTTTAAAAAACAAATTTCCGATGTAGTTTTCTTCAATTAATTCAAATATGAGTTATTGAAGTTGCTTTTCTATTTGTTTAGTCTTGGACATGACAGTTTTGGTACAAACTTGAAAAATCGAAATTTAAAAAAAGAGCTTATTACAATATTGCCATTCTTTTTGGAAGGTGTTGTTCCTCTTGCTGTAACGTATGGCTTGTTTGTGCATTTCACAGCCTTTGAAGCTTGCTAGAATATGTTCTTATTAAATTTACTTCAACTAATGTAACCTTACATTAACACAAAAAATACCACGTACTTTTGAAACTTTCAAAATAATTACAGTCATAATCAGCATCCTTTTTTTGTAAATATAATGTTTCTCGTGATAAATACTATTAGACGGTACTTAATATCTCTCACCCTAACTTTTACTGGCATGTCGTCAATAGATATGAAAGACAGATAAAACTTTTAGGATAATTTTGTACATGTTTTTAATCTGGAAATTTCAACAGTAAAAGCTACAGGCGTGATTTACTCACTAATTTTAAAATGTTCTTTCTTCCTGTGGTCTAAGGAAATTTAATTACTGGCCATTCACAAAAACTGTCGGTTTTTAATCAAACTTTAAAATGAGACTTCATATAACCTTATATTAGGTTTGTTTCTATGGCAACAGTATTCAAACAGCTGTGACTACTTTACATGTTGTTAGCTTACATTAACAGCAAGTACGTTTTGACCTTGCTTTCCAAATAATGTCCCGTTACCCATTGGTGGCCTTGGGCTGTGTTCTGCTCTTTGGTCGGGTTGTTGATTCTTTGACGCATTCCTCGTTTCCATTCTCAATTTTATTGTATTTCCTTGTTCAAGTGAGTGGCCATCCTGTTGGCAGCTGGCATTGTGCGTGTTTTTATTTTGAGTTTTAGTTTAGCAACGTGTCGAAGATAGACAAAAAGGGGAGGTCTCGAATCTCGGGGCCAATACTGCTAACCTCGAATCTATTACAGGGTTAATACAAAAACGACTAGTTTATAATAACACTATAATATATAATCTGTTATCTTTGTATGCATGTCTTTTTTACCCAGGACGACGAGGGTTTTTTTTAACGACCTTGACTACCCATGAGGGTCTTGCTCGGTTGGTACAGGAGTTGGATCTTGGAGATTTATATGGTTTGTTGTACTGTCTAGTACTTTTTTTTATTCCGTTATTCCCTTTTCTGCATTATACACTTATAAAATTAATTCTTTACTACACCTACCATCTTTGTAGAATAAACTTATGACCTTTTGTGACCTTTGCAGCTTGGTGAATTGATAGATGTTCACATTTGCCTTTCTCGTTCATATTGTTCCATACTAAAGCTCTCCCTTTTCTCGGCTTCACCCATATTCCAAGTTCTGTAAAAATATTATTTATTTCCTTTCATAAATTATTTGTATATTGAACGAAGCTTGTCGTAAATCCACAATATGAACAAAACATTCTTAAATATTGGAATCTTCTTTTTTATACATTATTATATATAAATTAAAAAAAAAATACCTTCATAAAGGACAAGGTTAACTTTTGACAAATTACGACCTTGAATTTCAACTTGATTAAAACATACCAAAAAGGCCATAATCTGGTTCTTAAATATATAGGCGTAGTATAAAAGTCTTACTGCTAGGTAAAACAAATCTCTTCCCAAAATTACAGTATATGCTCCAAAGTCAGTTGATTTTGAAGATATTATCAAAATACGATCATTTTGTGTATTTTCCGACCTAAAAGGTGTAAGAAAACCTTTGCCGCAACCTACGGGCCAAATTGTTATGTAACCAAAATGTGCCAAGGTTGATATTGAATACCTGGCCACAAAAAGTTTCTTGGTCAGGGATGGCGGCCAAAGTAAATTATGCTAAGAACTATATATAAATTATGGAAAAATTGGACCAAAACTGACCTTACAACACGTAAAATGCATGATTAAATTTCTTAATTTAAAATGTGAGGTGACAAAAAGAAGTTATTTTTTCAATAATTCTAAAATCACAACTATTCCAATGTGACATTCGTCGTATTTGGATTGATTCGAAAAACATTAAAATCTTAGGGTAAATTTTAGCCCTTCGTGAACCTACTTCTTTGGCTGTAGTTGGTTCTGTGAGATTTCCTATTTCTATACAGTACCTGGAAATTGTGTTTCACCTCCTTCTTCAACATCTTGCAGATAAACTAAAATTGTTGCAAATCTGTCCCTCTTGTCTTTGTTGTCTTCTATACAGTCTGTATGTAACTTATAACCTTAAATGATTAATCCATTATTTAGAATGAAGGAGACGAAAGCAGATTTTAGAACAGTTAGTTTGATAAAAAAAAATGTTCTATTTTAATTGCAGAACATTTTGTCTTGATGATACACTTTTTATATATAATTCACTTTTAAAGACCCGTAGGCGTTTTTTTCTCGTACATCACGGTCAAAATCAAATATGATATATAGCTAAATAGATATTTTACTGAAATCAATGTTTGTGTAAAAGAATATTTTTGTCGTTGTTTCCTTTTTTGCTAGAATTTCAGACAACATTTATTTTTCTATCGTAAATTTAAGTTTCACATCATTTTGTTTTCTGTATAATATCTTACACATAAGGGAGCTCATATGCTCAGAAATAATGAGTAAATAATGAAAGCAACACATCAATTTCATGGTTCCAAAGCGCTTTTCAGGAGTTACCTTCATCAGGAACACTCAAAGCCGAATATTTGAAATCCAAGGATGTATAAGAACATAAACAGTTGAAGAGCTATAAGACCAAAAAGGACCTAAAATAATAGCCAATCCATCGAAGGTCTACTTTGCTAGAGAGAGTCGAAACATTAGTTTTGTAAAAATAGATTTTAATTTTGTTTCGTATTTGCTTTAATTTTGAACCGTCAACGGCACCAACACTATATGTAAACAGATATTTCCGGAGTATCATGTCATTCGGTTATGACACGATTTAAGAATTCACAATGACACCACAAAGTAGTTTGCAAAAAGATTATTTTTGTTCAGCAAGACATCACAAATGACAAAATTGTCGTACATTTATACCCAGTTGTATAATTCATTTATTCACGAATCAAACCTACATGTACCTTAATCTTGGAAAGTATTTTGCCTATTACAATGTATGCTTTTCCAAAAAAATTATTCCTCTACCTCCGCTTGTATATATATATTGGTGTTATCGCTATGATACAAACGATGAATATATGGTCAGAGTCTGAAGCTGAAGAGCGATCATTCATAATGTGTGTTTTTGTTGTTATTGTTTGGTTGCTTTCTCTGATGTTTATCCCTCATAGTTAATTAATTACTAGTGCAATTCGTAACGAATATTAGTCTTTTGCAATTAATTCATTTTATGGCACTGTGATAAAACACTAAGAAGCGATTCTTACCAACATTTAAAGGATATGATGTGATTTGAAATTTCCCGCCATTTTCAGGTTTCAATGCTGTAGCTTCTTTAACTCGATACTCGAATACGTTAGAGAACCTACTTTCTCCACGGTAAAATGCTGTACTATAACTCCAGTTGGAATGTATATAGTCTTTAAACTCGGAAGAAAATGTTTTATCTAGGCAAGTTGTTCCTGCAAGAATAAATTAAAACATATGAACACAATGTTGGTAACATATCTATGCTACGTTCAAGTAATATTGCTTTAAAATGTTTTAGCTGCGCTTAAACATATTTGTATATGATAATAAATATCAAAAATACTTTTTTTAAAATACATAAATGTACAAAAAAAAAAATTAAAATGAAATTCTATATCATTAATAAAATGAAAAATAAATAACAAGAGTGCCGACACGCTGAAATGTCTCGCCTGCTTTACTGACCACTCGGATTTTATGTTGAAAGTCTTAAAGATAAAGGTTTTACTAAAAGCATTACAGAAACTTAACATTTTTAAAGATCAATGACAATGAGGCCAAGGTCAGATAAATTGTGTCAGACAGACATATACACCAAATATAGTTGACCTATTGCGTATGCTAATTAAAAAAACAGACCAAAACACAAAAACTTAACATTGACCAATGAACAATGAAAATGAGGTCAAGGCTAGATTATACCTGCCAGACAGACATATGGTGCACCTTGCAATTATTCCATACACCAAATATAGTTGACCTATTGTTTATAGTACTTGAAAAACAGACCAAAACACAAAAATTTAACATTGACCAATGAACCATAAAAATGAGGTCAAGGTCAGATGATACCTGCCAGACAGACATGTACAACTTACAATAATTCCGTACACCAAATATAGTTGACATATTGCTTATAGTATTTGTAAAACAGTGAAAACACAAAAACGTAACGTTGACCAATGAACCATGAAAATGAAGTCTAGGTCAGATGATACCTGCCAGACAGACTTGTACACCTTCCAATCATTCCATACACCAAATATAGTTGACCTATTGCTTATAGTACTTGAAAAACAGACCAAAACACAAAAACTTAACATTGACCAATGAACCATGAAAATGAGGCCAAGGTCAGATGAAACCTGCCAGACTGGCATGTACCCATTACAATCATTCCATACACCAAATATAGTTGAGCTACTGCTTACAGTATTTGAGAAATGGACCTAATCACGTAACTTTAACCTTGATCACTGATCCATGAAATGAGGTAGAGGTCAGGTGAACTCTGTCTGACGGACATGTATACGTGGCAAGGAACCCATATATCAAATATAGTTATCCTATTACTCATAATAAGTGAGAAATTCACATGACAAAAAAAACTAATTTTTTTTCAAGCAGTCGCTGAACCATGAAAATGAGGTGAAGGACAATGGACAAATGGTTGGCAAGATATGAAGCATCTAGGTCTTTTACCTTCTGAAATATAAAGCTTTATACAAATAGTTTACGCCGTCGCCGCCGCTGCCGGATAGTAATACCTATGTCTCGCATACTGCGACTTTCGTCGAAGGCGAGACAAAAACAGATATCAAGGCAAGCACAATTCATTGTCAAAGAACAAGCAACATCATGGACAAAAGAAATAAAACAAAACCTGAGACTTCTAGAGGTATACTCTACATGGTGCCTATGAAAACAAAAAAAAAGCTAAAAAGTTGTATTCGAAAAAACTAAGCAAAAATAAAAAAAAAAGGAAAAATGGACGTGATGGTGGTCACGGTAGATGTAACGTATCATTGGTCAATCACATTCCTTGAAGAAATTCCATCAACCAATCTTTACGGTTCTCATACATCTTAAAAATTCGAAGAGATAACTTCAGAATATGAATTTATAATCTATGAATACGTACATTCCTCGAAAACAGCATTCGTCAACCAATAATGAATTGTCTTTAATACAGATACGGCACTGTATGATTCTATTGATGAAATACAAATTTAGGGAGTATTAGAAGAAAACAATCGGCGGAGATGCCGAGCTTGATAGTCGTTATCTTATACAAAGCCGCTTAAGAATAATTTAATATAAAATGATTACCTGGCATAAAGTCATTAGGAGAAACTTTGCGATTGACACCTGATGCTTGTAAATGTTGACGTAATGTGCTGACAGTGTCAAAACATACGATTGGATCTTTTTTCGATATTTCTGTCACGTGTCGGTTGTGTGCTTTCATCAAACCGTCACATTCCTCCACTGACAAAAACTCATCATACAGATATACTCTAAAATAAATATTTTTACAATTTAAATTCCCGCTAAAGTTTACAAAAAAAAAGAGGAAGTCAATTTTCCATGAGTGATACAATCATTAAAGAACTGTGTTTGAGTAATATTAGGAAATAAGATTGGTATCTTTAATACACCAATTTCATACAAGGAACTGTTTAAAATTTTGAGATAAAACATCCTCCAATCTGATTAAAATTCTCATCCATATTAACTCGAGTGCTCGTATATATAGGCTCATATGAGTATAATGAAATCAGAGAACTATATTTTAATTAGATTGTACATCCTCCATCTTTTTTTCCATACTGCTTTCCATTTTTAAGGCATTATAGTTGTTCATAATTCTTTTATGATTTGCATATTAGAGAATACGTTGATATGATTGGTTGAGAGGACTTCCGGTAGTTGTTCTTGACGTTGTTTATTTTTCGATAGACGACGTTGACCGAACTTCTTTTCGTAACCAATGTAAACAAGATGGCGGCGATAATGACACAATCCGGATCGACGTTAACAAAATTTATTTTCAATTCGCGTTAATAGGTCTTAATAGTTAAATTAAATAATAAACACAAAACATTCGTTTGAATGATAATAAGAGTTTTTGTAGTTTATTTTTTATCAGATTGCAAATTTCATGGAGTACATATTTTTGCGTTAACCAACAAATATATTTATGCGCCAGGCCTATTCAATGACACAAATATACAATTTACGTGTGATAGAGGTTATGAGTGTGGAAAAATAAATTCCTTGTCTCCAATTTTAAAGAATTATAAGGATTAAACGCCTTTTTAAAGGAATTTATTGGTGTATAAACTGTACCAAGTCACTCACAAACATATCATAAAAGTCCTTCGGACTATTATTTGTTTGTGAGTGAATTGGTCGAGTTTATACACCAATAAATTCCTTTAAAAAGGCATTTAATCCTATATTACATGTACACTGTACTCATGGTTTATCTATGTTTCTTATGATATGTGTCGTACAAATAAAAACAAGTACAAGTCCTGTCCCAAGTCAGGAGTCTGTAATTCAGTGGTTGTCATTTGTTGCTGTATATCATATTTGTTTTTCGTTCATTGTTTTGTACATAAATCAGGCCTTTAGTTTTCTTGTCTGAATTGTTTTACATTTGTCATTTCGGGCCTTTTATAGCTGACTTTGCGGTATGGGTTTATCTCGTTGTTGTAGGCCGTACGGTGACCTATAGCTGTTTACTAATATGTCATTTGGTCTCTGGTGGAGTGTTGTCTCATTGGCAATGATACCAGATCTTCTTATTTTTATATATACAGTCAGTATTAAATACAAAAAGAGTACAACTCACTTTACAGAACTGTTATTTGGCTTCTGAGGAAGTAATTCTACTGGCGGCAACCTTCTGCCGTCTGCAAATATCTTTTTGGGCGACATCCCTGTCTGCAAAGTACTTTTAAACCTGTTCATTTCTTCTTCAATTTTCGGATCAATTCCTTGTTTAACCTGAGGTTTCACCTTTTCAGGTGTCGATACACTTTTTGGATTGTCATGCTTCGGAACATTGTCAGTTGAAAAACTTTTATCGATGCTTTGAGTATTATCAGGTATCGTTTCAGTTTGTTTCTCACTTTTTTGTGTTTTATCAGCTAACGTATCTGACTGTTTGTCAGCTCTTTTTTGCATTTTTGATGGATCAGTCACAAAATTCGTTTCGTTACTTTCATCTGACACTGACATTGATTGAAAAACATACAAAGCACCAAATAGAACGGTTAAAAACAGAACAATTATAATTATAGTTAATACTGGTGTTGATTCTCGCCTGAAGTCGTTATGTATCTTTTCATTTTTTAATTGGGAATTCTTTGTTTGGGACTTCTTTTGAACTGTTTTACTATCCAATTTTCTGTTTCTCATGTTGATTATCTACAATATCAGGGGAAATATATGAACAGCTATGTTATTAAAAAAAAACCGTCAAGCATTTTTATATTTTCCTGTCGTACAAATCATTTAAAAAGTGAACCTTCTAATCTTCTTATACAAAATAATGCCGACTGTCTTTTAACGTCAGGAATATTTAGGACACATTAATATTAAAATGGTAAATGAATTGTTATTATTTTGGAAAGTAGAAAAGTATACAATTGACATATATGTGTAAAATGGTCTAAAGCCCTGAAGAGATGCTTATTTAATAGACCTTAAATATACATTTGCGGACAAGGATTTTATATAAAATTCAATCACCCATGCTTGTTATATTAGATTACAGATTAATTTTATAATATTAACATTGACAAACTGTTTTCCAATTTGCCAGATTATATCGGGATGGATTTTAAAAATAAATATAGACTTTGAAGTCTAGTAAATTACTTTTTGTTTAGTATGATATAACTAAAATATGAACATATTAAGATGTACATTACTAGGCTCCCTTTCTATCGCCTTCTTTGTACCTCCTTGCCATTTCATCAAAAGAACAGGTTAAAAGAAAGTCTTTTCGTATTGTTGTGTGTATATGCTTGAAAAAGTTCCCAACCTTATTCTGTGCACATCAGTAAAATATTGACATGTTTGGCTTTTGTGAGCAATACGCATGTGCATGTGTTATGCTGAAAAAAATTTCCTACAAAGTCTAGAATTCACAATAAACATAACAAAAAAGAGAATACTGGTTATCAATATATAAAATTCATATTTGGAATTAGGATGAGGTTGGAAGTAATTAGGCCTTTATACTTCTAGATGTGGTCTACTCATAAATGGGAGTACCTATACTTGCACGTCTGTCCTCTAAACCCGTTGAGAGTGTTTCTTATCTTTTCCCATTTTTGAAATAGCAATGCAAAGCTGTATCTGTCATGGCATGCTGATTAAGCGACACAACATATTATGTTGAAACCAAAAACAATGCATGCGCTTAAACGTTGTAGAGATTTTAATGTTCGTTTCTTATAGCCACTCAAAGACAGAAGAACATCTAAATGACACTATACATAGATAGTATAAAAAACAAGTATTTAATAGAATGAAGGAAATTGAAAAGGAAGTTCAAATTTACATATTATACAAATTTTACATGCATTTGATATCCAAATATAATTCATTTTGTAATAACCTATTGTAAGAAATACAAAAACATAAAATGGATAGGTTCCAATGTCACTATTCTTTTTAATTTATTTAATATAATACAACACTTTCTTGATGTATCGCCACTGAAACAAAAAGAAATTGTATCCTGTATTCTTCCTACATGTATATATTCACATCATATTACACATAGAATTAAATATATCTACTTTTATAAGTTTGGATTAATACTGTGTGTTGACTATTTATTGATTTATGCAATAATTACCACCTGTTCATTAGTGAAACAAAACATGTGGTATTTATCACTTAACAAGTCATAATATGGATTGACAGTTTTATTTGTAAAAAATGGTGTTTTCCTTAGTGGTGCAGATATCGAGTTCAGATATATCCAACATCATTTTGATGCGAATTATTGGGGATAGATGTAGGACTGTAAAAGTAGTTTTTCCAACTAGTATAAACATAAATATTGACCTGAATTAATCCCACATAGAATAAATCGAAAATTTCCCCATAAGCATTATTTCGTTTCTGAAAATTCTCAAGACATATATCTGGCATATCGTGTATTGTGCAAGATCGCATACAACTTATAATGAGTAATCTCCCTTCACACTTCCGCATTGATGTTTACCTAATACTTAGATACATTCTTCCCACTTAAGAAATGAACTCACTTACCGGGAAATAGTCTACGTTAAACTTCCTCTTTTAAAGAAATATTGTCGACATTGACATTTAACATTATCAAATTTCAATCAATGAAATAAAATATGAAATGAACTGGATCGGTGACGGATGAATTGATATACTCGTAATCTTCTTGTCAACGATAACAAATCATTGTGGAATTCCAAGGTTCAATGTGGAAAAGACATAATGTACAAGTTATCACTTGATGTATATTTAAGACGAGATTTTTATCAATTAGCTTTATCTGTAAATATTTATACTTTCAAAAAGAATAGTCTCTCCTTTTTTTTTCAAAATAAGTAGAATATTTGGGATAGTCTTGTGAGTTTAAAAAAAAAAAATTTTTGGAGATATTTTAAAAAGATAATAATTGCAAAAATTTCCATATGACATGATTGAACTTTCCAATTCTATATTGATCAGCATAAAATGCAGTATATTTTTAACTTATGTAAGACTGAATCTATTAAAACGAAATTTATATCGGGAGATGGAAAGGGTAAAATAAATCATCGAATATAGATAGCATTCAGTAAAACAAAACCGATGGCATCACTTTGATCAGATTTGACCAAATAGTTTTGGAATGTTTGCATTAAAGAAGATTTGAGTGACAAAATGCTTCTTATTTAACATTTAGAAACTCTTCTTGAGGAAACATAGTGCTTTTGTGCTTGTTTTACTGCAATATGCCTCCTCGTAGTTTCATGAATCCCATATTTACATTCTGTCTGTCTATATGAGCATCTGGATGCATGGGGGTCCTTCATTTATGTATTCTTTAATTCTTTATGCCATTTTTCTCTAATCTTTATACTTTTTGCCTATCATTCTCTATTTTTTTTATTTTAGCACCTAATTATTCTCTATTCTTTATTTTTTTGGTCAATTTTTCTCTATTCTGTAAACCCCCATCCACACCCTCTATATAGAAGAAGAATATGTTATTCCAATTAAGGGCCCCAAAGGGCAAACATGGTTGTCTTGGCAATGACATCCATAATTTGAGATGAAAACAAATAACATTCCATAAAAACAAGTCAATTACAAGTAGAATTATAAGTATAAAGGGGATGTGAAATTATTGCATATGAGACAACTATCCGCTAAAATGAAGAATGAAGGAAACCGGGTGCTTTTGTGCTTGTTCTAATGAACATGCACTCCCCATTTGTAGTTGTCAAAATTCCACTTTTATATTTTAATTGGGTTAACAAAAATGTTTTTCTATAGAAATGCTCAGTCGTGTAGAATATATTATTTTCATTGACCGTCTGTCTTTCAACAGTTTATTTATGGGTATAACAAATCAATATTGTTATCACTAGTATTTTGAATTTTGTGTGACCGCTATGTAGATTGAGACAGTAAATTTTCAATACGTAGTTTGCTAAACAGGTCGGGAAAACTTGATTTATAGTTAACAGGATTTTCCATAATGATTATTTATACTTTAAAAAATCACCGAATTAAATTTGAAAATTGAGAAAACATGTATGAATACTAAATAACCAAATAATGATTCAATCACTGTACAAGAGTTGAGTGACCTGGACTTTTTTTTTTTAAATAAAAAAAATTCTGAAATCAGATTGAGTGAACTTTTTTTTGTTCTTCTCGAGGTAGAAAAAAAGGTCTTCACGTTATTCTTGTACTGCACTTATTTTATATTGTAATTCAGAAAAATGAAAATGAAAACATGCAATTTTCTTCTTTGTGGCCCATCACGTTATAGATACCTAAGTTATAACCCCTTTCTCTTCTTTGTGGCCCATCACGTTATAGATACCGAAGTTATAACCCCTTCCTATTCTTTGTGGCCCATCACGTTATAGATACCGAAGTTATAACCTCTTACTCTTCTTTGTGGCCCATCACCTTAAAGATACCGAAGTTATAACCTCTTACTCTTCTTTGTGGCCCATCACCTTATAAATACCGAAGTTATAACCTCTTACTCTTCTTTGTGGCCCATCGCCTTATAAATACCGAAGTTATAACCTCTTACTCTTCTTTGTGGCCCATCGCCTTATAAATACCGAAGTTATAACCTCTTACTCTTCTTTGTGGCCCATCGCCTTATAAATACCGAAATTATAACCTCTTACTCTTCTTTGTGGCCCATCACCTTATAAATATCGAAGTTATAACCTCTTACTCTTCTTTGTGGCCCATCACCTTATAGCTACCGAAGTTATAACCTCTTACTCTTCTTTGTGGCCCATCGCCTTATAAATACCGAAGTTATAACCCCTTACTCTTCTTTGTGGCCCATCGCCTTATAAATACCGAAGTTATAACCTCTTACTCTTCTTTGTGGCCCATCACCTTATAAATACCGAAGTTATAACCTCTTACTCTTCTTTATGGCCCCTCACCTTATAGATACCGAAGTTATAACCTCTTACTCTTCTTTGTGGCCCCTCACCTTATAGATACCGAAGTTATAACCTCTTACTTATACATATTTTGTGTTGTAACCTCAGTTTGGTCCATTATCCCTATAATTTATGAAAGTTTAGCATAGCTGACTTTTGCCGCAAACCGTGGTCCAGATTTTCCCTCTGTCTAGGGAATCAATATAAACCTCGACACATTTTGGTTACAGAACATTTTTAATAGTAGGTTGTCCTCATGCTTTTAGGTTCGACAAATGTACAAAATCATCTGTTTTAGCCAAAATCTCCAAAACGTGTTGACTTTTGATCCTATAATGTACTCATATGAAGAAATTAGTTTCACCTAGCATCAAGACTTGTGAAATTGATCCATTTAAAAATCAAACTGTGGCCTTTTTGATATTTTATGATCAAGTTGAAATGCAAGGCCATATTTTGAGAAAAAAGAAAAAAGAAAAAAAAAAAAAAAAAAAACAGCAAAAAACAGGTGAGTATATAACTTTCTATTATTTGCGACAAATATCAAGAGAGTTGGAAAGCTCTAGACAGTTTGAAGTGGAGAGCTTACTTTATTTTAGTTTTTTTTATTCTACATAAACGTTTGGTTTTAATCTTACAAACGTGATGGAAGTAAACCATACATGTTGGAAAGCTTTGTAAAATAAATAGTACTAAAATAATAGGAAAGAACGGTTATGGGGTATTCATCCATGACCCGAAATCAGTACATGCACAGCAAATAACACAAAAAGCAAAACATACAGTGCTTTAAATTGATGTTCTTTATCTCAAAAACATATTTGCTGAGTAAAATCTATCTTCAACAGATCAATTTATAATTTTTGAGGTGGCGTATCATACTGTTTGTTTTTAGACTCTTCACAATTATTTTTATTGTAAATTTCATTCTTCTCGCATTATATTGGTCAACAGGAAAGGAGGTAGCTTAGAGAAATATAGAAAAACTGCTACATATGTAATTCTAGGATTAGTGTATTAATTACTGCATGCAATAAATCCACTTGAAAGTTTTACTTTAACGATTGCTTGGATATACAAATGTATGCAATTGGTCGATCTGAACCATGACTTTATATCTTAAAGGACTTGGTGAGAATGTATCGATGTCTGTACGTTAAAAAATCTTTAAAAAAAAATGTTTGACGGGTCCGTTATATTGATCGGTTGCATGATAGCATTGATTAACTGTTATACCTTCCAAGAAAGAGATTGTTTTTGAAAATCAGTCATATCATGATGCATATTTGCATATCGTCCTTAGTTTACATAAAACTGTATGTTTCTAGTTTACTTGTTATGTTAGATTGCTGCATCATTGTTGTTAACCTTACCTCATATTTTTTTTAATTATGTCCAAAGTCAGTAACCTTTTTTAATCTTATATGATGTACACAACACATTTCATTCTTTCTGTGGTCCAACTATTACATTGTTTTTAAGATTACTCAAGGATGAACAAATATCAACCATTGCAGATTGCTTGCATAATTGCTTCATGTCCAGTGGCCAATATGTCATGCATATTTAGGACGAGAAAGCATTACCGATAAATCGAATGGGAAGGTTTCGTAAAGAAGGTGGACCAGCATGAGAGGCAGATTATTTTGATTGCTTTTTGAAAGGGGTATTCTACGTCTGGGTAGATCTGCATTACAAAAGCCCACCTACATACCCCTCGAAAAGTTGTGGCAAGAGAGCGTGTCATTCTCCTTACAAGAGGCATCGTATTGAACCCCATTTGAATTGGACGTGGCTTCGTTTTTATACATCCCACACAGCAAAAGGAACCAAAATATATGTCTTATGTTTTTATACATTGAAATTGTGTACAGTTAGCTCTCGGGATTGAGAAAACTATCGTTTAAGGGACTTGTGTCTGTTCTACATGTTCTTACCGGCATTTTCTATTAAAATATCATTTGTTGATATTAATATATTTATGTAGGGAGGGGATACGTCAACGGGACAATAACTCAACCACAAATTACTTATAGACAACTTAAGGTAAACCTGTTAGAGAAATTATTAGACATTATTATACTTAGTTCCTTGATAATAAGAATTCTTTATTTTGACATTATTTAGGGGAAAACGTTCCTTGTGTCTGACAGTCAGTAAAGCTGTTATTATCAGTAGACATTCGACCAGTTAATTAAAAGTATGTTAATGTGAGTAAGAGAAACCCAGTGCAATGACCAGTACAGCTGCTATTTATAGTATGCTTTCGACCCGTCAACCAATAGTATGTCCCGAATGTGACTAGGCGAAGCTTGTAGCAATAGCAGTTTATTTGCCTGTCTTGCAACAGGAAAGAAATTAAGGATTAATACCATTTTTTTTCTTCTCATTACAGTCATTCCATGCCACTCCTTATTGAGAGAATTTCAAACCTTTATACGAATATAAATAGTAATTTCACTGATGCACATTGTGGTGCACTCTATCTTTATAATGTTTAATAGGAAATATATTCTCTCTCTCTCTCTCTCTCTCTCTCTCTCATACAAGTTTCAAGTTATGATATGACCACAAACTTAAACCTAATACATGTACGGTACGGACGATGTATAGTAATTGTTGTATATGCACATACATTATACATGTATTTAAGTATTGAAAAGAATGATTATATTGCGCAGTAATTGTTGCATTTAAATTATAAAAAATATCTTTGTTTTTCTCAACCCTTTATTATATAATATATGTACAGTTCATTAATCAGTAAACCGGGAAGAAGGGACGTTCATTGGTTAACTTAACAATCAAACGGAAGTATCGATCTTCACATGTTTACAAAAATATAACTGAATTTTAAGAAATAAAGAATAACAATTACATCAAAATATTAAATCTATTTGTTTTTAATTTCAATATTTTGCATTATTGTGTTCGTTTTTTATCATAATTTTAAATCCCCGGGGATTAAACTTGTATTTAAGACTATCCTTTCTCGATAACAAACCTGTTTACTTAGAACTAATGACAAAATTTCTCGGAATGCATTAGGTTTTAATTTGAAATCAATGCATGCGCAAATTTTACGCTAATACTATCAAACTTATTTAGAGAACTAACTTTATTCTCTTAATTTGTTGGTAGATTGGAACAAAGCAGAAAAATGAGGTAAAGTCGTTATTTATTGTTTGTGTTGGGGATTTCTTCTTATTTATTGTTTTTTATATAGAGGGGGAGGGTGTTAAAAAATGTCACAAGATATAATTCATAGATGCAAAATATGAAAACAGACAAAAGATATAATGCATGAAAAGTTTGTTCAAATACGGAAAATTAGCGTGCGCACTGACAAACTGGGTTCAAACTCGGGGAATACCCTTTTCAGAAAACCAGCCTGATAAAATGTCTGGTAGTAAGTATATTGAAAATTTTTAAAACTCATCCCCCATAATTATTTTCCAATTCTGGTATCCTTGAAAAGCGCATTTACTTTATTGTTTTTAATGTAAAGAGTAATAGCAGGTGAAATGCACACGCGAAAATTTTTCAACCCTCGCCGATAAAATTTGTGGATTAACCAAAATGCATTGTTCTAACACTGATTATACTTACCGCTTATCGTTAGCTAACTCCTTAACCTTTTCTAACAATTGAAGAACATTACTTTTTTATCTAGAAATTTTCTTTTTCTTCATGAACACATATATAACGTTAAGCACTATTCTGATGCCACAGACCTGATTTATTTTTACACAAACTTATTTTATTAGTTATATAAGCGTGATGCTGTTCTGGTAAGTTCTGATTTAAAATATTTGCTATCATTATTGTTTTTTTTGTTGCTTTTATTATAGAAGTGTTTTTTTTTTTCCTTTTTTTTTAATTTGGGGTCTTAATATTTGCAACAAGATCGCCATAGCAGTCAATTGTATACATGCGTCGGTTGCATGATCCTCTATTGTGGTCAATACTTTGGCTCAAATACAGGAAATCTACCTAGGCCACATGTTTCAATTCAATAAAGGTCAATATGGTATATACTTTTATTTCTTGTTGTGAAATAAGGTGTCACTGAGCCGAAGGATGTACCGGTAATGATCGTTATTCTGACCCTTGAATACTGAGAAGTGTATTGTCTTTTAATTTTCAAAATAAAAATTCAGTCTTATCATTAATTACAAAATAAAACGGATCTTTATTTTTCATACTAAATGCATAGGCCAGCAAACACTTGAAATTCACTAAATGACCAAGGCAAAAGTAGGATTAAGGAGAGTACAAGATACACACCGAGAGATATTGGAACTTTCAAAACTTGAGCGTTATGCTCTTATTTCATATAGCTTACGATGCAATATATGTATTTAAATATATTTTCAGTATTCCAAATTTTCAGGTCAATAATAAATGTTTACCAAGCTCCTAATTCGATCCATAATAAAAATAATAAAAAAAAATAAAAGTTTTATTTATTTTTTTTTTTTTGTCTTTTTTATTTATTTATTTATTTAATTTGATTCTGTTTTATTTCATAGAATGAGAACACATTAATTATCCTGCACTGGACTGAAATTAAACAAAAATGAATATAATTATAAAAAAAAGTTTTAAAAATTTCATTTAAAAACAACATAGAACTGACTAAATGGACAAAATATTGCAAAAAATTCGAATGAAATAAAAAGGAAAATACATAGTGTTGAAAACATAAAAACTGAAATCATACAAGCCTGACTCAGTGTTTATAGATATGTTAGAATCATTAAAACTTCTTTAATGCCTATATATAAGTTATTTTTTAGGAAAACATTCATAACAACCAAAAGAAAAGAAATATTAAAAGAAAGCGACATACTAAAGTTTACATTAACAAAACGCAAAAAAAAAACTTTTTAAATAAAATTACAACAAACGAACTTTGAACATACATTTTTATATATTAACCTCTACAATTTGGAATACATTTTAAATAAGAACTTTTAAACTGCCCAAAATCCGTCACATTCTGAAAGTAATATTCATGATTTTTTATTTAAAATTTATCAATTTTTGTCTCATCTAAAGCTTAATTTTTAAAAATGACAAAATAAAAATAAAAATTATTTCACTATAGAAGCATATCATCTGATATTATTAATTTAGAATCGTTGAATAGAGTTGAATCTTTTTGTAACTTTTATTTAATAATTCAACAATATATATTTAAGTAGACTCACTTAGATTCTTTAATGCATTCTGTAGTATTATACATATTGGTGAACCATCTCTTAATAATCACTGTAGACTATATTTGCAACTTGCAATGTCTTATAAGATCAGAGAATCGCATGCTTTTCAGTAAAACAATTATTGCAAGTATTGTTCCAATGTGTCAATTTGAAAACAAAAATGATGGCTTCCACACGAGATATAACAGGTATGACAGAACTGTCCCCCGAATTATTTTTTGTCATAGTTTCAAAACTTTAGCCTTTTGAAAAGAAACTGTTTCTTATTTTTACAGTCTCTATAAAATTTTCTTTTGTATACCTAAGAATAAATGCCCTCTTTTTGTTTCTAACATAGCTGGTTGGAAACATATACTAGTACCTTATAACGAATTTTCATATTTCTTCAATCAAAACCCGACTTTTCCTAGTTTTGGTTTGAACTTACTTGAATACATCTATAAAATATTGCACCAAATACATAAATCAATAAATCAATAAAAATATATATTGTATGGAGTCAAATCAGAAAAAAATAATTAATAATGAACCGATTATCTGACCACGGATCTGACAGAAGTGTTTTAGTCAGAAATCATCCGAAATAGAGAGTACGTAAGTTTGAAGCAACATTTATTCATAAACTTAATGAAAGAGTTATTTTAATGTAATGCACATTTCTAAATTAAATTAACGAAAAAAGGAATGTTTAATCTCCTCTGAATGTACTTCACTTACGAAGTCAAAATCCAAAATATAATGGAACTTGATGAATTTGAATATTTAAGAGTCTGAGTAAGGAACATCCTAATTTTCGAACATATATCAATGAAATCAAAACCATAATTAGTTTTTAACATTACTGCTGAGGACTGATATCATTTTGGTTTAGAATGTCCTGATGATAAATTTTAAGAAGTATACTCAAAATTTGCTAAAATCTTTCGGAAGTATTTAGTCATCTTTAAAAAAGCTCTAAAGTTTGAAATAAGTTCCTTGGAGACTGACCCAGTCTATTATTTTTATACGATATCTGTAGGTTCCAGAAAAAAACCCATCTCAGATATGCATGTTAAAGAGAGGCGAAAGATACCAAAGGGACATTCAAACTCATAAGTCGAAAATCAAATAACAACGCCATGACAAAAAAGAAAAAGACCAAAAACACAAACAACAGTATACAAAACGCAACATAGAAAACTAAAGGCTGAGCAACACGAATCCCAACCTGGGGGGTGATTTCAGGTGCTTCGGAAGGGTAAAGTTATAAGTTAATATAACAATTAATATTATATAAATGATTGAGTTATATACCAGTTTTAATTTTCAATTATAAATTTTACATTTTGAAAAATAAAAATGCCATGTTCTGTAAATTTAAGGAGATGACAGTTATTAGAAAACAAAATTAGCACATTTCATGCACAGTCAATTTTAACGAAACTTATTGAAATTGTATCAGTACATATAGCAGAAACAATAGAAGGAAAAAAATGATAAAGAACAAAAATGAAAAAATCTCTTCTAGAACAGCTGTAATAATATTCTGCCAAAGAAACTCTAATTCTTGGAGAACAGGATTTATTTATTAATTATAATTGGCTTTGAACTCGCTTTAAATAACTTCAAGTATTCTTAGATTGGTACTTTGTGTCTTGTTTTTATTTTAGTTGTTTTTGGGCTTCGTACCAATCTGTTGAAATTAAGCAATTTCCAACTGATTTTAACAGTTTGTTCTTATGTTGCGCTGTTACATCATATCAAAGGTTATGGGTAGGGTTGGATATACGCAGACATGTTTAATCCCGCAACATTTTTTATGTGCTTGTCCCAAGTCAGGATCCTGTGATTCACTGTTTGTCGTTTGTTTTCTGTCTTTCATATTTGTTTTTCGTAAAGAATTTTGTCATAAATCATGTCTTTGGTTTTCGCGTTTGAATTGTTTCACATTTTGTCATCTCGAAACCTTTTATAGTCGACTAAATATTGTGGCTTTTGCTGATTGTTGAAGGCCGTATAATGATATTTATAGTTGTTTACATCCATTTGGACATGGGTGGATGTTTGTTTCTTTTGGCAATAATAGCACATCTGATACTTTTATATCAATTAGTATTGGTAAATTACATAAAGGTTAGTTAGGATAAGGTTAACATAAAGTTCTCTTAGACTTGAAAAGATGTAACTAATATCATTGAATAATGCATATTCCATCTTTTCCATATTTCTTTTAATGAATGTAATTGGGAGATTCTCTCGTATTACATGATTTCTTGAAAATACGAAAACATTAATGAAAAATCAGTATCATTATCATCTGAATTTCAAAACAAGCAAGTGTAAAACCACCTCTAGAAAGAATATATAACTTCACATATCATGTAAAGACATTTTGAAATGACAGACATGATTCCTTTTATATTCAAACAATTTGAAATAATAAATATTGTTAATCAATTTGCCTTTCATTTTTTAACTTTTGGATAAAAGTCGTTAAGTGTCTAGCACTTTCTGCAATACCCTACAATTACTATCAATATAATTAATGCCAATTCGTTAATACAGACCAAACAAAAGGAATTTATTGATTCACATGCATATAGAAATAAATTTTCAGCTAGTTCTCATTTTATAAATATAGGAACTGTCACCGTCAAGGGGTTTCTATATGTTTTAATTTATCCATGTATACGTATACTCTTTGTATCTTTATTGAAATTGAGAACTACTTTTATGATTGTCTCTGAACGCAGAGAAATTAATTTAAGTTTTCAACTAAATATACATGCTTATGTTGTTCAATAACGTTTTGGAAATCAGTATAATATATTTCAAGTCTCGTCCATGAACGTTTATTGGTTTGTCTCTACTAAACCATCAGATATACATATTATTTTTAATAGAGTCTTTTATTAGTGTGAGAATGAATATAACAATACAGTTTGAATATCAAAGGAACGAAATATAAACTCTCTTAATTACTCAAAGCGTGGTATCGGAGTAATTTTTTTTCTCGTTTTGTTCATTAATACGTTTGGGCAGATAATATAACACGTGTGCATTCCAAAACAACAAATAGAAAAACAACAAATGAAATGGGTAGAATCTTTCAAGTGGGTCAAGCGTGAAATCAGATTACCACTAGAAGTTCGGAGTATATTGGACAGGGGCATAAGCTATGTACATGTATTGTAAAATGGCCACCTAATGATTCAGCAAAGAGTATTACAAGGGTTCTGTAACGTGCACATAGTGTGACAATTTCCCTACACGATGTAGGTATCGCATTTAAAAGACAAATGTATCTACTAGCTGTTATACATCATGTAATATACTTTTATGCCTTTTGTCAACTTATAACTTTTCTCTGATCGGTTGTCAGGGTGAATTTTTGAAAGTTTAAAAAACATTAAAACAATTCTAACTAAATATTTCATGGAAGGGCAGAATAGAAATTTTCAGAGGCTGAAGACGAATTACCCTAGATAATACACAAAAAGTTATGCATTTTTAAGATCCACTTGAAAAGTCTGTCGTCAAGGGTTTTCAGAAAAATAAAATAGGGACTAAAAGTGCACAGTGTGTCCGACTTTTCTTTTTTTTTCGTACATTTCATGAATACAAGTTTAAATGACTACTTTTTAATTGAAGGACGAGTAAATGAAAATTAAAAATGAATACAAGTAAGAAATACACCTTAAAATTTAACATTTGACTTGTAGTACCCCAAAGCTTCCTTTTTTGGTTATTCAAACACACCTACTTTGTTGTTATGACGCATTAGAAAGGTATTTCACTTGACCCATATACTTTATTTCTTGGTACTGTGAATTTATAGTGTTATTATATCAACATGTAGGCTAAATATATGAAAATAATGGAATCTGAAGCGAGATGATGTATCAAATATTTTTTCCCCTTTAAACGTTTTCAAGACAAAATAGTCAACTAACACACATCTGGACATAAAAAGGCGTACCCGACTTTCTCTTTTTAGTGAGATTATTGCCCGTTTTTAGGACTTTTTCCCATAAAACTGTTGCCGGGGGCAGAGATGTTTTAAGGTTCATCAAAAGGAATTGAAAAATATGGCCGTGTTTACACCGCAAAATCTACTGAGTACAGACAAACTGATGCAAGTAGGAAAGTTTTAAGGTTCATGTGGACCCTTTGGCTAAAATGGCTGCGTTTTCACCTCAAAATTTACTCTGAGTACAGACAAACCTGTGTATCTGGAAAAGTTTTAAGGCATAGCATGCCCTAGATTAATAAAATTCAAATGCATTGTATGTTTTAGAAAATTTAAAACTTAACTGGATTTTGCAGTGCACTTTTTTTCGTCCCTGTAGAAGATGATAAAATT
Organism: Mytilus californianus; assembly: GCF_021869535.1. Taxonomy (NCBI): domain Eukaryota; kingdom Metazoa; phylum Mollusca; class Bivalvia; order Mytilida; family Mytilidae; genus Mytilus; species Mytilus californianus. The sequence continues at coordinate 67,694,140 of NW_026262712.1, forward strand.
AACAAACAGTTGAGTTTCACTTGATATGGTCCACTCAGGTACACAGTTTAAATCACCAATTATTATAAGGTATCTATTGTCCATCTATTGTCCATGTCAATCAATACCAGTTCACGTCAATTATTACCTGTGGGGAAGTTCTCAAACCTCTTTCACAACTTAGTTTATTTTGGCACCTTCTGGAGGAATGAAAAAAAGTGCACTGCAAAATCCTGTTAAGTTTTTAATTTTCTAAAACATAAAATATATTTGAATTTTATTTATCTAGGGCATGCTATGCCTTAACATTTTTCCAGATACACAGGTTTGTCTGTACTCAGAGTAAATAATGAGGTGAAAATGCAGCCATTTTAGCCAAAGGGTCCACATGAACCTTAAGGCATGGCACGACCTAAATATATAAAAGTTATATGTAGTGTAGGTTTCATAAAATTATAAATATATACCTGGCTTTTGATGTGCATTTTTTTCCAGTCTGCAGAAGATAGCAAAATAAACAAACACATGAGTTTCATTTGATACGGTCCACTCAGTTACACAGTTTATATCACCTATTGTTTGCAGATGTCTATTGTCCATTTATCGTCCGTTTAAATCAATACTTTTCACAACCTTTATTATATGAGGGGAGCTTCTCAAACCTGTTTCCCAACTTAGTTTATTTTGGCACCTTCTGCAGGAATGAAAAAGAAAAAAAAAAATGAATAGCAAAAATTAGAAAAATTTATAATTTTCTGAAACATAAAATGCATTTACAATCTAATTATCTAGTTCCTGCCATGCCTTAAAACTTTTCCAGGTGCACAGGGTTGTCTGTACTCAGAGTAAAATGTGTGGTGTAAATACGGCCATATTAGCCAAAAGGTTGTGATGAACCTTACAAAGATTAATGTTTTATCTTTCTGTGGATTTTTTCTGTGGAATTTATGCTTATGTACAAAAAAGATCAATATGTTTTTGCACCTATCATGATCGACTGTTTTGTGAAAATGTGTCTTTACTTTTAAAGTTTACAAATATCTCGAAGTTCCATACTATATTTTAACTATACACATGTATATGAGATGCAAAAAATCCTAAAATATGCACCTACATTAAACTTTTAAAACCCATGGAACAGGTTTAAACAATACAAATATACCAACTTGACTATTTCTACCTACTCTAATAAATAGTAACATTTCTTTTGTCTTATTTGAACTGGATAGCAGCCTGGAAATCCGACCTGACATAGCTGTGTTTTATTACATCCTAAACAGTCAAACGGATGCTGTCGAATGAGAGAGGGGTCTCGGTGGCCGAGTGGTCTAAATAGTCGAACTACTGTATAACTAACCTGTCAACACTGAGGTTATGAATTTGAATACCGCACGTCACAGGTGCGCTCGACTCCAATCTTAACTTACTCGGATTGTCAATTTTCTATACCGAAGGTCGGTGTTTCTCTCCGGGTACTCCGGCTTCCTCCACCAATAATAACTGACCGCCACGAAATAGCACAATAGTGCTGAAAATGGCGTTAAACACGCATCAATCAATCAATCGAATGAGAGAAGTTCAGTTGACCATATTTCTATACCCCAGTCACCCCTTTAGATATGAATATTAGAGAAGAAGAATATTTATCAATAAGACAACAATCCAACAACACTAAAACAACACAAAACCTTCAAGACATTATTAAGTCAGCATACAGTCTTCAAACATAGACAAATGTATATACTTTATGCCATGCTCTTCTATAACATTTTTCTACCTTGAAAATTCTGCTTGCCCTTTTCGGTTATATCTGCTTTTTAATGTTGATATTTGGTTTTGGATTTTCTGACACTTTGGAATCGAACATCACTGATGAGACATTCTTTGTCGAAATGCAAAACATGTACCATTGATACTATTAAGAAAGTTAATAATTTCAAGCCAATATCTTAATATGTTTCAACATTTTGATCTTCACCAGTAAATTAGATATTGCGCATTAGAATACTTTCGCTTTGTTAATTTCTCCCGATTCTTAGTTCTTTTGTACGGATTTGTGTTCGTGCTAAGTGCTGATCTGATGAGTCAAACGATTTCCAACTAACAGTACCATGACCTCTAAATGTTAAAATTTGTGTCATTTGTTGATTATGGTTAGCTGTCTCATTGGAAATCATACCTCTTTATCTATATATCATATCAAATACATTAAAATAAGAGTTGTCTTACTTGAACCAGAACTTAAAAAAATACAAATAAATGATGTTTTTAAACGCTTGTCGAAAAAGCTGATTTATGTTGAGTATTTGAAAGAATGTCCAATTTGCTGAAAGAACGGCTAGCCTCACTCCAGTACATTAACCCTGTTTTCATTGTAGAGGGTATGAATGCCCTTTACCGTCAGGCTTCAAACGGTCATTTTCGGCTACCGTTAGCGTCAAATTGGTAAAAATTTTACCGTGATTCGTCAAAATATCCTTATCGTGATTCGTCAGAGGTTTCAAATATTTATCGGTACCGTTATTTTTGGAAAAAATTTAACGTGACTCGTCAAAATCAAGTCGATTTTTTTTATCGTCTAAAAGAATGTGTACATTTGATCGTCATGTACCAAAAATTACCGTTAACATCATTAGGCAAGACTTTTTACCGTTATTCGTCATGAAGGTACTCCCATTACGACCCTCATTTTAGTTCTGGCTCATTAGAATTCTCAATTTCTGGGATTTTTTTTTTTAGCATTGATAATTTCAATTTACTCCAGAAGTAGTTCTGTTCAATTAGTTCTTTGAAAAAAAAAACCCAACAAAGTTTTGATATTTTCAACAGTTAAAGGCGATATGTTTTAGGCACTAATGTCTTGTCAATTGTTTGTATATTTTCTACTGAACATTCTACGAGATTTCTAACCCAAATAATTCAGTCTTTATATTTCGCTGATCTACGATTACTACATTGAGGGATCGATTACGAAGAGGGACTGAATTATTCGGGTTACGAGATTTCTCACTTCTATTCCCTAAAAGTGACTGGTATTGTTAACTTGATGACGAAAATTTTTTTCTGTAAGGATTTGCTGAAATCTTGCCTCATTAATGGCACGCATAAGAATTGGCCAAAAGCAATTTAAAACGACGAAAGCTCTATTGCTTAGGGAGCTACCATTTGATTTTTATGGGGGGGGGGGGGGGGGGGGGAGGGGGGCTAGGATGAAAAATTTTGTCCTGCCTTTTTTTTTAGTTGTAATCTCTGTCCTGCCTTTTTATTTTTCACTCTATTCGGTCCTGCCTTTTTTTCTTTAGTTTATCCTGACTTTTTTTTTTAATTGTCATCCTGCCTTTTTTTTGTTGCAAAGTGTCTCATCCTGCCTTTTTTTTTACTCAAAACTCCTGTCCTACCTATTTTTTTCAAATTTCATCCTAGCCCCCCCCCCCCCCCCCCCCCCCCCCCTTCCTTCAAATAAGAATATGATTGAAAAACATGCAACTAAATACAAAAGGGATCTATAAGGGAACTTAGATAAGTACAACATTTAAATCACAATCCTAACCTTATGTTTGATTAATAATCACCCATTTTCTTTGTTTGGGCAAACTGAACTAGAATCTGAAACAAAAAAAATACATAAAGTTTCAATCTATTCTCCAACTTCGTAATTAAAACACGCGACGAGATGCACCGCATATGAAACCTAGTGTTTTTAAAGTACTTTCATATTTTATATATTACATAAATGTACTATTAATCTTGGACAAGTGCAATTGTACATGGTGTAAAGTATTCCAAGTCAATTGCATGAATTTATATAACTTTTTCCAGTTTTATTACGCTTGCTTCCTCTTCTTTGACGTTATAAGTGACACCAATTGTTGAAATTGCACTACTTTGAACCATATATGAATAACGAGGCTATATAAGGTGAAGGACATTTCCAGTAAAAAGAATGCTAGATATCCAATAATTGTACAAGTATAATGATTTCCTGAAAATAATGTCACATTTGACGTATAATACGACCTTCCTGCTTCTTAAGATTTGATACTGTTGTTTCAATTCCTGATAAATTTTTTCCGGTTATTACTATTTACTTAATTTCGACTTTACTTGACTTTAAGTTTATTGTTTTATCTTTTTTTCTTAGTTTGACGACAGTCAATACAATATTCTAGAAAAATGCGTACAAATCATTAACTCTTTTTGAAAGTTTACTTTTGTCTTTTTAAGTTTATAAGGATCTCTGAAGAGACATTTATTGTTATTTTTTATAACGATTCGATTGAACAAATATTGTTTGTGGTCAATAGACTTATACGTTACTGACCCTGCTTTGGTATACTAGGTAAAAATGTTGATGTTTGCTGTCTTATCATTGCATGAAACGTATGAAATACGTAATACACGCGTAATAGAGAGATTTGATTGCGCATAACGCATGCTTCTTGAACAACCCTAATCAATGACCCAAAGAAAATATATGGAGTGTCTAATAATCTCTACTGACTGTTCCAGCTAGCCGGAAAAATAGTTAAAAATCTCTATTTTTCCGGCAAACCGTTTGCGCATGCGCAAATGTTAAATATCAACAGCAGTGTCATGTGGCGCGGAAAGTGTCCCGGATGAGATATCGGATTGCAAACGCGCGTATGCAATGGACGTTTTGAGAATTGAAGATCGTAATTTATATTTAAAAATGTCCTAAAGAAAATTAGAGAAAATGTAATTGCTTTAAAAACAAATTTACATCGGACAGACTCCAGAACAATAGCGTGTGCACGTAAACTTAGAGGAATAAAGCGTGAAATCAAACTGAAATTGCTGATTAACAACATTATATTTACCTGTATCAATGGAGGAAAACTGCATAAAAACAATTCACAGGAAAACGACTAAATCAAATATACTTGGACGCATTATTTCTAAGTTCTATTACAACGGAGATCTATGAAATGCACTGATATGCCTGGAATGGAAATAGCATACCAGGGTTTAGGTATAACCCCCTCCCCCCCTCCCCCGATTTTTATTTTATTATGTTTAATTTATTTTCTCAATAAAAAAAAATACTTTGTATTTGCTATCATAACGCAATCTTATTTTTGGGGCAGTTTATATCTGCCTACCCTTTTCTCTTAGTTTCCATGTGTTGAAAATCACCGAAATGATAAATTTAGGATCTCTTTTAGGAATCATAGATGTTCATTGAAGCTTTAAATCTTTGGCCTGACCCCTAACCTTGCATGAAATTCATAGGTAGAACATAAAAAGAGGATAAGCATTTTTGGCCCTCCCCATTAGAATAAAAAAAAAAACCATCTGATTATGCTGTATATTATGAAGTAAATTTATTTGCATCTTGATTTGATTTAGTTAGTGAATGGAAACTTTTTTGCACAATTTTTTGTCAAGTGACTAAAAGTCGATTTGCTGCATATCAGTCGATGTTGATATTCTTCTTTTGATCTCATTTGACAAGCTGTCTACATTTACGGGGAATCGGCATGTTCCATAGAACAGAAAGTAGAAAAATAAATCAAAGTTGGTACTTGAGGAGTTTATTCCCATGACAATTCTGTTTTTATTTTATTTTTTTTCATTATTTCTATTTTCCAGAACGTTTTATCTTGAGTTTATAATCAATAACGTCCGCGCGGAGAACGTGCAAAAAATGAATAGTTAAAAATGTCAGTATTTGCATGAGAGGAATTTTTTTTGCCACTACATTCTCCAATTGATGCTACAATAACCTCTAAACCAAAACCATATTCATTATATATTGTTATGTATGGCCGAAATTATAGCATAATAGCATAGAAAAGCTATTATTCCGGATGGCCGGAAGAATAGATTGCCAAGAAAATAATAGGAAGTCCGAGATATAATATTTTTAAGCTTGAAAGATAAATATTAAAAAGCCCAGACATAACAGCATGAGGTTAAATGTGTGTGATCTGCAGATATAGTTCGACAACATTATTCATCAATCATACTAATGCGCAGATTCTTGGCTAATATCATCGTTGACGACTTAGATTCTTTCAGCAGTAGTACTAACGCAATGGTATTTTAATATTTAAATAAAAACAAATGACAAGTTTCTGTATGCATAACATACTTTTCTGGAATGACCCTCATCAGATGCGCTCGAATGGAATACAAATTGAAAGAGTAAAGTTGTTTTACATTTTTTGTTTGTGTGATTGTGTGTTTGCGTTTCGTTTAAAAAAAAATCTGCTGTCTTTTTGGTGAATAGTACAGGCCATATTTGAAGTTATATAATTTATTTTGAATTGCTTAGAATTATTTTGAATGTTAAGTTAAGACAAATTTTGCACGTTTATAATAAACTATAAACCAGTCAAATTCACGGCAAGTAATATAAGATAAGTACTAACAATGTTCCATGCTGCTAAAAAAGAATGGAGATGACTTAGAGTGCAGTTCAATTCCATAAGTTATAAGTTAGGTCCCATTTGCGTCATTATATATATTTGTATTCAGAAATAAATGCTTGGATTGTGCATTATGGTGCATCTAACTGTGCTGTCTTGTATTTATTTGGTTGGTTAAATAGTAGAATATATAATGAACAGCTCTGTCGTCAAATATTTTGCATGTAAGGTGAAGACCAAAGGGAATTATTTTCAATAAACATCTATTTCAAAAATTATAGCCAGAGTTAATGAATAAATAAAATCATTGTCCTTATTAATAAAAATTAATGACATGATAGGTCAATAATATTTCCTTGTGTACAAATATAGAAGACCTTTAATGTAAATTTTGCTAGGGACTTTTTATTAAAAAACATGCTTTAATTTCCGTGCCTGCATCACTAACTTTTCGAATAATCATTACCAGGTTTACTCGAGACTATAACTTTGTAAATTTAAAAAAAGAGAAGAAAAAAGGAATGACAATCAAGTGTCTTCAATTCAAAATGGATCTAAGCAGTACACTTTGCTTAACACAAACTAATTTATAAAGAAATTGTATAAATTATTAACAGTAAATTTACAAACATAATGTATCATTTACTGGGCATATTATATGCTAGGGGACTGATTTATAATAAATTACAAAATGATAATTCCTGTTCTTAATAAGTACTTAATAGCTAGCATACAATACCAAAACTAATCATTATACAGTCTCAGTATCATCCCGACTATAAAAGATGACAGTAGAATTCTAGACATAGATATAAGAAGATGTGGTATGAGTGCCAATGAGACAACTCTCCATCCAAGTAAAAAATTATAAAAGTAAACCATTATAGGTCACGTAACGGTCTTCAACACGGAGCCTTGGCTCACACCGAACAGTAAGCTATAAAGGGCACCAAAAAATTACTAGTGTAAAACCATTCAAACGGGAAAACCAACGGTCTAATCTATTTTAAAAAACGAGAAACGAGAAACACTTATGAACCACATCAACAAACGACAACTACTGAACATCAGATTCCTAACTTAGGACAGGTGCAAACAAATGCAGCGGGTTTAAACGTTTTAATGTATATTTATTTATATCTGTTAATGATGAGAGTCTGAAAAGGGGGGCGGGGTCCTTCAATTCTTTATTCTTTAATTGTTAGACCATTTTTCTCTATTGTTAATATGTTTTGCCCATTTTTCTCTATTGTTAATATGTTTTGCCCATTTTTTTTCTATTTTTCATCTTTTTTGCACACTATTCTCTATTCTTTATATTTTACCACCCCACTTTTTCTCTATTCTTTTTTTTCCAATTTTTCGCTATTCTTTTTCTTATGTACACTATTTCTCCCCAATTCAATTCGTTTTGCTATTGCAACAAACGAAGATCTTTCCATTTTTAGAAATAAATTCTCAATACAAGCTGATGATATTACTCATTTCTTTAACGATGAACATTATTATCAAAAAGGATTTAACACGAAAAAAACTTTTAGAAATTTTCTGGCTTCAAATACAACAGAACATGTATACATTAGTCAGGTTAAAAAAAAATTAAAGATGGTTCATTACCGATTAAATGGTTAAATTATTTCAAGACTTTAGGTTTACATTCTGACGAGTTCATTCAACCTATGCCAACATTTTGAAATTTAGGTATAAAATTGCATGAAAAACAGATTAAGTGTTATGAAAACAAAAAATAATTAGGGCTTATCAATTAACAACCAGTTTAAAATTGGCGTTTAAGTGTACCCAAAACTATTTTTGTTGCTTGTAATAGTCAAAACGAAGGCAACTCTTAAGTGTTGCTGACCTCTTTTGGAATTAGGAATTAACATAATAAAACAAGTGACGATTGAAGGTTGCTCAACGTCCAGTGGCAAATATTTCATGCATGTTCAGGATATACCAGTATCATGTGAATATCATACAATATATGATGAAAATATTTGATGATATTTTTCTAAAAGTAGAATTACGTCAATTGCATTGAAATAGTGAATATAGCACTATTTAAAATGTGCTTCACATTGAAAAGTGTATTTTTTCACAGTTCAGTATTTATGAAATAATTGTGTTTTTGTATATATTTGTGTTACTTCTTATTACAATAGTGTTTTAATTCTGCATTTCCATGTATTCTAATATACAAAAACACATATTTCGTAAATACTGGCATCAGAATTAAATACAATTATACAATGTTCACTATTACATCATACCAGAGACATATATATACATATATAAAAATATATCTGATAATACTGTAAGACACCTGAGATCATCCCCGGTTTTTGATGGGTTTTGCGTTGCTCAGTCTTTAGTTTCCTATGTTGTGTTTTGGAAGGAATATGACAGTTGTTATCCATTCGTTTGGTGTGTTTGAGCTTTTGATTTTTCCATTTGATTAGGGACTTTCCGTTTTGAATTTTCCTCGGAGTTCAGTATTTTTGTGAGTTTACTTTTTTGTATAATGTTGTTTGTCTTTTGGTCTTTTTCTTTTTTTGCCATGGCATTGTCAGTTTATTTTCGACTTATGAGTTTGAATGTCCCTTTGGTATCTTTCGCCTCTCTTTTTGAATAGTCTGATAAACGGATAACCAATTTTATTTGCTAATTGAAAACTAAGCTGAATAAAATAATTTAAGACAGCAGAGAAGATAATTCTGTTTTAATTGTTTATTACTAAGACTTAAATAAAGAGTGAACTATTTATACTTTAAATTTATGATGTCTCTGTCTGGTCAAAGGGTCAGAGTGTCCTACTTAATCAAACGATAAATTGTTGCAATTAGAAAACATGTTTTCACGTGCAGAGTAATTTCACTTATGACCAGTGCATGATTGGATTACATCTCTAAGAGTGGATTTTGGATCCACTCTTTCAGCTTAAGAGCGGATTTAGTGGCAGATTTTTCGCCCCACCTTTGCTATTCTTTGTCATTTATTCAATTGATATCATATTAGTTGATGTAATTTCGTATTAGTTATGTATTATTATTTCATATTAAATATGAACTTTTATGTCAAATGATTTATTTGCAAAATGTATTTTTTGCATTTTATGATTTTGAATAAATGACCTTTTTTCGTCAGTTTAGTTTTTATATCATATAGCAAATCAAGCTCAGACTCTGGCCTGTGTATACATAGTATGTTTATGGTATCTAGCTGTCTGTCTTAAATAGTATTCGTTACGAATATCATATATTCTAGAAAGATATTTTCTAGAAAGGACATATCTGGCATTTCCAAATCTGAAAATTTCAGAAGCAGTCTGACATATTACCGTTTATACATATTATGTACATTAATATAAGTATGCCGCTACTCATATGTGCTTAGCAAATTGTAATTCTCTATGTATAGATTTCTATTCTTTTATAACTTATTGTAAGATTCAATGGGGAATTATGTTTCTAAGACATAAACATCATACTGAATTAAAGAGCTCTGTGAAAACTAATTAAAGCACATTTTTTTTATATATATATATAATAAATAATAAAGCACCTTTTCAAAATAAAATTCAAATTTAGATATAGAACATGAATCAGATTTAATACACTTTTTAGCTTGGATACTCAGCAACAAGTCATAAGTGAGCAAATCTTGTATATTAAAAAAAAATCCCAAATAAAATCTTTTATTACTTGAATTCTTTTTAATTTTTATAATTTTTTATTTATTCATTTATTTTTGTTTGTTTGTTTGTTTGTTTTTTTTTTTTTAAATTTTATATTTAGAACAACAAAATTTTGGAAGTATTTTACCATACAAGAGTGTTCTATTGTAATATTTTTATCTATTTTTTTTCAAATATCATATCTTCACTACAACAGAATTTTGCAAGTATTTATCTGTTGTTTTTTTATTCTAAAGGAGTAATTCTTAATGCTTTAAAATACTGACTATATTTTACCTGTAATTAATTATTAATTGTTATCACAACACCCATTGTATTTTGTTTGTAGGCATAGGTTGAATACATATTTTTCAAATGTTGGCATAGGTTGAAGACGTTACTAACGAAAGCTTGGACACTTTTATTGCAAAGACTGAAAATACTTTAAAAACTTGCCATACGGAATGTTTCAAAATCTTTTGCGGTATCAAAACTTCCTTATAGTATGTTCAACCGGTCAACAAATCCGAAATTTAAAGATTTTTTCGTAATATGTATTTTTATTTTCATATCATTCTCAAGTCTCAATAGATGTACAAAAAATTTGCAATATCCCATGACTATAATATGGTAAATAATAATTTCAATAATAGACCAGTCAATAATGCAACGATGAATACATCGTTGAGCCCTATTCCTTTATATAATACATGTACTTTCAATAGTTTTCTTTTCTTTTATTTGCTTTATTGGTAGAGCACAAACTCATAGAGGTCATGTCAATTCTATATCTATATATTTCGATTGCTTAAATAACAGATGAATTTTAAAGTTAACTCTGCATAAGTGAACATATCTCTTCAAACAAAATGTAAATGTTATTTGACAATGTTATAGTCTTTCACAAATAGAATTAGGAATCTTGACTAAAAGAAGAAGGGCTTAAGGTAACAAACTTTGAAATTAAAATGACTGCGTTAAGGATTATGTGGTTAAATTAAGGCGAAAGTATTTACCGATGTTCAAATCTCGCAAACCGACTAGGAAGAGACAGAATCCGAAGGAGCGAGACCGGATGCGTTGATAGGATAAGCGTCTCCAGCTGTGCATGCATAAACGTTTCTTAACCGAATACGTTTGCGCGATGGTATTACCAACATTTCTTTGAGGTCCTTTTCACACGATTCACCTGAATATATTTTCTGACTGTACGATAAAATTGAGAATGGAAATGGGGAATGTGTCAAAGAGACAACAATCCGACCAAAGAGCAGAAAACAGCACAATGCCACCAATGGGTCTTCAACACAGCGAGAAAATCCCGCACATGGAGGCGAGCATGACATAGATAGAATGCACAAATATACAGATGGAAAGATTCTGCACATACAAGTTCTGTTTACTTGGCGTACTTAACTATATACTATTTGTATAAAATAAAAGTTTTTATAGTTAAAAATCGTAAAAAAGCGTGCGTTTATTTTTTCTAAAAATAATTTTGTACATAAGCATATTAAATGAAAAATTAAAATTGACGATCGTAGACAAATGCTGAATAATTGATAAAAAAATCTGTATTAAAGGGTATGACAAGTTTTATCAGTTCATTGAATTGTTGAAATATGACCTTCCAGTAGAAAATTTCCATTTAATATAAAAAAAAACAAGGTGCCTTTGTTGAAATAAAAATCTATTTAACTGCTTATTATGAAAAAAATATTATACCCTCAATTTATTTTTACACAAGTCTGTCATTTTAGGAACAATTTTTATGTTATCCTACAACAGGAAACACCTAGTTCATACATATAATTAACATGATAAAAGTACAAACTGTTTTGTTCATTATACTAGAAATAGTCTATGGCACCATAAAAGCATATGGTACAATTTTGATTTCCGTGCGGACAATAGTTGTGTTTCTTCAATAGCCAGGACCATAGATGGATGCAATAAATCATATCCAATCTAAAATCTATTTTGTGAATGATATTTTCTAGAACCATAAGTCCACCAGCCTCTCACTGATTATCACTCAGACAATTAAAAGATTTGTTTCAAATCGCAACCAAAAAAATGGCACGATCAAAGTTTAACCTTCTTCTTTTGTTAAATACATGGAAAAAGAAGATGACTTTCTGATGTTTCAGTGCATTTGTACCTCAAAAAACAAAATCCACGAATGAAACTATTTAAAAATCAACTTTTCATGTTTAAGTACAAAGTTTACAACTCAGCTATGTTTGAACTTCCGTGTTATGGCTCCGACAAAAACATAAATAGTATTTTAAATTATATTATCAATATGAGGAGATTTAGTAAGGCTACCTTGGCTCTATGAATTCGAAAATCTAAAATGACAAATCCTTCCCTCTGATGTTCGCAAGACATTTGTCTGTCAGATATCAGTATAAATATCTTTGAAATGAAAGTGATATTTTGTTGTTTAAAACAATTTTTATTAGAAAAAAAAACTATTGATATCAAAAGATTTTAGCTAAACAAACTTATAAAAGTATGTTAATGAGGGCGAATTATTTTAAAGAACTTTGCTCATTACTGATTTTGACCAAAACCCGTGTGTGAAACGGCATTTGTATGTCATTTATGTCAATTTCAAAATGTATATGACTTCATAGTGATATCACAACTAACTGTTATGAATTATAGTGTCCAGATTATATATTTCTATTCATTTATGAGAAGAACTCAAATAATTTGAAAAGATTTAAGAATTTGGCTTTTTAATTAGGGGGCCAAGTAATGATTCTTTAATCATACTTCCTCCTTTCCTAATACACATTTTTTTAACAATATCTTTTTATTGGTATATGATAGATATTGTTCCCGAAAAGCTGCATTTTCCTTTGATTTTTGTAACTACCAAAATTAATTTATTCTTCATTACAAAAATATGTTTCAAATTTTACATCTTGGGTTAGTTTGAGCTTCCTTCAAAAGACGATTTCTTAATCAATTGCAAAATTACGGAAAAGTTTTTACATCTGATATGATTGCATTTTCCTCAATAATTAAAACTTTTTCAGCATTCATCAATGGAGGGTGATTTAAAATCAAAGTAATACAACGTCTAACCAATAACAAAACGAATGATAATATTTCCTGAAAATAAGATACATCACATGGTACCAGTATATAAAAATGTTGTTCCTCATAATATAGGTATTTTCGGTTTCGCCTCCTATAACAAACTTTGTTATGGAACAACAAAAAAAATCAATCATTTTTTACCTTTGCCACGACCAAATTGATTTGTATTCAGGCTGGGAACAAATAACAATTACAAGAATTAGGTTAAGGTTTTACAAAGTAGGTTAACCGGAATGATTTTAAATTATAAAACATCGTTTTGATGGTGACCGTAGGGGAATTTAAATTCAAAGTAATGAAATGTCTAACCAATAACAAAACGAATGATAATATTTCCTGAAAAAAAGATACATCACATGGTACCTGTAAACAAAAATGCTGTTCCTTATAGTATAGGTATTTTCGGTTTCACTTCCTATGACAAGGTTTGTTATGGTACAACAAATATTTATTACCATTTCCTTCCTTCCTTTTGCTAAAACTAAATTAAATAATATTACGCATATGCCACTAGATTGTAACACGCCATTCATTTAAACAGAACTTGCCACGAGTGGACCAAACACAAGTCTTTTTCCAAAACACTTAGACTCACTAAAAGTATTGTTGGATTCGTGTTGTTCTTCTGAAATTGTTTGCCTTTTTGTGGTGGTTTGGATAAATGATTTTAATATTGTGTCATTGTTTCTTGCTGATTTTGTTTACATTGTTTGCCATGAGTGTTATCTCAGTAATACTTCAAATGCTAAAGAACTCTGAGGCAAAATCATCAAAATATTTTTCTTTTTTTGCCATGATTCTCCTCATAAGTAGTACTTCTATCGAGTGATAGTTTCAATCGTATAGCTTTACGTATAAATAAGTTCTTAATTGACACGTACCGGTAATAAAGAACAAGAACAATCTACACTTACGATAACAGTTATCTCTCTGTTCATAGTCAAGTGTTTGTTTCCCTGTGTATGGACTTGTTGATTATTGTTTTGTTTTAAATTCGCAATGGTTAAAAAATCTAGCATGGTCAATATTGTACACAACTTTATATATATATATATACTATATTTTCATTTGGAAAGAAAGATCTTTTTGTGACCATTTCTTTGTCCGCGTAGAAATAATCTATTTTTTATTCGATTGAACGAGATATTTTGATATTGTTTCATTATATGTATATGTTCTAATACAAATATTTAGTTTATCATAAATATATATAAGATAATAATAATAATCATCACAAAAGTGTCGTAAGCGTATTTTGTTATCAAGTATACTGCTTGATATGTCTTTTCCATACATTTGTTTCCGTTTGTCCAATGTGACAGAAATCATTGTTGAAATAGTATTATCTACAAAAGTAGAATAAACAGCGTGATATAAGATGAAGGTCGTTTTTAAAAAGAAAAAAAATATACACATTTTAACCAATGAATTGTTGTGTACTATTTTTTCCTGAAAATAATGTCTTATTTTTCATACAGCCATGCACTTCCTATAACTCTAGGGTGATTAGTTTCATTTCCTATTTTAGAGTATTTAACCTAGTTTTGACAGCTTGTTTTTTTTTTAATTTATATTCTCTATAGCTATATCAAGACCACGATGTCCATAAATCTTAAATCGGACGCAAAATGCTTGAATTATTTCAGACATGTCACGTTGTTTTAAGATTATTTATAACCGGTGTTGAGTGTATTGTTGCATGAGGTCTGTATTTTTTAATTTGCAATTTGGCTACGTTTGTCTCGGGCGAACCCAGCAGAGACTATTTTAGAATGATGTGTTGTAAGCACGAAAGTCATATAATGCATTTTTGGGGAAAGTGATTTTCATTATGAAAATTTATAGGGATGTCAAAAGATTTGAAATTCAATACTCGAGTACTCGGTCATGATACTCGCGAGTACTCGAGTACACGGATAAATCTTTAAGGTCTGGTGAAAAGTATTGTTTTTTGTTGGGATGCGGTATTGTTGTAATTATCTTTCTAAAACCAAACTATAATATGTTGACATCGCTTGACATGCTGATGCGGCGTAAAGCAATCACCAATCAATCAATCAATCATCGCTTGACATCTTAACGAAAGACATACGTATTATTGCAGAACTCAGACTATTCGGCTACAAAATATAACTTGATCCTTGGTTATGTAAATCGCTCATCCTTTTTTGTACCAATTGAACAATGAATAACTGACCACCGTTTCTAAAAGTAACCTATCATAATAGCAATTATTGTTTGTGTGTTCATGTACCAAATCAGAAACATGCCAATAAAACCATCAATATGTTAATAAAGTTCGAATTGATCAATGAAAGTGTTGATCCGTGTACAAACACCGTTACAAATGTCTCTAATCAGTTGCGCGGGGTTCACTGCAGGGCACTTTGATTTTGTTTTTCTTCGGAAATATGATCTGATCCACAACTTCAGATGAAAGTTTGTTTAATAAGTTTTGTTACAACAAGTCCTGCACATCCACAAATCCTCTTGGAAGGGTAGGACGTTGCTAGTACTAAAAATATTGACACTACCATCCAATCAAAAAGTTTCTTAATTAGTTTTTTTAAAACTATCTGTATTTACCGCTAGATTTGAGGTGAACTGTATTTCCATTGTTAATAGATATTAATTGTATTTCGAAGGGGATATTTCAAAGGGAACTAAAGTGAGGGAAGATTTTTAAAAGGCAAACGAGAATCCGAGTACTAAAATTGTACTCGAGTACTAGGCCTTCCGATCGAGTACTCGAGTACCCGAGGAATCGTTGCCATCCCTAAAAAAAATTGATATCTATTTACAAACCGCTTTAAAATTAGATTGAACAAACATTCAGTTGACATATATCTATATAATCAGAGATCAAGAAGCAATAAAACAATAATAACACTGAACGTGTAAGAATTTAAACAATATTCGACAGGAAATCTAATAATAAAGAACATACATATATTCATCTGAAATTTGATAATAGAAATCCAATGTTTCCAGGTGTTATCATACCAAGTACTGTTCAATGTTCTTAATCAAATATATTTTTTTTTATAAAATAAACATATTCGCCCAGAAATAAGTGGGGTAGCATCAGAATATTTTCCTTGCGCAATCAGGTGGACTAAAGAGTTACAATGACTGACCTCTCGAGACACTTCACCAA
Source organism: Mytilus californianus (assembly GCF_021869535.1). Classification (NCBI taxonomy): domain Eukaryota; kingdom Metazoa; phylum Mollusca; class Bivalvia; order Mytilida; family Mytilidae; genus Mytilus; species Mytilus californianus. Next base: position 67,710,449 of record NW_026262712.1, read on the forward strand.
CAGGACAACTATTCCTTAATTGACATATATGATAACGTAACCCTATCTTATTCTATTTCTTCTTAAGATAAATATTTTTTTGTCTACTTGATCAGTAGATATAAAAATAAGAAGATGTGGTATGATTGCCAATTAGACAACTCTCCACAAGAGACAAAATGACACAGAAATTAACAACTATAAGTCACCGTACGGCCTTCAACAATGAGCAAAGCCCATACCGCAAAGTCAGCTATAAAGAATCCATATTTTTGTTTTTGATCCTACATTCTAAATAAGATGTGTAAATATTTCCTATACCGTTTTGCAGTTTATTGAGTTCAATGTTAGTTTTTTTTATACTTCAAACAAACGAACATGGACTGAATTCATCTTTATTTCTTGCATGTGAAATATCTGGACACTGCTGAATCTGTTGTGAGAAAAATGTCTGAGCAAATGCTCAAGTTGTTTTTGCTCAAACATTTTAAATTTTGTTATGATCAAAATTGTCGATTCAGTCAAACACTATTGACGCAGATGGTAATCTCTACGACGTCTCTGAAATACAAATTTATTTTTTGATTGCAACATTTAATATTTAGATTATTTTGACGTATTTAGTAATATGACTGAAACTGCTGAACAAGCGATACCGATACACCTTGCTGCCACACAATTTTAATTGACCGGAAAAATCCCACCATGATGCACATTAAAAATTAACCACGTTTTATATCTAATTATATCTTTTTTATATATACAAGAACATGTAAAAGAATGCGGTTACTTAAATGGGTAAATATATTTGGTTAAAAGTGTACTAAAAAGAAACCTAATCAAAGATGAATTAAAAATTTGTAATTTGCTATGTCTGTTGTAAAAAAGTGTTTACATTTATTTGTTTGAGCACAATAAAGAAATCAAACACATTTACTGGTAATAACATATGATTATGGGTATGAAAATAACTGAATAGCCAATTTAATGGTTTCATTCTGTAAATGATTAATACCATTAAAATCATCAAATTTAAATTTTCTTAACTATAAATTAGTGTCATACATGTTTACACAGTATTCTATATTCATCTTGTTTGAAAAAAAACGGAAAAAAGCCGAGGAATATTAAATTGCAAATAACACTATCTTTTATCCGTAATACTTTATCATCTTTTTATAAATGCTACAACATATTCAATAGCTTAAACTATATTCGAAATTTTATAGAAAAATGGCTGTGTAAATTAAGATACAAAGTTCATATAACTTTAACTATCTGCCGTCATATTAGACTTTTATCCCAGTAGAAAGACAACACCTGACCACAGGTTCGACTTTTCTTCGGAAAATGCCTATACCTAGTCAGGAATATGGCAGTTGTTTTTCAATTGTTCCGTTGATTGATAGCGTTTAATTTAGTCAGTTTTTTAAGAACCTCCCCTTTTTGAATTTGCATTTGAGTTCGGTATTTTATTTATACTTTTTACTTTGCCTTTTGCTAATGCCAATGTTTCTAAGAGATTACTAGTAGATTATATTTCATAAAATGACGTCTCATGACGATGGTAGTAAATTTCTATATTTTTTTCAGAAATCATTGAAGTGCTGAAAAAAACCTTTTGTTAATATCTATTAAATCCATTTTTCTTATGACTGAATGAGGTACATTGTAATACTGAACTGAAACCAGTGACAGGAATATTAAAACCAAAATGGAAAACATTGGCATAATTAATATATCTAAATATTAATACTGTTTTGTATTTTGTTGACAATTGTTTGATTTCTTGATACTATAAGTTTGGCTATGTAACAAACATTATTAATCTCAAATGAGAAGGGAAAAAATGCAAATTTGCTTTAGTTTTTTATAAGGCACATTAAGATATTGTATCATCCAGACTTTCATGGTTTTTTTAAATGTATAAAACGATTTAAAAAACTCATCAAAGATACTAGGCTTATACTTCATTTTTTCTCAAATAAAAAATATGAAGTACTCTGAGAATATGTATGAATTTTTTCAGAAAATTTGATATCAGTTTAGTCTGAATGAGACAATGCTATTCTTTATTCTAGTTGTAAATGATTGGAATTTGAAACTGAAAAAAAACCCCAAAAAAACACATCGTCAAATAAGATGCTATGTTTAATCTTGGAGTCAAAAGTTGTATCTTGTTATACCTTAAAATCATATTAAGAGTTTTTCTTGTTTAATCATTATGTCTGAATTATAAAGTGGTAAGTCAAAGATCGAAAGGCTATATTTTATATTGTACCAACCAATGAAAACCAGCCTCAGATGGATTCGATATATCCCAACAAATCAATACTATACTTAGGTAATTGTATTGAAAGCCTGCATCAACACACTCATTATATAGTTTCTCCCTTAAATCTGCATAAAAGAAATATTAATTCATATTATTACACTCGTTTGCATTTATTTAATTTATAAGATATTCGTGTCCAAAAAGGGAAGAATACATATTTTATTTATTCATTTATGTCAGTGAAAGGTTACATGAGAAACACTTCGAAAATTACGCGCATTTCATTGTTTTACTTTAAAATGAAGTACTTGACAATCTTGATATGTTTAAAGACTTATCGAAGACACCAGGCTATAATTTGGTACGATAGACACGCGTTTAGACTACATAAGACTGCGCTTTAATCAACACAATTTGAAGGCCAAATCAAATACCAAGTTGAAGAAGATTAAAACCCGGAAAGTCCGAAAAGTTGTACCAACAAACATGAAAGACTGGATGTCTGAATGTAGAACCACCTTATTTTTCTCGAATAATTCATAATTTGATAGATAGTAAATACAGAAAATGAACATATCAATGATATTCCATGTCAACAGTAAAGTGCAGTTGCATAGGCTAAGTGGTTGTAAAAACGCATCAAACATACCAAGCTTATAATTTGGTACGTCACAGCAGATTAATATGATGAGGTTATCCTGAATTAAAATGTTGGCTAAAATAATAAGATTAAAACGGAATATGTTGGCTAACTAATATATTATAATCTTTGCTTTGTTATGAGGGAAATTGTTTGACTACTGAACTTTTTTTTAATTTTTGCTATGTTATTGTCTGTGCTTCTTTGACTAATGATAATTGAGTGTCCATTTTAAATTTGTTTTAGTCTATTTTATACAAAAAAACGATGAAATCAAGTACACGACATTGTGAAATAATGTACATTCAAGGTAAAGGTGAACTTCCGCAAGTAAAAATAAACATTGCTAAACTGAGGAGAAAATATAATTTATGCAAATTTATTTGGTGAAATGTTATGAAATAACAAAATTAGCTTTTGTATCATGCAACTTTTCATAGATTTTTAAATACTTTTGAAAATTAGTTCACTTAACACTTGCAGCATGTACGAACAAGGTAAAATCATTATCAAACCATACTTCATTACTAATCTTTATCTGCCATGCTATCCTTTTTCTAACTGGTAAAATGTTTTGAATAGAAATTGAAAAAAAAACCATCGCACAATATGAATATACGCTAAATTTTGGAATCGTTAAATGTTTAGTATTGTGACAATGACATCGTTGAAATAATGAACCTTATATAGATGTCTTAATTACGAAATGATCAAAAGTCAAAGATCGAAGGTTAATATTGTTCATTGTACCAAACCCCTGTAAAATATATTTGCTTTAATACATAAAAGTTCAATGATAGATATTTATATTTAAAATTAAAATCATTATATTGATATACTTGAACAAGAAAAAAATAGAAGAAAAATAAAAACATAATATTTTGCTTGATATTTTGATGTTATCTAATTCTTGGTTATCATGTTATATATATAATATTCGCAATTTTGTTATTATAAAACACAAACCATTCTTTTTTGCAATCATAATTCAAGAATGTCCGATGCGATAACAAAAAAGACCATGAAATAGAAAAATTCTGTAGAACCTGATATACATTGTAATTGTCATTACTACTTTTCTGGATCAATTTAATTCTTTTTTCATTCTTTTAATAAAAAAATATAATCTAACATATTCATAAAACATTTACATTACGTTGAAGAGCATTGAGGACCCAAAATTCCTTGAAGTTTTAAGTAGACCCTGTTTGCACTTTTATTACAGACATGACAATATCTGTGATTCGTGGACTGATTGTGTAAAGAATTCGTTAACTCTTAGGATCAACCACACATTCCAACCCACTATGATATGATCTTAAATTACTATTGTATGTCGAAATTTTACATTGGCAATACAAATGTTGACACCATTTAAAATGACATAGCAAGTTTTCCCGAGCATCTCAGCTCATTACTGTTTGGGTTTAGTTGTTGGGGAATACTGATCTTTTTCGTTGTCTGCGAAGTTTGAAATTTCTATTGTTTTTCGTATTTTTTTAAATTTTGTCATGCATCGTTTAATTCTGTTTGCCTTGTGCTTTTAATGTTTTGCCTCTAGGTATCTTGGAACCTAATTTCAATATATAATTATGCAATGAAAAGAAATATTTGTTTATAGCTGGTGTAAGTTTTAAACAATATCTATCAATGTGGAAAGTTTGTTATATGACCTTTAATATTCAGGTTAATAAAAGGTGCTTTCCCTTTTGACATTTTTGCAATGCACAAGGTTGAATGACATTTAATACTGATATGACGTCAGTTACTTTTCTACGTCACAACGGATATTTTGAAATATGGAGATGTTTATATAATAGTTTAAGGAAATAGGTTACTTTTGTTTACCTTCCTGATTATAACTTACCTGTATGGTTTAAACTAGATATTTTACATGGTTCTGATCCAATGGATTTGATGAAGAGATATCTATTCAAATTTTGCCTCTTTTGAGAATTTTATCTTTTTTTTAATATTCCCCTAAAATGCCAAAAAGATTGAAATATAAAAGAATATAAAATAAAAAGAAATGCATTTTGAAATATTTTTAATATGCTGGACGAAGGTAAGATTATATCTTCTACACATGTAATTTGTTTCATTATAATATATAATCGCTGAAATATTAAACACATAATCCAATTAAACCTTGAAAGTTATCCGATTTATTTTGATATATGTTGAAGCAAAAAACAACCTGTCAATACATAAAAGGTGATACTATTTTTGCTTAGGTGTCGAGTTTCCTGTAATATTTCATATATCATTATTTCTGCTATTCAAAATTTTAAAAGTGTAATATTTGAATGAAGTTTATATAAATTTATTACGTTTTTTATCTTTCAAAGAGTCATTGTTACGAATCGACACACATATACACTTCACAGGTGTAAAGGTTTAATTCTATTCAGTTATTAGAGATGGGGAAAACGTTTCGTCATCTAACGGTTTCTAATATGGGAAAACATGTAGGCTACATCTAAACACCTCCTTTCCTTAACATTTATACTATTCCCGATAACAATAATCGTTTAGCATGTTAGTGTCAGCATAATTTGCCATATAAATTCAGTCAAACTTGTTTATTGCTTTGTTTCGAGGATGTCTCATTTGACTTAAATGCAAACATACATCTTGTTAAAGTGGAGGACATCCATAGCAATTTAAAAAAAAAAACCCAAAAACTTTTGTCTAAAGGAGATTTTAACTTTATACGGACAATAGGCTTGCTCAAGAATTTCGCCAATATTATTTTTATTTTTGTATCTCTTAGAAATTGTTTCTTTAAGATTTTTCTAAAATCTGTCTTGGATAATAAACTCATCATAGATACTAGGATAAAAATTGTGTACGCCAGACGCGCTTTTCGTCTACAAAAGACTCTTCAGTGACGCTCGAATCAAAAGTTTAAAAAACAAAACAAATAAAGTACGAAATGAAAGAGCATTGATGCCCTCTCATGCAAAAAGAAAATAACCCTTTATATTTGGTGCTTTTGTAGTGCTTATTTTAATTAACCTTCATCATGAACGTTTTTGGTGTGTAGATTCGGACGTAATGATCATTTTACTAGATTCAAAATTGGTCGTGAATATTCAAAACAGCCTTGAAAAAATTGCTCCTCGAAGCTGAACAAAATAAAATTAACCATGATATAATATGCACACGTATTAAGTAGAATCAGTAGAAATTTGTTTTGAAACGTGTTTTTATACTAGCAATGTATAAGTTAAAATTGCTAAAGTGGATAATTCAACAAAAGAACATTTCATTGACTGCAGTTTGAAAATGTGTACAAATATTTTTTTAACAGACATGACCTTGGTGATAAAGAACCCTGGTACATTTAATTTTGGGAGACAATTACCTGTTTATGATCTTCACTGGAATTGCATGCAGAGAATTGAAGACTCGTCCCCGTGCCAAACAGGTCGTACAGGTATATATTTATATAAAAAATAAGTAGAAACATATACACATAGAAAACTTCATATTAAGAAAAAAACAAATTCAATAAGTATATCTATAAGCTCTTAATTTTTTTAATAAGATTTGGATTTCCAAATATTTTGACCTCAAGCCTCATTGAAGAGACATTTTTTGTCAAATTGCGCATCTGTTGCAGAAAAATTGGTACCGTTAATGCTATAAGCACGGTTCATAGATAGAAACTATATGACACACGTATGAAAATATTGACTATCAAATTTATTTGATTTCAGTTGATAAGTACACGTTGCCTACTTGCATATGTATTCCTTACCAGTTAAAACTTTGCGGTCTTAAATTTACAAAGAAAATGGTATTTCATGCATTCGTGCATCGGTCTGCACTTTGTAGATTTATATCAGAAACACCATGCCATGCAATATTTTACCTCATACATTTTTTTCATATTTTAATATAAACGTTTCTTTTAAATGTAAATTATATAAGTGTTATTTTTCCTTTCATGCAAATGGTAACTAACGCCTTGTAATTATTCTATATGGCCTATCATACACAACACTTAAGCTTGATTATCGAATTTGTTAAATTTACATATTTGCAGAAAACGTGAGAGTTGAAGTTAGAGATAGCCAAGTATTGGCCCAAGTAGGTCAAGCATTTTATGTTATTGGAGATGAAGGTGATCCAAACGATCTTCTGAACCAATCACCTGGAAACACAACGGGATCGTTTACATTTGAAGGTATATATTTACTACTCATATTTGGGGTAATTCAGCAAAGATGTGTATATCAAACTAATCAATACTACGAAAAACAAACAAAAAGTAGTTTAAGGATGTCCGCTACTCTTATTTTTGACTTTTTGTCAGATATTCGGAATCCTCTAGTTATATCCATGTAGTTCCAAAAAAATATTTACCCGCTAACCCCTACTTTTCTTGTTATAATTTTATTACATATAGTTTTAAAGACCATTTTCGAAAATCTCATCAAATCCTTGTTAAATTTTCATAGTTTTTGAAAGAAAAACGGTGCCAATGTTTAATGCATGGAAAATCTATAGAGAAACATTTCCCGCCAAATGTTTAATTGATTATATCTCAAAAACAAGGACACGGACCTATAATTGTTTTCTGCTTTTTTAGGTTCGTTATTTATATACTATCAATTTATAACAGTCTTTTAAAGGGCTTGTTATTTTGAAACAGAGGAGCGAACATCATTATGATTTTAACAGAAAAATAGTTTAATAAGTTCAGATGCTTAGATTTTATCAGTTTACATCCATATCAATAGTATTTCCGTTACTTAATTAAAACCTCATATTTTAAATAAATCACATGTTACACAATTGAATTGAAGCTAAGAAATTATCTTAAATAAACAATACGATTGCCTGTGTTAACAAATAAATGGTGAAATGCACATCATGTTTTTTTGGTCTATTTATCCATTTTTGTGAATGTTTTATGTCCGAAACTATCAGTGTTCACTATATTTTGATATTTGGCGATATGTTGCGAATGCTTTAACATACTAATCTTTATCTTGATGTTGAATTATTATTTAAAAAAATAATTGATGAACTAATGATTGACAAACGGGAGATTGCTGTAGTCAATCTTAAAGTCATGCGGGTGGAAAAACTATTTGTTCATGAGGAAGTTAAATTCCAGCTACTATCAATTTTCGCTAATTGAAACATTTCATCTAAGGATTTTTTCCACGATGTAAAACCATACTGATGTTTTGCATCCGTGAGTTTAGCGAAAATATATAACACACGCGAATGAAAGCTGATGAACGCCTTCAAACTACGACTATCGAAGAACGTGGTAATTTCAGTTTTCCCATTGTCAACTTCCGTTTTCTTACTAGTAAATTGGTCTCTCCCCTAGGGAATAAAAATATCATTCGGACCACCATGATTTGTTGGTGAGTTTGAGGTTCAACTCACGGGAGACATTTCCGTAGTCTTTTATCTTAAGCAACCAAATGTCTCTCCTGATCTGAAATTTTACTTATTGCGTTCCTATTCCTTGTCGTGACATATTACGCAATAAGTAATAATTCGCATGGAGGGTGATGAATGCAAAGCATGAAACGCTTGTTTTGTTGACACACATGTCTTGTTCCGTTTAGGGGTCGTTTGATTCAATTAGCTTTTAAATCATTATTGGTTTTCATCAATATGACGTAACAATTTTTTAATATGGTAAATTACTGTTGCTTCTTCGTGAAATTTGCAAAAAACATGGTACCTTATCACTGTTTAAAAGATTTTATAGTTGATAGTTGAAAAAACAATTTCGTAATGGCATCACTGGTAAGTACCAATTAATCATGTAAATTGAAATCAAATTAAATTGTTAGAACATTTAATTCAATATCCATAGTTTTAAAGTTATTGTTAATTTATTGATTATATAGGTATCAATCCACCAGAAGATTTAATTCCAAAAACAGTAATTGATGAGTTTAGTGCTGACCAACGAACAGAACAAACTCCTTGTACTTCAAGACTACGAGGAATACAAGTGCCATCCCTAACGCGTGCAAGTGAGTTAATTGCATATATATGTCCAGATATATATATAGATATACATGAATATATATAACAACTATTTCATATTATAGACACAAGCTCTATTACTTTCAGTTTCCTTCTATGAAATATATTGAGATTAAACAACAACTTTTCCGAGTATTGGTTGAATAAAAAATACATGTATATATCCTAAGGCAGACTACAATTAAAGATGAAGAGCCTAGAACGAAGAAAATATTGAAGTTGATTTTACATTATTTCCTTATGAATATTTCAAAAACTTGTACAATCTTTTCCAATACATTTGCAACTTGAATCATTTACACAATTAGTTGCTATACATTTCGTTCTGATAGGTCACCCCTTTACTGACCTACCATTTTAGAATTCTATACGAATAAATTCATTCGTTATGTTGGTATAGGTGATGTATTGTGGTATATTTTATGTTGGCCAAAAAAGAGGCAGTGCCACAAGTGATGTTGTGAGGCTAGCTAGGGATGATAAGACAAATTGTTATATCGTGCTATATCATTTCAGATGGAAGCAAACGTTTGTGGGAGTTTTTGCGTGATCTTTTGAATGATCCAAGCACAAACCCTTCTCACATTAAATGGACTAATCAAGAGAAAGGCGAATTTAGAATGGTAAAAACAAAAGAAATAGCTCGAATGTGGGGTGAAATCAAGAATAACGAACGAATGAATTACGAAAATATGAGTCGTGCAATAAGGTATTTAATTTAGTTTTTCTTTCTGTTTCAAATTTTCAAACTTCACCTCGGAGAAGCGATTTTTGTACAAATTTTGAATTTGATTTTCTTTTATTTTGATAATTAAACGAAAACAGAGACACTTTCAATAAAGTTTTGTACCTAAAGACACTGTTCATGATTCAACTTAAACTTGAAACTTTTTTAGGCAAAAAGTGGTTTTGCCTGTTTCTTTAGGTCTTATTATTAGTTTTAAAACTTTCTAATACTTTATAATTCTGGCGTCAAAAAATATTGTTAAAGTTTGCGATAAGTTGCATATCGATTATTTGGCCCCTCCTCTGTAATAGTTCATTGACTTTGAATCAATTGCACTGTTTACATATTAAAGTTTGTTATTAGATCAGTTTAAGGGGAACCATTAATAACAAGACAATGATATTTGATATGTAGTTGTATTTGCAGTGGCAAATTTCTATTCCATGGCAAGACATATTTTTGTGTCAACAGTTCATCTTTCTTTCTAACGTTTTATATTTTTGGCTTTCCACTTTTTTGGCAGGCGTACCTGATTAAGTTTTTTCCAGAAGCATGTATTATGCGCACTAATATAATAGCATTTGTTTTTTTGCAGCTTAAGATGATGCAAGGTTCCGAAAAGCTTAAAAAGGGCCACATAAAAGTGTAGCGAAATATGGAAATCATTATGATGGTTTATTAGAAGTATTGTCAAAGATTTACAAGTTTCAATTTATTCTACGTAAATTTTTCTTCATAAAATATAAATCAACTTCGATTTTTACCTATTTTCCAGATATTATTATAAACGGAAAATAATGGAACCTGTATTAAACAGGCGACTTGTGTACAGATTCGGACCAAAGTCTCATGGATGGAGACCATCAAATTAGAGCTGCTTGTTTGGTGTTGGGTATCTGTATAACTATTTTACAACTGTAACAAAACGGGTACAAAAAATCTATGTCCATTAAAAGAACAACATTACGAGGGTCGGAAAGGGTGAAAACATGTGCACGGACGAAGGTTAAATTATGTCACCGGTGCAATTTTATCCAATTGTACAAACTACGACGAATGAAGACAAGTCACTGCGAAAGATCGTGTATTAAAAACAGACATGCATGTTGCAAGAAAACAACCCTTAAAATCCTCTTACATTGATCACTTGTTTTTTTATACGCTTGAATGGAATAACCACAGATGTGAACTTCAAAATTCCATGGATAAAATGTAGTATAGACTGTAAAAATAATCGAACCTGGCGATTGCTTGGTTCGGATGTTGGATTACGTTTGAATTTGTCAGTTTTATGGACATCTTTTTTTTTAATTTACCTTGGAGTTCGGTATTTTTGACATACTTTTTTAGTTGTATCTAATTTTCATTTAAACCAATGGAAAAAGTATACTAACAATCAGAAAAGCTGTCAAATATTATATACATTTGAATGACAGATGTACTTATAGATTTCTGACACAATCAAATGAATATATTCTTTTAACTATAACGCACTGTCAAATGGCATAAATATTTTATAGCATATCCAATATTGACGTGTATTGCATTGTGTCGGATTGTGGTTTTGTTCCAAATAAAATCCCAAAAGAATTATCCAACCAAATTAAAAGTATTTTTATGTGCTGCAATATGAAGTATGAAATGTCAGAAACTACTGTTGATAAATATGCATATTTAAAACGCAATACAAAGAAATGTTCATTATCTGGTATGTTTAATGTTTTAAAGTGGCTGTCTATCTATAATGCCGTCCGTCAGTCACCACATTGGTGGCTTTATGGTGCCTTAATTTTCTATCGGATCAATGCAATCTTAAATCAGGTTTAATTTTGGGTTATTTTAAATGAAAAAACAAATTGGATTGGTGGATGTTGATGATTACTACGACTAAAGACAGACACATTTGTAGACAATGCTCCCTTGCAAGTATTCTGTTTTATGGGTATTTGATTTGGCGAATTCAAAGAAATGAGGTATACTTCCAAATCAAGCAATGCAAGACCCGAAATCCACTTTTTAACACAATCTCTTTATAAATAACATGTTTCTATTTATAAATACCGGACGATTTCAACAAAACAAATCTTAAAAGTTAATTCAATCCATTATGAATAAATTAATCTGACCTTTTTATTATATATAGAAGCCATTTACAATAAGATATTTACCTTACTCTCTTTAAGGATTTGTTATTTGGGATTCTACACTTCACCCGATAATTTACGACAGTTGATCTATGACATCAAACTACAATAAAGTTCTTAAATGGTGTCGAATATTATTCTCTGGTGACTTAAACAAATTAAAGGATCAGTATTTGTTCATATTTCGGAAGATCGACAAATAGCGATGAATTGCACTATAGGCAGATTTTACCAAAATAAAGTTGGGGTGTTGGGTATGGAATAGAAAACCACTTACCTGTCATAGATAATAAGATATCACTTTACGTGTTCTGGGCATTTTGCATTATAATGTTCAATGTAATCATGTTTGATTGTTCAAATCGTTGTATCACTTTACGTGTTCTGGGCATTTTGCATTATAATGTTCAATGTAATCATGTTTGATTGTTCAAATCGTTGTATTTTATCTGTCTCTTAATTTTACTTGTAAAAAAAATAGTTTATATTTTTATACTGCTGTGTATGTAATGTTGATAATTGTGTTAAAACCAATAACACTGCCAAGTTACAACGAATCTCATTAATCATTCATTATTATCCATAATGATCATAAAAGATCTCAAAGGAAAACAGTATTATATCATAACCTATGTTAGTAATAGTATCATTTGTTATATTTTTGATAATAGAATGATTAACATCATAACATGTATTTGATTCGTTGAAGTTTACTGACACTGCAGTTTCATATATATATAACGCAAAGTAGTCTCACATAATGCTGTTGACGTGTTCTATATTGCCATGTATTATTCTTTTGCTTCATGAGTTTTAATTCTCCTCTAAATCTTAATTTGACTTTACTCAACTTAATAACCAAGACATTGATTCATTATGCCATGACAGTAAAACCTTGATTCTCTTTCAAAGCTTTTGGTCATCACCAAACTTTGCTATAAACAGCTGTGTGTTGTCTGTGAAGTATTTACTCTTAACTTAACTAGTAAGTGAATTGTCTATACAAAAGGCAAGACAATATGTAAACCTCTTTACTTGTTCCATGATTTAGCTGGGATAAGAGGGTCTTAATACATATGTCCATCAATAGCTCTTAATAGGTTTCAGTGGCATTTACATGTTTTTGTGTTTTGTACGTTTTCATCAAATCATAGACCATTTTATTTTGTTGTGATCTCTAATTTTTCATTACACTTCATACAAATTCGAAAAGTTATAAATTCAAAATAAAAAAGACAGATTTTACCTGTTGAGAGAGATTGATAGCGTAAAAGTTATCTGCAATGCAAATATAGAACAACGATTAAAATTTGAAAGAGATTATCTGTTAATATAGGTACACATTTTTAAATGAACTACAACGATTTAAAGGTGAAGGATATTATCTTTTATTTTGGATACACACTCTTTAATCGTCGATCTATGTGTTTGCTATGGTTTGTCAGTCTTTATTCGACTTAAGAGATTGATTTTTCCTGTAATTATCTTCCGTATCATTTTATCATTGTAACAAAATTTTACTACTCCGAAGCAATGTTATCTTATTTTTTAAATAAGATTTACATTTTAATAATGAGTTTTTTTTTCGAAAATGCATACACATATCTATTAATGTCTCTTTCCCGAATTGATTTCTGCAACAAGGATTATGATGAAGCAGTTTTTACCTTTATTTTGTATTTGTATACAAATTGTACTGTGATCTTTGTAATTGTTAACTTATTTAATGCTGGTTGTAATGATTTACTGGAGATCTTTGTAATTGTTAACTTATTTAATGCTGATTAAAATATAATAATGGATTCTTATTGTTACAATTATTCATTGGATATAAACCAATCTCATTAATTTGAAGTTACGATAGTCAATGGAAATCAACAATTTTAAATTTGTTTGACATATAAACCGCAAAGTTCCAAATCCGTGTTTGCTCATATATATACTTATCTGGTAAAATACGGTCACAAATTACACAAATATGACAGCTATGATACTAGCAAGTAGATTTAACACAATACAAAACATAGTTGATAAAATGATTTTGTTGACTTCTTTTTAAAAACACTGTTAAAACGTGTAGTCAGCATAATCAACTAGCAAAAAACAAATTATAATTTAACTCGAATATGTGTTTGGTTATATAAAGTTATCCTCTCAGTGTTAAAGTTTGCGACAATGTTAGTTTAGGGGAAACCACTAATAATAAGTAAATGGTATTGGGATGTGGTTGTATTAGCAGAGGCACATCTTATTTTCATGGAGGCTATTTTGCCCCGCCTCTTTAATCATGGTCTATTGACTTTTAAACTTTTAAATAATTCAAACTTGTACGTTTTGCGATAAGATCAGTTTAAAATTAAACGCTAATGGTAAGTCAATGATATCGGGTATGCAGTTGTATTACCATAAGTGCATCTAATTTCCAGGAAGAGTATAGAGTCCTGTCCCCTTAATCATGGTTCATTATATATTAAAGTTTTGCATAGTTCTCATGTCAAAGTTTTTTTTAATAGGTCAGATTAAGGGGAACTACTCATAATATTTAGTCAATGATATTTGGTATACAAAAAAATTGTATTTTTATTGGCATATCTCATTTCCATGGAGATGACTTGGTTCCTACACTCTGTCATGGTCTTTTGATTTTGAAACTTTTACATAGTTTATATGTTAAAGTTTACTATTAGAACAGTTCAAGTTACACCACTAATTGTAAGTCAATGATAGTTGTTATGCAATTATACTGGTATTAGCATACAAAGATACATATCAATTCAATGCGATTATTTTGGCCTGCCCCCTAAGTCATGGTTCATGGACTTTTGAACTTTTACATAATTCATATGTTAAAGTGTAAGATTATGTCAGTTTAAGAGGAACAACAAATAATAAGTCAATGATATTTGGTATGCATTTGTATTAACATTGGCAAGTTTCATCACTATGGAGATTATTTAGCTCCGTGTTTTTATCAATGGTTTATTGACTTTGAATGTTTTGCATAGTTTACATGTTAAAGGATTGCCACTTTAATGTCAACATTAACACTATTAAAATTTCGTACAGTCGAGACATATCACTATCTCCACAGTTTATTAAGGAAAATAACTATATATCTTTTGAGAATTGAAACTGACGACGAAGTACAAGTTTCTCGCGAAATCCGATTAAAGCTTTCGCAAATATCGCAAACAAAACGTTTTACTTACCAAAATTGAATCCCACAAAAAAAATCTGACTTTCAGTGTCTTAAAGTTATGGGATTCAAAATAAATTATTCTTGTTTTTTAAAATAAGATTTCTGGATCGGAAGCAAAAATAGAAACCAAAGCCCCCGTCTCAAGTCAAATGCATGCCTTTTTATGTTTGATCTTCCTCAGAAATATGTCTATAGCATCGATATGCTGATCTCACAAACTGATCATTCGATGATGATATACGCTATATTCGGATCTGCAAAATTGCGCAACATGCGAAATAATCTTCCGCTTTTCGATGGGCAGAACACAATGTCATTGAGATTTTATGTAATAATCCCTTTGTGCTAGTTAATTCGCATAAATAATAAGCTGTGTGGTCTTTCAGCGAAAGAAAATATACAAAATACCCAGAGCCAGTCATACAAAGTTTATAACTGTTTGTGAAAGATAAGATAGTTTTTAGGACGTTTATCCGATGACGTGTTTATCTCTACGTTCGAGAAACATTTTGACTGAGTGTGAATTTGAATAGCGGGTGATTCATGCAAAGCAGGATACGTTAAATTATTCTAAATAATAAGGATGTTCTTGTCCCAAGCAGAAAACCCTGGCCGTGTTGGGTGCAACTTTTCGGAAGTTTTGGTCCTCGGTGCTCTTCAGCTTTGTACTTGTTTTGGCTTTCAAACTTTTTTCATCTGAGCGTCACTGGTTGGTCTTGTGTGGACGAGACGCACGTCTGGCGTAATGAATTTTAAGCCTAGTACCTTTTGTGAGCTATTATTCGTGTGTTTCTTTGTCGTATATGTTCTCCCATTTATAAGTATTGCAGTCCTGTCATGTGATGTTGTCGTTTTGGTGTTGTGTGTGACGTTGCAATAAAAGCGGGAGGTTTAGCATGCCACAAAACCAGGTTCAACCCACCATTTTTTCTTAAAGTGTCCTGTACCAAGTCAGAAAAATGGCCATTGTTATATTATAGTTCGTTTCTGTATGTGTTACATTTTAATGTTGTGTCGTTGTTCTCTTATATTTGATGCGTTTCCTTCAGTTTTAGTTTGTAACCCGGATTTGTTTTTATCTCTATCGATTTATGAGTTTCGAACAGCGGTATACTACTGTTGCCTTTATTTACTTTATAAAATCACTTGATCTCGCTCTCTATAGGTTTCATGCGATTCCCTCAGTTTTTGTTTGTTACTTTGATTTGTCTCTTCCTAATAGACGTATTTACATTTGTATGCAAATTTGTCCGCCATTACTTAACATCACACAAGTTCCCGTAAAAATTTGACATCACAATTCAAAAAGTTTGACGTCACAATTAAAAAGTGATTGTTGCTTGACGTCAGAAGGTTATCCGGGGGAGATCTAAGGTCATTCGGAGACAAAATTTAGCTACATACTAAAAGTGTAAATACGTTTATCGATTTACGAGATTTGAACATCGGTAAATAACTTTCGCCTTATTTAAGTAAGTTTTCCTTATACACATTTAAGTCCTAACATAGATTGAATACTAGTATTCTGACCTAATTAACTCATGACAATAGGATTTTGTGAATGTCAGTGGATAAACTATTCTCCTTTTTTCGACGCAACCTGACATTCGTATGTGGATAGTATTACCAAAGCGCCGGAAGTAACACATCATATATTTATTGAATTGAATGGACGAATGAATTGAATAAATTCTTTTTTTGCAAAAAGTATATATTGATATGGTAAACGAGAATATCTACAATACATGACAGACAATCAGACAGCAGAGAATAGAAGTAGCAGATATAATAATATCATGACAAGTTGTCTCATTGTCAATCATGCTACATCTTCTTATTTTTATATCTAACTAGCTCCGATTTGGCAATGAACAGTTTTATTTAGGTAAAATGATCATATTTCTAAAATGAAAAAAAAACTAAACATACCATTTCACACATACTACGTCTCTTAAACTAGTTAGTCTATAACTGTCTCAATTTTATCCCAGACATATAACCTTAGCCGTATTTGGCGCAACTTTTTTGAACTTTTGGTCCTCAGTGCTCTTCAGCTTTGTGCTTGTATTGGCTTTCGAACTTTTTTTATCTGAGCGTCACTGGTAAGTCTTGTGTGGACGAAGCGCGCGTCTTGCGTATTAAATTTCAAACCTGGTACCTTTTGTTAGCTTTTATTCGTATGTTTCTCTGTCCTATATGTTCTCCCATTTATTTGTATTGTAGTCCTGTAGTGTTGTCATTTTAATGTTATATTTAACATTGCCATAAAAGCGGGAGGTTTGGCTAGCCACAAAACCAGGTTCAACCCATTTTTTTTCTTAAATGTCCTGTACCAAGTCAGGAAAATGGCCATTGTTATATTATAGTTCGTTTCTGTGTGTGGTACAGTTTAATGTTGTGTTTCTGTTGTGTCGTAGTTCTCCTGTTATATTTGATGTGTTTCCCTCAGTTTTAGTTTGTAACCCGGATTTGTTTTTTTCTCAATCGTTTTATGAATTTCGAACAGCGGTATACTACTGTTGCCTTTATTTACAGCCCACAAGTGAAATGTTAACTATGGCATCTATCCAACTTTGTCAATTTGACATTTTTACTGAATGTGAATTCGAATGGCTGGTGATGTAAACATTTCAGAAGACTCTTACCCTGTCGACGCGCCCGGTCTCGATCCTTTTTGGGTTCATGTAATTCCCTCAGTTTTGGTTTGTTACCTTAGTTTGAATCTTAATAATCGATTCGCGAGCTTTCCAGATCGGCAAACTACTGGCGTCTGATTATCTTGATACTTATGAACCCGACTGTGGAACCATGTGTTATACAGAGATGGTGACCCATGTCGCCAAATCTGGTATTAAATTGGAGATTACGCAGTTTCATATATTTTCTTGACATGGACTAATAAGAAACTTGTTATAAACATCTGTACAGATTTTTTTTATATTCAAATATAATTTAACGTTTTAAAGTGTCACAACGTCTCGGTGGTCTCCTGGTAGCGTTCTCGGGTTAAGTACACGATCCCCGGTCAGACCAAGGTAACGACTTGAGAATTGGTATTAGGTGATTCGCCGCTGATACCGAAGCTTTTAAAAGTAAGAGAAAACACTGGTCGATTCGTAGTTATAATAATGTGTCCTGGTAGGTTGGGATATTTCCTGCGGGACTGTTACCTTGTGAACTAGCATATTAAAAAATTCTGCGTGTCAGTCTAGTGCAATGCAGGGTTTATTTACATATCAGATCGCAATTTTAGATAAATTCTTTTAAAAGTATTAAATGGCTACTGAATGTACTTTGGTGGTGAAAAATTTCTTACCATAAAAGTAAGCAAATATTCCATTATAGTAAAACAAAAGATCTGAACAAAAAGACCGCATAAAGGCCAACTAAGATGATATGATTAGAAAAAACAGCTAATCATTAAGCCATAAAAATTACATTGCATAATATATACTATTTTTAATATCTACGCCTGTTACTTTGGAATTGCTATTTGATAAGCCAAAAAATAAATAAAAATAAAACAGGCGAGAAATAAAGGCAACGGTAGTATACCGCTGTTCAAAAGTAATAAATCGATTGAGAGAAAACAAATCCAGGTTACAAACTAAAACTGAGGGAAACACATCAACTATAAGAGAAAACAACGGAACAACAGAAACACTGAAGTGCCACAAAAACAAACGCCAATGCAACATACATAGAAACGAACTATTTGATAACAACTGCCATATTCCTGACTTGGTGCAGGACATTTTAAGAAATAATGGTGGGTTGAACCTGGTTTTATGGCTCAGGAATTATAATTTTTATCTACAAACGAAATAGTTCAATAGAGATACGTTTTCAATACATCATTTCCTTAAAGCATTATTCTATAACGTACAACGCTCATGTAGTCACACTATACAGCTTTCAAAATATCCCTAAAAAATTGCTGCTTTCGTTTCAGTAAGAATTCATAGACCCAAGCGCATTTCAATAGTTAGGAAATATATTACATGTTGTATACCCAATTTTACAGGGGTCCTAAATTGTATAACACAATACATCTCCTTTGATCTTTGCTTGTGTGCAGGATTTAAAATTTGTATTGCAAATATATTTATCTTATGATTCCAAGAATCGTTTGGAGAAAAGAATTATTATAGATAGAAAGTCAATATCCAATAAATGAGGGTCTGGATGGGATGGGGTGTTTCCTTCAATTCTGTATTCTTTCATTTTTAAGCAGTTTTTCTCTTTTCTTTATACATTTCCCCCTTTTTCTGTATTCTTTATAGTTTGGCACTACATTATTCTCTTATTTCTTTATTTTTTGGCCAATTTTGCTCTATTCTTTATTCTTATTAATGATTTTTCTGAAGTATTGGCCCATTATTCTGTAAACCCCATCCAGACCCTCATAAATAAAAACAACTAGGAAGTAAATTTGATTGGCTGCACAGCTCCCTATCAGGGAAAGTATGAATTAGGAAGTGTCTGTGATAGACCATATAATAAAACAGGAAGTGAAAAGCATCAGTATATATATTTTTCGAATTCTCTGAAATAGCGTTCTAATTTAAACTTGGAAAACACTAAACTGTCCTATTTTGAGGAACCCCCCGTTATTGAATGTGTACCTCACGTATTTTATTTAGTTATGAAAATGAATTCATTAATTTCAATGTTTTTATAACTGGTTTATTGTCTTAAATTGTGAAAATATATCTCGTATTATTTGATTATAAACAGCTTAAAATGATACATTTTTTTTTGCACAGAGAACTAATTCTAAGTGGCATAATTTTTGTATATCCGTCGTTACTCATCTCTATGTCTTCTAAAAGCTAACTATGTTTTCAGACAAAGAATTGTATGTTGCTTGTTGATTTCACTAGTGTTCCTTTCAATGTGCAAAAAGAGAAATTAGAATAAGAACCATTAGTTGGCCCCTTAAATTTACTTATGTAAACCTTTAAATATCTGAGTAATACAAAATGAACTGGTTCATATAATCGGGAAAATTTAGAGCAGAAAGGTTTCTGGTGCTGTCACAATGACGTCATGAACATGTCGAAATTGACATATCTATACTACAAAAGGAAGAGAGCGATTTCATTGAGTTGCAACTCCTCTGAAACCATACAAAGTCGGAAATATTTGTGATATGACGTATAAATTTAGTGTTTTGTACTTCCTAAATTTGTCTTTGGAACAATCTTTCTTCCACAGAAAACGCCTATTTTTGAGAAAATATCCAAATTCGGAGACCGTTATCGATCCGTATCTTATACGCTTTCGCGCATGCTCAGTCGACGTACTGCCCGCGAAATCCAAGTGAAAGTAAGAAGAAAGGATAGAAAATAGAACAGTTAGGCCTATAAGGATCCTGTATTGTATTGTAAGTGCATCAGTTTGCTAAATTAAATGAAATGTGAGTTGAACGTGTCGAAGTGATCCTCCCCCCTTTTTATGTGTAAACACAGGCACCTGACGTCCAGACCCCTCCCACTTTTTATGTGTTTCAACACTTGCCCAATTGTACCGCGATTTCGCGGGCATCTTTCAATATGACCTAAACTGCAAGTTCATGCATTGTTTTTAGATAAATAAGTCATGAGTTTATGCTTTAACCAAAAAGATATTTTACACATATTAGCATTATTGTGTATTAAATCTTAAGGAAATATTTGTTCGCGAAAAGATTTGGCTCATATCTGAATGTTGATGACAATATATCAAAATGAGGCTAATTTTGATAGTTTTTTTCAATCTTGCATTTAAGTCCAGACGTTTGAAACTCTAATGCAAATTGTAAAACAAAATTAAAAATATAAACATTGATGTTCGATAGACTAATTTATACTCCAACTGTGCTATTTGCACAGTCAAATTGCATTGACCGTATATTTATTTGTGATATACAGTCATTGTCCGTATATTGCTTTGTTTGTGACGTTGATTATGTGTATCCGTAGTTTTATGAATGACGCCAACAGAAAAGAAAAGTTCGCGGAATTTTTACGTAGTCCCCTTCAAATTGATTGTTTTTACCCAAACTATTTCATTTAGCTACATGACCGATTGTTTACGAATTTAGTGATGTATATAGTGTTAGATAAGTCAACTACCAATCCACGAATGTGTGATTACTATATCTTGATATAGCTTATCAACGTAATTTATAAGAGTTACACGACGGGTTTCACATGTAGAGCAGGATCTACTGTATGCCTCAAAAGATGACCCCCAGTTATTGGTGAGGTTTGTTTTACTCAGTATTTCGTTTTATAAAATGTGTGTGTATACTCGTTGTCTTTTTAATGGTATTTCGTTTTTTACCCTGATATTGACAGATCGTTATCGACTTGAGTTTGAATATCCCTTTGCCATCTTTCGCCTCTCTTCTGCCAGAGATGCAGTTTAAGAGAAAAAACAATGCCTTGTCTCGAATTATAAATTGCATTTGCATTCGGCTCCAAACAGGATAGAGGTCTTTTGTCAACGTCTCGCATTCTACCTGTTTCTAACCCTTGTACATATAATTTTTATATTTTCAGACAAGGCATGTTGTATGTTATTCCTTATATATTTATGAACATTAAAAGGATGTTATAACTTTGATAGATCTACAATACCTTTAAACGTTCGAATTAATAGCCAAAAATGGCATTATCATACATTCTATTTTGTGCTTCAAATCACAAACTACATAAAAGAGGGAAAAGATACATTGTACTAATTGCGCAATCAAAAAGTACACAAGTTTCTATATAAAACCAATAAGACGAACAAAGAATTCTTACATTGGTTTAAAAAAAAACATACAAACATATTCATGTATGTATATTGATAAAAGATATAAAAAAAACCGTCATGCTGTTTATCCAAATATGCGGCTTTGAAAGTTCTTGATGAAGGTAAATCCAGAAAAGGGCTTTGAACGCACGAAATTTATAACGTGTTGTTTTCAATTTTTATACATATTATGTGTTACTAGTGTTAGATAGTGCATGTCATGCTGGCATCACCCTTTGATCAATCGATATCTTACCTCGGAATAGATACCAATTCGTTACTGGAAATACGTCTTTAAAAACCAAGGCAGAGTATCAAAAATTTGAACTTATTTAGAACATGGTTTGCTTGATAATTGTATTTTGGATGAGATTTAAACTGCTCCAAAAAGCATTTTAGAATACACAAACTCAGTGAAAGCACAACTATATTTTGTATTATATACAAAATCACTAACTTTTTTAATGGAGCCTTACCCTAAACTGCCTTCGTAAACAACATTTTTTTAATTTTTAATTCTATATAGAGTTATGAATATGAACAGGAAGCCTCTATGAGTTACCCCTGCCAAGCAGCCGCTGCATCGCACTAATATAACATTAAGTCCTTTTTTCTATTTCAAAATGGTATAAATCCACAGGTCAGACCCATACAATTAGTATCCTTTCATTGGTTTACACTGCCTTTTAACTCTTTCTTTAAAACTATCGTTGCCATTGACATCTGATTATCAAAATTTTCATTATTAATACAGTTTAACTTTGGATACATTTTATTAGTGTGGGGCAAACCAGAAAAAAAACGTGGTTTAACTGGACTGTTTCGACCATTGCATTAGGTTTCATGTTTATCATATGTATGCGCACTTATTATTACCGAATTAATGTCGCTTTGAGTTAACTAAAGTAGCGGACCTGTAACTATGGTAAATAAACATTTCTTAAGTTGATTATGTACACGTGACTGCTAAAACATCGCTGTCTTAAGTATGTCTGTTGAAACATTTTACAAACTTGGATGATCTTTAGAAAGATTTTTTGAGTTCTTCAAGAGAGGCGAAAGATACCAAAGGGACATTCAATGTACACATTGAAAGAATCCTACTTTAACAGTACCACAATATTTTCAAAGAGTTTTTAACTGAAGACGAAAGTTGACAGCTTCTTGTTTAAACAGTGAACTATAAACAGTAAAGAGTCTTTGTTTTATAGTGATATATGTAGTTCGAATATTCAGTGCACATAAGGTAGTCAAAATACCAGATATCTTTACACTCAGTGCACCTGTGATGCAAATTAATAATTTTTGTTTTACTGTTGTACATGACTATTTGTATACAACGCATGCTCATAAATATCGTTATAACATAATGTTTTTTTAATCTAGAGTAAGGGAGAGCGGGTGGATGGGCTAGTGAGATGGGACAAATTGGGTACCTAATTTGTGTAATCAACATCTCCTGCAGTTTTCACCCAGATATACGAAACTTCATTAGAAGATTGAACATATGTTGAAATGGTGCACTCACTATTATGGAATTGTTTGTGGAAGTTTTTTTTCTCGATTTCCAGACTTTAAAACTTAGTCAGTTTCAGCAAAACTGATCAAAGAATTCCTGCTTCAGTTTTCAACCCAGATCACTGATTGCACATTTTTCAACAACATCTGTGAAAGAGGGTACAGTGTTTAACCAAAGTCCCCAAGACTTTAGAGTTTCACATTTTCAGAACTTGAGAACTTAGTCATTTTCCAGTTAAATTTATAATCTTCGTGTAATTGCAACTACATTGTAAGCCTACTAAATTCATTAGTCACAAATATTGCAACCCTGCCATTTGAGTCTTTGACTCATTTTTCAGTCCTAGGCGAAGAACCCCTTAAAAGAGAGGCAAAATATAGCAAAGGGACATTAAAACTCGAAAGTCGAGAGAAAACTGACCATGCCAAGGTAAAAAACGAAAAACGACGAAAAGACAAACAGCATTTCACGGAGAACAACTTAGAAAACTAAAGACTGAGCAACACGAAACCCACCATAAACCGAAGGTGATCTCGGGTTCTCCGGAAGGGGTAGCTGATTCTGCTCCATATGTGGCACCCGTCGTGTTGCTCGTGTAGGTGCGAACCCGGTGATGAGTCTTATCGGTAGGTCACATTCATAGGACGGGATTGTGGTTACGACAACTGGAAAATACCCATCGTCATCTGTGATTTCAACACTTTACATTCTTCAATAACTTCTGCAACCCTTTATCAGGGAGATTATGATTGGAAATGCAAAATCTGGAATATTGTATCAAATGGGAGATTTATATACTTCATATTGGAGATATATACATATAGGAGAAATATACATATAGGAGATATTTACTAAAGATATATATATTTATCGGTGTTCCCACTGCCTGTTTCACTCTATATCAACTCTTAAATAAAATTGAATATCACGGCTTTGTAACGTCAAATACATTAACCCGGACTTATCATCGACGTCATAATGAATGAACCGAACTTATCAAGTCATCTTCTGGTTTGCTGGTGAAACAAGTAGAAACACTTGTTTCTATCATGCAAAATATCATGCAAAATATCATGCAAAATACAAAATACAATCCGATAAATCGATAATCAGATTTTCATCAGATCTATACTGTAAAATATCAGCTGCACAACACAATATGAAGCCTTTTTGAACTCGTTCGCAGCGATCACTTAACAAAAAGATCTCATCTGATATTTCAAATAATCAATATGCAGACAACCTGATAATCGATACATAAAACGGTTGTCAGATCAATTGTTGATATCGAATTGGATGTTATCTATAAATTTCAACGGAACCGTAGATATGGGAGCTCTGTCATTAATCTCAGAAACACAATAATGGCACACGAATATGTACATTAAATTGTAAAGTGGATTTTCCTGTACATGAATATGACAGCAAATCACCATTCGTTCCGTTGGTAGATATAGTCTAACGTTTGATTTTGTAAGGTTATATGAATACCCCTTTTTTAATTTACCTTGGAGTTTGATATTTTTGTTAATACTTTTTTTTCTAAACTGACAGTAATTGTTCGTTGTTCTATTCATAGATGTCCTTTTATCAAGGTAAAAAAGGAACTCTAAATGTACTCCAAAATAGTTTGTGACCACTACGTGTTAATATATTTGTCCCTAGTAAGTGTTTGTCTAAAAACATGTATTACTTCACCACGAAATAAAGTTGGATAACCTTAGAAAAGTTATAGTCGGTAAAATTTTACTATAGTGATAACCGCGATGTGTAGATTTGCACCGCAACTGTTTAAAATAGACATTGTTACGGTCTTCAGTATTTCTATGTTTTGTTTAATAGACTGCTGTTCGTCTTTCGTTCTTTTTTTGTAATGACGTTTTCAGTTTGTACTATGCACTTATGAGTTGATGTAAAACAAAATTACATGTCTTGTGACTTTGGAATTTTTACAAATTGCCACCATTACCATGGAAATAGCACATTTATAAGAAAAATTGATAATTGTTTAAATCTTAATGTCTAAGTGGCCACATCTATATGATATGTTCCAATTGTCGTAACCTTAATCCCGTCATCATTTCCTCGATTGTAAAATCGCCGATTCAGACTAATATCTCATTTTGTACTTCACATGAGTAACACGACGGGTGCCACTAGTCAATCAGGACTTCCTCATCTTTCTGGAACGCATGTGATTTTCCCAGTTTTTGGTTGGATTCGTTTTGAGTCTTCAATTTTCTGTGTAGTGTTTTGTGAACTTGTTTATCTTTTCGCTGTTTTTCATTTTTTGACATGACGTTGTCAGTTTCTCTCGACTAAAGAATTTTGAACGTTAGGATCTTCTGCTTCTTTTTTAATGAAACTTTACAGAAATGGGATATGTTGTGCTTACATGTGGTGTAAGCATTTGAAAGTTCCAAAATGGTTGCAGTTAGCAAGAAAACGGCAAGCTATTGGTGATATCCGCTTTTGCCTGTAATTGCAACTTTAGCTTTAATTTTATTTCAAACTTTGGTGCTAATACCAGATATTTCATCACAAGTATTCTTTACTGTTTATACAAGTGGATTTTGAATTAAAGATTTGACTATGACGCTTATTTGTTTTAGAAGGACGCATGCTATCCTTACGATATTCTTCATTTTTGTGTTGTGTAAAAGTACGCAATATCAAATATTAATGATTTGAAAAATTAAATAAGTAAATACAATTTGGTTTGGTTGCTTTTCAAGGTTAGTTCATTGCACTTTCAATTGAAAACAAAATACTTATATTATGTTATTTCTTTATTTTCTGCAAACAGACTGAAGCCTGTGTCTTTGTCTGCAAGCGTCAATTTTGATAATAATGTTAGAGGAAAGCCTCCTAACAACGTTGTAAGCAAAATGACCAAATCTTTGTCGGACATCTTTTTGTAAAAAACTGTAAAGCAAATTAAAAAGGATGGAACTAGGAGTATGTTTCAATGAACATTCATCAATGAAATTTAGACATATACTAAAATAATGATATTTATGAAAGTTGTACATATATCAAAACAAGTTTGTTGTGTTTTTAAGGTACACGTGTTTCCGTTCAAATAGAGAGTTCTGTTTGATTGGATATATAAAAGAGTACGGGTAGAATTTCAATTACGGGTAGTTTGTTAGTAGCTAAAGTCATTTGAGTCATTGCAGTCAAGTGTGCTAGAGGCCTTTTTCCAAATAAATAAATATAAAAACTATTTATTTACAGGTTGATTGTCCAAGATGGGTCGTAAATCTTGAAATGCTATTCCGAGACAGACATTTTTCATTGAGATAAAATAAAAAACGTTTATCATCTATATAAAAAATAAATTGCACTTGACTTTGGAAATGGCTACTCCCATGTGAGAGTTTTGTATCAAATTGATAATTGTTTATTTTCGGTTGAGTGTTACAGTAATTTATTAAACAATAAAATTACTTTAAATAAAGGCAACAGTAGTATACCTATGTTCAAATGTCATAATTCGATTGAGAGAAAACAAATCCGGGTTACAAACTAAAACCGAGGGAAACACATCAATTATAAGAGAAAAACAACGAAACAACAGAAACACTGAAGTGAACAAAAACAAACGACAATGCAACACACACAGAAACGAACTATAAGATAATAACTGCCATTTTCCTGACTTGTTACAGGACATTTTAAGAAAAAATGGTGGGTTGAACCTGGTTTTGTGGCTAGCCAAACCACGCGCTTTTATGGCAATGTTAAATATAACACTAAAATGACATTATTACATTACAGGAATGCAGTACAAATAAATGCAAGAACATTCAGGACAGAGAAATGCACAAATAAACAGTACAATAGTACATTTCGACATGCTAACCACAGAATAAAAAAGAACACGTAAAACAACTTAGGACAGCACACAAAAACAGCACAACAGAACCACGAACTGTTTTTCACATGACTGGAACAACGCCACAAAAGTGACGTCACAGGTAAATTTCTAAAAATTTGATACAGTTCAAGATCAGGTATAAAACTATGTCATTTGATGTATTTTATAACAATTACAAGAATATTAATACAAAATTGTGTTAGTAATTAGATAATTAATTGTATTATCTAGCTATGTCGGTATCTCTTCTAAATCAAACAGTAAAAAAAATAAATCGTGTACATATAGTTGCTTTAAATTAAAATCTTATAAATGAACTGGATAATTAATTATCTTTACTTTTACATACGAATAGAAAAAAAAAAATAGAATTACAACTACAAACGATAAGACATTTAACAATATCCGATCAGAATTACGAACACAACATCATAACTAAATACATTAATCTTGGATAAACAAATACCGTGACACGTCTTATACTGTAGCAATGCGAATTCACACTTAGCAAAACAGTCATGTTCGGGAATAGGTCATGTTCGGTACTTAAAAGACCAGACGACGTAAATGGTAAACCACAATCTAAGACGTGGTAAAAATGTCCTTAGATAGTTTAGACACAGACACATCGTATGGATCAATTATTCGTGATGGTGTCCATAAAATTTACGGAGTATCATTTTTAATCTTTCCTCCTCATAACTTTGTTGGAGAAGTTTCTGCGTAAGGAGCACACTCCTGTATATGAAGTCCGTATAGTGTGAACATGCACGAGCATAACGTATCAACTGAAATATGTAAATACCATACGATGGGACAGATGGTATGTTACTGCTGAGAAATGGGAAATTGATAATTGGGAAGTTGAAATCGGCCCGTTTGTCATAGATTTTAGTGTGAAGTCGTCCATCTGTGTCAATATTGGTAAAAGAATAAGATATGAAGCAGTCCTTCTAGAATCAGTAGTATCCTTAATTTCAAGTTCACTGGGATATATGAGATGTAAGTATTGGCTGAAATATGGGTTATTCAGAGATAGGACATCATCAATATATCTGAAAGTAAAATAAGAGAATTTTGCAAGGTGCTTTTTCTTTTTGTCTTTTAGAAGGTTCTGAATGAATTCTGCTTCATACGAGTACAACAACAAATCGGCCAGTAGGGGTGCACAATTAGTACCCATTGAAATACCGACTGTCTGTTGAAATATCAAGCCTCCAAACTCAACAAATATATTGTCGATCAAAAAGTCTAGTATTTTGATAATTTCATCTTCAGTACATTTTCTGGTAGATTCAGTGTGGTTTTTCACAAAATTAGAATTATTATAACCCAAAACAAAAAATTGTATCTACGATTCCAATTTTTATAGAAAAAGCTCTGTTTAATGAGATGGTGATGTCGATCTTTTAATTGAGCATGGGGAATAGTAGTGTAAAGCGTAGAAAAATCATAAGTCTTAATGTTGCTGCAAAATTGCAGAGATTGTGATCTAAGATTAAGCAGTAGATCTTTAGAATTTTTGAGAATCCACATCTGGTAAACACCACTGGTAGAATATATCTCATCACAATATTTTTAAAGGCCATCTTTTACTGTAGAAAGAATAGTAGTCAGTACTTTAGAAATATGTTTAGTCGAACATTTTGATGATCCAGCTATGTATCGTTCTTTGTATGGAATTTTGTGCAGTTTTGGTATCCAGTATAATGACGGTAAATTTTCTTCGTTTTCTTTGATGTTGATACCAAAAGAAAGAAGGACAGATTTGTGATTTTGTAAAATTTCATCCTTTGTAAATGATGTTTAATAATATGTAGGATTACCAGTTGTGCTGTTTAGTCCAAGTTCTGTTGTGAGACATTGCAAATAATGGCTTTTACATATGAAGACAATATTAAACGAGGCTTTATCAAACGACATATTTGTCATGTTTGGACAAATCATCCACAACCTCCGGATTCTTGAAAGGATTAGAAACCCTTGTGCTCATAGTACATCGTAGTTTCTGAATGCGCTTCTGAATGCATGATCGAATAGCTTTGATCCATTCAGACAAAGTGTGCAGTTCTGGTTCGTCTAGTTCGCGCTTTACACATGTTCTAGCATAGTCCTCAACTGCATCCATCAGTAACCTGAAGTTTTTTTCCAGTTGATGGGCTGGGGAATTCTATATAATGATCACTTGGCTAACAACTCTCTTAGTTGTTCATTGGTTCACGATGCCAAGGTCGCCAGTGATAACATGACCAGCTGGACTATACTTTGTTAATAAGACACCTTTTTGAGTCGTATTAGACATGATAGAATGAGAAAACGTAATTAAAAAAATGTACATTTTTTATATAAATAATCAACTTGTTTTATAAATTCAATCACAGCTAAATAGTTTTTTTCCACATTTTAAATCTCTATTTTACAATACATTTAATGATATCAACATAAAAGCTTCGCAGTTCAGCAACTTTGAATGACCGCTTCTCAAAATAGCCTTCTCAAAATAGAATTTGCAAAATATTGAAAAATCAATGCATAACATTGTTATTAAAAATTTCTCGTTCCAAAACAATTAAAAGGCGTGAAATGTGGAATTTTGAATTTTCTGTAGCAACAAACGCAAAAGAAGAACAATAATATTGAAAATTTTCACCTGTTTATATTGTCACCCGTTTTGACCTAAAATATAGGTTAAGGTTATTGGAAATTTTAAAAGCTATTTTAAGATGGATCTTAATTCATTATTATAACATGTATTAAAAAGTACAACATAACGACATGCATAATTCAGAAAATAATTCAATTAAAATTTCAGAATTTTTGGCACATTTAGCATGATTAAAAACAAACCCACGGCAGAAAAAGTAAGGGTCACGTGGAATTTGCAATTGGGGATAGTTTTCGATATACCCATTACGTACCTAAACGGAATTTTGGTGTAAATAGAAACCATATCTCTATCACGAAAGTTATGCTATATAAAAACAGGTGTCTATACAATATCAAGGTATAAGGTTAGGAAGATGTGGTATGATTGTCAGTGAGATACAACAAGAGACCAAAGGACGGGGATTTTAACACCTATCTTAAACAGTCTTGAACAATGAGATAAACCAATTTGAAGTCTGAATTTTGTTACAACAAATTACTTGAATCAAATTACCAAATTTTTATATCTATGGAAGAATTTAGTAAAGGTTTCTTTACTAAATTCTTCCATAGATATTAAGATTTGGTTTTGAAGTTTGGTTGTACCTGTAGAAAACTTATTTAAGATGGGATAACACATCCTAATTTTTACGGAGATATTACTTACCAAGCCCTTTAATTTATATACGATCCGGGTAAACTTATCGATCCTTTAAATAAACTTATTCTAAATGGTTACCAATTCAACATCGTAATTAGATCTTTGAATATTGTTTTTATTGGTATTAATATTGATATTGTTATCTTTAAATCTAAATCAAACTTAATATTATTGTTATATACATATACACATTTATAGCTCTACAATCTGTCGATACCTGTATCTTGGCATTGCACAAAATCATGTTTTTCTCTGACTATTAATGACGTCCTTACACTAAATCCGTTGGATGTTGGATGTGTACTGATTGATATTTTAGTCTTAAACTTTTTCATTAGTTGTTATTGGCTTTGAACCAGCTGTCAGTAACTGTGAGTACTCTCAGATCTGTACTTAGTGTCTTTTTGTTGTTGGGATGTATAAGTACCCTGCCACGTCCACTCTGTGTTTTTGCTAGATGTATTTTTATTTGTGTCCATCTGATGAGTTAAGCCTTTTTCAACTGATTTTTATAGTTTGTTCTTATATTGTACTGATACACCACTTTCCCATGTTAGGGGAGGGTTGGCGCATTCAAACTAGTTTAACCCCGCCACATTCTATATCTGCCTGTCCTAAGTCAGGAGCCTGTAACTGAGTGGCTGTCAGTTTTTGGTGTTTCTCATATTTGTTTTTCGTTTATTATTTTGCAGAGTTTCTTCTTATGTTGTGCCGTAACACCACTGTTCCAGGTTAGGGGAGGGTTTGGCCCCAACAAACAAGTTTATCCCCGCCACAGTCTATATGTGCCTATCCCAAGTCAGGAGCCTGTAATTCAGTGGTTGTCGTTTGTTGCTGTGTATCATATTTGTTTTTCAGTCATTATTTTGTACATAAATTAGGTCGTTAGTTTTCTCGTTTGAATTGTTTTACATTTGTCATTTCGGGGCCTTTTGTAGCTGACTATGCTTTATGGGTTTTACTCATTGTTAAAGGCTGTACGGTGACCTATAGTTGTTAACGTCTGTGTCATTTGGTCTCTTGTGGAGGGTTGTCTCATTGGCAACCATAACACATCTTCTTAATTTTCAATGTAAAAGTGTAAAGAAACGACCAGAATTATGCTGAAAACAAAAGGCGAAAAAACAAAAATGATAAACTGCAACTGACAACCATCGAATAACAGGCTCCTGACTTGGCGGGGTTAGTATATGTAGTATGATTGATAATGATACAACTATCCAATAAAGACCAAAGAACGTGAATAGACATGTTGTGCGTGCTAAAATATGCTTTAAATGATCTGTAACTGTTGTGTTACAGAAGAAAAAAAACACACAATACAAACTAGTTGGAAAAGGCTTGACTCGTCATATCAAAACGAACTAAACAAACATCACGACAAAATAAAAGACAAAAAACACAATGTACCAATCTGAGAGCAATGGTAGTTACTGGAAGCTAGTTCAATCGCCAAACCAAAGTCAGGATCAATTCACCAAAGTCTAAATCATCTCCCTAAAATCTGAATTCCTACCCAAGTATGTATCGCCAACACTGAAGTCTGTATCATCCAAGTGTGAATCGGTCTACAAAAGTTAGAATCACTTGCTTAAGGCGGAATCGCACTAAACAAGTCTGATTAGCCCCACTCAAGTCACAATCGTCCTAATAAATATAAACCGACCACCGAGTTAAAAATCGCCAAACCAATGTCTGATTCGCCCATCTTAGTAAGAAACGACTCATCCGAGTCTGAATCGGCTCATCCTAGTCTGAATTGGCTCATATTCGAGTCTGAATCGCACCATCTAAGACTGAATCGCACCACCTCAGTCTGATTCGCCTTATTAAAGTCTGATTCAACCAGCCCTGGAAGGAAAAATCCCACACAAGGCTGAAAAATGTGAATGAATTAAGAATTAAGAATCTTCTTCAAATGACAATAATTAAAAAATAAAAAAAACTCAAACGTCTGACGAGGGACATGAACAGAAGACAGAGTTTAACAAGATCAGCAATCACCATTTTACTTCTCGACCATTGTTATTCTTTAAAATGCAATAGGGATATAGTGTAAAAATTGGAATAGGAAACGCACTAAACTCTAAAAAAATAATAGAGAAATTCGACAAAGAAAAGAAAAAGAACAAATTGAACAATAATAAACAGTACCATATCAAACAGCTACTCTTATATCATTAAAGGTTTATATATTTCAATATCATACACTTGAACATAATCATTAAAAAACGAAATGAGCTTTGATTGCTAAAGAGACAACTGTCCAACAAATACTCACTGTACTAGAGAAAATCGTGAGCAGCTTAAACTAGTTATTCTGGACACCAATCCACCACCTCATAAAACTATTTCCTGCTGAGACCATTACCATTGAATACAACATGTACAAGAGCGTTTTGTAAAATTTGATATTAAAAAAGTTAGAATGACTTGATTTTTCTTGGTTAACGTCCCGTGGCAAATATGTCATGACGAGATTAATCTAAAATAAATATAATGCGTAGGTTCTGCAAAGTATGTCTATCAGGATGATGAAGGGAAATGTGGATTGCCACTGGAAAATCAGGGTATTTGGGATAGGAGCAGAAATTTGTCCTTGCATCAGGTCCCCTATGGAAAGTCATGAAGATGTGACAAAGCTTGTTCAACTGCAGATAGCGTTGATTTCATCCTTCATGAAGCATCGGATTTAGCGTACCCATTCCGGCCTTACGTTGAAAAAACAGTTTTAAGACAAAATAATAGCAAACATGAAATATATAATGACAATTTCAAAACCAATTCAATTATATATTTGATTCAAATAACATATGTTTTATGAAAGTGCCGCAAAGTTCCAAACCATTTCACCAGTTAAGTTCTTTTTAGAATGGTTTAATACATTATTTCTAAAGGACATAACAGAATGGCACAAAAAGGATCATTAGCGCCATTAGTGCAAATGATATGTAGCGCTAATGATTTCATTTTTAGCGTAAAAGGAGAATGCTGAAAAATCGGTGTGAATTTTCTATGAATTATGTGCACATTTAGTTATTCTATGATTTAATATTTCTTAAATATATTCAGAAACCTTTACCAGTATAACTTAAGTAGTGCCGTTGATATATTAAATGAAAAAAAAAACAACATGTATATTCACTGATAGTTTTCTCAGTTTATTATAAAACTATCATGACATATTCAAGTGACTCTGTTCACAGATTATAACATGACAATTTGTATATTAGCTTTACTATATCGATATCAGTCCTCTACTTGATATTTCATCTTATATGACAAATGTCATGTAATAATCTGCTAATATTGTCCAAAACTGGAACAACTGGATTTATATGAAAGAATTATATTAATATAAGAAACGTATGTATGTTGTTTGAGTTTAATTTAAAGTACCCTATGCACCTTTTATATTCCCGTCTTTTTTAAAATCTAGTAACACATATTACTATGAAAGAATTACATAACATTAGTTTGAAGGGAGTATTAAGTTATGCGTGTAGTAATGCGAATTGTTTTTTTTTCGCAAGGAAGTAAATAACACCTGATAACATTTTTTCTCGTTTTAATATTTTTATATTTTGGAAATAAATCAAGCTTTGCACACATCGATCTATATTTTTTTCATCAAAATTCTGTTAAGCATTTGAGTATTGACAGCACTTGATATCTGAAAATATTTAATTAAGAATACGAGGAAATTTAAAAGTTCTCTAAACTTTTGCTTGTATGAGTTTATGCATGAAACAGGTAAGCTTTTATACATATCACATCCAATCATGTTCTTTACGCGAGTCTTTTTTAAACAGTGCTGCTCTTGAATCGTAAAGCAAGGAAGGAATTCTAGACAAACCTGCGCATATGATCTTTGGACGGGAAGTACCCAGAGCGAAACCAGACTTGGGATCAGAACGGTACGAGACTGCCTTCTCTTTTTTATGCTAAACAATTAGCAAACATTTCACTTGAATTCAATCGCTATCTAATATCAGCGTAAATCTGTATTATCACACACATCACCTATGATAAACACAAGAGGACTATAAAGCATAGATATATTACAAAAGGTAAGTAATGTTACAAAATTAGGAACTTTCCATCCACCTCCACAGATTAAATCTACAGTTAGTCAGTCTGTAAAAGATATCAACCCACTTGCCAGAGAAAAATTTCTCTAAATGAAATAAAAAAGAAGTAGAATTCAAATTTGGTTCAATAAATTTTGTACCTGTCAATTTAAAGAGCAGTCAGTAAGTTTTTATAGTTTAGTTTTTCTATATCACTGATTTTCATCCATCTTTGCGGGTTTAATCTTTTAAATCAGTCTATACAAAAATCAATGTTTTGGTTATTGTTTTTCTATATCAATGAGTTTGGTTGTATTTTTTTTTGTTTTTTTTTGCATTTTGTATATTCATAAACTGCAAAAGACACTTTCGTCTGATATTCATATTTAACTAACTAGTATAATAAAGGAGCAGATTATATAAAATAATCAAATGCATATTTTTCATATATTTTAATTTAAACAGTTTTCACAGGATTTGCAGATATGAGTTATGTTGTAATGTTATTTTTGCAAGATACATTTACGCCATTTAAAAAAGAAATGATATAATAGTAAAACCTTTTAGAACAGTTTGTCGTAAAAAGTAGACAGCCAGGGAAGTGAGAGAAATACCCGACGGAACCCTGGGTCATCCCGTGTTAAGGATGCTAAAATAAGTTCAACTAGTTTTTAGAATCATGTTCACTAAATCAACATATATCTCTACAGGTCACTACCTTTTCACGCCACCTTTTGATCTTTGTCACTGTGTTAAGAAATAGCTTTAATGTATTCATTCACATAGTGTTTATTCTATTGTTCTATAAAGACTCTTGCAAGGTTTCGTTAATTCATGATGCTTAATAGACCTTGATATTTTGATAAAAAGGTTTTAAAAAGATTTAAACGTGTTTTTTTCAGTATTTATGAATGGAAAACATATACCATATCGTATTTTAAGTGTCTGCTTGTTAACATATGATTTGTAATTTTCAAGTCATTGCACAGATTTGTAGGGAATACATTTTCTTTCCTCGTTTATTGCATGTATATATTGTACTTTAGTTTGTGGCAAGATTTAAATTTTTTTGGGTGCGTTTTTTTTTTGAGGAATTTCCTTTCAAATATCCAATCATCCACCTAATGAATTAGTAAGGAAAAATTGACCTGTACTTTGGTGATTGCTTTTAAACATAAATCTGTGTAGACTAACAATCTAATATTGACTGTGAGAAGGTTATTGATTAAACATAGCGTTTTAATACTTAATTAGATGGTGAAATGCAAAACTATAATATTTTGCCATGTTTACTTGTTCGTTTATTTTTAAAATCAAAACGCGCTTTCACTTCTGTTATAAAATTGGTCAAAATCACGGAGGATTAACTTTTTTATTGTTCATTTTATCTTTTATTTATTAACATGTTTCACTATTTGTTCATGTTTGATCGCACTTTATTGCTCTCGGTATTTGTGATGAGGTTACCTCATGTGTAGCGGATTCGATGTATTGTAACATGACTTAGACCTAGACCGAGATATCATTATTAATCTCCCTAAACAACAAAAATTATAGAATTAATAATCCTATGTATAAGGATATGATATAACTATTTGCCTGCTTTAAGAACAGTCAATTCAAATTGGGACAAAACTTTTTTATCGTATATTTTGATATGCTTTTTTGATTAACTTTCCAGTTGTCGATTGTCGTAATAATTTAATAAAATTAATTTGTTTGTGGTAAAAAGTAGTTTACCCGATCTGTGTGATACAGTTGTCAACTATGCCGCATCTGTTACACTGCTAACATATAAACACATTCACTATGTACATTTTGTAAACATCTAAATACAATTCACCTTACGAATTTTACGATTCTAATAAACATTTAAATAACTCTTTTATTTGATAGGTCGGCTGTGTTGCCCTTCTGGTTTACTTGCTCGTTGATTTATCGTTTAAAGAGGGTATTAACCAATACAACTTTTTACCTGTCTAACTGATTGCTTTGACGTTTTAATGTATCTTTTTTGTTTACTATTCAAATTCTTTCTTTCTTTTTTTATTCCTTGTTGTACAAAATCTATCTTATTTTTTTTCTTTTTACCTAAGCTTTTTATTTATTTTTAATTCTAATTTTTCTTTTTGTGTCTTGAATTACATTAAATACCGTAATGTAAAAATAAGTTATATAAATACCCCAAAAGGCGTAAGGTAGAGCCGATCATTCGAGACCCTCGTGAATAGTCAAGGTCGTTAAACACCCCCATAATAGTACTATTACAAACGCATTACAGATTTATTTACCTAAGAGAACGCCTTTCTCTTATTATTTATTGATTTTGGTGTTGATCGATGAGTCACAAAATAATTTTTATAAAACTTTACACAGAGAAACTAAACATTATCAGAGCTGCAAAAATATTAGGAGGTGGGGTATGGTTAAACGAGTGAAGCAGATGGTTAAATAAAAAATCCCCATAAAACATGAGTTCTTTTTCAATTTTAAACGATATCGTAACAGCGTTCCTTAATCCTCAATCCTGGTTCAACATATTTGACATAAGCTACAATTAAACATTGATTAAGTGGATATGCCCAAGTTCACCTTTATGAAGATATTTCATTTCTTGTGTTTTACTTTTTTTATTTTTAATTATTTTCGTATCTTGTCCCGTGCTTCGTGTATTTTTTTCTTGTTTACTCTATATACTAGTATTTGTAAACTATTTATACTTTAATATACCTATCACATACCGATTCAAATGAATCTCAATATCAATTAAACTTATTTGATTTTTCTTTGTTTATCTTAATTGTTAATACTTTGCAGTTGCAGTAA
The DNA here is from genome assembly GCF_021869535.1 of Mytilus californianus. Lineage (NCBI taxonomy): Eukaryota > Metazoa > Mollusca > Bivalvia > Mytilida > Mytilidae > Mytilus > Mytilus californianus. The sequence continues at coordinate 67,747,822 of NW_026262712.1, forward strand.
GTCGACTTTTTGCAGAGAACGTTTTTAGATATGTGGTCAGATCATTCCGCGGTTTTCACAGACCAAACGAATACTGATAATTGGCAAGATTTTGGAAATTTCCCTAGTCATCAGAAAGATCAATCTTTGAGAGTAAAAATAGTTGGAAATGAAACAGTGGTACAAATACAACAATATCAATATGACATTTCAACTTCTACAGATATGGAAATTGTTTCAGATTCCGGAGAAGGTTTGTATTCAATTTTGAAAAATAAAATAGAGGTAATTCTTTAAAATTGCAATGGTAGAAACAGAATTTAATCAAAGACCTTAAATCAGTCCCATAATTTTAACAATTAATTTGGTTAGATATCATTGGAATAAAGAGGAAAATGGCTAATAAAAGAGAGGCAAAAGATACCAAGGGGACATTCAAACTCATAAGTCGAAAATAAACAGACAAACAGTAGCACACAAAACACAACATAGAAAACTAGAGACTGAGCAACAAGAATCCCATCAAAAACTGGGGGTGATCTCAGGTGCTCTGGAAGGGTAAGCAGATCCTGTATCCTGGATGATAAAGTATATTTCACTGAGGTGTTTTTTGTAGACTAAACGCGCGTCTGGCCCACAAATCGTTTTATCACCTGGTGTCTATGATGAGTTTATTTACAGTCCAATCTTTATTTTTATTATCCTTATTATCCTTTTTATGTATTATCAGATGGCTATGTTTTTATTCGATGTTATTAATAAAAGCTTTTCTAAATTAAGGTATGTTATTTGAGTAAATTATAGTTGACCTCAAAGTATAGCTACAATAAGTGAAAATAAACATTATAGTACCCAATTTGTACATACGTATTTATTCTGGTTTTTAGACCTTGCATTAATTCCTACAACTGTACGTGGTATGGATAGAAACGAAGTTCAAGATTCAGATAGTCATCAGAATACATCGAACAGCAGGAATATTAACAGTTCAAGTCCTTGTCGACAACGTGAGTAATTTTAAAAACGGGAAAGTATATGAGTTTCGTTTTATATCGCGGAGGCTTTAGGAAACCTTCATAGAATTTTGAAACTTTGGCAGCTTTTGGAAATATATAGTTTTTTTTTCATTTAACAGTATTTTAAAATATAAAAATATGAAAATGTGGTATGATTGCCAATGAGACAACTCTCCACAAGAGACCAAATGACACAGAAATTAACAACTATAGGTCACCGAACGGCCTTCAACAATCGGGAAAACCTCATATTGCTGTAACAGTACAACATAAGAACAAACTATGAAAATCAGTTAAAAAAGCTTAACTCATCAGATTAAAGTTTGAATTAAAAAAAAAATTCTGCATCTAACTGATAATTGGAATTAATTTTTACAGTCAACATTACACTTTTAAACTGACGGAACCATTTGCAGGCGAGATACAGAACCCTTAACGATTTTTTAAGTTTTACTATATCAAAGTTATTGATCAGTTCACGGCATTCAGCAAATCATAGATTACTATCATCACTATTGTGTAATATATTGTTTAATATTTTGTACTTGCGAATAGTTTTTTGTTTGTAAGAGTAAATGAATTGTGGAATTTTCCAGGATATTATATGGATGATAATGCAAAGTCCTTCTTTTTTGGAATTTAGATGGTAATATTCGATTATGGCAGTTTCTTCTAAATCTGTTATCAAACCCAGCATTTAATCCTTCTCATATTATGTGGATCAACCAAAGCGTTGGCGAGTTTAAAATTGTTAAGAACAAGGAAATAGCACAGATGTGGGGAGATGTAAAGAACAATTCTGGCATGAACTATGCAAATATGAGTCGTGGAATAAGGTATTTAGTTTATGTTTTTCTTTCTGTTTAGGAAATTTCACAACTTCACTGTGAAGAAACGATTTAAACAAAAATTCTGACATCCATTTTGATTTATTAAAATAAACAAGAAATGAGACCCTTTCAATAACGCTTGGTACTTAAATGACACTGCTCATAAACCCGTTGTTTGATACATAGAACAAATACAGTTTACACGGGGTTAATGACAAAATATGTTAACTGGATCATCCTCTCAAAAGCCAGAGATATTTTTTCGGCAACAGTTCATCATTCTCTCGAACGTTTTATGTTTTTGGGTTACCTAATTTTTGTCGCATGTGTACCTGAAAAAGATTATATGCGCAAAAATAATAGCATAGCTTTTTGGGAAATTGCTTTTAAACATATCAGTCATGTTGGTTGTAAAAAAATAAGATACAAATGTGAAACAAAACAGTTTAAATAGGCTGTTGGTATAATCCTTGCTTTGTCCTTTACTGCAGGATTTGACTTTTTTAGTCATGTGACTGATGTTTAACAGGAACATTTGGTCCTATCTCAAGACATTAATACAAAAAACATTTTGCCAAGAAAAATATTAGTTGGCCAAAGCAACATTTTGAAATCAAGATTCCTTTATAAAAAAAATTCCGAAGAAGCATGTGTGTAGTAATTGCGGCCCTCCTGAATGGCAGGCAACTTCATATGAGGCAAACTTTAAAAAGATTTAAAAGATACCACATAAATGTATAGCAAGACTATGGAAACCATTATAATGTTTTATTATGAGCATTCTCAAAGATTTACAAACTTCAATTCATCATACGTAATCTCTGTCACTAAAAAATACAAAGCACTACGATAGTTTTCGAATTATACTTTTTTTCAGATATTATTATAAACGTAAAATAATGGAACCTGTATCAAAAAGGCGTCTTGTGTACAAATTTGGACCAAAGTCTCATGGATGGGGAACATCAAGTTAGAGCTGATTGTTCTGTTTTACTGATTTGTATTAACTTTTCGCTTTTGTATTATAAAAACCGGTACTAAAAATACAATGTGGATTGCAAGCATTTTGCATTATTATGTTTATTTTAACAATATTTGATTGTCTAAATCATTGATTCGAATGTGTCTCTCAATTTTGTATGTAAAAAAATGTTTATATTGTTATACTGTTGTTATTATACTATGGACGTTAATGTTGATAATTGTGTTAAAATCAATAACACTGCTATGAACCAACAAATATCATTTGTCATTCATAATTATCCATAATGATCATAAAAGATCTCAAATGCAAACAGTATTATTTCATAACCCATGTAAGTAATAGTATCATTTATAAGTTATATTTTGATAATAGCATAATTTACATCAAAATCTTTGTTTGATTCGTTGAAGGTTTACTGACATAACATTTTCAAATGTATAATGTAAATTAGGCTTAAATGTTGCTGCAGTTCAATGTTGCATTTAAGTATTCTTTTGCTTCATTAGTTTTTACTTTTCTCTAATTCAATTTAACTTTAAGCATACTTTATGGACGTTATTCCAGAAAAAAGCTTCTCTGTAGTTAAATTGGCATCATCGGATACAAATTACCAAGTGACCGTGGATTACAAATGATCTCAACTAATTAACAATGACCTTGATTATAAAATGACGGTATTCTCCTTCAGTTCTATTGGATTCATTTAGTTTAGCGACCACTGATCTGCCTATATATCAGATGAATGCTTTATATATATTTTTTTAATTTCTATTAATCGAAAGCCTATGAGAACTACAAAATGTTCACCTTGTTTGTTTGGTTTTTTTTTGCAAGGTTCAAAATCTATATATCCTTGCAATTCATATTTTTCTGAACTTTTCATTTCGTATGAGTTATATGTAAAAATAAAAATATGCATGACTTTTACTTTACATTAAATCATTGATGTTACCTAAAAATAATAGATGGCAAAACTATGATACTGCACATTAAGGGAAAATACAGGCAATAAGTTATAGAAAAAAATACAAATCTGAAAATTGGGATCATATTTTCTAATATTCATAAATATTTATATATGTATGATTAAATTTAACATTCAACAGTGAATAAAAAATCGTTTTTGTTGACCTATTCAATTTTTGGAATATATTAAAAGTAAACGTTTAAATAAAATCTTAAATGATTTTTCGGCTCAAATTAGGCAGAAGAATCCGAGTTGGCAATCAAAAACCGAATCGCATGTATATTTAGAAAAAAGAAAAACAGCTGTTTGTTGTTTGTAAAGTTTTTATTGTAAACATTACTGGTAAGTTAAAAAGTAACATTGGTCAAAAGATTCTACATACACCATTGTTATTGTTTACTTATTTAATGCTTATTAAAATATAATAATTGACTTCTAATTGTTACATTTATTTATTATCTGCAATAAGTAATGTTCAGCATATGAAACGATATAAATATATGGCATTAATTTAGAAATTGAGATCAGTGTCGACATGACACAGATAACCTCTCAGTGTTTTTTTCAGTTTTAAACTCGCCACTTGTTACATTTAATTCACACATAAATTCACTCGGGGACATTTGTTACGCTGGATCAGATAATTTATTCACATACAAAAGAAGAATCGGCTCTTTATTTTTGGAATATAAAAGAGCCGATATATTCATAAATTACTAATAGTACTGATGAAGGAAAATACTACTCTCACATAATTTATTTCTTGCAATTTTCAAAACGTTTTATTAATTTCTTCAAAATCAAAGACCAAACAGCCTTTTCATTTCAATCGGTGTTTTTTTTCTCAACATTTGTCAGCAAGGTATATCTTGATCATGGAAAGAAACTGTGATAAAAAAGAGGATTTGTGTCGTCATTTAAGTAACACCAGTTTTTAATACCTCCAGGATGCAAAAAGTGTTTTCCACATTAAACAAAAGATTCACATTTTTCGATTAAATTCTCTAACGCATTTGCTCTTATCTGTTTTTATCTTTCAAATCAGTATTATATTCATTTTCGCGAAAAGTGATACGGAATGGCGAAATACTTTTCTAGCATTGAAAAATATCTACATATGATTTCTTCATAGGAATTACAGAGAAGACAGGACTGTGTGCACTCTTTGAATAAAAAAAGATAAAAGAATACATCACGGACCTTTTTAGTAATTTTTATGTTTTTTTTTCATCTGTTTTTGATAAAAAGATCTGTCTTTCTTCTTTTAACTGAAATTGACGTAAAAGTACAAGTTTGTCACGGAATCCGATTAAAGCTTTCGCAAATAGGGCAAACAGGACATAACACACACACACACAAATTTCTTTATAAATAATTCTGGCTTCCAGTGTGCAAAAAAAAAAACAAAATAATATGATCCTTGGTTTTTTCCGAAAAAAAGATGTATTAATCGGATGTAACAAATAAAATACAAACTTCCCAGTTTCAATCTAAATGGAGGGTGTTTCATTCTGGTCTTTCACAGGAATTATGTTTAAAGCTTTATCGATATGCTAGTCCCACATACTGATTATCCGACTCTGTTATACGCCATTTTGGAATCTGCAAATTGCGCGAAATTTCAAAAAATAATCTTCCTCTTATTGTTGAGCAGAAAAACAATGTCATAGAGCTTTTATATTACAATTGCCTTTGTGCTAGCTAATGCACACGAACAATAGACTGGCTAGACTTTAGCGACAGTAAATAGGAAAAGATTTACCCAGAGTGAGCCATGTAAAATACATATCTTTTTGTTACGGATTAGACAGTTTTCAGAACATTTAGAATGTTTATCTTCTAGGTAATTCTGGCTTACAAATTAGATCGCGTTGCTTGGTAACCTCAACCTGCGACAGTAAAATTTACGTTTTACGAAGGTTAAGCTTAAGACACAATACAGTTATCTCCATTCTAATGCCACATATCAAAATAAATTCCATTTAAGTAAATATTTTAGCTTTAAAATGCCAAAAACGAAAAAGTCTGCGATACTTTTACATTGTCTTTGGCATCTAAACAATGTCATAGGTATACTCCCGACGTCAAACCTAAAGAATAGACGTACGCTTGTGAATGGTTTAAATTTTGACAAAAAGATTTTAAGGATGTACACCTCTGAGGAGCCACAAATTTCTAGAATTAAACTTTTTTTCTTAACCTGATTTTTGGATTTATATGACTGTAAGAAAGTAATTGATGAAGAAAAAATCATATGATGGTGCACTTCTTTTTTTGCTACGGCCATTTGAAAGTACCCCATTTTTATGATTTTCCCATTTTTCATCAATTTTTACCCATTTTTGAGCTATAATCATGAAACAAATCACAGTTTCACAATTAAACTTTTTTTCATACTTTCACTTAAGATGAAGTGGACCAATCTGAATAAATTTAATTTAAAAAAAAAAGGTAGGTGTTAATATAAGAAAGTTTTATAAAATGTTGTTGCTTTTTTGTGTCAAATTGACCATATTGAAAATATTGTAAATTTAGGATTTTTCTCTTTTTTTTATAGAACGAAAAGAATATTATATAAACTTCTTTGTTATGAATGATTGAAAAAAATACATATCTAAGAATTTTGAAAAGAAAAAATTGATATAGGATGTATATATTTTTGATAAAATAATTTCTTTTTACACTTCACCCATTTTCTCAACATTTTGGCTGATTACACTGACCGGATTGCTTATACAAATTAAAAATTTTATTACTCAGAAAATACTTATTGTGAGTACACAACTTTTTAACATGGTTTAGTTTGATCCTAATATTTTTTCAATTCATTGATATTTTCCACTTGTATCACATTTTTTCGAAATTAATTTCCGAACGAGATTTCAACGAAACTAAAACAACAGTAGAATACATCCTTAAGGCACAAAATGTGACTTTTTGTTTATTTTTTCAGAAATTAAATACCAAAAAAATTCGGAATTCAAAATGGTGGCTTTTCTTAGTTATGGTTTGGTAGAACGTGGAATCTTACCCTTCAAAACACTTGTCAACGTCCAATGAAAATTGTCGTACAAAACGAATTGCATTAGAATATAAGTTCTGCTGTTCGGGAGATATTCTGAACTAAATAGATACTAATCGGATTTTGTGAACGTTAGATATTAAACCATTCTTCATTCGTATAAAAATACGTTTTTCTAATTTATTATGAAAATTCGTATGTAGATAATATTAACAAGACTAGAAGTAACACATCTATCAAACAACCACTATCTTATTGAGTTGAATGAATGAATTAAGTGAATACTTTATTTGCAAGAAGCATATGCATGCTATGGTAAACGAAGATATATACAATACACGATAAACAAACGTAGAGCAGATATCAGTAGTAACATAGAATACAATTATATAATGACAGTATACGTTGATCAATTGTCCTAGCTTCTGTTAAATAATTGCACAAGGTATTGTCAGAGATTTTAAATTAGCTCGTAATAAGTTATCTTTCCTTTGCGTCATTTGGTCTTAGGTGGAAATTTGTCTCATTAACAATTATTTACATCATCCTTTTATTTAAGGAATAAAAGTACTGTAGTTGAAAATTGCCCCCATCAATTGGCAAATTGACGATGGTGACGCGTTAATTCAAAATGACGGCAAAAAAAAACGCAATTGTGGATTTGACGATAAAAGTTCGCCAATGGAAAGGGTTATTACATAAAAATTGCAATAGAATTTAATATCCAACTGGTACTAAGTTGGCCATGAACAGAAATCATTTGTTGAAATTTGCATTTCCCTAAACAATTTTAAATCACTCAAGAAAATGTAAGTCGTTTCTTTTTCTCCATTTTGAAACTCACAAGTAAAATGTTAACTCTGGCATAAATCCTAAATCTGACATTGTTACTGGTTTTGCTGCGTTCCTGGCTTAGATATTAATGCATTCGACTGTTGAACCGTGTCGTGAGAAATGCATAGATTTTGACTATGTCTGCGAATCTTTTATAAATTGTAGATCACGCAGTTCCATTTTTTTCTTGACATGGACATTTTACTGAAGACGTGTACACAACTTTTATATTTAAATAGGGGTTAGATTTCAAAGTGTTACAACGTCTCTGTGGTCTCCTAGTAGAGTTCTATCCTCGTTATTTTTCATTTCTCCGCTAACAACACGGCACACTAAAAAAATGCTGCGATGGGTTCAGTTTAATTACATAGACCCATGCGCGTTCCAAAAAAATAGGAAATGCATTATCTATTATATACCCCATTTTACAGGGGCATAAAGTTTATAACCAAAAAACATCTAAGATTTTTGCTTGAGTACAGATTTTTAAACGTTTTTACAGATACATTGTTTATTTATCTTATGATTCCAAGAATCCTAAAGAATGCTTATAAATAGAAAGTCAATATCCAATGAATGAGGGTCTGCCAGGGGGTCCTTCAATTATGTATATGTATCCTGAAAAATTTTAAGCCGTTTATCTAAATGCTATATAAATTTTGCCCATTCTTCTGTATTCATTTTAGTTAAGCACCCCATTATTCTCTGCAGTATTGTCCCATCATTATCTATTTTCTAAACCCCATCCAGACCCTCATTAATAAAAGCAACAACTAGGAAGTAAATTTGATTGGCTGCATAGCCCCCTATCAGGGAATGTATGAATTAGGACGTGTCTGTGAACATATAATAAAACAGGAAGTAAAAATCATTTGTATATATATTTCCGAATTTTCGGAAATAGCTTTCTAATTTTTTACTTGGAAGACACTAAACTGTCAAATTTTGAGGTAGCCCCCGTTATTGTTATTATAAATTATTTAGTTATTAAAAGTAATTATTAATTTCAATGTTTTTATAACTGGTATATTGTAGGCAATTGTAAAAATATATTTCTTATGATTTGTTTACAAAAGCTTTAAATGATACATTTTATTTGCACAGAGAACGTAAAGCATAATATTTTTATATCCCTAAATTGTTACTCATCGCTGTCTTCTAAAAGTTGTGTATGTTTTAGAAACAATTTGATTGTTGCTTGCTTATTTCATGAGTGTACATGTTCCTAGAATTATATAAAAGGATGACGTATGATAAGAACCATTATTTGGCCCTGAAATTGGTCATGCAAACCTTTAAATGAACCGGTTGATATGATCGGTTAAGTTTAGTGCATTTAGGTTTCTAGTGCTGTCAAAATTACGCCAAAAACAATTCGAAATTGACGAATTAGTTTTCAATGTTGTGTTTTATCGACTTGTCTTTTGGTCGTTTTTCGTTTTTAGCCATGGGATTGTCGTTTTGGTGTCTTCCGCCTCTGTTTTGTAAGAGATGCAGTATAATGAGAGGGAACGACCATGCATTGTCTCGAAATAAAAATTGTTTCTAACCAAGGCTTCGCATTCTAACTGTTTCTAACACTTGTACAAATAAATTTAGATATATTTAATGAACATCAGAATGATGTTATATATTTAGTGGATCTACAATATGCTTTTGATTTTCGAATTCATAGGACTAAAAAAGAACACAAATTTCTATATCAAGACGAACAAAGCATTCTTAAATTAGTTTTACGACAGAACTGTGTACTTAATAATAGTAAAGAATAAGCAAACAAACACATTCATGTAGGTATATATATAAAAGATACCATGCAATTACTAGGAAGAATATATAAAAAAAACTCTGGTGCAATTTATCCATAGTATGTGATACTAACACTTAATAGTTCATGTCATGTTAGCATCACCCTTTGATCAATCCATATCGTAATGCGGAATAGGAACCAAGATGTACCAATTCATAACTGGAAATACGTTTGTCTTTAAATACCAAGGCCAAGTATCAAAACTGAGAACTTATTTAGAACATTGTTGCTTGATAATTGTATTTTTAACGAGATTTACACTGCTCGAAAAAGTATTTGAGAATAAAAAAAAAAAATGAGTGAAAGTAGAATTATATTTTGTTTTATCTTCAAAATCAATTACTTTTTATAAAGCCTTATCCTAAACTGCATTCGTACACAACACATTTTTTTTGTAATTGATTCTATGTAGATAAGTAAATATGAACAGGAAGCCTCTAATAGAACCCTTTGTTCAGTAGCCCTGTAACACACTCAAATGACATCATTTTTTTTTCTTTCAAAATGGTAGAAATCCACATGTCAATCACTAACAAATTATTATCCTTTCATTAGCACATCGTATTTAACTGTCTTCAAACACTTTCTTTTATACAGCCCTCGTAACCTTTGACATCTGATTGTTTCATTAATGCTTCAGCGTAACTTTAGATATAGATTTCATTAGTGTGGAGCAAACTAGAACAAAATGGTTGTATAATTGGACCGGTTCGATCATAACAATTTAGTTCCAAGTTTCAAACATATGTACAGGACTGAATTTGACTTCATTTACTTCAGTAGCAGACCTGTTACAAACGTATATTTATCTTTCTTAACGTGACCGTTAACACATCGCTGTCTTAACTCTTTCTGTTGAAATATTTAACTTGGATTTCCTTTACAAAGATTAATTGAGTTCCTCAAGCTTCTCTTCAGAGAATGCTACTTTAACAGTATCATAATATTTTCTAAGATGTTTAAACAAAAGACGAAAAATGACAGCTGCTTGTTTGAAGATTGAATTATAAGCGATAATGAGTCTTTTTACTTAAAGTGATATATTTAGTTCGAGTGTTCAGTACGCACTCAGTACATTTGTAATACAATTTTTTTGTTTTTGTTTACTGTTGTATATGACTGTTTGTATACAACGCATGCTCATCAATATCATTATTATATAATGTATTTTAATCTGATTTTCATCCTATTATATGCTTATGAAATGTTACCAATGCTATAGTTGATTTTGTCCAAAATAATGTTGTTAGATTGCGTTCTAAGTATAAAGACGTCCAGAGACTTCAAAACAATTCACCGCTAGGATTGAACAACAAAATCGGTTCAACACACCAAAACTTTTTTTTTTAAATTAAAGACGATCTATAAATCTTCTCTCTATCTCGTAATTAAATTTACCGGCTTTTTTGATTTTAGTATAACGGAACTGTTATTGAACCAATGCACATATATATAAACGCCTAAAAAGTGTACACAACAATACCAATAACAAAAAAGGAACTATAAATGTAATTATTTATAAATATTTCGGATAACAGATATCCTTCATCAGTAAATATGATTGTGATGTTGAATGAATCATATATCAGTCTACTTAGATTAAACTATAACAATCTTGAAATTTATTTTAGGGTTGCGGAAACAAACGATGTCTGACTTGCAAACAAATATTGGTTACCCAGACTTTTAACAGTCACTCCACTGGTACAGAATACACCATATTTTGAAATGTTAATTGCAAGACTACAAATGCTGTGTATCTCCTACAGTGTAAATGTGGTAAACAGTATGTTGGCGAGTCAGAACAGCCGTTTCACAAACGAATGAACGGTTATCGTAGCGACTACCAATGCAAGCAAGACCTCCCTCTCAGTCGACATTTGAGATCCCCTGGCCACACTAAGGCAGATCTCACTCGACTGACCATTACAATCATTGACCACAACTCTGCTTGGTCTAGGGAGGATAGACTCACTCGGGAAAGATTTTGGATAAGAAAATTAACAACTTTGGCACCAAATGGGATAAATGAAAAGATGCAGTTCGACTCCATGCAGTGCTTCACATTTGGGTTATATTACTTATTATTACAGTCTCTGTTTCTATCTCTTTACCTTACTCATCTCTAAAATAAATCTGTTGAATATACCAATTTAAATTGCTTAATTTTTTGAGGGATGTAAAAGTACCAAGCCACGTTCAACTAGTTAACCTTAGTCAAAATTTATTATTATATTTTAACGGCCGTTTGTTTGCGATGTTTAAATACACAGACTCTGTTGTAACTACTCTACCGTTGTCAAATTTGAAATATTTACAAATTTAGATCGTTCAGTGCTGTTTATTTGGAATTCTTATTGACGCAATCGTTATTGTAACATCATAACTGTCGTCTGTTAAAACTTTAGAATTTTGCTAGTTCATATCGATCTAGCGCCCTCGTGGGAAAAATCGTTGACAATTATTCAGACGTTTTATATATATATATATATTCATATTAAATTTAGTCCTCTGCGCACGGGTTTTTGCATTTATTATGACTCCATACAATATAATCAACGCAAAATATTTGCTCCTGTTATTGTAGCAGAGTGATTATTTATGCTTCATAAATTATGTAATTTGCACTTTGGAAATCATTGATTTATATTAAAAATCTACTTATCAAATTCTTATTGGAGTCTTAGTTTTATTATTTCACTCTTGCAAAGTATTGTTACTAAAGGATATTTATCCTTTAAGATTTGATTTAGTATATAATTTACGTATTGAGTAATATTACTCATTCATATTCATGAGGGTTGAAATTGAACTCCTGTTTTGATTGGTTCTTAGTTATTGGCGGTTAAATTGAGTTTTTCCTTTGTGCTCTTTGTGTAGAATTTACCTGGACATTGGTCAGTGAAAGACGTCCATTTATTTATCCAGATGTTATAACTTAGAAACCATATTTACAGATTGTATATTACTAGATTCAGCTTTATAGTTTTGTAGACATGACTAGTAAGTTGCACATTATTCTTTATTAACATTTTGACACGAATTAATAGATTTGGTTAACTTTCCTATTTTCGAGTAAATACTCTTCAGATCGCATGTTTATAACACCGGGATGAAAGATTTGAATGAGCGTATTTTGGTAAAGAAGTTAGGTCATATTTTTATAGAGTAATGTAATATTTGCCGCTGATCATAGCGTAATTATGTAATGTTTAGAGATATCGTAATAACAGTATTTTACGAATACTGCATGTAGAAAAATGGCGGCATGTATGATAAATTAGAGTATATTGTGAAAAGAATATTCGAGTTACATGTTTGCGTAATGCTATTTTTATATAGACGAATTGAATACAATTGTCATGTGTTTAGTATTTTATATAATTACTAAGAGTCTGTTCTTATTATTGTATTTTGGTTTTCAGGACTCTGATGTAGATTACTTGTTTATACTTTGTGCCAAATTCCTAATTTACTGGAGAACTCACTCCACAAGTGGTAAGCGCATAATTTGTAGTTTGTGTACTTTTTTATACTATAGAAATAATAGTAAGTCATGGATTATCATTATTTACTTTGACGATTTGCGAATTTTTAGCAAACCAGTTGTATAGAATTTATATGTTGATATTCAGACATAGTAAATACTTTTTGAATGTTGTAATATTTGTAAAGTTTAATTGTAAACTTTCATGTACTTGCGAGAAGTAATTTTAAGGATACATCTAACTCTTTTTTGGTTGTAAACACGATGAAACTGATTAGCGTTATATTTAAATGTCGGTCACAGAAACCGGTTTATTAAAGTACATGTGACATGTGATGTACATTTCACTACACAATTGAATGAATGAACATTCCATAGTAAATGTGTATCTACTGTTTATAGTAACACTATTATATTAGAAATTGTTTAAACTGAATTAAAATTGTCTGTGTTATAATATGTGTATAATATATTCTATGTGACATGAACTATCATTAATGTTTATAATTTTGTTATTTCAGAGTTTTTATTCTCTGGTAATAAACCATCCGAACTCTAGAAAGTCTTCTGTTATTTATACCGAAAGAGACCCCTTTCACATTATTGATGATCGAAAATGTTCGGGTCTTGGTGCCGAAGTTTCATCTCTTTATTCAATCCTAAATCAAGCAACGTCTGTGATTATCCCAAGTTTTTTTATGAGGTCGTTACTCGGTCTTTAGTTTTCCAAGGAGTGTTATGTGAAATTGTATGTTTTGTTGTTTTTCTTTTTTTGACATGGAATTGTCAGCTACGCTCGACTTATGAATTTTGAACGTACTCTTGGGATCTTCTGCTTCTTTTTTAAAGACATTTTACAAAAATGGGAAATGCCTATATGTGTCGTAAGCATTTGAACGTTTTAAGCTATGGGTGATATCCGCTTTTTCCTGTTATTGCAATCTTAGTTTTATTTTTAATTCAAATTTTGGTGCTGATACCAAATATTTCGTTAAAAATATTCTTCATGTTCTTAACTTTTTGAACCAGGGGATTTTGAATTTAAGATTTGGTTTTGACGCTTGTCTATTTTAGAAGGACAAATGCTGCCATTGAGATATTCTTCACGTTTTGTGTTGAGTAAAACTACTCCACATCGAGTATTTATCGTTTGAAAAATTAAATAAGCGAAACACAATTATAATTTGGTTGCTTTCCGACTTTCGTGCATTGCAGTTTCAATTAAAAGGGTCCTTGGTGGCCGAGTGTTCTAACCAACAATAAAAACTCTCCGCCACGAAATAGTTCTATAGTGCTGAAAGTGTCGTTAAACACCAATCAATCAATCAACCAATTGAAAACAAAATACTTATATTATTCTATTTCTTTATTTTCTGTAAAAAGACTGAAGTTAGCCTGCATTATTGTCTGCAAGCGTTAATTTTAATGGTAATGTCAGGGAAAACCACGTTGTAAGCAAAATTGTTTTTTTTATTTATTCATATAGACTTTTTTCATATTGTTGTATAATAAATGTAGTAAGTAAGCAAATTAAAGAAGGAGGGACTTTCACCAAAGAAATTCAAAATACAGACTAAAATCATAGTTAAGTTTTCAATAGTAAAACTATTTCAAAATGTTTGTTGATACGGCACTTTTTGGAATTGCATTATGCATGATATAATGATTATACGTAATTTAAAATAAAATGTACATTTAAAACAAATAATTTGTTTAATTTATTCAATCGTAGAAAGATAGTTTTTTACACTTTAAAATCTTTTTTTACAATGCATTTATTGATGTCAACTTAACAGCTACGTTTAATTCAGCAAAAATGATTCAAAAAGAATATGTAAAAATAAACAAATCACTGCATCACTTTCTTCTTGCTACAACAATTTAAAGGCGTAAAATTCAACAACAGACGGCATATGAAAAAATATAATATTGAAAATTTTCACCTGATTTCGTTTTGACCTAAAATATAGGTAAAGGTTATTGGAAATTTTTAAATCTATTTTAAGATCTATTTTGACATTATTATACCCTGTAATCAAAATCGTAACGATATTCATAATTCATAAAATAATTAAAATAAAGCGTCTGACCTTTCGGCGCCTTTAAAAACAATTAAAACAAACCCACGGTACTAAAAATATGGATAACTTGGAATTTGCACTTTGGGATAGTCTTCAATGTATCCTTTACTTGATACATGTAGTAAACCTTCACGGAAGTCTCTTGTAAAAAGAAACTATACCTCTATTTAGAAAATTTGAAAATTTCATACGTTTTACTAATTACAGAACTTTATTTGTTTCAGGTTTCCTTGTATTGAAGAGTGTATATCTTCATTTTGGTCATACACTCATAATGTAAATTTATAAATGAAAACGAGTTAAATAAAATGAAAAGATAGGGAATAGAAATAATATACAGCATGTCCCCTTTTTATTTACATCTTTTTGTGTCTAATGCAGGACAAGAAACTAAATAAAAGAGAAAAATGAGATGCTATGTATTCATGTATGTGACAACAACCCAACGACACAAATAAATCAAAAGACACGTTCATTTAATGGTCAACCCACGATATTCAACAAAGAGAGGTGGATATACAATATGATAGTATAAGAATACAAATATATAGTTTGATTGTCAATGAAATTCATTGCCCGGCTTTAGCCATACATTTTGTCTATTTTGGTTTATAAGCTCTTAAACTTATTTGTTTGGCTTCGAGTATGACTGAAGAGACATTTATTGTCAAAATGCGCATCTGGTGTAGTAAAATTGTTACCGTTAATGTTATTTTTGTTATATATTATATACATATTATATATATTATATATCAATTTACTTAATGTTAGGTAAGTTATCATTAAACATGCATGCATATGGACGTTTTGACAAATTACTATAATTTTTACAGACCAAAATTTAAAACAAATGGCTTTACTGCAATAGACTTAATATCGTTTTTTCAAAGTACTGAAACAATGCACAACTGATTCACAATTTTCCGAATAAAATTATAAATTGACAAGTTTTAATTGGTCTAAAAAGATAGCTAAAAAGATAGAGGTATATGTTTAAAAATGAGGCGGAGGAAGCCGTGTCTGTTGTTTCTTTAATTTCTAGTTCTGGGGGATATATTAATGGAACCCAATCAGAAAAGTTCGGATTGTTAATGGAAAGTACATCATCAATATATCTGAAAGTGAAATTAAATAACCTGGCTTCTTTGATTATCTTGTTTTTTACAAGTGTCTGAAGGAACCAAGTGGTGTTATAATAGATGTTGAGGAAAGAACTATTCCACAATTGAAATTTTATTTATTGATACATGAAGGATGAAAGATGCCATCGTGGTAAATAATAAATATGGGAATCTCCATGTCTAGCTAAGGAAATACCATAATCATTCGAAAACAATACCAAAAATATATCCCACAAAAGGGTAGGTGCACCACGATATTTTATAATATATTTTTCATAAAGGTGTTTATATAACATAATATCATACTGGTTTATCCTGCAATTTGATTGGTTACCTAAACAGTGGAAATGAGCCCAAATCCCCATGTGAAGAAAAACAAAGATAACAATGATAATGAGTGTTGAAATCTGATACACTCCAGCATAATATAATTGTTGTTCGAACTTCATAGGAGATTGGGCTCATATTCCCTGTCAGTGCCTTATATCCCCTTCGTCTTACGGCTCTGGAGATATAAAACACTAACAGGGAATATGAGCCCATATCCCCGGAGAAGATCCCGATTACCATTTGATATCTTTATCAAATACTAGTCATAGACAGTTAACAGGAATTTGCACAATAGCGGGTTTGATAGAAAGTCCCTACAGTGAGTGATCTATAGATGTTAACTTACATGTCATTTGGTCTTTGTCGAGAGTTCTCTCATTGGCAATTATACCACATCTTCATATTTTTATAAGAAGTTGGAACTACAGAGTGTTCTTTAAAGGACCTTGATATTGATATTTGAAAAGGTTTATTAAATTGATCGTATCTTGCTTAACGTCCTGTGGCAAATATGTCACAACCAGATCAATTAAAAAATAAATACAATAGGTAGGTTCTGCAAAGTAAGTCTACCAGGCTGAAGGGCGAGACAATTGGATTTTCATTGGAAAATCAGGGTTAATGGGAAAGGCGCAGAATTTTTGCCTTGCAACAATTAAGCTCCGGAAAGTCATTGCGTTAAATTCATCATACACGAGGCATGTTATTTAACGTCCCCATACCGACCCAAGGTTACCAAACAAATAGCCAAAATAATATCGTACAAGGAGTGAATAATGACAAATGCAATACCCGTTTTTTAATATACTATATACAATGCGTTTAACATTTGATTTAGGACCATTTTCGTCAAGTAAGTTCCGTTAAAATGGTTTTAATATATACATTTTCAAGGACTTAAACAAATGGCACAAAAGAGGACTGGTGCAAATTATTTGTAGCGCCAATGATTCCTTTTTTGTCAGAAAAGGAGAATGCTGAAAAAAACGTGGTGAACGTCCTATAGATTATATGTTCACATTTAGGTATTCTATGATGTAATTTCTCTTAGATATATAGACAATAACTGTTTACGGTCTTTAATTATCAGCTGTCTTTGTATGAGGCTAAGAAACAGGTGTAATTCGAGCTTCAGATTTTGAAAGAAATCGACAAGACTTAAACGCGGACCGCAATGAGGACACCAAATTGAACTGTGACGTAAACAGTAATTTGACATAACCGTTCGCTCGCAACAGAAGCAGGATTCCAGGAGACTATATAAGTCTAGTATACGTATATCGCTTCGTGTTATCTGTACACCTGTATTAGTATAGTAGAAAGGTCGATTGCAGGATAAAATTAAATATATTCGAATAACGTTTTCAGTATAAATCAAGTGGTGCTATTAAAATTATATTAAAAAAACTCAGAAATCGGTGGCTCTTGGGCTGATATCATAACCTACGGCTGATAATACATCTGTTATGGCAAATATCATGTAATAATCTGCTAATATTGTCTAAAACTGGAACAACGAGATTTATATGAAAGAATTGTACAAATATAAGAAACGAAGGTATGATATATATTTTTTATTTGAAGTATCTTATGCACATTTTATTTTCCCGTCTTTTTAAAATATAGTTACACATATTTCAATGATTTAAATTACATTAATTCAAATGTAGAATCAAGTTATACGTGACGTAATGAAAATTGTCTTTTCACAAGGAAGTAAATTTTATCTGATAAAATTTTTCTAGATTTTATATTTAAATATTTTTGAAATACATTATATGTTTTGTGTGAACCTTTGCTAACATCAGTTGATATTTTTTTCTTCTAATATATAATGTTGAGCATTTATTGAAAGTAGTTGATATTTGAAAACATTTAGATATGGACAAGAAAAATTTAAAAGTTCTCTGGACTTTTTCTTGTATGAGCCCATGCATGAAACAGGTAAGCTTTTATACATACAACATCTATTCACCTTGTTAACACGTGTTTTTTTTTAAACAGTGCTGCTGTAGAATTATAAGGCAAAGTAGGAATTGAAGACGAGCTGCGCATGATCTTTTGTAGGGAAGTACCCAGAGAGAAACCAGGTTTGGGATCAAAACGGTACGAGATTACCTTCTCGTATTAAGTTTTATGAAAAATAATTAGCAAGCATTGTACTTTAAATCCATCGTTATCTAATATCAACGTAAATCTTTATTATCATATGTCGCAGCTATCATAAACACAAGAGGATTATAAAGCATAGTGATATTACATAAGGTAAGTTATGTTAAGATAGTAGGAACTTTTCATCCACCTCCGCCGGTTAAATCTACAGTTAGTCAGTCTGTAAAATATATCAACCCACTTGCCTAAGAAAAATTTCTCTAAATGAAATAAATAAGATGTATAACTCAAATTAGTCTAATACATTTTTGCACCTATCAATTATTTAAAGAGCAACAAGTAAGTTTTTATAGTTTAGTTTTTCTATATCACCGATTTGTCATCTATATTCGCGGGTTAACTCTAGTGAATCAGTTTGTTAAAAATAAAATTTTAGCTATTGTTTTTCTATACCACTGAGTTTTTTTGTACTCATCCTCTTATTTGTTTTATCAACTATTTTATATTCATAAATTGCAAAAGCCACTTCTGAGTGATATTTAATTCAACGAACCGGTAATATTTTTTGAAATGATTATATGAAATAACCAAAATGCATACCTTCAGATTCAAACGCTAATCATCGGATTTACAGATTTTAATTTTGTTGCACTGCAAATATGGGTTTTAAGGTGCAATGTTATTTCTACAAGGTAAATACGCAACATAAAAAGGGAATGATGCGCGAATACAAAACTTTCAGAACAGCTTGTCGTAAAAAAGCTGATAGCCAGGGAATTGAGAGTAATACCCGACGCGACCCTGGGTCACCCCGTGTTAAGGATACTTAGATAAGTTCAACTTGTATTTTAGAATCATGTTCTCTATCAATCGACATTTATCTCTGGAGTTTTTTCATGTATGAGCTGATGCATGAAACAGGTAAGATATTAAACATAGATAATACATCCAGATTCTTAAATACACGAGTTTTGTTTTAAAAGTGCCGATTTAGCATTATAAAGCAAGGAAGGAATTCCAGACAAACTTGCGCGCTCGATCTTTTATAGGGAAGTAACCGGAGAGAAAACCAGGTTTGGGATCAAAACTGCACGAATATACCTTCTCTTTTTAATATTCATACAAAACAAGTAGCAACATTTTACTTTAGATCCTCCGTTATCCTATATTCATGTTTATATCGTAAACATTTGTTGACATATATGTCACCTATCATAAACACAATAGGATTATAAGGCATAGACATATTACAAAAGGTAAGTGATGTAAGAATGGTAGGAACTTTTCTTCCACCTCTGCCGGTTTACACTATAGTTAGTCAGTCTGTAAAATATATCATCCCACCTTCCAGAGAAACAGTGCTATTAATTAAGTAAATAAGAAGTACAATTCAAATGAATGAGTTTAAATGAATTTGTACATGTCAATTAAGAGAAAACAGTAAGTTTTTATAGTTTAGTTTTTTCTTTATCACTGATCTTTCATCCATCTTAGTGGGTTAACTCTTGTTTAGCTGTCAATAAATCAATGTTTTAGCTACTGGTTTTCTATATCACTGAGTTTTTTGTACCCTTTCCTCCTCTAGTTTGTTTTATTGATTTGTTTATATTCTCAAACTGCAAAAGCTATTTTGTCTGATTTTAAAATTAAATTAACTGGTAATATTTTATGAGCAGACTATAGAAAATAATCAAATGCGTACCTTTTAATTGAACTCTAGTCACTGGATTTGCAGATTTAAACTATATTGCACTGTAAATATGGTATTTAAGTCGAAGTGAGAGAATTATTCGACGGGACCCTGGGTGACCCTATGTGAAGGATGCTTAAATCAGTTAAACTTGTTTTAAGAATTATGTTCTCGAAATTAACATCTATCTCTACAGATCATCACTTCTTCACGCCACTTCTGATCTTTGCCACAGCGTTCAGAAATTGTTATTATGTATTCATTTACGCAGCGATTCTTCTTTTGTTCTACAAAAATACTTCTGTGAGGTTTTGTTTATAAAGGATGACTTAGAGACCTTTGTAGTTAGATAAAAAAAGGATTTAAAAAATTTTGTCGTGTTGTTTTAGTCTTTATGAATGGATAACATACTTATGTTTCTGCTTGATTACATTTTATTCGGATCTTAGTTATTGCCGAGATTTTTTAGGAAATACAGTTTCTTACCTCGTTTATTGCATGTATATATTGTACTTTTGTTTGTTCCAAGGTTTTAGAGTTTTTTTCATTTAATTATTGGAGGAATTTCCTTTTAAATCTATAATTATCCATGTAATGAATTAGGAAGGCATAATCGATATCGAATTTGGAGATTGCTTTTAAAGATAAAAGATGTCTAGACTGACATTTTTGTTATTTTTGACTGTGAGAAAGTTATTAACTAAACGTAGTCTATTAATACTAATATCGAAATGCAAAATTATGATATTTTGTACATGTATACTAGTTCGTTTAAAAAAAATCAAAAACACTTAGTCCAAATTTACAAACCTACTGAGGACCGTCTTTCTTTTGTATATTTAGTCCTTCTTCAATCAACATGTTTCTATATTTGTTCATGTTTTGCTTTCAAATTATTTCTCTTGATTAGAATGATGACGTTACTGTTTAAAGAGTGCCTTAGGCGAAGTCGATGCTCTGAATTGTATGAAGACTTCGATATAGACCGAGATATTTTATTAGTGAAAATTTGTTTGCCCCAAAAATGCGTCCTTTTGCGCCACAACTTATTTGCACCAATGCTACGTTTGCACCACTTTGTTTCAAAATACTTAGTATCTTTTGCGCCAATATTAAAGTATAGGATTGCGCCAATTAATCGTAATTAAAAACAATGATTTCCCTGTCCATAAAAAATATATATATATATGTATGTATATATATAATTGATAATCCTATTTCTACGGAACATGATAGAATTATTTGCTCACTTTTAAACCAGTCAATTGAAATGAGGACAAAAGTATTTTTCGTGTATCTAAATATATTCATTAAACCTATTTACAGTCGTAGACTATCGCAATCATTTAATAAAATTAACCTGTTTGTGATCAAAAGTATTCTAACCGTGCTGTGTGATACAGTTGTAATCGATGTCTACTATTAAACTGTTCACAATAAAAAAAAATCATCATGTTCATTTTGTTAGCATTTAAATACAATCTACCTTTAAAATCTTACAAATTTTATAAAGTATTTAAATAAATCTGTTATTTGATAAGTCGGATGTGTTGACCTTATTGTTTACCTGCTCGTTGATTTATCGGTTTAGAGAGCTTACTAGTAGTTGATGTCTTAATATTTCATGCAAAAATGATAACCCAAATAACAAAACAAAAACAACAAAAAAATAAAAGTGAATATTTACAGGTAGAAAATGAAAAATAGATATACAAAGAACATCTGTACGTACTTGAATATGTATATAGTTTATCTATTGAAAATCTAACAACAAATAAATTTCCGGTTGGTATCAAATTAAAAAGTGATACATTGGGTGTACGTAATTATAAGATACAACCAGTGGTGTAAATTGCTATTGTTTCGAGCGGATAACGGGAAATGCTTAATCTTTCCAAAAATAAAGCGCTGTTCTGACCATTAATGAAAAGGGAGATACCTTGTTTGTTTCTTATTTTGAAATTTGATAAAGATACAATATTTCAATGATTTACTAGGAAACACACAATAAAAGAAACAGAACTATTACTACACTTTCAAAACGATAGTTTCTTCCCCCTTATTATATGCTGCTTTTTGTGTTCATCGATGAGTCAAACAATTTTTCATCAAAAGTTAATCAGAAAGCTAAAAATTAAGCATTTTCAAACCTGCAAAAATATTGAAGGGGAGGATGGGGTAGGATTTACATGTAACGGGTACAGCAGATTATTAGATAAGAAGAAAAATAAAATAGCAGTTTCAATTGTCTTTCAAATATAAACCATATCGTAAGGGTTCGTCTATCCCGGGTTAAGGATTGGTCCTCAATGCTCTTCAGCTTTGTACTTGTTTTGGCTTTCGACTTTTTTTGATCTGAGCGTCACTGGTTAGTCTTATTTGTATTGTAGTCCTGTCATGTAATGTTGTCATTTTAATGTAATATTATACATTGCCATAAAAGCGGGAGGTTTGGCTAGCCTCAAAACCAGGTTCAATCCACCATTTTTTTTCTTGAAATGTCCTGTTCCAAGTCAGGAAAATGGCCATTGTTATATTATAGTTCGTTTCTGTGTGTGTTACATTTTAATGTTGTTTTTCTGTTGTGTGGTAGTTCTCCTCTTATATTTTATGTGTTTCCCTCAGTTTTAGTTTGTAACCTTGATTTGTTTTTTTCTCAATAGATTTATGAATTTCGAACAGCGGTATACTACTGTTGTCTTTATTTCAGGTATAAAACCACTAATTCATAGCCCCATTGCTTTCTATGTTAAATTCTGCAATTTCAAGCATTAATGGCTAATTTGACTTAAGTTAAAAAAAAAAGTGGCAGTTATTTCAAGTCAAAACTATACCTTATCCAGACTTGTACTGAAAAATTCAACATACCTTTAATTGCATATTAGAGCGTACTGGTTTCAGGAAGTTTGATAGTACAAAAACAGGTTCTTCTGATCTGAACAACAGGGCAAATGTGCCCTCCTATTGAAATTTTATATACTTCTTTATTATTCAAAAGAAACTTTCAAAAAGGGTTCTACAGTGATTCAAAGTCCTCAAACTTTCATTTGATACCAAAACTACCCAAATATTTCACCTATTTACAAAGATATAGCTTTGCGTAGGAACTATTTTGTTTAAAATATGTACTACTTTCTTGTATGTTCTTTCCGACCGGGCCTGAATTAGTGGTTCTATACCTTAACCTATATTTCAACATTGATTTAGTGGATAAATCCGAGATCACCTTACTTAATTTATGTATTCGGGGGATTCTTGTGTTCTAAATTTTTGAATGGTTAATTTTTGTATTGTCTCGTGCTTCGTCTATAACATGTATTTTCGTGTTTTTTTCTAGATATTTGTAAATGTTGAAACCTTTATATTTCACATATCAATGCAAATGAATATCATTGTTAATAAAAACATTTGATGTTTTCTCTGTATATTTATATTGTTGATTTGTACTATACTTTGCAGTTGTTCTTTTTTTGTAGAGGAAGCTTTTAGATATGGATCAGTGGTCATATCAACTCCCGGTAACATACCAGACAAACACTCACAATTGGCATGGTTTAGAAAATTTGTCTAGTCATCAGGAAGATCAATCAATGAATGATATAGAAGACATTTTAGATTACATTTCAGCTTCTCCAGAGATGGAAATTCCTTCAGAATCCGACAGAGGTATGTTTTCAATTTTAAAATAAATAAAGCAAAGATAATCCTTTTCACCGCGAAAGGAGAAAAAGCATTTATCCCTTCAATCAGTTCAATAATTTTAACAGTTTATTTGGAAAGATATCATTTGAATAAAAAGAGGGGAAATTGACCCTCTGCAGCTCTCTGCATAGGTAAACACGTACTTTAATTTGATGAGATTACAAGTTGTCAGTCAATATATATTTTCAAACTTTACCTCATCTAGACTAAATTATCCAAGCAATGAGTCGTTCGTTTTTGCTTTCTTTGTTGGTATTTCTAATTTTCTGAAGAGCCGTGTGTTGGTGGCTGGTGAAGTACATCTAACTGTTCAATCTTTTTTGGTGTAATACCTGTTATACTTCTTACATATTTTCAAATGGCTATGTTTCTATAAGATCCTCTTAGATAAAAGTAATATTGAATTCTGTTATGTTATTTGCGTAAATGATAATTTACCACTTGCCTTATTACTATTATTTATTTTTCATGAGTAGAATATTTTCATAGAATATATAACCATTAAGGTCAATTAACTGGGCTTTGTCACATATTTTGGTGAAACTTTGCATATAGCTTTGGCTAGTTGAACTTTACCTCAAAATCGAAAAAAGATATCGTCGGCCTTAAAGTAACGCTAAATCAAATGAAAATGAACAGAGTAATTCCCCATTTGTACATACCAACTTCTGTACTGTTTTTTAGACCCTGCAATTCCAACAACTGTCCATGATATATATGACATCAAAACTCAAGAACCAGATAATCATCGGAATACATCGAATAGCAGGAACATTTCAAGACATTGTCGACAAAGTGAGAAATTAAAAAAGTAGAGTAGATGTAGTTCTGTTTTCTTAGCATTACTGTATCAAAGTTATTGAAAATATTTTGGCATTCAGCAAATTATAGTTTTGTGTTATGCATTTTGTACTATTTTGAAATGGCAAATACTTTTCTTTAAGAATAAATTAGTTGAGGAATTTTTCACGATATTAACGGGATAATAATGCATATAAAATGTGGTATGATTGCCAAGGAGACAACTTTCCACTAGAGACCAAATAACGTTGATGTATGCAACAAATATAGATCGCCATACGCTCCTTAAAAAGTGCAAAACCAATACCGCATAGAAAGCTTTAAAGACCTCGACATAACAAAATATAAAACAATTCAAATCAAAAATCTAACAGCCGAATTTGTGTTCAAAATAACAAAAGAAAAAAACCCAAATGGGATACGTACGCAGTTACAAACGACAACCACTAAATTACAGGCACAAAACAATAAATGGTGGGGTTAATCATGACAGCGGGCACCGAACCCTCCCCTTAACCTGGGACAGTGGTGCAACTGCACAACATAAGACAAAACTATACAAAAAACAATAAACAAAAAACGAATATGAGACACACGAACAAACGACAACCACTCAATTACAGGTTCCTGACATTGGACAGACACATATAGAATGTGACGGTGTTAAACATGTTTGCGGGTGCCATTCCCTCCACTAACCTGGGACAGTGGTGTAACAGCACAATATAAGAACAAGGTATACAAATCGTTTGAAAAAGTGTTTGACTGACTCATCAGATCGATACAAAGCAAAACAAAAAAATAACAAAAAAACACTTAAGACACAAAAAATACCGATCTGAGAGTACTCACGGTTACTGAAAGGTAGTTCCAAGCCAATAACAACTGATAAACAAATAATGCATTGTCTTTTTTAATTCAGATGGTAGTATGCGATTATGGCAGTTTCTCCGTGGTCTGTTGTTAAACCCGGCGTTTAATCCTTCTCATATTATGTGGATCAACCGAAGCGCAGGCGAATTTAAAATTGTGAAGAATAAGGAAATAGCACAGATGTGGGGAGATGAAAAGAATAATTCTGGCATGACTTATGAAAAGATGAGTCGTGCAATGAGGTAAAGTATAGAAGCATGAATAACAGGAAATATGTGGCATATGTCAACGAGACAGAAACCAAACGACACAATAAAAAAGCTCAAACGAAATATGCTCATGTGCAAACAATCTTTTAATTAAGAGGAGTGACTAAATAAAAACTCATCGATGATTCCAGGCCTAATTTTTATGTACGCCACACGCGAATTTCGTCTACATCAGACTAATCAGTAAGACTCGAATCAAAACTGTCGGCTTACACATGTGTATCAATTTTGATATTACATATTTTTTGTAAAGTGATACTTTGGTTTATTGAGTAAAATAGATATTAAATTTATTTTTGCGGCAATAATCTGGTTGCAATTTTTTTCTCTACATGCAAACATGGATTTTGAAATTTCTACATTGATATTATATTCTAGATGACTTGATCGTGACATAGTCTACTTAAAAGTACTAAAGGTGTCAACATCTGATAATCCATTTTGTACTTTCTACTTTTAGATATTATTACAAACATGAAATCCTAGAGCCCGTTTTAAACAGAAGACTTGTATACAAGTTTGGACCAATGTCTCATGGGTGGTGAATATTACTAGCATCAAAGATGGACCAGTGTCTCATGTTTTATGACCATTATCGTGATTAAGATTAGATCATTACTTTTTAAAAGTTGAGCAATACAACTATTTACAAAATAAAAAAAAAAAGACATCTAGATTTTTTTCTATAGAATGTGAAAAAAATAATGTTTTAATAATTAAATAAAAAAAGAGACATTAGAAATAACTGAAGCATTTCAAATTTCAAAACAATCCACAAGAAGCTTTTTGAATTATTTAAAAAAAGAAACACGAGTTAGAAACATCCTTTATAAATCGCCTTTTAAAATTTAACAAATTCTGGTTGAAATTGTTTAAAGCGTGATTAAGACATTCTGATTGGCTAAAAACGTTCTAAACAATGGAAATTCAACCAATGACCGGACGTTATTTTAATTTTAGGGTAAAAACAATGTAATTATCCATTGTCTTATAGATTCTGAAACGGTGAATTAAAATTTCAAAATCCAGAATTGTGTTCATTTACAATTAGTTTATGGTTATTCTTACGCATTAAAATATTAAACGCATTCGTAATAAAATGTGTTCATGGTCATCATAACTTCAAAATAAACTTGTATATATATATATCGATATAGTTATTTGTTTTTATCAAATTGTATAACATTTTAATGTATGTAAAATTGAACTATATTTCATGATGTTACGTTATGACATAATATTTTGCAGCTTTCAACAAAATTGTTGTTTTTTTACATTTGTTATAAAGTGTATATATGTATATAGTTGTTAACTTTAAGTAACTTGTTGTTAATGCTTTTGATAAAAATGAATTAAAACTTCTAAAACATAATAAGAAGAAACGAAATTGTTTTATGCTTTTGTCTGTGCAAAAAAGTCATGAATTCTATAACTCTTAAAAATATGCCTTAATCTTACCAAAAAAGGCACCAATAACATGTTTTAAATGTATGTTGGCGTTTGTTTTTGTTACACTTCAGTGTTCCTGTTGTTCCTTTTTTTTTCATATAGTTGATGTGTTTCCATCGGTTTTAGTTTCTAACCCGGATTTGTTTTCTCTTAATCGATTTATGACTTTTGATCACCGGTATACTACTGTTGCCTTTATTTAAAAGTTCTTGCTCGAAACTATTGAAGGAAAAAAAAGTGTAAATCAATTCAAACAGAGACACAACTCCGTTATAGGTTGATGAATTTTTGACAAATCTTTAAATTATAATTTTTACTTGTTTTTGCGTTACGTCATATAAAATTGAGAATGGAAATGGGGAATGTGTCAAAGAGACAACAACCCGATCATAGAGCAGACAACAGCCGAAGGCCACCAATGGGTCTTCAATGCAGCGAGAAACTGCCGCACCCGAAGGCGTCCTTCAGCTGGCCCCTAAACAAATATGTATACTAGTTCAGTGATTATGGACGTCATACTAAACTTAAAATTATACACAGGAAACTAAAACTAAAAATGATACAAGACTAACAAAGGCCAGAGGCTCCTGACTTAGGACAGGCGCAAAAATGCGGCGGGGTTAAACATGTTTTTTGAGATCTCAACCCTCCCCCTATACCTCTAGCCAATGTAGAAAAAACAAACGCACAACAGTACGTACAGTAAAACACTAGTGCTTTTTTACAAATAATTGGTCAAAAGACTAAGGTATCTTGACATTATTGACCCGGATATGAAATACATAAAGAAGTGACTAAAAATAATAGAACAGCTTTGATAATTGTTACGCCAAAAATCTATATAGTGGATTTTATAAACGTTTTTCCACATAACAAACTTAAGTGATTTAACATGTTTTTTTTTATATAAAACATTTAGACCTATAACTTATAAGGTCTGTATCTGCATAATTACAATGTGCAGAAACCGTTCGGAGTTTTTGACACATTGGAAAGAGAGCAACGGGGCTAAGTGCAACTAGTGTTTCGATGAATAGTTTGGTAAGATTTTGATTAATTGTTTATTTATTAGCTGTTCGACATTGTTTGTACTTATATAGCTCCAATAATTTGGTTTTATGTTGTCTTATTTTTTACTCTGGACTTGTTTGATGTAGTCATGATCAGTAAGTATAAAAACATAGACGAATTAAAAAACATGCTATAACTTTTCCTACAATTTTCGAAGTTAAGGATTTTAAAGAAAGCAAATAGATCATTTCGCATAAACATGTAAAAAGTCATAATCAATTGTTTTTGCAACTGTTGAAACACGACGATTGCCACAAGTGGAACAGGGTCTGCTTACCCTTCCGAAGCACCTGAGATAACCCTCTTTTTTTGTTGGGTTCATGATGCTTTGTCTTTAGTTTTCTGTCTAGTGTTTTGTAAGCTTGTTTGTCTTTTCTTCATTTATAGTTTTTGCCATTATTTTAATCCGTCTCTCTGCGACTTATGAGTTAAAATGTCCCTTTTGTATCTTCCTTCTCTTGTTTAAAAACCGTATTTTATTGTCTGAATTACAAATTTTACAAAACATTTTCTCTTCAAATTCTAACGACGACGTAGGTCAGTATGATGAGACTACAGATTTCAACAAAATTACAAAAGGACTATAGGTGTTACTTTTTATCTTGACAGCAAATCCTTCACTTTGTCATATCTATTGTGCTCTTTATAATCTCGTTGAATAAAGGCTGGAATATACAAGATGTAAACATTTTACTCGTACATTATTATTCATAAGATTTTTCTTTACTTATTATCATTATGCCTTTGATAAACTGTTAAAACATCTGCAGGTTGTAAAGACACAGTGAAGATGAATAATGTATTTGAAATCATTTTGAAAGGTTATCTTCTTTCGGACCGTCACAGTTTTTGGTTTATTTATTTGATTTGAATTTTTTAAATGTTTGTATACAATAAAGTAGCTGAAAAGTATGACCATTGGAAGTATAAAACCCAAAATGAACATGCGTTTAAGAAACATTAAGATGTTTCAATAAGTTTTTTCTAGTTACAGTTTTCTTGACACAGATGATAACAAATGTTTCTTTGACATAAAACAAGAATTGCAAATAAAATTATATAAAACAATTGGAATGTTATTTCTATTTCAGATCAATCTGTGTCTATCAAATACAACTTTCTGGAAGTAAGTCCCGTCACGGACAGGCTGGCGAACTGGGTAGGCAAATAATCAAATTAAATCTGTGCCGATACAGTGTTCCAAATGTCCTCCTTTACACCATAACTCATGGTGGTGCTCCTAATGAAAGCAGGTTTATACGTAGTATACACACATACATACAACGAACATTAATATAAATAAGGAGTTGTGTTTTGTTTTGTAAATGAGAAAACTATCGACAGAACAAATGACAAGAGTATGAGGAATTACAGATCACCGTACAGCCTTCAAAAAGGAAAAAACTATCCATAGACCAAATGACAAGAGTATGAACAATTATAGATCACCGTACAGCTTTCAACAAGGAGCATCACTATCAATAGAACAAATGACAAGAGTATGAACAATTACAGATCACTGTAAGCCTTCAACAAGGAGCAAAACTATCGGTAGAAAAAGTGACAAGAGTATAAACAATTAAAGACCACCATACAGCCTTCAAAAAGGAGCAACACTATCGATTGAAAAAATGACAATAGTATGAACAATCACAGATCACCGTATAGCTTTCAAAAAGGAGCAACACTATCGATAGAACAGATGCCAAGAGTATAAACAATTAAAGACCACCATACAGCCTTCAAAAAGGAGCAACACTATCGATTGAAAAAATGACAATAGTATGAACAATCACAGATCATCGTACAGCTTCAAAAAAGGAGCAACACTATCGATAGAACAGATGCCAAGAGTATGAACTATTACAGATTACCGTACAACCTTTAACAAGGAGCAAGCCTTTCGATAGAACAAATGACAAGAGTATGAACATTTAAACATCACCGTACAGCCTTCAAAAAGGAGCAACACTATCGATAAAACAAATGACAAGAGTATGAACAATTACAGATCACCGTACAGCATTCAACAAGGAGCAACACTATCGATAGAACAAATGACAAGAGTATGAACAATTACAGATCACTGTAAGCCTTCAACTAGGAGCAAAACTATCGATAGAACAAATGACAAGAGTATGAACATTTACAAATCACCGTACAGCCTTCAACAAGGAGCAAAACTATCGATAGAACAAATGACAAGAGTATGAACAATTACAGATAACCGTAAGCCTTCAACTAGGAGCAGAACTATCGATAGAACAAATGACAAGAGTATGAACATTTACAGATCACCGTACAACCTTCAACAAGGAGCAAAACTATCGATATAACAAATGAAAAGAATATGAACACTTACAGTTCACCGTATAGCCTTCAACAAGGAGCAACAATATATCCGGTAGTAAGCTATATATGGCTCCGGCATGAGAGATTGTGAAACAATTCAATAGAGAAAACTAACGGCCTAAATTTTTGCTAAAAGCAACACAATATAATTGTAGTAGACACCTACCAACTGCATCAAGTGGATCACCGGTGGCTCCTATCTTAGAGAAATGCCGTTTAAAAGTGGCTAGACTCATCAGGTCGGTACTCAGAACAACAATATAACGACCTAAAAGTGCTCTCATTTACAGAGAGCTAGTTGGAATCCCAATATCAATTGATAAAAATACCTTCGTTTTCCTCTTCTGTTTTTTTATTTGTCCGATATTTTACTAAATAATAAGAATATTTACGAGTCTACATTGTCTATATACTGGATAACAAAATAACCCTCTCTAGACAAACTATGGCACGTAAAAATGGTATTATGCAATAGCTATGCAGAGCACAAATATAAAACAAGTATCTTAATACGACTTTATGTTGTTAGAATTATCTGACATTTGATAGAAATACATGTTGTAAGAGAGACATTAATTCCAGTAAAAAATGTTAATTCTTAAGATAAAAAACAAAATGGCATCAAGCACTTTTATACAGTCACAAATGATGTGACATTTTAAAACAAACACATATTTATGTTATCTCTATTAATTCTATGTTAACAATAGGGATAAGGATCAGGTCAAAGATTAAATGAGTTATTTTTCCACTTATTAAAAAAGGTATATTCATGAGTTTTTATCAAAATTTAATGTATGTGCATTATAGTCATTTCAACGCTGTCATCGATCCAACATGTTCACTTTCATAGTAAATAGAATAGAAAAGAAATGTTTATACCAGCTTTTCATTCTGTAAATATTTATTTTCCTTTTTGTTTCTTCTTAAATTTCAATTGTAATGACGATGATATCGTTTTTTGGAGATATTCAGTAAGCTCCTTTTAATGTGGTATCATTAGTCGCATGCCTGCATAATATTTAAGGTAACAGTTCATAAATGGGCGATTTGGCGGATTGTCATGAAATTTTTGCAAGCAACTTAACATGTGTAACTGCATATGAATATATTTTGGTCTGAGTTTTCGTGGATTTATGTATTGTTAATAATATTGCAATTAACTTGTGGATGTAGAGCGATGTATATCAGATTGACGAAATGCATGATTCTTTATCAACATTATTGAAAACATGTAGCTAGCTTCCAGCAACTGCAGACAATATTTGACACAGTATTAATTAGTTTTGTATTTCTTGTTTATTGCCGTGTACTGATAAAACAAATTTAATTGCACTACAAGTGAATATACCAAGCCAGGGACTTCCTATCAGGATGTAATTGTTTTTAATTTTACGGATTTTGCCTATGAAGGAATTTGCTGATTAAATATCCCCGTCAATCTGTCCTTTATATTACCTCTTGTCTCAATCATGGCGATTAACAACGTTTTGTATGGTGTTCGTACTTTTCAGATATGTTCACCTGTAGATGCTTTTTGTTTTTTTTTTTAAATATTTTTGCATGGTTGCTGTCTCATTTACTTTCACACCATACATTTTTATTTCTCTTTTAAATCTTGATTTTTTTTGTCGCACCTCTGTAAAAAAATAGATATTCGCAATAAACTTTTTAGCAATTGTTAGCTTGATATAAAACCGTAAGACAATATAAGTAGATGCTGATAGCAATACATCCCCTTTCTAGTAAACAACTACCTGTAATGAATATGTTAACATATACCTGTTTGTTGTCGATGTTGTAAATCATCATTGAATTGTATTTAACTGTCAAATTGTAACGAATCTGATATGTATACCTCTGAAACGTGTCAAAGGATATAATGATTAAAGTTTTGATATTTGAAAACAATGAATATGATAGGCCTAAATTGTTAAAGTCCCGTGTTCACCGGGATAAGAGGATGAACGATAATTATTTACAAAATATCTACTTGACGTTCAAATTAAAATTGAAAAATACTTAATATGCATCATATACAAACACTTATAAACACTGATTATCAAAGAAAGAAAAAAAAAAACTTTTGCGGAATGAAGAACACAATGTCATGAATGAATGTTTTCACTAATAACATCAGCATTTTCAGTTAATGGCCTGAAGTTATATACTTTTTAAATCTAAAAATAGAAATATGTCGGATGATTGCTAAAAGGAGCCATTACGGCCTTCAACAATAAACAAAAACCCAAATCGCATAGCAAGCTAATAAAGATCAAATTTTATATATATAAAACAATTCAAACGATAAAACCGATGTTATTTTCAAAACCATAAACGAAAAACAAATATAATCTATAGCAACAAATGACAACCTCAGAATTATAGTCTCTTGAATTGGGACAGGCACAAATAGAATGTACCGAGGTTAAACACGTTATGAATATCATATAAACTATTATCTGTTTCAATTAAATTCGTCAATAAAAAGCAATTTTATGTTTTGTGTCGTATCATTATTGCTTCATATTTTTTTTATAGTTATTGTGGTATCATAAATAGTATTAGACCACATAGGTTTGTTTGAACTATGCTAGGTCACCGATGTGTACGGGAGTTGCACTTTTGTTTTGAAACAAAATAAGATAGTTTATTAAATCTTAGTTGGGGCCGCGGTAGCCGAGTGATCTGAGTAGCCCAACTGATGTATCACTAGCCAGTCAACACTGAGGTTGTGAGTTCGAATCCCGCTCGGGGGACGTACACTCGACTCCAATCTTAGTTGACTAGGATTGTCAGTTTTCCTAACGAAGGTCGGTGGTGCTCTCCGGGCACTTCGTCTTCCTCCACCAAAAAAAACTGACCGCCACAAAATAGCACAATAATGTTGAAAGTCGCGTTAAACACCAACCAATCAATCAATCAATCAATAATTCTTAGTTCAACCATTCTGCATTTTTATATTACATCAGCGTCAGAATAAATGCAGAAACTTTATGTATTGTATTTGTTGCAAAACATAGTTGTTAATGATTATAGGAAAAAAGTAAAATAACAAAAATACCGAACTCCAAGGATATTCAAAACGGGGGTTTCTTTATAAAATGGCAAAATCAAAATCTCAAACACATCTAACGAATGGAAAACAACTGTCATATTCCAGACTTGGTACAGGCATTTCCTTATGCAGAAAATGGTGGATTAAACCTGGTTTTATAGCTAGCTAAACTTCTCACTTGTATAACAGTCGCATAGAATTCCATTATATTGACAACAGTGTGTGAGCAAAACAAACAGACATAATAGGAAAAACGTCAAAAATTGGGGTACTGCAGTCAACATTGTAATATAATCTTAATCACTAGAAAACAAATAACTGTTTCAACAAAGAAACACAAAATGGCATACAGACAAAGTACTAGTATATAAGGAAAATGAAAGACAAAACACAAAATTGACCATAGCACAATGGCGGGATGTATTAGTACCGATCCAAGGCATAAGTATATAATAAAAAATGGATAAACAGTAAAGGTTAAAAATATACAAGGACAACAAGGGTAACTTTAACACGTAATCAAGATGATAAACAACGCTATACTTCAAGACCATCATGTATTATTTGTGAAGTTGTTACGGAATATTTATCAACAAGGTCTTGGTATCTTCCAATGAACTTTTTTAGAAACAGAACGAGACGTTCTTTGACATAACCTTGGCTCATAAACTTTCTGCTCAGACACTGGTGACGTTTTATAAAGTCTGAGTAGCAGCTGCAAGCTCTTGAATACCGAATGAGTTGGGAATTGTATATCCCATATGCAGGTGAAGTTGGTATATTGCTGCTAAGGTGGGGAAAATTTATAATTTCAAAATTAAAATCGTATCGCTTGTCATAGATTCTGGTATTGAGATGACTACTTATGTCAAATTCGAGGTATAAGTCTAAAAATGAGGCGGAGGAAGCCGTGTCTGTTGTTTCTTTAATTTCTAGTTCTGGAGGATATATTAATGGAACCCAATCAGAAAAGTTTGGATTGCTAATGGAAAGATCATCATCAATATACTGAAAATTCAGAAATTATTGCCTGCATTTATTATTGCGATTTTGTCATTTTAGAATAAAATGCGATTTTAATTTTTGCGATATTGAGAGAAGTCCTGTTTAATTCATATAATAATTTCAAAATGCGAGTTTAAATTATTGCATTTATAACCCTGTCGCATTT
The DNA here is from genome assembly GCF_021869535.1 of Mytilus californianus. Taxonomy (NCBI): domain Eukaryota; kingdom Metazoa; phylum Mollusca; class Bivalvia; order Mytilida; family Mytilidae; genus Mytilus; species Mytilus californianus. The sequence continues at coordinate 67,782,832 of NW_026262712.1, forward strand.
TTCGCAATAATTTCTGAATTTACAGTATCTATATGTGAAATTAAATAATCGGGCTTCTTTGATCTTCTTGTTTTTGACAAGTGTCTGAAGGAACTCCCACTCATATGAAAATAAGAACATTTGCAAGGAGAGGCAAACAGTTCGTTCCCGTAGTAATGCCGACAACTTGCTGAGAAAGTCTACCTCCAAATTCAACAAATATGGAAATTGTGTACGAATTTCATAATAAGTGAAGAATTTGACCTCATGGAACTGTAATACTTGGATTCGCAAATTGTTCACAATGTTTAGTAGCTTGTATTAGATTATAAAAAACATCATAGTTGTTCCCATCGGTCCAATTTGTCAATTTATTTATCTTTAATTAATACTGTTTGCCAGTGAATTTATACTTTCAGTATTGAAAACAAAATTTCATCACATTTAATAAGAAAGTCTGCAATTTTTTTTAAAACTTATTTCCTTTATTTTCATCCAATGTGACATTGTCTCTCAATTGTTTCGCATAATGGAAGGTATCTACTGTACGATGGTAAAGTATTTTCCTTTTTATAATTTTGTTGTTCGTAAAAAATGTTTAAATTGAATTTGTTTTTTATAATTGCCGCTTCCGCTCTTAATACATATGTAGGAATCTAAAGTGCGATGGGGACACTAAAACGTGATGATCACGCTAAAGTGTGATGGTCTACGCTAAAGTGCGATGGTTTGATACGCTAAAGTGCGATGGTCTATGCTATTCAATGGAACACGCTAAAGTCCGATGCCCCATTACGCTAAAGTGCATTTATCCGCAAAAGTGCGTTTGTACGCAAAAGTATACCGTAAAAGAAAGTGAAAAAGGCACAATACATCAAGTATCAAAGTATTTGATTCGTCCAAATTTAATTTAGAAACTCCTTCTATGTTTGTTTTCCGAAATAATGTACTTGCGTGAAATAAAGCCTATTGTTTTTACTTTCTAATTTGAAATATTCTATAAAACAAATTTTACAACATGGTTCGTCATTTCTTTTTAAAGAGATGGATATACGTCAACTACACAGTAAACTAACGATCAGAGGTGTAGTATCATAATATGATTGCCAATGAGACACCTCTCCATCCAAGACCAAATGTCATAAATGTAAGACACTTTAGGTTACCGCATGGCCTTTAACGCGGAGCATTTGCTCACACCGTATAGTATTCTATGAAGACCAAAGGGCTTCAAAACGACTAGTGTAATGGATTCAAACGAGAGAAATAATGGCCTGATTTACATGCAAAACAATAAACGAAATACAGTAACACACAATTACCACTGAATAACAGATTCATGGTTTGAGACAGGTTCATATAGTATATACTCATATAGTATATACAAGCTGCTGCAATGTAACCATTACACTTTTTTGACAACTATCGTACTTTAAATAAAAATAAGAAGATGTGGTATGATTGACAATGATACAGCTATCCACCCAAAACCAAATGTCGTTGATGTATGCAACTAATAACCGTACGGCCTTCAAAGATGAGCCTTGGCCCAAGCCGCATAGCAAGCTATATAGGGTCACACAATGACCAGCGTAAAACAATTCAATAGAGAAAAACAACGGCTTTATTTATAAAAAAAACAACAAACGAAAAATTAATAGGAACACAATAACAAACGAAAACCATAGCCTGAACCCAATTCCTGTTAAACCATCGCACTTAAGCGTGCTATACCATCGCACTTAAGCGTGCTATACCATCGCACTTAAGCGTGGTATACCATCGCACTTAAGCGTGTTATACAATCGCACTTTAGCGTGTCATACCGTCGCACTTAAGCTTGTCATACCATCGTGTAAAACAATTATCGCATTTTAGCGTTTGATACCATCGCACTTTAGCGTTGACCATCGTACTTTAGCGTGACAATCGCACTTTAGTGTACCATCGCACTTTAGAGTCCTCCATTCCACCGCGTAGGATTTTTAAAGGTTTTTTGTTTTAATGTTTTATATTAAAGGATAAATGAAATTTAGAAATGTGAAACAAATCATATTTGGTTTTGACAGGTACATGACTTGATTTAAATATAAAAAAAATCCCTTTTTTTTCCATCTATACAGAATTTTTCAAAATGACAAGAGATAACACATTCGATTGGAATACAGTTGACCAACAGTTCGGTATATTTTTTTCTCGTTTTGGTTTTCATTTTAGATATACAAATTGATACTTAACACTGAGAAAATATAATTTTTTATTAGTTTTAATTGGCTTTGAACTTGTTTTCAGTAACTGCGAGTACTCTTATATCGGTTCTTTGTGTTAGTTGCTTTTTTTTTGTACTTCGTACCGATCTATGAAGTTAAGCCTTATGTAACTGATTTTTACAGTTTGTTTTTATGTTATGCTGTGACACCATTGTCCCAGGTTAGTCAGAGGCTTAAGCGATCACAAACATGTTTAACCCAGCCACATTATATATGTGTCTATCCCAAGTCAGGAGTCTGTAACTCGGGGATTATCATTGGTTCATATCGGTACTTTATGGTTTTTGTAAATTGTATTGTTATAAATTAGGCCGTTAGTTTGTTTCACATTTTTCATGTCGTGGCCTCTTATAAATAACTAAATTGTATCGGTTTTCTCATTGTTGAAGGCCGTACAGTGACCTATAGGTGCTTATATCCACGTCATTTGAAATAAAGTGGATGGTTGCTCTATTGTCTCTCATTCCACATCTCCTTATTTTAATAAAGGAAGAAAGCTGCAAATGCAATCGGTCGTAGACACAAGTACCTTAATATTAAATTTTAAACTTCAACAAACTTCGAGTATAAACCTTTTTGCCATGACACAAACAGTGTTCAAAATTTTTGATATCATGGATTGGGATGGATAAAAACTATTTAAAGCATAAAAGTTGAAATTGTTTGATTACTTTGCAATTGTATCAACTTTGGAAAATTTACATCAAGATACGACTTGACATCCACCACCAAGAAAAAAACCAAAACAAAACAACAAAGACAAACAAAAAAAAAAATCACCAAAAAATTTCGGTGATGTCACAATTGAAAATGAAAATTTCAATTGCAAAGGATGTTCGGACGTGCTGTCGTAATCAGTTAGCCTCCAAATTGATTTCTTACCAACTTTTAAAGGTTCAAAGTTTTATCCAATCGAATGTTAAAAATGTTTGAAATATGCAAAGTCTCTTGATATTTAAACAACTTTAGGTGCATTGACCTCTAAATGTCTTTTTTCATTGCCTTATATTACGGTTTGATAAATATTTACCAACATTTATTATGAAATAAGCGAACAAAATCACGATATTCATATTCATACTATTTGGGATAACCAGAATTTGATATCGTGACATACTATGGAATTTCAATTAGTTAAAGATTGAAGTATTATAAGCCAATATTTTCTAAGGTAATCTGACCTTTGTTCTACAATAAATATAAAAACTTAAAGGATATATAAATTTTACGCTATATTTTTGTGATTTCCAAATCTATTTAAGACAGATCATTAGATAATGTTAAATGATATTTATTTTATAATTTTTACTGTGTTATTTAAGTTTTATAGCACTAGGAAGAAAATTTCATTGGTCTGATGTAAATGGCAAAAGGAAGCAAAAGGGATTTCTATTCTGAACTTCAAAAAAATTTAAATGTATCATTCATATAAACATTAAAGTGTACCAATTGCACTGCACCAGCTATGCATGTCTATTCAGGAATGTTTAAGCTTATAAGTTGTTTGAATCAATCTTTAATGAGTTTTAACTAATTCATTTTTTTTTTGTAAATTTCTCATATACGCATTTAGATTTTTTACGGAAATCTATTATGTATGAATTTGATACTTTTTTTTTTTTCGGATAATGTATTCTTATATATTACAATTGCACGTTTACTATTGTAAATGAATATAGTTACATCATATGAGTACCATGATTAGATATTTTTTTTCTTGTTCTAAGCTCATGTTTAAGTTCAAATACATTGCTAAACAAACCTCTTGATAAATGACAGCCTTTGTGTTATGGGTTTTTGATTTTTAATTTTTCATAAAGTTCTGGTTGTTTTTGTTGGTTTGTATTCTTGATTTGAATTCACAATGAAATAGTTTACAGATGTTCAAATCTCAAATATTACATACAATATATCATGGTCGACAGATATTGAAGACGTCGGTGATGTTACAAGTGAGATTTTAACTTAGATGAAGACAGTATACCAATGTCTGCAGAAATATGAAACATTCTGAATCGTAAAATCTCTAGATGTAGTAAATAAACTCATCATAGATACCAGGATTAAAATCTTGTACGCCAAACACGTGTTTAGACTACAAAAAACAAAATGAGTTTCTCGCACTCTGCATATACCATCTTGTATTATCAATGTTATCCATACATCAGACATGCTGTAGCTAAGAAGACTTGTAATCAGACCTCATTTGAAAATATCAAATAACCACGTAATATTCAGTAATGGGAAAATATTCCACTCTCGTCCACAAACACCCATCCCAGTAAGTATAATACAATTAGCATGTTCTCATTATGGATATCATCAAAATATTCTTTAAACAATGCTGAGCATAAATGATCTATAACAAAACATTATTTATTTGTCAAAAATTCTATGAATGCCTAAATGTCGTGTAAGATACTTTCTATGGTATATTTTGTTAGGAAATAAATACTAAGTGTTAGATACAGCGATTATAGAGCTTTGAGTCAATGATATATCGAAGTTCCTTAGATTTCCGTAACGTATTCAAAATCAATTGTGTTTTGGTAATACTTGATTTTTTTGCTAGTATAATGGAATAAATGCTAACGGACCTTTGTAGAATGATTACTATGGAATGTAAACAGCTGTGTGTATATTTTGGTTAGCCTTTAATTTCTGACTTGAATATTAATTGTTTATAAAACTATTAATCTTGTTCTTCATATAGATGTAGTCATGAGGATTGATTCTATTAATAATCTTTTTGTCCATGTATTTTGGGGCATAATGGTTGAACGTTTTGTGGTAAAAATATGATGGTTTTAAATATTACTAGAGGTTCACAGTATCTATGTGTTCGGAAAGCTTGCAATCTTGATCTCAAATACATTTTGAATATATATTTCTTTTTTTAGTTTAAAATTTTCTGTTTTATATTTAGTTTTTGTCGTTTTCTAATTTTTGAGTCTTTATTGTGAGAAAACATACGATGAACTGAATGGGTGACTAGCTATGTATATAAAGCGATGCATTTGATCAATGAAACGGAATTCTTTACTTGACCCATTGTATCTCTAATTTTACTGATGTATTTCGTTTCGTTGACATATTTATTTTTTTACATAATTTTGGGACTTTTTAAAAATCATAACCTCAATTTAGTGTATTGACTTTTTTTAACTTATCGTTATTTCCATTCTAAAGATTGACAGTTCTGACATCAAATCATTAACATTTTAAAAAAAGAAAATCCCAATAAAACAAATGTTTCAAAGCTTTTGAGCAATTGATGTATTACTTGTCATTTTTATTATTATTTGATTTAAATTAAACAAAATTGATAAGTATGCATCAAAATATATGTTACATGTCGTGTGAAACTTTCCTATAACGTTTGATATTATTGCGTCAAACCACGACCAGATTTAACCGATGCCTGCCCAAGATAACTATCATCCAAATCATCAGTTATGTATCATATGGACAATATTTGTAAATAAACACATTGACATTATACAAAAATGAATTTAATAAAAAACAAAAAAATCATTACGTTTTGCAAATTGACTTTCCACCAATAGTAGGTTCTAATTATTTTCGAATAATTGCGATTGATTGAAAAAAAAAAAATGTGGAAAAGTTTTTACATACAATAAATCTGGTTTCTACCATAGATTGAATATCCTCTCTCATCCTTTATAAATAAATGTACCAATGAACTCTTATTCTGTGATAATCGAAGTCTTCGTATTGTCTTCAAATACGTTTGGAACGACAAATAAATACATTAACAATATATAAACAATAAGAGCAGAACAAATTAATACCACATAAAAAACTACTATCTACCTATTAAGTTCGGATTTGCATTGCGGGTGATGGATGCATAGCAATATACGCTTACTCTGTCGACACACACGATCTCATTCCTTCTTGAATTCATGCGATTTTTTTATTATTTATACTTTGTTTTGTATCTTCCAACTAGAATGATGAGATTACAACATCTGTAAACTACTGTTGCTTCGAATATAAAACTCTTTCATTTTCTTATTTTTTTAATTGATATAAGTATTTGTATAACCATAGCTAATATCAGATTGGTATCATAAATATATAATACACAGAGGATATGTAATGGTTTACTCTTAAAAACGTTTGATATACCAAAAATTATTGAACAATATTTACGACTATTTTACCTTTTAAAAATTGTAAAAAAATATTGTTACTCAGAGAAAGCATTCAAATCAGTTAGGTATCTCACAAGTGTCACTGGTGAGTGAATATTTATATTGTTTATTTTGCACCTACGGTCTTAAATATGCACCAAGTAAAATCAGAAAATTGACACACATATCTTTGATTCTAATATTCAACTCTTTTCTCGTATATCAAACATTTACCTATTCCTCTTTTTATTATATTGAATACAAGATTTGGTGAATGTTATTAACATTTAAATACGAAATTTATGACAAAATTTGTTATACCAAAGTGTATGACAGATAAAAACTATAAAAATCGTTTTATCATACAATGTCAATGGCAGTTATTTTTGATAATTTGTGGAAGTTATTTGAAGGAAGGATGTCTCAACAAAGTTTATTGACCTTTCATGTACTTTCCTATTGATAACATAACAACTTTCAGATACTATAATCAAATATGAGTTTACTTAAACTTAAAATTCGAACTTGAAATAAAAGATGTCATATAAACAGTAAATACTGACTCATATTTTGACTTACATTTAGAAATCGACAATGAAGGTCAGTTAAAAACAAAACTTTACGAAAAAAGAGATGAATCCAGCTTCCCAATTCTGAAAAGTAAAATAACAAAAATACCGAACCGGAAAATTCAAATCGGAAAGTCACTTATCAAATGGCAAAATCAAAAGCTCAAACACATCAAACGAATGGAAAACAACTGTCATATTCCTGACTTGCATTTGGTACAGGCATTTCATTATGTAAACAATGGTGGATTAAACTGGTTTTATAGCTAGCTAACCTCTCACTTATATTGACAAAAATGTGTGAGCAAAAAACCACCAGACATAATAGGTAAAAATGTCAAAAATTGAGGTATAGCAGTCCATATTGTGTTATAATCCTAATCACTATAAAATCAAATAATTATTTAAACAAAGACAAACAAAATGACATATAGACACTCTATAGACAAAGTACATAAGCAAAAATGAAAGACAAGAATACAAAATTGACCATAGCAAAATAACACAATGGCGGGATGCATAAAGACCGAGCCACGCCAACTATATATTACCAAAAATGGAATAAATATTAAAGGTTAAAAAATATACAAAGACAAATAAAAAGAACACTACGACACGTAATTAAGATGATAAACATCGTCAGTACCTATAATCTATACTTCAAGGCCATCATATATTATTTGTGAAGTTGATACTTTCTATGTATAGCAACAATCCATCAGGACATACACATGCAGTGTACATCGCCTAGTTGATACAAAATTCTAGAGCTTACGTTTTCTATCATAATTTTCTTGATAGAAGGTTATTGCTAACAAGAAAGCTATTGAATCAAAGGTTCCAATTAGCAATGTTTAATTCATACCTTTGAAAGTTTTACGGACGACACCATGACTTGGTGGACCGTTATGGAATATCTGTGTCATAAATGACCACGGATATATTAAAATCAACAATCCCAATGAATTTGTACTTGTAACAGGATATGTTAACCCTCCCGAGCACATTATATTACCACCGGGATTTTATAGGGTTTGTGTTGCTCAGTCTTTAGTTTTCCATGTTTTGTTTTGTAGAGTCTCTGTTTTTCGTTTTTGCCATTACATTGTCAGTTTCTATTCAACTTAAACAAGTTGAATGTGTTTTTCGTATCCTTATCCTCTCTCTTTGTATATGTATGATGAGTTTTTTTGCATATACATATTCAGCTCAAGTTCTTTTCATTTCCCATAAAAAAAAATCGCTGTTGATATAAAGGGAAGTAGGAATATCAATAACAATTACTATAACAAAGAAAAATATGTACAACCTGTATTCAATTTTGGATTGACAAATTAAAGATGTAAAACTGATTAATTCCGACGTCATCCTCACTATGCAAATGTGTTCTTTTAACATCAGTTAACTTCCATCGCCTTAATATTGCGTTCTCATTTGTGTTATTCTTGATTTGTCGATCTGCACAATTAGATACTTTGCTATAATGACGTCTTGTTTTATATAGGTTTATTGCACAAGTGCAACCTAGTTTTACGCACTTGTATATGATTACTAAATCATTTCTACATCACTAGGTCGATGCCTCTGCTGGTGGACTATCAGTCCACGAGGTTATCATCAGATCAGTAGTCAGTATTTCGGTATTGGCATGATTTATAACAAACCTTTCGAAAATTGTCCGTTTTTGAAATTATAAAGAAACTGAGGTTTCAACTCCCTCAGGCAAATCTATAAAAGCGCTTCGGACGCATTAGATTTATAACGAGTTGTTTTCATTTTTAAGAACAGAAACATTTGTGTTGGAGATGATATATTAAGAAAATGTTAGCATCATTTATGTATCGATTACCAAAATAATTCGACTAAGATATTATACCAGCAGGCATTCACACATTAAGATTTTCTAACCCCTGTTACTATTGATGGATCACTTAAGTAAAAAACAAACCGTGAACACTTAGATACTGGAATATACATAAAGTAGTTTGATGAATTTTCAGTTAATGCGCATGATCTTGTAAAAAGTCAAATCTCGTTATTAAAAGTAAATGAAACATGTGGGACTTGACCGCTGTTATATTTTATATTTGCGATTTACTGACTGATTTGCTTTTACAAAGTGACATCTATATCATAAAATCACTTCCAATATCGATCTTTTAACAATTGCAAGTAAACTACCAGAGTAACATAAATTTTACGCTGTTTTTGTAAATAATTACTATCCAATTTATTCAAGATTACTTGTTAGCATATAATGAAGATTGTACATATCGCATTGAATTAAAAACCGACTTTTGCTTTATTTTTAAGAAAAATAAAATTTCATAATAATTTATGTTTTTTATAGGTAATTTGATTTATTTTCAATCTTTTCATAAAAAAAAATTAATTTGTAAAAGACCTATAGTAAAATTTAACCTTTTATGTAGTAGACAATGCTTATGATAAAATATAAAAAAATTCGATATGTTGTCCCTATTCTCACGAATATTGTTTGCAATTTGAAATAAGACCCCGAACACATTATATATTCAGTAAATTTTCCTTTGACAATCACAAAAATGATATCTGCCTTCCGTGTACCCTCATAACACAGTTATTCTATAACGACTATGATCATGATGGCGACAGCTAATCTTTAAAAAGTAGTTCAGATTCACCATTTTGAAACATGTGAACAGTAACCCTGGGAAAAGTCTAATAAAAAACACAAACTCTATAATATTGTGTTAACTTCATATACTGTTCATTGTGAAAGCATGCTAAATACAACGGAAAGGGTAATATTCTAATATCATAAGATAAGTGGGATAGATGGTTTAAACATAATCCCAAAAATATCAAAATTAGTGAAGGTAAAAAGTGTAGAGACTAAAGAAACCTTCTATCTTCTCCTCTTTTTATCAGATTCTTATAAACAGAAAGAGGACAAACTTTTAAAAATGATTGGTTAGTTTGAAATAGAAATACGAACAGACGTCAATGGATTAGTAGTACCTTCATGTTGATGCCAGATCTTCTTTGTACTTGTGATGCGTCACCTCTCGACAATTGTACAAAAGCCGCAGCGCCGGTATAGGTATTTTATCGAAGCATCTAATTTCTTCTGTTCATGAGTTCGTTAGTTCGAAGAGGAGGATTACGAGAAATCTGTATTCAGGTAATGGATAATTACCCATTCTCTACAACAATATTGGAAGTGTTGGATTTGAAGATTACATAACATAATACTTTATCTAGTAAAAATTAAAGACACAAGGTGTATAGCTCTACAATAAAATTGGTATATCAGAATGGCGAACACAAACACTAATGAAGAAGAAAGAGAAGATAACTATATACTATGTAATTCCCATAAAAAACGGAGTTTTCAAGGTGCCCAGGAAGGTTAAGAATATCCTTCTTTCATACGCCATCGGTCGTATTTCCTAGTGAGTAACACCGGAAATAAGTCAAATTTATTTAGGGTCAAAATCGCAATTCAATTAAGAGATCATAGAGCATTCTCAATGAGGTATCTTCGTAATTATTTATGACACACAAAAATTATACTTATCTTTGATCGTTAAATAACAATGAAAGGATATCTGTAAAAAAAAATGTTGTGTAGTTTGAAAATAACCCTGCCTGATCATTATATAAATTAGTGTATCCGCTCTATCGAAAAGTTAAAGACTAAAGCTTTCAGAAGCAAATCAAATTCGATATAACCACGTTTTGTCATAAAAAATTTAATTTAATTATCATTTGATATCTATTGATAGTGTTTTCCTTAGGAGAGAAATTGACCACAAGAACGAAAATGGTCTTTACATTTTAATTACAAAATAATGTTATAAAATCGTAGTATTATAATAACATAGCTAATAACTCTTTGATACATTCTACGCCATACAAAGAATAGATTAATCCGCAAGGAACGCTACCCATCGAAATTCCATTCATCCTTTGGAAAATCTTTCCATAGAGGATGCCAAAGACGTAATTGACAACGACTCCACCATTTTTCAAAATTTTCTCACTCTTTGTTGAAAATAAACCCCGATGTATTCAAGATTTAAGACAACATCTTTCATTTATAATTCTTTTTATCATTACTCATTTAATTTCTCTTTAATCAATTTTAAATTAAAAAAAATCACTGTCTGGTTATAATGTAAATTATGTGTTCAAACAGTTAATTGGAATTTCCTAAAATAATTTTATTGACAAAAACGTCGTAATTTTTTGAACTGAGTGTGCATGGGCAAATCAAACATGAAAGAACTTTTCAGTTTTCAGCAAGGAAATATTTAATGACTGGTCATCATGGTTTTCAAGAGGGAAAGTACCTTGACAAGAAATCCAGTTGAGCGATAAAAAAAATGTTCGATTTAAAACAGTGAAATTTTGCTTTATTGTAGTGCAGATAATGAAAGATAATAATTCGCAAAAAGCAATTAATAAAGAAGTGAAATAATTTATCTAAATAGTACAACCATCAAATTAGAAATTTCCCGTCACAGATTATTAGACCTTTTGATATTGAAATAAAAATGACACAGAAAAGCGCGCCTTATTAAAAAAAAATCTGCCAACTAAGGTCTTGTGTCATTTAATAACGCAACATCCTTCATTATAGATTAGTAAACTTTTTTGGGGCCTTTTATACTTATTGTTAGGTGAGAAGACCGTACTGTGACCTATAATGGTTTACTTTTATAAATTTTGACTTGGATGGAGAGTTGTCTCATTGGCACTCATACCACATCTTCTTATATCTATTGTAAATGTTTCCCCATTTACAAAGATCAGTTTGTCCAAATCATCTCTTATATTCAAAATAAATCTTTTGCAACTTTAACTACTACAATCAAGCGTTGCATGATCTTGCCATTGACGATTTTAGTTTAAATCTTCCATTTGCACCTATACAAGTACCAAAGTAAACAAATCTTGTTTACTGACTTATAACCGACTATCTTGAATGTTCTGAATCTAAACCTTCTGACATGTAACACTATCAATTTGTATTACCATTTTAATGCATTTGTATCGTTGACCCGCCCATATATTTTTGTTCATCAATGATGTTTAATTTCACCTTTTCTAAAAGAGGTGTGGAGATATACACGGTAGATAAATGATTCAGCAACGAGGGCGAATGATTTTAAAATCGTTTGTTTTTGTAGGTTAAATGCTGCTAAATCTTGATTGTCCCTGTAGTATTTTCTGGACTGTCTTTTAGTTTCGTCTATTTTTTTCACTTATAAATTTGTTAACCATGTTTAATTTTTTAATTGAGACAGCCAAACTTGAATTCTTTAAATTTTGCCAGTGTAATTAATACAGACTTTAGCAGTATATTTTCAAATCTTTTTATGTAAATTTAAACTTCATTTTCCTCTTCAAATTTTATTAACAACTTATTTTCTTCGGACTTTCACAGAAGGAACGATTATTTTTGAATTTGTCATAGTTTCATCATAGTTACAGATAAAATATGCTTCAGGCAGATTTTTTTATATCTCGATGACGTTCGTGTCGAGCTGCAGGCGCACATAGTGACCTGAATTCTATATTTCAAAAGAAAATGCCATAAAAAATTAAAGCAAATTCATTAATTCACAAAATCGTCTTCATGTAACATAATTGATCAAAATTTACACAAGCAAAGAATTATATATAAAATAAAAAACACATTGAGTTGTGAAACAGTTTAAACATATACACAAATAATCAACAGCTACATCAATCATTGGCACAGACACATTATTATGTTGTAGAGTCAAATAATTTCAAGAATACTCCATCAACTCTTTCTTTATCTGACAAATCTTAATAACGAAATGTTAGAGAGAAAACTCACGAAAAACGACATACTTGAATTATTGGTTTCGTAAACTCTTTTATTTTATACATCTGGATAATCGTAGAGTAAAATTATCTACAGTTCTTATATATGATAATGCAACTATCGAGTTTTAGTTGTGATGGGAGTTCCAGTGAAAAAAACCCAACCATATTCAAGTTTAAATGATAGCTTTCATAGAGATCTGGGTACATTAGCTACCCTAACGGTAAATATCATCAAACCGAGTGTAATTGAAGATTTTTTTTCGAGTTACAACCAAATACCATATTCATATCGTTTTCGCGATTTGGGTTTGTTTATTATGAAAATAAAAGAGATGTGGCATACCGTAAGTTCATATATGTGCAGTATATTGCCTTCTAATGTAATTTAAATTCATTTTAAATGCATACTGTCATTCATATAGTTCAAATTGATGATATTGATGTAAAAAAACTTCAAATATTCAGTGTTTTTTCAATCCATCCTTTTGATAGCGAGGTACAATAGAACTGACAGTTTATTTTGTACTAATTGAAATGATAAATGGCAGTCGAATAAAAAGAAAATATCGGATGTCGACGTTAACATTCACGATAAAGCGCTGATGGACTATGCATTTTCATTATAGCATGCCACAAAACGCTAGAACCATCAATTAGTTCCTATCATGACAAGAAATCAACAATACCATAGTTGAATAATAATCATTTTTCCGTACCATTTTCTTATTTATATTTTTAAATTTCAGGACAACTTGATTGTTATGAAGCTTTTGTTTGAACATTTGATTATACTGATAAAAATATATCTTGCCAAATATCATAAAAATGATACATACGGTCTTGACCTCATTTTACTAATAAATGAACATTTTTTACCAATCGCTTCGGATTTTTCAAATACAATTTCCGAAAATTCTATGAATTTAAACAAAATGTATTTATTTATAAACTTATATTTTTTGGGGGTAAAATAAAACCCTCGAGTACATCTGATAACCATAAAATGTTGAAATTAATGTTGTAAATTACAATGAAATAATTAAAGATATTTCAAAAATTAACAGGTCTTGTTTAAAATGATTTGCGGCTTCTCCGCTAAACACGCGATATTTAGCAAAGACATGTCGGCTTGGAATCAAAATAATGTGTCAAAATAGGTTGACATGTCTTCCTTTAAAAATGTAACATAAACTTGTGAACTATAAATTTAAAAATACGACTCTGCGTATCGATCTCAGATCCCATTAACACTTTCTTATCCTTATGTGTCAGTAACAGTTGTCACTGGGCATTAAACAACTATTCACCATCATAATCTACCAACACCAAAATGCAAAAATGAGTGTTGCCCATATCAATAAAAAGAGACATGGGTTGATGGAAATTGCAACAGAAACCTATCAATAAAAATAATCATAAAGACAAATAGATGCAAACATACAATCTTAAACAAAATACAGTTGTCTATGCTATATTCCAAGCTCTAAATCATTCTGTGTCTCTAAAAGTTGTTAATAAATTAGACAGAAACTATCAAAGGTCTACCATTCACACCAACATTTCCAAATAACATATATTGATACTGCCCATCTTGGCACATGCGTAAAGTAGTTTGTTTTTGATCTCAGACCTACCCTTTGTAATTTTAATCAGTGGACAAATAATAAAAAAAGAAAATATATAACATACAATAAAATGAGAACAAGCAAAGCATTTAACTCTACAATAATGGTATAATTTCTTCAAAAACGTAAGTTCATCAGATTTTGATAAATAAATACTTAATTCAATGTTATGGCTTAACAAAATATCATTCAAAAAGAAAAAAGAAATTCAATTTTAAACGGTTGAGGATTTAATATCATGAAACAGGTTTTTTGTGATTTAAAGATTCTTTTTCAACTTATGACATTATTACTTTTAAACATAAACATTATGTCACAACGTGGAATCTATGAAAATGTTCATTTCAGTTTCGGGTAATTTACCTTTCAGATGGACAATAGTTATTAAAATATAGGACATGTTGCTTTGGGTTTAGGTCAAGGTGTATTTAAAATATTTCATATGGACTTTCCACTCATTGATGGTTTGTCATATGACCTTGGCCTTTTATTGTTGAATACAGATCTGTATTGCGATGAAATGGGCAAACTAAGCTCGTGATATAGTTGATTAAACTTAAAAGAAGCCTTTGCAAGCGTTTCTGTGGATATCTTTAAAAATAAAACTGTCCACAGAGCTAAACACTTGTAAGTTTTAAATGATATACTTTTTAATATTTTTTTTTCGATATTTTTTAAATTGAATTTAGTATATAGATTATGCAGTCATTAAAAATAACTTTTTATTATACATATGTGGTGTTATTCAAACTAAGGTTTCAACTCCAAAAAGAAAACATTGCATTAAAATGTGTCTTTTCTTAGCATTTTCTGTTCATAGTTTTTGTTATAATTGAAAGTTCTAAAACTACCGGGTTTAGTAGACAAACACATGTGAAGGAGAGGCGAAATATACCAAAGGGACGTTCAAACATAGAAGTCGAAAACTGACAATGCCATGACAAAAAACGAAAAACGACAAAAACACAAAAAGACAAACAACAGTACACATAACACAACATGGAAAACTAAAGACTGCCCACAAAAAAATGGGGATTATCTCAGGTGCTCCGGAAGGGTAAGCAGATCCTGCCTTGTCAAATAGGTAATGACGAGAAATATGTCTGACATAAGTTAATCATAAATGTTTAAGATTTTTTCAAGTATATATTTTTTTGCTGCAATTAAAACTCTGCTTCCTTTTTTGCTATTTCACCCCTTTCTAGATAATTTTCTTTTCACAACAACATATAATCAATCTGAGAAGCTATTGTTTCTAAATTGGTCATTCTAATTTTCTTTACAACAAAAGACTTTTGTCTAACCTTTACTGTATATTCTAATGTAGATAAGATTAATTATTGTTTTAAGGGTTGATTAGAAAAATAATAGCACAAAATAATATAAACATCAATTTTACGTTTTTATCAAATAGTTCGTTTCTATGTATGTTGGCGTTTGTTTTTGTTGCACCTCAGTGTTTCTGTTGTTCCGTTGTTTTTCTTCATATAGATGATGTGTTTCCCTCGGTTTTAGTTTGTAACCCGGATTTGTTTTCTCTATCGATTTATGACTTTTGACAGCGGTATACTACTGTTGCCTTTATTAACGGCAACAGATGTTTAGTACTATTACACATGGAGATTGACTTTGATATTATTTTCACTAGCCGTTTTTGTTTGAGGGAAGTGGGAAGTATAAATATTATCAATCGATTAAATCTTGTGTCAATCAATTTTAAAAAAAATGTTTATTTATATATTTTATTCTCATCAGATATATAAACGAATCAAATTTTGATATATATTTTATATGATATCGTGAGAAACGTGAGAAACATTCTTGTGGTTCTGTCCAATCGGCTACTTCTGCTGCTCATTTGACAATTTACTGACAAGATAATTCTCACAATTATCTAAAATAGGATGTTCTCTTGTATATTTTTTATTCTTGATTTGTTAAATGAATGATCGAAAAGAATTCCTTTGAACATTTATTCAAACTGTATTTAGTGATATTCATTTATTTTAACCTAAACTTGTTTCATTCAGGATTTGGAGATTTTGTTGTATTTAGTTCTTCATCCAGAGAATTAAGAATAGTTTTTTTTCGAAACAGGTTTGTTTAATTATTTTCACATTTCTGCAATAATCAAAAGTTTCAACTTTTATGCGTATTAATGATATTTTAATTCATATGTCCAGTCTTTAAAAGAAGCAGCCCTTCAGATACGGTCGTCCTGAACATGCATTCAATATTTGTCACTGGACGTTAAGCAACCAACAATAAATCAATCAATCAATCAGATACAGAGCTCTTATATAGTAAGACATATTTCAGACGACCAGTCTTGAAACGCACGCAATGTTTTAAGTTAGCTGTCTAAATTATTAAACCTTACAATAAGTACAGGGATAACAGTAGTTTACCGATGTTCAAAACTTATAGATTTATTTGGAATATACGAACCAAAAGAGAAAAAATATGGAGGAATTGCATTACTTCAGACGAAGTAAAAATAGGCAGTGCCGACAGGGTGAGCGTCTCTAGCTATACTTATCGTTATAATTTACGTTTTACACCTTTTCCTTTTTAAAAAGGTATGCGTTATTATAAAGTAAATAAAGGCACTAGTCCGGAAATGAAAGATTAGTCTTTTGTACACCCTTGATCTTTTGATTTTATTAACGGAAGTCCTCTATACACAGACATCACCTGTGGATGTCAAGATTGACAAGCAGAAACGCCTGTCAAAGGTGTTCACTTTCGTTATGTGTTCATTCTGATATTTTCTTTTAAACATTGAAATATTATAAAAATAATGATTGTCTTTTGACTTTTTCGTTCATTTCATTTAAATAATTTAAAAATAAGAAGATGTGGTATGATTGCCAATTAGACAACCGTCCACAACAGACCAAATGAAATAACATAGAAATTAACAACTATAGGTCATCGTATGGCCTTCAACAATGAGCAAAACCCATACCGCATAGTCAGCTATAAAGGCCCCGAAATGAAATATGTAAAACAATTGAACCGAGAAAACTAACTGCCTGATTTATGCACAAACAAATACAAATATGATATACAGCAACAAACGACAACCACTGAATTACAGGCTCCTGACGTGGGACAGGCACATACAGAATGTGGCGAGGGGAAACTAGTTGGAAGGCGCCAACACTCCCCTAACCTGGGACAGTGTTGTAACAGTACAACATAAGAACAAACTATAAAAATAAGTTGAAAAGGGTTTCACTCATCAGATCGACACAAAGCAGAAATACATCTAACAAAAACACAGACCGGACATGGCAGGGTACTTATACATCCCAACAACAAAAAAGACACTAAGTACATATCTGACAGTACTCGCAGTTACTGACAGCTAGTTCAAAGCCAATAACAACTAATAAAAAATCTTAGATTTAAGACTAAAAATTTCTTGTTTCTTCTGCTGTCTTTCGTTTAATTAGAGTCATTCAGGTCATAGCTAATCAATTATGATAATTAAAATATATAATGTCACACTGATTACCCTTTCAGAGGTCCTGGAATCAATCCATCTCTAAATGAATAATTCCTTTCGCTCTCTATCGCATGCATTTTATGATACATGTATAGGTAAAATTCAAGAAAAGCGCTTCGGAGGTTTGTTTTCATTTTTTACATCACTTGGTCGATACTGCTGCTGGTGGACTATTGGTTCTCGAGAGCATAATCAGCTCAGTAGTCATTACCTCGGTCCTGATATGATTTATAGCAAACCTTTCGAAAATTGTTCTTTGATAAATCTATAAATTATTAAGAACTATGGTTTCAATCTACCATTTTCTACATAAGAAAATGCCTGTACCAAATCAGGAATATGACAGTAGTTATCCATTCGTTTGATGTGTTTGAGCTTTTGATTTTGCCATTTGATTAGGGACTTTCCTTTTTGAATTTTCCTCGGAGTTCAGTATTTTTGTGATTTTACTTTTCACAACCCCGCAGGAAATGTTTATCTTACATGGATTATGCTATCATTTTTATGTCCCTTTTGGTTACATAGCTCTTCAACTGTTTCTGCTTTTATATAAACTTGGCTTTCAAATATTCGTCTTTGATGAAGGTAAATCGAGAAAAGCGCTTCAGAAGAATGAAATTTATACAGTGATGTTTTCATTTTTTAAAACACCAAAATATAATATTTGTCGAAACAAAATATTTTAATAGCATGCAAAATACATAAAACAGATAACAGGAAATATTAAACATGCTTGTATTGGGTAACAAATATTTATATTTCTTATATCACGAAGT
Source organism: Mytilus californianus (assembly GCF_021869535.1). Classification (NCBI taxonomy): domain Eukaryota; kingdom Metazoa; phylum Mollusca; class Bivalvia; order Mytilida; family Mytilidae; genus Mytilus; species Mytilus californianus. Next base: position 67,801,560 of record NW_026262712.1, read on the forward strand.
GGTTATTTTTATACAAATATGTACTGCATGAATAAAATAGTAACATCGTCAACTAATTGTTACAGATTTAACAAGCTGGAATATTGTACAACATTGACGAATAAAACTGTGCCCAACATGTATCATCCAGAGCCTTCAGATTCTACTGTTTGTACGAAGGGATACTTGCAAGGTCCTGGTGATTTTCTAAACGAAGTTGGAGTGCCTGAAGGTAACTTTCAAACCATCTGACCAGTGACCTTACTATTTTCCCAATATGTATTTAATTGGTCCGATCATTCGTTGTAGCAGTAGATAGCATAGAAATTATGTCTTACCGCAGTAATTGATGTATGTGTTAGTGACGAAAGTACTTTACTGTGAAATATAATGCTGCAATGTAAGGTGAAGATAAGGCAGTTGAATAGATTAAATAGAGCAGGATGGATCAATCTTTCTAAACAAACTTAATAAGCTTCATCGTGAAGCGTGTTTATTCAAAAATTGTATTCGGATTAAAATCTTTAGCAATATGAATAACAGTGATGTTGGCTAAATAAAACTTGCACTTACTAGGTGATACGTCCTTTGCGACTGTTTGTTAAATTCTTACAAAATCTAATTTCTTTTTTTAAAACAGTACATAGTAATAAAGTTTTATATGAATAGAATAATTAGAATATTTAAAGTCAGGCAAAAGCTCATGGTTTTATTTCAAGCATAAGCAAATGCCGAATGTATGAAATGTATACCTACATGTATCACAAATATATTGAGTCAATACATACCCAGGACAAACTTCTTTCTAATATCTATGGGATATAGTTTTAATTATTAAAAGTCTGAGCGTCTATTACTTTTAATGTAAAAATAAAAAAACTACTGTGTATAGTGACATATGTCGCAGTTTAAGATCTTCAGATACCATAAAAGTCTTCTGATCTGTAATTTTACTATTGGTGTCCTATTCCCGATTGTAAAATTTTGACCTAATGTGGATTCGCAGTGTAGATGAAACATGATTTCCCCTGTCGGCTCGAATGATTGCTCCTTTTAGAGTTCATACAATTCCTTATATTTTTGTTTCTTTTTGATAGATCTCATTAGATTTTAATTGCACACATTTGTATGTTTTTATTTAAAAATTGGGTAAAATTTTCCTCTGTTTTTTTAAATAGATTTATGATATTTTCATATCGGAAAAACTACTGTTGCCTTAATTCATATATATCTGTTTAACATTGGTATAACATTTTCATATGTATATAATCATTTTGAATAAATATCATTACAGATGGTTATCATGAAGAACCTTCATCGACAACTGATGAAATAGAAAATGGAAATGTCATTTATCTACACGGACTTCCGTATGATATACTAAGCAAAGACGAATCGAAACATTTACACATTTATGCAAAATCGGAGACAGGTTTGTGAAATATCGATTCTGTATCTCGCATGGGAAACATGCTTACAAAATCAAACGAAATTTCTCTTTGGTACTATGCTATCTCATTTGATACGTCTTATGCGTGCGTTTTCCGTTTGCCATAATTATCATGAGTAAAATTTCCGCAAAATGACGGACGTTTTCGCATACGTGGTACTACATGTAGCATATGTTTTATTATGTACGTAAACATGTGTTGCCATTTTTCTTGTTTAGTATAACCCTGACATCATATTCCTTCTGTCTCTTGTGGATATAAGGCTCATTTGCAATCATACAACATCTCCTTATTTTAATACTTACAGTTCATCATGTACAATTCCATTCAAACTAAATCTAGAAATTGTATTTTTTAATTTGTAATTATGAGTTCAATAGGTTAAACAGAAACAAATATTAACAAAATAAAGACACATTCCCAGCACTTCTGTGTTGACATGAATTATCATTGATTTGGTCAAAATTATAAATGTATTGTTCATACCAAACTTTAAAGGTTTCGAAATACTCAGGATTTTCTACTCCAGGATTAACTTAACCGTAATTTGCAAAACCTTTCGGTTTGTTGGTCCGCAATGCTCTTCAACTTCATACTTTATTTGACCTTTTAAACGTTTTTTTATTCGAGCGTCACTGATGAGTGGTATCTGGCGTATCCAATTTTTAATCCTGGTCGCTATGATGAGTTCGTTATCATACTCAACTAATTGACAATATAAATTTATTATTGGTATTTATAATGAAAGAAAACTTTTGATTAAGCAAATTCTTTATAGCCCTCTTTTGATCTCTCTTCAAAAATAGCATAACTCTTTATCATGTTTTTATCAGCAGGATAAGATTTCAAATAAAACAATACCCGACGGTATCTGAAAGTAGAAAATCTTAACAATATCAAATGAATATTTTCATAATAGGTTTAGATGTACTAGTTTTGCATCCCTATCAATAGGAAGAAAAGACTTCCGATCTGAAACTTTACCGGTTGAGTCCTATTTCCTATCGCCACAACTTTGAAAGAGTCTGGATTGGGATGGCGGTTGATGCATATAAAGCATGATAACATTAACCACTCGATGAACCCTGCGTACCCTAGTTTGAACTAATGTGATTCCTGTAGGTTATTTTCTCTCTTAGTTGGTGCACACCAAATGGAATAACGAAATTTGTTAATCGATTTACAACGGTTGCCTCTTACTGATATCAAAATCCTTCATAAGACCATCAAAATGTGGCATCGGCCTTGTAGTATTTTATTGAAGGTTATACCATGCCATATAAGGAAGGAAGTGTGTAATCAAAAACTAACCTTACATTTATAAACAACGAGAAGCTACTGGAAAATTGCTTGCCAACATTAAATATTTAAAAAAAAAATTCTCGAAAATAACATACGTACTAAGCATTTACAAGAAAAAAAGATTAAGATAGGGACTTCAAAGGTCAACAATAACTCACTACTTGTTAGAAAACGCAACAATCTACAAACTCCAATGACAGCTACAACTCGGGGCATTGGTGACTTATGCATACATAGTTTAATGGGTTCCTTCGATATAAATAAGTGGTCATGCTTTTCAAATTTTCATGTATTTTGCACACAGAACTGCATATTGTGATAATATTGATATTTTTCCACTGTAGAACTAGGACCAATTCCGAAAGTCGTACCCTTGTATGCAAATGAAATAAAGGCGGCAGAAGATTTCCAAAAGACGACCAAGCACAAACATATATTTTCATCAAAACATAATCGTCAAAGTAAGTTTAACGATTTTTTCATTGCATTATTATATTAACAAAAATGGCGATTAATCCAAGAAGTTGTTTGATAAATCAAGAGATAATCAAAATTTTCAATGGTATTAAGAAACAAAAATACCGAACTTTCAGGTATATTAAATGAAGTAGTAGTCCATAAAACCAGACAAACAAAAACTCACTACTATATCAATGAGCGGAACGACTGGTACAACTGTGTTATTCCTGGCTTTATACAGGCATTTTCCCAAATAAATTGGGGAGGTAAACCTGTTGTTATAATTAGCTAAGCTACAGTTGTAAATAAATTAAACCTGAAGTCAACTACCTTGTATATGACTTCATTTCATTTTGGTTTGTTTTATTTTATAAAATTTTTACATATTTTATTGGTAAAGACGTTCAATATGTCACGGAAACATCATCCCAACATACGACAATTACAGCTGTTGATGTTTTGAAATTATTTTTATTTTTACATAATAAAATTGCATCGTTAAAATATTTTACCATATTAAACTGGTAACGTATTAAAATTATGCAAAATTTAAGTGATAATACAAAGCGGCATTACTCAATTTTACTTTGAGGTTTGTTTAGAAAGCTAAGAAGACGTTTTGGGAATTCAAAAAGATTCATGTTGTAATCCACAACAATTTGCCTTTTAAAATTCAATAACAGTAATATCTGAGCTGCGTCGGATAGAAATCGACCTTATGCAAGTGCACGTATATATATACATGTATAGACTTTGATTGATTTTGGAATAATCAAATACGAAATAAAAGATGAATTTTGGTCTGTTTTGTAGGGTTCTTATATAAATTTTCAAACAGTTAAAGATTTTGCATAGAGATGTTTTCAACTAAAAATAGCTTCAAAAGATGTATTAATATTCATTTGCATAAGGTCGATTTCTATCCGACGCAGCTCATTTGTATTAAACCAAAGATATGTTTTGAAGACAATCGCAAGTTGCTTTCAAAATTACTTTAGTGCCTTTAATTATTTTGATATATTTTGAACGATTAAATATTTTTATTTGATTGACATTGGGCCAACACAAAATTAAATTAATCACAGCTACACAATAATTAACTCTGTATCACCAGCCCAGTAGTCAGCACATCTGTGTTGACATGAATTTTAAATTAACTGTTTACAAAGCTTAGAATTTTTAAAAATATTAAAATGTTCTACCCCAGGAAAAGATTACAATAGCTGTATTTGGCAAAACCTTTCAGAATTTTTGGTCCTCAATACTCTTCAAATTTGTACTTTATGCGTCCTTCATATACACGGATTTTTCTTACGAGTCCTTACGGATCGTCAAATCGTTGTCAAACACAAGCATCCGTAAATGACTCGCTGGTATCCCTAAATAACTAGTCATAGCTAGCAACAACTAGCACACACTCTTAAGGATACGTGGAAGTTGAGGGAAATTTTTTGACATGTCAAAAATCTTCTTACGATTTTCCACAGATTGATTATTCCGTAAATAACCCGTTACAATCTGTAATTATCGCAAACCGCTCGCAACAACACGTAACCATCCGTAAACTGCTCGCAAGTATTGGTAAATGACTCGTTACAATTTTTTTTAGTGATTTGTGACCGTTAGTTTACGATTTGTTTACGGATTCTTTAAGGATTATTACGACTGCTTACGTGTTGCTAACGATTTCATTCAGGTCTTGTTACGATGGCTTTACCGATTGTTACGAGATATAAGAGCACTTTACGTGTAATAACGCGTACTTTTTGAATAGATACGTATACTTTACATTTTCTTACGTATTGTTTACGGTTTGGTGATAGGTATAAAAGCTGCACAATCGTAATGACTCGTAAATACTCGTAACTTCCTCGTTACCAATCTTAAAACACGTAAACAGTCTTTACTAAACACTTAAAAAGCTATGATGATTCCGTAATATACTCGTGACAATCCGTAACATTCTCGTAAAATGTCCCTTAGTTGCTGGTAGTTATTTTTGACAACTCGTAAATACATCGTAATAACTCGTAGTAAGCCGTAATAAACCGTAACAACACTTAGATTGGTCGTCAAAGTAGGCAAATTGTAAAAATCCGTGAATTGGTGTGATCCGTAAGTATTCGTTAGAAGATACATGTATGTGAAGCGGCATTATTGAAGACGAAACGTGCGTCTGGTGTACATAAGTGTTATCCGGGTATCTATGATGGGTTTGTTTGTACCATGTAAATATAGGTTTAATAACAATAATTAAAAACACGTTTCGGCCTACTGGTGTAGTGTTTATTGTATCTATTTTTTAAACAGGAAGCAGGAAAAATTGCCGCTAGACCTTGATTGTGCCTTTTTCCTGTTATTTAACTACTTCAAGTAAATATGAAAATCGCGAAATTAAATCGCCGCAAAGTGATGTAGAAAGGGATAAACGCGAAATAAATTATCAACGAAAATTAGTTGGTTTACAGTAACTGTGAATCTTCCCAATGTGAATTTAGAATCTAAAAATTAAATACAACAACATTCCAACATTCGGTCTTCAACAATAGGCATGCATCAAATATAAAGCTCTAAATTGCCAAGAGTATAGACGAGAAGGGAATAGGTTTAGCAGAGACTATCAAAAACCTGCCATTATTGACAAATTACCCAAAATGACGTAATACATTAAGAGATTTCTGACTTTGGACATGATAGGCACAAAAACATGTGGCGCGGTTAAGCATATTCGAGATATTTGTCCCTTTGTTTGCTTACCGAAATATGAATGAAATGATTTGCAAGATATACGTCAATGAAACAGCAATACAGCAAATATAAACACAGAAAGATACTTTATATTGAGTGTGATAGTTCGACAGGTGAAGGATAATTGCATGTATATTTATAGTCCATCAGAAATTTATCCTGTTATAGCGGTTTGTAATCAGGTTGCAGCAAATATTAAATTATGAAACTATCTTTTAATCTTTAATGTTTAATTTCATTGATTTATAAACAAACGCATTAAAATAATACATGATTAAATATAAATGGATGAATGAAAACAAACAGAATTAATAATTTTAATTTCATGGAGTTCACAAACTGAACGTTGCAAATGCAAAGTCCAACGGTAAAATTGAACTCTTAAGTATTTTTTGTAAGCTATATTTCTATGCCCCAGCCGTATGCGACGGGGATATTAAGTGTTACCATTGACCGTCCGTCTTTCCGTCTTTCCGTCCGTCCGTCCGTCCAATTTTTGTAACAAAGCTTGAGCGTGGACATTCGTGTCCTCAAACACATTCTTCATATTGTTCCTCGGGTGTTTATATTGTATGGATTTCCTAACCCTTCACTGAGCAACTTTTCATTCGAAGAGTAGTCACAAAAAACGCTTTTAACGATACGAATAAAATATACTTGACTAATATAGAACATTGTGCATTTCATTGATTTACTTCTTTACATCCAGATGGAAACATTCGGTTATGGCAGTTTCTTCTATGCCTTCTGACAAATCTAAAATTTAATCCTTCTCATATCAAATGGACCAACCGGAGTACTGGAGAGTTCAAAATCCTGAGAAGTAAAGATATAGCTCAGATGTGGGGAGAAATGAAGAACAACGATGGCATGACGTATGAAAAGATGAGTCGTGCAATGAGGTAAAATATTTAAATATGTATGACAGTTCTAAACTGATTTGTCAAAATTCCAAGTAGCAAAAAATTAAGGATTCCGTACTGTTATTGACCATTTATACAGCATAAGGATGTAAAGTCAACGATGAAGTTAAAAATGAAATGTGCAAACAGTGGATGATATTTAGTTTCCAGTATTTTAAGACGTCTGATTGTCTTGAGTTGATTGTATTTTGACGTTTAATTATAGCTTTTAATATGTGTGAAACGGTGAATGCTACTAGACGAGCAGGAAGTTCTTCCCCGTCTGAAGCAACTTATAACAAGTTTACTATCGGATTTTGATGAGTTCGTGTTTCTCAAAATTAATTTTTCTCTGTGCAGAGTTAAAAGGACAGTTATTTTAAGCGTTGTTTTCTTTTGCTTGGCATCGTGTTGTCTGTCATTCAACTTGTAATGTTACATTGCTTCTGAATTTTTATGTTTTTACTTTTTTTCAAAGATATTTCTCAAACTTATCATAACCACATGTTTACATAATCTAAAAAAAAAGAAGTATTGTGAATGTTTATATCATAAAAAAACTTAGGAACTCATTTGAAATTAAGGAATTATCTCCCTTGAGCATAGCTTTATCACTTGTTCTGGATAAATCTACATTGTGTCGTTTTTGGTCATAACAGCTATTCAACGTTTGTGTAAGATATATTTTGGTTCGAGCTTTATTTGTCGAAATGCGCATCTGGTGCAGTAAAATGTGTACCTTTTAAAGGTATTATAACATCTATAGTAAATGTACGCGTAACACTTCCAATTTAACTTTTCTTTAGTATATGTGATATTTAATTGTGTATACCAAATGCGATAGCTTTGATAATTAACAATTATTGTTATTAAATCGAAATGGTGTCTTTTCAGGAATTATTATAAGGACAGGATTCTGACACAAGTTCCCCAAAGACTTGTGTACAAGTTTGGACCAATGTCTGACGGATGGTAAACATCCACCAAATATATTTATGTATACGTACACTTCATATGTTCATATTCATGGAAGCAAAACATGACATTAAATGTAGAATATTCTTATAAATTTTGATTTTTTTGGTTGACTATTAAGATTGTAGTGTTCTATAGACTGTTGAAAGCCCTGTAGTTTTTTTTGTGTTTTTCCATGTTTTCCCTTTCTCTCTTCGACTTATTAGTTTTGATTGTCTTCCGCCTCTTTTATGTCAATCATTTTGGATTTATATTCCTTGAATGTTTCGTTTCGAAATCACAACAAACAGAAGGCCTCATTTCAGACGATTCAACAAAAATATCTTAAAAAACAATTAGCAATTCAAACTTTTAAAAATAAAACTAAAAGATGTGCGTTTTAGTCAATGAAACAGTCACCAATCAACACAATACAAACAAGTCTAAACACAGTTTCCAACGATAAACGTGCTCAAACCATATGTGAAACTCTGTATTACTCACTATAATTACAAAGCGAACATACAAAGGTAATAATAGTGTTGTTAGGTCTAGTACCTTGAACACATTAACATATAAGTTAGGCCTATTTGGGTATACACAGTTTTAATCAATAGATAACGACATTCATTTGTTGTTTGTTGACCTTTACAGCGATACAAACACGGTGTTAATTTAAAGAGATGTATTAAATAATAGTCAAGATAACCAAATTTCATGAAAATAACCTTCTCCAAAAAAATCTCATAAAACGCTCTTAGCAACAAATTTGGAAAGCCATGGATTTTTAGATACACGTTTACATGTGAAATGTTATAACCATAAAGTTTAAAGACAAAACCGTATAAGATTATAAAAAAGTTTGTTCGAGGACGAAAGAAAGAAAAAAAATATTAACTTGGAGCTGAGGACAGGGCACTCCAAGTTATTTTTATTAAATTATATACTAGTATACGTATGTAAATAAGTTTATGTTGTTGTTGTTTTTCATTTGTTTTTTTTCGCAAGTATCTTGTTTTACTTATATGACAAGAAAGAAATATTATTTTCTTTAACAAAAATACCAAACTCCAAGGTAAATTCAAAGAGGGGGAAGTCCATAAAAACTGACATAATCAATCGTTATCAACCAACGGAACGAATAGAAAACAACTGTAATTTTCCTGACTTTGTGCAGACATTGTCTTAAGAAGAAAAGGTATTTTTTCAAAACTTTTTTTTTTCTTCTCTAAAGATCGTTTAGCTTATCAGAATGTATGTGATAAATGATAAAGCAGTCATTATATAATGGTTGATGGATGGGAACTGTTTGATGAACAGTGGTAATTGTAACATGCAAATTCAGGAAGGGAACATGTTAAATCTACATAAGTTTGAAACATACATGCTTTGTACTTTACTGAAACGTTGAGTTTGAATTGAACTTACTAGTGTACAAGTTAGCCGTTAACTTGGATATATCATCCCACCATGACATATTAGTATGAGTTCAAAGGGATTAGTCTTTTCACTTACTCCTGAATGTCATGAAGCAGCAAGTAACAATTGTTGTAGCTTAATTCATTTGAGGATGTTCTATTTTGGTTTTGTATGATCAATCAAACACCGTTTTTGTGTATCCCATTTTCATACGAAGAAGTTATTCTAGAGCTCTCTCGTGGATTTCTATATTTAGGTATAGTATTATTCTAAGAAAGTATTCCTAATGTCTTTTGCCTAACGGTTCTAATTCATGACACACCACCAATTACGATTGATCACCAGATTCGTTTTTGTGAAGTGATCAAATTGACGGTTGTCATCAGGGAATAGGAACTGCTTACACTTTTCACTGTTCTTCCTAACTGGTTTTGGTGTCAGTGTTTATCAATCCTTATCTTTCTGTTTAGTGTTTTATAGATATAAGAAGATGTGGTATGAGTGCCAATGAGACAACTCTCTATCCAAGTCAAAATTTATAACAGTAAACCATTATAGGTCAAAGTACGGTCTTTAACACGGAGCCTTGGCTCACACCGAACAGCAAGCTATAAAGGGCCCCAAAAATTACTAGTGTAAAACCATTCAAACGGGAAAACCAACGGTCTAATCTATATAAAAAACGAGAAACGAGAAACACTTATGAACCACATCAACAAACGACAACTACTGAACATCAGATTATGAATTGTTTTGTCTGGTTGTGCTTTTTCATTTTCCTTTTGGTCATGTTTTTCCTGTGTTTTTTTGACTATGTTTTTATTGTCCCTTTGGTTAATCCCCCCCTCTTATAACGGAAACGTTTTAATAAAAATCAATACAAACGTTTTCTGTAGGTTTCTGTTTAATCATAATAACCAGTTTAAGCCCGACATATAATGGGTAGTCATAATTCAGTGTCTCACAGTAAGATGTCGTTCCAAATTCATATTTTTGCTCATCGAAAATTGATTTTAGTATCAGATTTTCTTGTTCTGTCTTCAATGTATCCAAAATTCACACTTTGTTTTAACTCAGGTCGAAGAAGAGCATTTAACACGACACGAGTTCGTGTCCATCATTCCACATGATGACCTCAAGATGCTTATTGTATAATAATTGTACAGTACTGTATTGTTCATGCCCTGTATGTGCATTCAATATTTGCCTCAGAACGTTAAAAAGTCGATCAATCATTTTTTTCGCGTTAATCAAGTCACCCCAGATCACCCCTTACTTTAAGTAGACTTCGTGTTGATCTGTCTTTAGTTGTCTATGTTGTATTTTGTATTTTGTTGTTTGTATTTTGGTCGTTTTTCGTTTTGTCTTTGCATTGTCAGTTCGTTTTTGATTTATGATATCACTTGGGTATCTTCTGCCTCTCTTTTATACATCTTTCTACGTAGCTTCATTACTTTTTTTGTATTAGAAAAACACTTTGAATGTATTATTATTTAACACATATGAGATTTTGATCTGACGCATAATGATTATACTTATTTCGTTGTGTGTTTTTTCGTCTTTTCATGTGTTCATCCACCGAGGGAGTTTAACAGGAAATTATTTAGTACTCATCAGAAACAAACGACAAACCTACATACTTAATGTAATTGAAACTTTGTTTGTGGTTGTCAGTTGTTTATTTTTTTTCCCGTTTTTAATATTACTTACAATTATTACTACAAAAAAGGTTCCATCTCCCTAAGGCAAAGTTGACCTTAGATGAATTTGGCAATTTTTTTTAAGTCATCTTTTGTCAACACATCATTGGCTTTTAAATATTTGGAATTGAGCGTTCATGATGAAACTAAATCCAGGAAATGTCTTCGGACGCACGATAAAGTGTTATTTTTCCTATAGGTAGGAATCTGTGTATTTCACTCGCAACTTGTCTAAACTCGAGAACTTGCCATACAGTGTGATAACTGTTTCTCCCTTTTTTACTATAAGTAGTTCTTTCTTATTGTATCTTATTTGTATTGATTCATTGCCTTTTCTTTGCAATGAAAAAAAGAGAATTTTTTACGTTATTTGTTCCTTTGTAAATATACCCCTAAATATTAAACGTAATTAAATCCGTTTAGGGTTGAAATAGTATAACCTGTACTATTCTGCTACTTAGTGTCAAAAGTTTAACATGGATCCCTTTTGTAATCCTACCAAGTCACTCAAAGGATTATCACCATACATATGTCACGTATTCTTTTGTTTCTCACTTTTCATTTTTACTCAATATTTCGTAACCCCTCTGGCGTTATCTATGCTATATAGACTACGCATTAATAAAATTGTTTCGCATCCTCTATATTTCTCAATTAGAGTTAAATATTTTGATATTCTTTTAATTTCTAATATGTTTTCCATAGTCTTACATTCCTTCTAACCGTATGTTTAAAGGAATAAATTTTTTAGTTTTTAAACATATTTGTTGAATATGCATAATATTGATAGATCCTCGAAGTACACACATGAAATAAAAGATAGAAAACGTTTTTGAAAATTATCCAAGCGGAAGAAAGGAAATCAAATTTAATGCATGCTACTAGTAAAACAGTGCATTAAAACAAAATGAACGACGAGGTTTTTGTAAGCAAACGGAAAGTTTGGAATAAGGTCGTGTCGATTGACCGAATGTGCATTAATAGCCTTAAAAACTGTAAAAAAAAAACTACCCAAGGTTAACTTTTCCTGAGGTAGCTGCATCATTTATCTTTAGATCTTTTTATGTAATTCACACCGCACCTTAGGTAAAACAAGATGATTACCTTAATTTTGAAATGTATGATTATAAAAAAAATGTTGAAACAATATTAAAACTACAATCATTAAATTTGTAATTTGGTAAAAGTTTAATCAATATTTGAAAAGAATGACGGTCAAAAGCAAATTTGTTTAGGAACTGTTTCGTTGTATAAATTACTTAGACTAAATTTCCCTTAAAGGTTTAATGCAAAAAGGAAAGCCGTGTTAAAAGAAGATTCATGAATTATGATGGTTAAACTTTGTGTGTTGCTTGCTTAACATACAGTGGCTGAACTATAACAAAATAGATCAATCAGTACTTCAAACTATTGAAATTATTTCCCTGAACATGCATGTGTACAAAGCCATCACATTTCAAAGAGCCGCGATAGACATCCATATGAACCCCTAATAAATTTCTATACTGTCAGAATTGGAAAATCGAGAGGACAATACTAGGGAAAAAAACTGACTAGAAAAAATGCTCAAACAACAAGCAACGAATACGTGGAATTAGACAACAATACTGTAAACTAATTATGAACAATATGATCGCCCATGACTAAATAGCACCCCCCCCCCAAAAACAAAATCACAGAAAACCACCCAACAACAACACGGAATCGACATAAGTTCCTCGGCGGCTGGTATATCCTGCTCCGCTTCTGCATTTTTACCAGAAAACGAAGCCGGAGCCGACAACTTTTCTGTTCAATGGTATACATAAAATATTTTTGTCTTGAAATATTAAGTTTCTATTTACATCTAACAAAACAAATTAAAAGACATTTGACAGTCATAAATTTAATTGTAATCTAATAGGAATTGTTTATACATGAATATTCTTTGTGATTTCTCTTCCAAAATTTATTATTCTTGGTTGGCTATATTCCGTTGATTTTCTAAGAAAGGTTCTAACCCATAGTCGTATTTGTTTTAGGCAGTCCCTAGTTGTCAACTCTTCAGAACAGATTGGTGGAGACGACCGTTTAGTGTCTACATGCTTGACCAAAGTTTCTGAAAAAATGAAATAAAATATTTCTTTAAAATAAAAAAACGACAAAAGAAACAGAAGATTACTGTCTCCATCACTAGATATATTTTAACTTTCTTTTTCGATTTAGGACACCAGCTTCTTTTATATATATATATATATATATATATGAATTAATTGATCAGCAGATTACCTGTATATTTGTATAAAATGAATATAATATCTAGAACCCTTGTTCATATTTCATTGTAACTAATTTAGCCAGTATTTTGTTAAATGAATTTTGTGTACATTCGTTATATAAAAAAAACAAAAAGTAATTTACAGTTTCAAGTAATAACAGGTAGATACATGGCTTTTGAAGGCTAAAGGATTTAAACCATTTGGGTTTTATTTTTAACTTAAAGGACAAAAAAGTGATACCTTTTCCTGATTCAAAAACATAGGTTCAGTAAAACACAGATTTAAAAAAAAAAGTTGCGGAAGCAAATAGTAAATTTCTACGAACCCTGTTCATGAGTTTGTTGGTATCCGGTTAAAACATGTTCTTCTGAACAAACTTGCTGACAGAATAAGATAGCGATGGACACACTAACTAAAATAACAGTATTCATTTTGTGCTCCAGTGTAAACGCTTCTTATCAAATATTTTCATTTATATATATTATTGTGTATGAGCAATTTGATATCATTAGTCCTTGCGTAAATCACACCTTATTTTTTTACCTAAATCTATTCCAGATGATAATCCTTTGTAAATTTTATATCTGATATCAAATCTTTATCATTTTTATGTATCGTTTTCCATTTCTCTAATGTCACTTTATTGTTATATAGTACATTGTATTGTTCCTCGACTGGACCCAATGCTTGTAGATGCCTTTGTACTTTCGTCAAACTAGTGAGCAAACATGAAAATGCAAATTAAAAAAAAAAAAAAAAAAAAAAACACACACGCACAAACACTTGTGTACAGACTTCATTTGTGTCCACGAGAAAAATGAAAAATAAAAATAGACAAAGAACAACAAAATCTTCATATGTTAAAAATGAAAAAAAAAAAAAAAACAATCGTATATCAAAAATGATTGATTTATACTATCAAAGTGGATTAATATTTACAATTTGATTTAAAAAAAAAGGGGGGCCGGGGAAGATACCAAGTGAGAACCATAAGTCTCAAAAATACAGAAAAAATAACATGGCTGAAAGGAGAAGACGAATTGAAAACATCGGTACAAGGATATCATTCGTAAATATAAATCAACATGCAGACATCTTATGCGTTCAGGTATTTCACATCCCATCTTTTATGGTAATATTCTATACAAAGCACAAAAATGTCGCCATTCACCTAAAAAAGCTAACCAAACCTTTAAACAGACTTTGGATGTTTTAGATAAATCACGTGCTTTTGATGGTCCTTTTGATTCGGTTGACAGTTTTGAATTGTCCTCTCTTTATACTACACTTCCACACAATCTTATCAAACAAAATTTTCCCTATCTAATTAAATGGTCGTTTGGTAAATCTGGTTGCAAATTTATTTGCTGCAACTCATATACAGCCTTCTCCTCCAATGAGGAAGGTAAATATGCTAGATATACTTACTGGAGGTGAGACGAGATGATTAAAGCACTAAATTTTCTCCTTGACAACATTTACGTTTCGGCAATAAAATTTATCGACAGATTGTAGGTATTCCTATGGGAACCAATTGTGCCCCTTTAATAGCAGACTTGTTCCTTTACTGTTATGAATCACAGTGTATGGCTAAACTCAGTAACGACCCGTCTAAATTCCATTTAATTGATATATTCAACAACACTTACCGTTATCTTGATGATATTTTTTCGTTAAATAATCAAGAATTCTCTGACTATACTGCTGAAATTTACCCAAAGGAACTTACTTTAAATAAATCTAATATAAACAGCAATAACTGTCCTTTCCTAGATTTAGATATTTCAGTATTACACCAGAAACTCTACACAAAAATTTACGACAAAAGGGATGATTTTTCTTTCCCTGTTGTTAATTTTCACTTTTTGGACGGTGATGTTCCTTTGGCACCGTCTTACGGTGTTTATATATCCCAACTCGTTCGCTATGCTTTTCTCATTGTTGAAGGCCGTACGGTTGCCTATAATTGCTTACATCCACTTCATTTGAACTTTGGTGGATATTTGTCTCATTGGCAATCATACCACATCTCCTTATTTTTATATTATTCAAAAGGGATATAGTTACGATACTGTTGTCAGGTCATTAAAGATGGCATTTTTTGGAATTAATATTGATTCACTCACATGGTCTTTACATCGGAAATAAACAAATTTATTTTAAAACCAGTTGTTGGCATGATACGGGTTATTCTGTTCTCGCATTATTTATGATGATATGATACTAAACCCTTAACGGGAGGGATTGTGCTTGATTTTCATATGATGCAGACGGTTGGCGCCTGTTAAAACGTTTAAACCTGCTGCTTTGTTTGCACATGTCCTTATTCGGGAACTTGTTTCAGTGGTTGTCGTTTTTTTATGTGGTTCTTAAGTGTTTCTCGTTTCTCGTTTTTTATATAGATTAGACCGTTGGTTTTCCTGTTTTATTTGTTTTACACTAGTCATTGTGGGGCCCTTTATAGCTTGCTGTTCGGTGTGAGCCAAGGCTCCGTGTTGAAGGCCGTACTTTGACCTATAATTGTTTACTTTTTATACATTGTGACTTGGATGGAGAGGTGTCTCATTGGCACTCATACAACAACTTCTTATTTCTATAATTTTTCAATCAGTTTAATTGAGGTCTGGAGCTGGCATGTCAGTAACTGCTAGTAGTTCTTTGTTAATCTGTGTTGCTCATTGTCATTTTGCTTAGTTTCTTCTGTAACCTATTCTAACATCGGACTTCTTTTATCTGAGATTTACTGTGCGTATTGCTGTGTGTTTGTTTATTCCACATTGGCTAGAGGTATAGGGGTGCGGGATTTTCTCGCTGTGTTGAAGACCCATTCATTGGTGGCCTTAGGATGTTTTCTGCTCTCTGTTCGGGTTGTTGTCTCGGCATTGATGCATTCCCCGTTTCCATTCTCAATTTTACATACCATTCTAAAGATCAACAATTGAGACCAGGGGTAAAGGCTAACTAAATGAGACTAGTCTGCAAATGATTTATAAGCATCTGTAATAATTCAATGCAAGATAACACCAACTCTACTGATACATTGTTGCATGTTGTCCACTGTCAAATATTTCATTCAAATTCAATACAAAAATAAAATTAACAAATATATTTTTATAGAGTGTAAAATAAGCCTGGACCGGAACTGGTGAAAGGGCAAATATTAATATAAATATCCCTACAGCAATCCATGTAAAAATACCTATCGAAGATTTGCTTTGAAGTTGCAAACTTCTAACACGTTTCTTGAAATTAACGTTGACAATCAAACTAGATATAACTACCTGCGTATATATACATCCCCCACTGTAAACCGAACACGCCAGCAAAAATGGTCTTATTATCTAACGTAAGAGGTTGAAGCATGCATATTTCAAAATCCAAGCTTATCTTGAGGAATATAGAACTATGTTTATAAGTTAACTCATCATAGATACTACTAGACTTGAATTTTATACGCCAGACGCGCTTTTCGTCTGTTAAACACTCATCAGGGACGCTCCAATTATAAAAGTTCAAAAGGAAAAATAAAGTACGAAGATGAAGAGCATTGAGGACCCAAAATTCCGATAGGTTTTGCCAAATAATTTATAGGATGTGGATCTTGATGAACGCATTGTTATCGCATATTATCACGATGGGACTAAATCAAATAGCAGCTATGATGTGACGAGTGTTTATCATTTTTTTGTTTGTTTTAATGTCATTAACAATTGACTTGAGCTATATAATAAGTAGTCTGTATTAGAAGTAGAGTTTATAATTTTGTTATCTCAAATTCGATATTTTTGACAGAATATCAAGATAGGGTATCAAATATTTACTAGTCTACATTTTTTTAACCCTCTTTAATCGGTCATGATATACTATCTGTCTGGCGTTTGACGTTGTAAGAAAAAGCTATTGTATTTTGAAAACAAATTTATTCATTTTTGTTAGGGATGTCCTTCGATGGAATTTGATCAAAACATGTAAATTTTAAGAATGCCTTCAATAGCAACATGTGGTGTCGAATTACTTTTTAATTTTATGGAAATCTGTACAAATTTGAAACAGTATTTTAATTACTAGTATATGATACATACTTTATCATATTCAATTTCCAGGCGTTTAACAACATGTAAATTTTGACCATGTGAGATAAGACGTCGAAAAGACCAACAAGTCCTCGAAACACTTTATAGCAAACCAAAGACTGAGCAACACGGACCGCACCAAAACTGGGGTGATCTCTGGTACTCCGGAAGGGTAAGTCGATCCTGGTCCATTAGTGGCATCCGGCATGTCACAATCGAAGAAAAGAAGACAGGATTGTGGTTACAAAAATTAGAACATAAAATATCTTTGGTCATTTGTGACTCAGAAAAAAAACCTGTCAACCGAACACGCCAGCAAAAATAGTCTTATTATCTAACGTAAGAGGTTGAAGCATGCATATTTCAAAATTCAAGCGTATCTTGAGAAATAAGGAACTATGTTTATAAGTAAACTCATCATAGATACTAGAATTAAATTTTAAACGCCAGACGCGCTTTTCGTCTGCAAAAGACCCATCAGGAACGCTCCAATTATAAAAGTTCAAAAGGCAAAATAAAGTACGAAGTTGAAGAGCATTGAGAATCCAAAATTCCGATAGGTTTTGCCAAATAATTTATAGGATGTGGATCTTGATGAACGCATTGTTATCGCATATTATCACGATGGGACTAAATCAAATAGCAGCTATGATGTGACGAGTGTTTATCATTTTTTTGTTTGTTTTAATGTCATTAACAATTGGCTTGAGCTATATAATAAGTAGTCTGTATTAGAAGTAGAGTTTATAATTTTGTTATCTCAAATTCGATATTTTTGACAGAATATCAAGATTGGGTATCAAATATTTACTAGTCTACATTTTTTAACCCTCTTTAATCGGTCATGATATACTATCTGTCTGGCGTTTGACGTTGGAAGAAAAGCTATTGTATTTTGAATACAAATTTATTCATTTTGGTTAGCGATTTCCTTTGATGGAATTTGATCAAAACATGTAAATTTTTAAAATGCTTTCAATAGTGGTGCCGAATTAATTTTTTAAATCTGTTCAAATTTGAAACATTATTTTAATTATATGATACATACTTTATCATATTCAATTTCCAGGCGTTTAACAACATGTAGATTTTGACCATGTGAGATAAGACGTCGAAAAGACAAACAAGTCCTCGAAACACTTTATAGCAAACCAAAGACTGAGCAACACGGACCGCACCAAAACTGGGGTGATCTCAGGTACTCCGGAAGGGTAAGTCGATCCTGGTCCATTAGTGGCATCCGGCATGTCACAATCGAAGAAAAGAAGACGGGATTGTGGTTACGAAAATTGGAACATAAATTATCTTTGGTCATTTGTGACTCAGAAAAAAAGGGAAAACATTTTGAACAAAGTTTGGAGTGGAACTGATAAACAAAAAATTATAAGCTAGCCTTATGTAACTTTGAACCAAGGCCACCGAGGTAGATATTCAGTTATGTGCTATTTGCGAAAATTAGTGTTTACCGAACTTTCGACTTGTGAACAGGGCAATGATGGGTTGTGCTCAAAATCGAATATGCCAGGTACTATTACTTGTCATCTGTCGTAAAATGAAGAGATGATAAAAAATTAAAGGAGGCAGGATATATTTCAGGAAGGACTTTAAAACATCTGAATACTTTGGATTAATATCAAAGACTGATCGTTTTGGAGTCAGAATAAGGTGCCCGGATATAGGGTGACACGTCTTCCATTGGACTTTTACTTTGTGAGGTAGCACGTTGAAATCCGGCTAAGGGTGTCGGTTTAATACATAGCAGGGTCCATAATCGTGTCTCATCAATATGTCTCGTGCTAATATACATTTAGTATTTCCCACTGAACATTCGGCACCAATCCATTCATCCATCTGAATTTTAAATACGGCATACTACTTTGATTTTTCTCCAGAAGTCAGTTTGAACTTTTTGACAGTAACTTTGTTGATATTTGATCTGTAAATTTGGACAATGATATATCCTCAAGGTAAGCTAACAGTAAAGTTTCTTTGTGTGATGGTAAAGGTAGCACCATCTTTGCTAGACAAGGGAAAAATTTACACGTGACCATCTTAAAGGCCTTTGGATGGATTGGATGTAACTGCGTCCAAGGACATCATTACCCCGTGGATAAGAAATTCTGACTTAATCTGCCGAGGGTGAAGAAGAGCGGATCGTTGCCATCCAAACATTAATTGCAGTAACAAATAATTGTCAAGTTCACTGCTCGTGTAAACTGTGAATTATACAGTAAACTTAATTTTAATAAATCATCTTCTAAAATTACATGCTGTTAAATTCAGTTTTTATCATAGAATAAACTGCTCTGTTTGATAATTTCTGCAAATGGTTCGGTTTTGTGGATATCTCATTCTGTGTAATTTTTTGCGGTATTTTAGAATCGTCAATATATTAAATGCCCTGATTTTCAAAGGAATTTTAGAGAATTCCTAAATTATTCAGGCATTTTACGTGCAACGATGGTGTAACATTATTTACATTTTTTCTTAGATTCTTAAATGATGACTTGTCGGTTAGTCCTTTGGGTTTAATTTTTCCTTATTGTCACAGTCGCTTCTGTACTCTTCTAGTATCTATTTGTCAATACAAATAAACATTCACAGCTTCCAAATTTCCTGAATTATTACAACGTCGATTAAACTAGTTTATGTTTAAAATACTGTTTTGATAATTTAAAAACTACTGGTATACTAAACTTGTAACTCTTTGCTACAGATTTGCAATACAGTTTTGCTACGGGTAAAAAACGTACATTGATAGGATAGTTACTTTTAAAATACTACCACCAGCGGTTTTGTTTCAGGACTACACCATACCACTCCCTATCAATTATATTGACGGAGTTTGTCTCTTGTGCTATGTGGAGGCGACAGAAATATTTCCTGTGCTTGAGATGTATAGTCTCAGATGTTACTGTTATGACGTATGTATTCTTTAGATAACTTCACATACGTGCACGACATCACTTTTTGTCTCCTTTCCACAAAGTCGTCGGCAGCGTAAACAATTTGTTCAAAAGTTGTGATTGGGTCAGTTTAAGATGAACTATTATTGGTTAGTCAATAATATTTGGTATTCAGTTGTACTAGCTATAGTACATCTTAATTCCACAGAAATTATCTATTCCCACCCTTCAGTCATAACGAATGTAAAGACTTTGTAGCTTTTGTATGTTCCTTGTTAAAGTTGTGATTTGGTAAGTATAATGGGAACTACTTATGATTAGACAATGCTATTTGGTTTTAGCATTGACACATTTTCATTTCCACGGAGATTATATTGCCATGCACCTTCCTGGTGATAGTCCTTAATTTTGAATATTTTCCATATAGTTAACATGTTTTAAAAGGCAGTTCCAGTTTGTTTTCAAATTTCCATTTACATACAGGCGAGACATAAATCTGTGTACACAGTATTTTTCTTTTTCACGGCCCTCATGTTTATCGAAATTGCTACAAGTACAACAATCTCACAAATGCCGTTGTTGATAAGATTTCGTTTATCCATGAAATATTCAGAGATTTGTAAAAAAAATATTATTAGAAATTTAATAAAAACAAAGAAATTATTGCTAACGATTTTTTTAAAATCACCCTTATTACATGTTTTATCTAAATATAAGAAATAGAATTATATTTTTACAGATACAAACATTACAAGTCATGTATTTTTTCATGGTTATATGATTATTCATGTATCCGACAATAAGTGTTACTGTCAACAATACTGTATGAGCTCAGCTTAGTGATTTTCCTCACAGCTCAGCGAAACAAGATACTAGCATTGGCCGAACACTGAACTTTGTCAAGGAGAAACTTACAGACATGAAAGACGTGTCAGAGGCTTTTTCAGCATGTTATATAATCTATAGTATTAACAAGTAAAGTTGCATTTGCATGTCTTACTTTTTTAATATATAAATATCAAAGATGAGGACATTTATTTGATATTTTTTTTAATTAATGCCTACTAACAAAAAAACGGAGGAATTAAAATGACACTTATAAAAGTTAAAAGATGAAGGTAACCAGCAGTATTTAGTAGCTGACATGACCATTAATTTATACGTATAATGTCAGATGTCAGACGTTGAGGCTTGTGTATATATAATAACAATGAGATGTTGGTATACGCCAACGAGACAGCAATCAAACGACAGAAATACCCAGGTTAACATCATGCGATAGGCTTGTTTTATTTCTATCATTATACAGTTCTTTATACATGTAATTTATATTATGCCTTTGTTGTAATTTGTGCTTATATGGATTAGACCGTTGGTTTTCCTGTTTGAATGGTTTTACACTAGTCATTTTTGGGGCCCTTTATAGCTTGCTGTTCGGTGTGAGCCAAGGCTCCGTGTTGAAGGCGGTACTTTGACCTATAATAGTTTACCTTAACAAATTGTGACTTGGATGGAGAGTTGTCTCATTGGCACTCATACCACATCTTCTTATATCTAATTAATAAAGTTATTTAACAAAACACCGGTGTCTATTATACTATAATAATTTCAATCTCTCAATTTCCCGGAGAAAATTGTGAATGAATTTAATTGGAGGTTCGTACACTCGGGACAGCCACATAAACATGTCTGGAAAAACATGATATATTTATATAGATATAAGAAGATGTGGTATGAGTGCCAATGAGACAACTCTCCATCCAAGTCAAAATTTATAAAAGTATATAGACCAGATATAACCCTGAATAACATTAAATAACAAAAAAGCATTACAATTAGTATCAACAGGTCATAAACAAGAAAGTACGATTTGAGAGTACTCGCAGTTACTGACAGCTAGTTAAAAGCAAAAAAACAATTCATAATAAAAAATCATGCATCAGAGACTAAAATCAACTAAAACACATCCCAGGGATTTAGTATTTTAACGTTATGGACAGTCAAAGAAGACATGACTTGTGCAATGCCAAGAATAAGTGTATTGACAGGCAGTAGGCTAGTTAGGAGTTAACCTCTATATAGATCAAAATGAACGCGGGTGTGTCTTTATACATCCCGTTTGAAAAGAATGCAAATTTACTTATGTTTTAATTTGCTGATGACAAAATCGATATTAGTGCCAATGTAAATGTCTTTGTTCCTTTCTAATATAATTCACAAACAAAAAACAAATATGAAGCTTAGAAATGGAAACATATTAAATACTAAACTCGTTCAAAGGGTATCTACACGTCTCAATCTTAAAAATCGCTTATCTAAAAATACTACCATCGCTAACATTTTTAACAATAAAAATCGTGGTTACCCTTCTATCGATAAATGTCATGCCAAAAAATGACTTACATGTCCCCGTCTTTCCACCAACAATACGGTAAGGTCTACGTTTAATGGTCGCACATTTTCTTTAAATTTTGAAACTGATATAACTTGAAAAACAAACAGTATAATTTATTTACTCACATGAAACAAACCGGGATGCGGTATTCAGTACGTAGGTGAAACTGGACGATATTTATCTAAACGCACTCAAGAACATCTGTATCGTTTTAAAAGACCCAATAAATTCAAAAGTATCATTTATCAACACCTTAAGAAGCACAATCATCCTATTAAATATTTAGCAGTTCAACCTTTAGAAGTAGTAAATAAGCAGCCTGGTGAATCTCATTCAAAGTTTGTACGATCGCGGAAAATAATTGAATTAAATTGGATTAAAAAATTACAGACAGTCTACCCTCTCGGTCTTAATGATAATATCATGGGAATTGGTAATATATCAAGAACCGATTCTGTTAACATTTTGGATATAGTTTCTAAAACTGTTCGTAAAAACCGTTCTCATGGTCGTAGAAAAAATCGCAATCAAAGAAAATTTCGGACCAATCATACCAATATTTCGGACCTAATTTCTATTTCAAAAAACAACGGCAGACATTATCTGTTAACAAAGCTCTATTCATTACCGGTTAATAAGTTAAATAAAATTTTAGAGGATTGCACACAATTTCATATAGCAGTCCTAAGTATGAAATCGTTCAAATTATAATGGCATATTGTTATTCTAAACTGTTTCCCAAAATTGATCGCCCTGAAGATCATAAAAAACAGTTTATTAAAATAAAGTATGTCAATAAAGGTTTTGATTTTGTAAATATTGCCGGTATTTTTAACGACCATTCTGTTAAAGAACAAATTCCGGGATATTTTGATAATACTGAGCTCCCTCTTATTTGTTATATTTACAAGAAATCTACCCGGAAATTTGTGTTTAATTATAGCCAATTGTGTAAAGATGTTAATATCAGTGAAAATACACCTACTTCATGTAATTGCAGTAATTCCGAATACATTTATGGACCCATTTCCCATGTTATAACAGGAGATCTTAACATCGTTCAAGACCGAGAGTTAAAATCATTCCTCAGTAAAGGACCTAAATATCGTCCCCCGTCAATTATTAATTGGAATGAGTGTCGTAATATCATCCACGACTCACTCCATACTTACTGTTTGAAATGGATAAAACGGGAAAAAGCTGACAAAAAATCTTTGGACTCTTTTTTTAAATCAGTAATGAACATAGTTGATATACGTATTCAACATTTTAAAGAACATTTTACTCTTAACAATAACCACAATAAACCTATTTCTCGTATCAAACATAAACTAAAAGAACTAGCCAAGGAATTTGTTTTTGTCCCGGCCGATAAAGCTGCTAATAATATTATTATTGTTTGACGTAAATTTTACATTGAGGTTCTGAAAAAAGAAATCACCAATTCACCAACATTCCAACTGACTCCATTTTCAGAAAACGACATCTGTAACAAACATAAACTTTTAGCTACCGCTTTACAAGCAGAACCAAATACAATGAAAGTCCCAACTATGTATTGGCTTCCGAAGCTACACAAAACACCTTACAAATATAGATTCATTTCGTCTTCAAGCCATTGTTCCACTACTAAATTGTCTATTCTTCTTACCAGTACACTTGGTACAATCAAAAACAACCTGATAATAAATTGTTCAAATAAGGCCCTCGAAAATAGTGGAATTAATTACTTTTGGAGTGTCAAGAACTCGTTGGAAGTACTTGATAAATTGCATGCATATATTGGTGATTTTGAATCTGTTCAAAGTTTTGATTTTTCTACCCTATATACCACATTGCCTCACATTCTCATTAAGAAAAAATTCACACACCTAATTAAATGGGCATTTAAAAAGTCAGAATGTGAATATATATGTTCAAACTCTTTTAGGTCATTTTTTAGTAGCAATAAACAAAAAAACTATGTCAATTGGACATGCTTTGATACTATATATGCCCTTGAATTTTTACTAGATAACATTTTTGTTCGCTTTGGAGATTCCGTATATCGTCAGGTTATCGGAATTCCAATGGGGACTAACTGTGCACCACTTATTGCGGACCTTTTTTTTGTATTGCTATGAGTTACAATTTATGACAAAAATCAGCAAAGACCCATCGAAACAACATCTGATACACAAATTTAATAATACTTTTAGATATTTGGATGATATTTTGGCTCTCAATAATGACGACTTCAGTATGTATACTAAAGAAATTTATCCTGTTGAACTTACTTTAAATAAAGCTAATACTAACAATGACCACTGCCCTTTCCTCGATCTTGATATCTATATCATTATCGGAAAGCTTAATACTAAAATATATGATAAAAGAGATGATTTTTCATTTCCTATCGTTAATTATCCATTTTTAGATGGTGACGTTCCCTTGTCACCATCTTACGGTGTTTATATATCTCAACTTGTACGATTCGCTCGTGTATGTAACAATGTTTTAGATTTTAACGAGAGAAATTTATGTATTACTGAAAAATTATTACACCAGGGTTTTCGATATCACAAACTAGTCAAAACATTTACTAAATTTTATCATCGGTATAAGGACATCATTCGTAAATATAGCTCAACATGCAGACTTCTTATACGTTCAGGTATTTCACATCCAATTTTTTATGGAAATATTCTTTATAAAGCACAAAAATGTCAGTATTCACCTCTGAAGCTAACAAAACCTTTAAATAGACTTATTAAGAAGGGATATAGTTACGATACTGTTGTCAGGTCATTAAAGATTGCATATTTTGGCGTTAATATTGATTCACTTATAGGGTCTTTGCATCGGCCCTAAACACATTTATTTTTAAAAAAAACAGTTGTTGGCATGACACGGGTTATGTTCTTCTCATATATGTTATGATGGTATGATACTAAACCCCTAACGGGAAGGATTGTGCCTGATATTCATATGATGAAGACATAATCTTTCAATCAGTTTAATTGAAGTCTGGAGCTGGCATGTCAGTTAACTGCTAGTAGTCTGTTGTTATTTATGTATTATTGTCATTTTGTTTATTTTCTTTAGTTACATCTTCTGACATCAGACTCGGACTTCTCTTGAACTGAATTTTAATGTGCGTATTGTTATGCGTTTACTTTTCTACATTGGCTAGAGGTATAGGGGGAGGGTTGAGATCTCATAAACATGTTTAACCCCGCCGCATTTTTGCGCCTGTCCCAAGTCAAGAGCCTCTAGCCTTTGTCAGTCTTGATTTTTTTTTAATTTTAGTTTCTTGTGTACAATTTGGAGTTTAGTATGTCGTTCATTATCACTGAACTAGTATATATATTTGTTTAGGGGCCAGCTGAAGGACGCCTCCGGGTGCGGGAATTTCTCGCTGCATTGAAGACCTGTTGGTGACCTTCTGCTGTTGTCTGTTCTATGGTCGGGTTGTTGTCTCTTTGACACATTCCCCATTTCCATTCTCAATTTTATATTCAAAGATCTAATTACAACATTGGTAAGATAACCTTTACTAATAAGTTTATTTGCTTGTTTGTTTATTTGTTGTAACTGCCAGCACCCAAGCTTTTAGTGACTGCGAATACTCTTAGGTCGGTGTCTTTTGGTCTCTATGTTATTTGAGTTTTTTTTCTGTTTCTGGTTTAATATACATGCATACTCAAACACACATATTGAAGGGAAGTAACTCTTGATAATATCAATTTTCAACAAACCGGCCACCTTCTGTGTGGTCCGACGGGCGGCCGGTTTTGAGAAGTTTCACTGTATCTAGATTAAAAAGTTTGATTTCCAATAATTTATTAAAACAGGGTCTTAATTGAATTAGGCTTGTGATGTCAGGAAAAAGTTGTGTAATTTCGGAACTAATTCGGATTGAAATTGATGTCGATAAAGTCTATAAAGGTTACAACTTACTCAAGCAAAGTTGACCTATACGGTTTTGGCTTTACTATTTAGTCCCCTTAGGCTTTTTGCTCTTCTATTCAGTCCTTTGCGGTTAATATGCTTTTAAACGTTTTATACTCATGATACTTTTGACCACAATTTTGGAAAATTAAGGCGACAGTAGTTTCCCAATGTTCAAATCTTGTTAATCGGTTAGGAAGAGACAAATCAAGATAAAGAACAAAATTTAAGGGAATTGCATGAACTCTAAAAGGAGCTAGACTGAGTGTGTCGACAGAATAAGCGTCTCCTGTATGCATCATGCGCCATACGAATTCAAACTCAGTCAAATTGTCACAATCGGGAATAGGAAAAAAATGGTAAAATTAGACTTCTTTACTAGCAACAAAAGATTTAAGACCGCGAAAACATGTCGCCAGTGAATTGAGACACCAACACATCGTATTGATCAACCGAGTCGTGATGGTGACCGCAAAATTTATGTAGCGTCGACTTCCGTCGTTCTTTCTCATCACTCTGTTGGAGTAGTATGTAAGGAGCACAACCCTGTTAATCTGCATGGTGTGCACGCGCATAACGTATTAACTTTATGTGTATTCGAAGGCGTGTTTTGTTGTGGACAGACATCGTTTTCGGTAAAAAAAATCAAAATTGATGTTTTTATCCATAACCAGCACATAAATACAGCGATAAAATGGTCAGGTAGCGTACAAAGGGCAATAATTCTAACTCATTCGACAGATATACAATTATACATTAAATAATTTTTATTAAATGAGTAAACTATTTTGAATATCTTCTGATGGGTGAGTGTCTGCCAATGCAGTGAATGTGTCATGGTACTTAATGTTTTGTAACGGGAACTTTATCTGTAAAATTGTTGTTTTTTGTACAGAGTTCTCTAAATGTATTGCATTATCGTTAACACAATGTAACATATGTTTTATTTAATTACGTTGAAGTATATATATACTTATCCATATAAGTAGTAATAAAGATGGTACTATAAGGAGGTAGAAACCAAGGAAATGATCAATTTATATAAAAGCGGTTTCTGATGTCGTTTGAATTATTTAACAATGTTAACAAGAAGAGCTCTGCATTTCAGCATAATTTAATGAACTCATCATTAGATAAACTTTTTAACACCTGACGCGCGTTTCATCTACAAAAGACTCATCAGTGCCAACTACAGCTAAGATAATCTCTTCCTAGGGTAGAAAATCCTTTGTTTTTCGAAAAATTCTGAGTATTGCAAACAGTTAATCTATAAATATGACCATGTCCAACACAGAAGTGTTGACTACTGGGCTGGTGATACCTTCGGGGATGAAACCTCCACCACTAGTGGCATCGACTCGGTGGTTGTAAATAAACTCATTTAGGCACCAGTATTAATTTTTTTTTAAGCCAGAACTGCGTTGTGTCTACAAAGGACTCACCAGTGACGCTCGAATCAAAAAAGTTAAAAAAAGGAAAAAAAGTCCGAAGTTGAAGAGCATTGATGACCTAAAATTCCTTGAGGTTTTGCCACATACAGCTATAATGTAATACATTCTAGGGGTCGAACATTCTTAATATTTCTAAAACAATTAAGTTTTCTGAACAGTTAATCTGTAATTATGATAATATATATATGATAATTCATGTCCACACAGAAGTGCTGAGTACTGGACTGGTAATACCTTCGGGGATAAAACCTCCACAAGCAGTGGTATCTACCCCAGTGGTGGTAAATAAGTGCATTATAGATACCAGGCTTAATATTTTTTACACCACCACGCGTTTCGTCTACAAAGACCCATCAGTGACGCTTGAATAAAAAAAGTTAAAAAGGCGTTACGAAGTAGAAGACCATTGGGGACCCAAAATTTGAAAGCTTTTGCCAAATACAGTTAAGGCAGTTTATTCCTGGGGTAGGAAATCCTTAGTATTTCGAAAAATTCTATATTTTGTAAACAGTTACTTTATAATTATGACCATATTAATGATAATTCATGTCAATACAGAAGTGCTGACTACTGACGCAAGTGTGTACAAGAGAACATAAAGTCAGTCTTTAGAAACATGTACATTCAAAATTTCTGCGGTTACAAAATATAGTAGATGCAATAGGCGTCGCATTCCCTCATTTTCTGATTTTACCAATTTGTTTTCAGGCGCTAGGGGATTAAGTCTCCGGACAACCTTAATGTGTTTCATTGTTAATCTGAAATGCCGTAAGCTCAATGAATGTATTAATCAATATTTATTTATTCACAAAAGTAAACATTCCAACTTTCATACATTTATTAACTAGAATAAAAGAAGAGCTTGCACACATCAACTTGTGACAGGTATAATGAAAACAAAATTATGCAAGGTTTTTACACCATTCCCTTAGGTAACAATGTATAGTGTAACGACTTTGAATTGAATCCAGTAGTCTAATAAGATCTTCTATATCGCCTTTATCTGTGGATTCATGGAGTATCATCATATCAGCGCAATATATTTGCTGTGAAAAGAAATTAAAAGAAAGATACGAAAAATCGTTCATTAAATGTTGATAAGATACTGACCAAAACAAACTACGTGCATATAACAAGCTGAAGAAAGATTTAAAACCTCAGCTGAGACTAGTACAAAATTGAATGTCTACAAACAGTATCATGGTTAGTAACAGTTCTGTAAATTCAAAATCTGGAATCACAAGCAAGTTACAAATTGAAAAAGGAAGAGACAATAGAAGATACAATAGAACACCATTGAGTCAAAGAATGTGTAAATACTGAATTGAGTAATAAAACTGAAGATGAATTTCATTTATTTGGGAATGCAATCTTTATCATCATTGTTGATTATTCTTATTATTATTACAAGACATTTTTAAGCGCATTTTATAACAATACACTTACTCTAAGGTTACATGTCAAAAAATTCGTATATACACGAAACTGCAAAGTAAAAAATACATTTCAAAGCATACAAAATCAAATCAAATATAAAAATTTAAGACTCTAAATATGATATGTATTCCATATTTTGTAATTATGATGTTTTTAATAAATTTTAAAATTTGATGATTTGTACCCAGACTTATGTTCTTAAAAGATTTCTTCTATACATTGATGTCATAATCAAAAATTCGTCATTGGGAATAATCAGAGGCGTATAAATACATTATAATAACATGAGGGTACCCAAATTGCACCTATGTTGACATGTTTTTTTCACTTACGTTTATTTAAGATCCAGACAAAAGCTTCCATTCTGTGTTAATTTTGTAGATGTATTCTTAATTATAATTGGTTCCACAAATTTAATTTTGAATTTATACTGAATCATTGAAAAATGGGTTTGAACCGACCTCCAAACGACACAAAATTCTGTAAAGAGGAGCACCTAAATTACATCCATGCATGCTTAAATTCACATCTGTAAAAATTGGCTTAAATTCACATCTGTAAAAATTGATAACGGATGTTTTGTTTTATTTCTCCACACTTTTATAACAATTTGACAATAGTTCATGCTTACTATTGTAAGAAATAGATGCCTCCGACGTATTTTAATTGCTTATTTTTCAAGGTTAACTTTTAGTGGACGTCGCATGCGATATTTCTGTAAATTTTACTTTTTTCTCGCGATACTTCATATTTTAATATATAATGTGACCGTTTTGTGAATATTCAAATATATTTAGCTATGTTGAATGACGTGCAGAATGGCAAATTATACAGATACAAATTATTTGGTCTATAAGAAAACTTGCAAAATACCGCTGTTTTTTTGTGTGTGAAATGGGTGCAGAAACAACAAGAACAATCATATAAACAATTTGAAGATTCCCGTAAAATGGAAAACGTAGAAAATAAATTAGAAATTAATTAAAGGGTTACTTATATGCCCATTTCTAGAATAAGAAACAAACCTCATGGACTCGTAATATTAAAGTGGTTTGTGTTTGTACCGGCCGACAAAGCAGGCACAAGTGGAGGAGGTATGTTCCTCACAGAAATGCTAAAGAATGAAATTATTAAACCTTGTACATTCAGGTCCGTGCGCTCCACAGATAAAAAAGTAAACAATCACATCATTACCACGACTCAGCTTAAGGCCTTCTCTGAACATTTGAAGGTGTCTATTATGTATTTGCTAACTAAACTACACAATAAACCTGTCAACTATCGTTTCATCGCAGCCTCTAGTAAGTGTTGTGCAAATAATCTTTCAGAGCTTTTAACTAGCTCACTTACTTATCTTTAAGGATAGAGGCGAAAGATACCAAAGGGACATTCAAACTCATTAACAAACTGACAACGCAATGGCAAAAAAAATCTTATTATACCAAACTTTTCCTTTTCAATTGAATGGTCCTTTGAAAAATTTGATTGTATATTTATTTGCTACAACTCATATAAAGCTTTCTTCTGTAATACAAAATGTAAATATGCTAGATAAGTTTACTTAAAGTGTGATGAGATGATTAAAGCTGTAAAGTTTCTCCTTGACAAAATCAATGAACGTTTTGACTATGTTGTTTGTCAAAAGGTTGTATGTATTCCTATGGGCACCAATTGCGCCCCATTAATAGAAGACTTGTTCCTGTATTGTTATGAATCACAGTTTATGGCCAAACTCAGTAAAGATCCGTCTAAATTTCATTTAATTAATATATTCAACAAAAACTACCGTTACAATGGTGAATTTTTAGCTAAAGAATCAAAATTCTCTAAATATACTACCGAAATTTACTCAAGGGAAATTACCTAAAGGAGTCTAATATATAAACAGCAATAACTGTCCTTTCCTTGATTGAGATATTTGGATTTCAGTTTCACACAGGAGACTCGATACTGAAATTTACGACAAAAAGTACAATTTTCTTTTCTTTTTTTTTAATTCCTTTTTTGGACGGTGATGTTCCTTTCAACGGGCCCCATCTTACGGTGTGTATATATCCCAACTCGTTCACCATGCTAGTATCTGTAGTGACGTTATAGATTTTTAATCGTATTCTATGTATATCACTGATAAATTTTTAAGTCAGGGATTTCGTTTCTATTAATTACTGAAAACCTTCACCACATTCTTTTATAGATACAAAGATTTGGTTTGGAAGTTCACCTGAACAAAATTGATAAAAACAGGATATCCTACTTCTTATGGTGATGTTGGTTTAGAGTTTTAGCCTGTAAATTTAGGTACGATACATGTAAACTTATCCATCCTAGGCCTTAGAATAAATTATTTTTGAACTAGCTTTCAGTATTCTCAGGTCGGTACTTTGTGTCTTTAGTGTTTTTGCATAGCAAGAAATTAGTAGTACTTTTGCTAATTAATATTCATAATATGTAAAATGAGAATTGTACCACGTGATAATAGTTTGAACTGGACTGGCTTGATATCATTAAAATCTTTAAAACACGGATATTATCGTATAAGTTGCCCGTCACAGAGTCCTTGTTTATAATAATCACTCTGATATTTCCGTGAAGTTGTCAGGCGGTCAAAATCAAAATAATGAACGCAAATTTAGTGAATTTTTTGTGTTTTCGTGAGATTATAATTCTTGAAATAGGGGCATTATAACTTTACGTGGGAACCTAGAGTTCAACGACTACACATACAAGGTTTGGACTTGCTTATTCTTTGGACATTCAAGTTTCAAGTTTCATCCCCGCAACCTTTTTGTGTTATGACCTTGTTAGCCAATTTCCAACACGAAGTTTGCAAATTTGACGTTTCAGCCATTTTAGCCTGTATTGTATACTACAATGTTAAAAGCCTCTCGCTTTGATTTTTAAAATAGCTCAGGAACCTTGATTTTTGCAACGACGGTCATTATGTTTCGTTTAAATGGTGTATATTGTTGTGTATATTTATTTTCTGTCCCCGCAACCTGTCTATCACTTAAATTAAAGTTAAAGCAGACATTTTTTTTCAAAATTCCCTATCATTTCAATATAATTTCCGTGACCCGTATCCAATTTCTTTAGTATAATATTCAAATAAGCAAAGTGGCGTTGATTTCTGGATATGGATAGTTGAGTTTTCTGCTTTATATTGATCTGATGAGGAAAGCCCTTTCAACTGATTTTAACGTTTGTTCTCATGTTATCTTACACAACTGAACGTACCATGTTAGGGAAGATTTGGGCGCAGCGCACGTGACGTTGTCAATGTAAACATGTGTGACGGTGGTCACTTTGTTTACTTGTTACGTTTATTATATTGGGGAAATTGGTTAAAGTTAGCATTATTTATAGTTCCACAAATATTTGTCCCGAGACCGGCCACGTAAATTCTCATCGGGTTACTTCCTGTTCTTGCACGTGCCTGATGTCCCGACCGGGCTCGTTGTCCCTAGGAACTATACATATGACGTCACTCACCGGGTCTTTGGGCAGTCTACGAGAGGATTTGAAATGAGCAGACGCTCATACTTTGGCTCGTACATTTTAGGCAACATGTAGACTAGCTACCACCGTACTTTTGTATCTTTTTATATGTCATTATTGTATGACTTGTATATTTCAACCATGTATTTATTCAAATAAACATTCTGTTTATATCGTAGTTTGTCCAATATCCCAGAACTTGGGTTAGACAACGGGAAGACAGCGAAGCCAGAAGGAAACTTCACTCCCGTTACATTGGGGGCTCGTCCGAGGGATATTTCAGGACAACTTTTATACAAACATTTTGTTTGTGCAGAAATTTCCACAATATGGTTGGAATTAAATGGATTTTTGAATCCCTAGGGCTAGGAGGCAAACTCAGACAGTTTATTGTCTATATTCTTGTCATTTCTCAAATTGCTGCCGTTCCTGTAAGGATCAGTACGGAATTAAATATTGTTTCATACAATAAAATGAATGAATATCACTTACCTTCATATTATGTTTATGTAAGTCCAGATGGAAAAATTGAATTTGGACCACAAAGTGAACATTGTTCACGTTCCCGGTATCACACGTTATGTGCATTTCAAAGGAAAACAAACACCACACGTGTTTAGAGATGAACAAAGAAAATTCACTAATTTAAGTGTATTTGATCGTCATCAAAAGCCAAATACATCTTTGCTAAATTCAGGAAGTCGGCGATGCATTTTTACGCCATGTTTACAAAATGACGTCATATTTAAGACGTCAAAGCACATGACATCTCTGGAATGTTAATTGGAAGTAATCATTGTCATTTCAATGTCATAATTAAAACACTGTTTTGTAGAGTTTTAATATTGGAT
Source organism: Mytilus californianus (assembly GCF_021869535.1). NCBI lineage: Eukaryota > Metazoa > Mollusca > Bivalvia > Mytilida > Mytilidae > Mytilus > Mytilus californianus. The sequence goes on from NW_026262712.1 coordinate 67,835,270, forward strand.
CTGCTGATTTTAACTGTTACCATTTTGGATTATTGAAGTAAGTTTTGTACTTGTATTCTGTCCGTTTTGTTAGTTTTGTCTGTTATTCCTGTTTACATATTGTGGATTTAAAAAGCATATCTTGTGCTTGTTTCTCAAAGTTCGAAAGGAAAGGGGTACGGTTTCTCATGTTTTCAGTCGTTGTTGTACGTGGAATTGTGGTCATGGATATACATTTTATACTGGAAATTTGTCCGGTTTATATATATTCAGTTTAATTGCAAATAATTCTGTTTGCTTTGACTGTTTGTGGAGAGAATACTGAACATTTTCAATTTTTAGCTAATTACATTTGTAAATGCCTTCAGAGGTAGAAATTGTGGAGTTAGTCAGTATTTAGGATAAATGTATGACAATTTTGTCATACAGCTGGAATAGGGTAGTCTTATACGAGTTGTGACTAGAATAAAGATAATAGAAGAACGTACACTCATTATCTTAGCTGTTGTTGGAAGCTGCTTTCGGTGGTGTATACATAGAGGCAATTTTGGAAATACCTTAGGTGCTAGAGAATGGCGCGAGAATAGGTATATATGTTGCGTATACATTTTTATTGTAAACCTTAATTGGTTCACCATGGGTATGTTGTCCACATGGCTAAGAATATTGTTTTGGGGATTATTGGAATCCAAGGCATGATTTATGATATGATAGCACAATTGTTTTATATATGATATTGTATAATTCTTGATATAATTTAATAAACAAACAATCAGTTTGTATGGATTCCATTATCGAAATGTGTATAATATATATGTTTATAATAATACCATGGGCATATTAATAGTGCTTTCGGTGACATATCTATTTACGTATTGGGGCATCTGATCTTTGGTGCAGTGCACGTGTATAAGGACTTTTATAGACTCTTGGTGAGTCAGGACTTTATAAGAAGAATTGGCTTCTTTTGATTTATTCCAGTGTCTGGCAAAATATCGGAGGTTAAACTGAAATTATTTCAGTGTGTTGATAGCTGGCTACAGTGGTAAAAAATGGAAATGTATATTGGCTTTTTGCCGATTATTTGAAACGTAAACGATACTTATAACCACATGCAATTACCGTTCAGTTTTGGAACTGCTACCTTGGATTTTGATGTTTTATATATAGATGCATGCTATAGATGATCTATACCTTAAATGGATGCCATAAATACTTTACCTACCTGGAACCTTGACAAGATGTGTGTTTGGATGCTTGAACTTTATTTCTTCCATGATGATGTCCTGTGAGATGTATTTGTGACTGAACTTTTAATTTATAATCTTGAATTGATTATTAAGTGACAGTAACAGTAACGCAGCGATGTTAAGGCAATTTCGATAAGATTTTGTCAGGGGCAGATAACCCCGTAAGGACCTCATTATGTATTCATATATTCATTAATGGCGAAGATTCCGTAAGCTGCGTCTATCGATGAAACTGTATGAAATTCTGTTTATATCGTAGTTTGTCCAATATCCCAGAACTTGGGTTAGACAACGGGAAGACAGCGAAGCCAGAAGGAAACTTCACTCCCGTTACACATGAACGACCTCATAGAAAAAATAGCGATAAACAGATTATCAATGGTCTTTCAAACTCGATGATCAGTGTTTCTCAACCATCGATAATCTAAAAACATCAATTTGGTCTCTGATGAATAGTTGTCTCATAGGCAATCTTTCACATCTCCTTACTTTATCTTGAGTTGAAAATGTCTAGTTTAATTTGCAATACACCCTCGCCTGATTCTCTCACATGAAAAGACAACTGTTTCTTTCGATTAAATAATAAGGTTTGGTCATGTTTCGTTTCTTTTTTGTCATTAATTATGTCTTGAATGTGTCTAGTTTTTGTTTGTTTCCTAAATTTTTCTTTGATCTCTTTTCTCTCATATTTTTTCCCTTTCACTTTTCTCCCTTCACCCTGTCCTCCTCCTCATGGACTTTTAATGTGACATGTTAAAACCACGTCTTGCTTTTCTTTATGGAAATGCCTGCAGCAGGAGTGTGTGTAATTGTTAGATCAACCAATCAACAGCCTGATTGACAGTCAGTGCGATTTTATGTGATCGGAAAACGGAAATCAGGTACCCGAAAAACGTGTTGATTATGTTCATATGTGTAACAAATTATTAATTAGGTAAGCCAACATCCTCAAATACACTATTTAATAAGAATCTAACCAAATAATTATGCCTGCGAGCGTATCGATCAACCTATCGAACCGGTTCCTTTTTCAGATTCAAAAAGTTTTTGTCTTTGTGTTGACTTTTTGGATTGCAGGTGTTCGAAGTATATTTCGCCGATTATCTGATACAAGCTTGATATAACATATTTATAACTGTATCACACAAACATATTATGATAACAATTTATGATATTCATTGCGACACAACATTCTGAGAAGTCCAATAATAAATATTCAACTTTGTTTACAAATTTTCACCTGAAGCCGCCATGTTTGATTTCGAATTTACAGGTTGAGTAGACTAATTACTAAGCACATCATCTAATGACATAAGCATTAGTCATTTGCTGTGCAGGTACAAACAAGACAACATTTAATTGACCATAAGCTATATGCATCTTTTATTTCAGCATTATAATTTTAAGTAATCTTAGTAGGGGAGAAGTAAATAGAAAAATTATCTCCCTTTTGCAAATAATATTCACTTGTCTGTAAAAGAAAACCACTCGTCCAAATTTCCAAACTAACATAAAAGACACATCATTATATTGTAGTAAGGTTTTCATTTCTCCAAATTACCACTATAAATTAACCCAGCATAAGGTTGCCCTGTACATCTCAATCATCCTGAACACGGTACCTCGAATGACCAAATAATACTTGTAATGACTGAATAACACTTGAAATTTTTTTTACTGTGGGTGTTGTCACAAAAAGAATGGTTAGTATTGTATTCACATTTAATGGAATTGAATAGCAGATGGCTTTTGCAGGAACAACTACATGTAACATTTATATATTAAACAAATCAGCGAGGCGCATTAGTATTCAAATTTTTACGGTGCGGAACCTAAAAATATCTGAAATTTGAAAAAAAAAGCTGACCACCTCCTAAAATGGAAAGGTGGTCGGCTTTTAAAAGAAGGTGGTCGGCACACCCAGCTTAAATGCCAAATGGAAAACACTGGTTAATATGACCAAAATTGTCAATTGACCCCTTAAGGAGTTATTGCCCTTTAAAGACAATTTTACACAATTTGTTCATCAAGTTTGCTAACATTTAAAAATCTTCTCCTCTGAAATACAGGTGAGCGATTCAGGCTCTTGAGAGCCTCTTGTTTACATTGTAGCATGTTTCTGTATGTGCTGGCCCCAAGTCAGGAGCATGTAGTTCAGTGGTTATCGTTGGTTCATGTCCGTCGTATTTGGTTTTTTGTCTCGCTTGATTGAGTCGAAAAGCGAGACATAGGTATGCTGTTTCCGGCAATGGCGGCGGCGTCAACAATGTATTAGTTTGTGATTAGGTCTAGTTTATGGTGAACCACTAGTGGTAAGTCAATGATATTTGGTATGCAGTTGTATTGGTATTGGCACATCTCATTACCATGGAGATTATTTGGCCCTGCCCCCTCAGTTATGGTCTATTGACTTTGAAACTTGCTTAGTTTTCATGTATTAGTTTGTGATTAGGTCAGTTTATGGGGAACCACTAGTAGGAAGTTAATGATAATTGAAATGCAGTTGTATAAGCATTGGCATATCTCATTTCCATGGAGATTATTTGGCCTGCCCCCTCAGTCATGGTCTATTGACTTTGAAATTTTTGCTTAGTTTTCATGTATTAGTTTGTGATTAGGCAGTGTTCTCCCCAGGATTTTTGGATAGCACCAGGGTAACGTGTGTCAAAATGATTTGTACAATATGTCGTGTCGTGTCGCGTTGCATCGTTTTGTTTTTTTTTCTTGTTAGTTTTTGTGTCATTACCTTTTTGTCTTTGTTTTGTTTACTGTGTTATGTAGACTTTGGGTCAAAAAATTACTGGTAAAAAAAGAAGTAAATCAATAAACAGTTTGTATACTTTAATTTCTTTTAAGAAGAAATAAAAGAAAGCACTATTAGTCTTTAAACTCAAGTCACTTTTTATATTTTGATCAAGCCAATTTTGTCCTGATACTTGTGGTTACACTACACATTCCCCTTTTTTGTTAGATTACACCATAACAATTAAATTTAAACAAGATTAAATTTTAATGCAGAACCTTTAGTAAATTAAAAACTATTTTCCATAGCTTTAGACATGATTCTTTTAAACAACAATACAATTATTATTATAATCATTATTGTGTTACTTGGTAGACCGACTTGAAGAGTAAATTTATATCATCTATCTGTACACCCATGTATCATATCTAGCTGAGTTCCAATTGAGGACTACTTTAACTCAAATCAGTTACAATATGGAAAATACTACCTATTCATTATAATATGTCTGTGCATTAATGAAAGTATGATTATCAAAAATAATTTGCAATATATTTTTGTTGGTATGTTCAAAGAAAGTTTTTATCCTTAAGGTAACATTCTTATATAATTTTGCATTCAATTTGTACTTTATTTCTATTTTCAATGATAGATAATATTTTAGGAGCACTTATTTGTAATAAGCTAAATCAGGGGAAGTAACTCCAACACGTTTAAAATACGCAAATTATTTATGACCAAAGGCTGGAGTAATAGAGTTATTTAACAAATGTCTGCTTGTCCCTCACAAGTCTGATCATTAATTATGATCTCTTAATTAATTAAAACACAAAAGAATCATGTACATCGATTAAATCCAATCATCAAGGTTAACCTCAACAGGTAAATCGATTACGTGGTGTAGACAAGCTAGTTGTAAGAACTGGATTGAACTGGTCAATTTTCATCTGAAATTTTATACCCACGGAAAAGGTTTAACAAGTCGTTTAAAACTTTACCGATTTACGATTTTTTTCCCGAAAATTTTAGCACCACGGAGAAAATTATACATCGCGGCAAGAACGATACCACCATGGTAGAAAATTATACATCGCGGGCCCGCGGTCCTTTAGTGGCCTGGGGAGAACACTGGATTAGGTCAGTTTATGGGGAACCACTAGTTGTAAGTTGATGATAATTGGTATGCAGTTGTATAAGCATTGGTATATCTCATTTCCATGGAGATTATTTGGCCCTGCCCCCTCATTCATACATGTAGTCTATTGACTTTGAAACTTTCACTTAGTTATCATGTATTAGTTTGTGATAAGGTCAGTTATGGGGAACCACTAGTGGAAGGTCAATGATATTTAGTATGCAGTTGTATTAGCATTGGTACATCTCATTACCATGGAGATTATTTGACCCAGCCCCCTCAGTTATGGTTTATTGACTTTGAAATTTTGCTCATTTCCATGGAGATTGTTTAGCCATGTACCTTCAGTCATGGTTCATTGACTTTGAATCTTTGCAAAACTTACATGTTAAAGTGTTGCTGTTTTAATTTCAACATTTGCATTATTGAAATTACAAAAAAGCGAGACATATCTCTGTGATAACAGTTTATGTAAATTATTTTGTTATGAATTAGGCCATTAGTTTTCTAAATTGAATTGTTTCATATTTACATGCCGTGGCCTTTTATAGTCGACTGTACAGTATGGGTTTTTCTCATTGTCAGAATGCTGTACTGTTGCCTATAATCGTTACAATCTACTTCATTTGAACTTTGGTGGATAGTTGTCTCATTGACAATTATACCACATCTTCTTATTTTTATATTTTTTTGTGTTGTAGGTAAACTATTGCTTCACCAGATGAAGATGTAAACAATGCCTGCAGGTCATTATGACCCTCAGACTTCTTACAATGGTGACGATTCTGCAGCTAGCATTCTAAAAACAGTACAAGCACAGGTATGTACTAGTCTACACATACATAAATGTTGAGAGCACTCAAACCACCCATACATAACATAACCTTTGGACAGTTGTGTAACACAACTGAAGAACCAGGGACAGTGGTGTTACAACACAGTCTTCACGCTTAGCCACAGGCCCAGCAGCCCAGGCTTGTAAAATTGTTTTCGGCCTTTAAAATTCATCACTTCAGGCCAACAGAATTTAACAAAAAAATATCAAAAAATTGAGGTCTGGTCCTGTAGATTGATCATGAAGACTAAACACATAAGAACCAACTGTAAACATTAGTTTGAAAGGGCTTGAATCATCTCCATAGATGAACATTTAACCATGGAGGAACTTGCACTAGGACAAAACATTGGAAATTATAATCAAAATTATTTCATTCCATTTTTATGGCCCCCGCCACTTTACAGTTGTTGGGGCCGTATACATTGTACTTGTATAAAGTTTTACCCTTGTCTGTCATTCTACAAAAAACAATAAAACAGACTTTTTTTCTAAATGCCTTCACATATAAAGTTGATTCTTAGCTCACCTAGCTCGAAGGGCCAAGTGAGCTTTCCTCATCACTTGGCGTTCGTTGTCGGTAACTTTTACAAAAATCTTCTCCTCTGAAACTACTGGGCCAAATTTAACCAAACTTGGCCACAATCATCATTGGGGTATCTATTTTAAAAAATGTGTCTGATGACCCCGCCTGCCAACCAAGATGGGCGACATGGCTAAAAATAGAACATTGGGGTAAAATGCAAGTTTTGTCTAATGTTTAGAAAACTGTTATAAATAGAGAAAATCTGATGGCCAAAAATGTTCAAAATATTGAGCTCTACCAATTGTCCTTAAATGACTAATTTTATCATTTTTTTAAAAAATTTTGCCTACTATCTTGAAAACTATAATAGATAAAGAGAAACTTATATTGCAAAAATGATCAGCAAGACAAGTTCTACAATTAAGTCTGCATGTTTGAAAACGTCAGTCAACTCCTTATTAGAGTTATTGCCCTTTGATGACCATTTTTTACCAATTTTTTTGTGTTTTTGCTTTATATCTTAAAAATTATAATAGATAGATAGAAACTTAAATTAGCAAAAAAGACCAGCAAGACAAGATCTACAGTTAAGATGGAATGGATTAATTGTCCGACAACTCCTTATTGGAGTTATTGCCTTTTAATGACGATTTTCAATCGTCTGTTAACTTTTACAAAAATCATCTCCTCTGAAACTACTTGGCCACAATCATCATTGGGGTATTTAGTTTGAAGAATGTGTCCGTTGACCTCGCCTGCCAACCAAGATGGCAGACATAGCACAAAATAGAACAAAGGGGTAAAATGCAAGTTTTGTCTATTATTAGTCCCCTACCGAAGAAGTCGAAGGGGACTTTAGGTTTGCACTCTGTCTATCTGTCAGTCCGGCAAATCAGTTTTCCACACTTTTTTCTTCATGCTTGAAGATATTAATTTGATATTTGGTGTATTGTTTTATCATGACAAGTTACAGATCAAATTCGAATTTTGTTCATGTGTGATGATTTTGTGCAGAGTTATTGTCCCTGAACTTAAAAAATTCATTCATAAATCAGTTTTCCGCATTTTTTTTTCGTCATGCTTGAAGATATTGATTTGATAACTGCTATATAGTTTTATCATGACAAGTTACAGATCAATTTCAAATTTTGTTCCGGTCTTATGATTTTGTGCAGAGTTATGGTCCTTGGACTTAGAAAATTCACTTAAATAAACAGTTTTCCACACTTTTTTGCGGTCATATATTGGTATCACGTCGTCCGAAGACACTTGGTTTTCGGACAATAACTTTAGTACTAGTTAATAGAAATCTATGAAATTTAAACACAAGGTTTATAACCACAAAAGGAAGGTTTGGATTGATTTTGGGGGTTATGGTCCTAACAGTTTAGGAATTAGGGGCCAAAATAAGTATTTTTCTAGTTTTCAGACAATAACTTGTGGAACGGTGTATGGATCTCTCTGAAATTGTACAACAAGTTTCCATACCACAAAGGGATGGTTAGAATTGGCTTTGGGGGTAATGGCTCAATCCGTTTAGGAATTAGGTGCAAAAAAGGGGAAAAAACAAGGGTTTCCTTGTTAATGGACAATCACTTTTAAGTACAATGTTAAATTTGGATTTACCTCCAAAAGAAGATTTTGGCCAATAAAAAAGGGGGGGGGGGGTGAAATTTTTCGCAACAGCATAGTGTATCGCACTAAAGAAAAAAAAAAGGGGGGTACATTTTTTTGGGGGGGGGGGGGGTAGAATTCGCAACAGCATAGTGTATTGCACAAAAGCAAAAAATTGAATATAAATTCAAATCATATAACCAATTCTAAGTTCTTTGACTACAGTTATTCTGTGTCAGAAACCTATTATGTGTCAAACATTTAATTTCAATCCAAATTCAGACCTGTATCAAGCACGAATATTGTGTCCATTTTTGCCCCAACTGTTCAGGGTTGGACATGTGCGGTCGTATCAGGCTGTGCTCAGCGAAGCAATTTATTTTCGTCATGCTAGAAGATATTGACTTGATACATGTTATATAGTTTACACCATGACAAGTTATAGATCAAGTTAGCATTTTGTTCCAGTACGATGAATTTTAACCGGTAGGGGACTATGTATTGCTATGCAATACACTGTACTCTCAGAATGCTTGTTTCGAAACTGTTATAAATAGAGATAATCTGACAAGGGCAAAATGTTCAGAACGTTGAGCTTTACCAATTGTCCTTATGCTTAAAACTGTTAGATGAAGATAGAGAGAAACTAAACAGACTAAATGATCAGCAATACAAGATCAACAAAACAGATTTTCATCATGAATTCTATTCTCCTCTACAATTTTGGAGAGTGTCCTTTGTTGAATATGTACATAGACCAAGGTGAGCGACACAGGCTCTTTAGAGCCTCTAATTTGTTGAGCTTTTTCATTGGGGAAAAAGGGATATTGGATGGATTTATCATGTTCATACAAACTTTCTTGATGATTTTTTTATTACAACAGTTTAACATACATGTAAATAGCTAGAATCATCTAGCATGATTTACCATGCACATTGACACTGTAGATTGGGAAACATTCCATGGCAGAAACAGCTTCTTGCTAAAAAAAATTCAATTATTGAAAACCTTATGACATGAATTATGACCATTCACCTTAACTATTAGTAAACTTGTTTTGTTCCACAAATAAATCATTAGAATAAGTGACAATGTTATAAACAATTAAGATGTTGTAGTACAGCATACATGTACATCTAAAAATGCAGAACAAATAGTCAGTGTGCTTTTTCAATTCAAGATCATGTGTCTTCTTCCTGAAAAAATTACATAATGAAAGATTTCATGACTAATTTATGACAGTCACCTAAATTATTTGGTTGATTGAATAAGGACAATGGTTAATAATATATTATAATGTATGTTCAAATTTAATGTGTAGTACATGAATGATATGCAGGTGTAATCATGATATTTACATGACTTTTGAATTTCAACAACAAAAAAGAGTAAATGTCTTAGTATATATAAGAAATTTAAAAACATTGTATATATATGCATCATATATCTGACACATCATGATCAGTAATTAGATTTCCATCTACATATATAACATGTACAATGTTTTTCAAAAGCAAATCAACATGCTTTAAAGTGTCAAATACAATTTACTCATGTTCACATAATAGCCTCGGTTTAAATTTCCATTGGTGCAGTTAGACAAACTACATTTAACAAATAAAATGTATTTTCTAGAGCAGCTACATTGTATGTCTAAAAGTGTCAATTAATAGGTTGACATGTCAGCCTCTGGTTTAAATTTCCATTCATTGGCGAAGTTGTACAAACTACATACATATGATATAAAACATGTAATTCTAAATTAGATATGCTTTAAAGGGTCAAATATAATGTACTGAGTGCGCATGTCAGCCTCTGGTTTAGATTTCCATTAATTGGTTCAGTTGTACAAACTACATATAACATGTATTTAGAATAACATGTATTTCTAAATACTTGTTAGAAATTAGTGTCAGACACTAAGTTCCCATGTTAGCCTCTTGTTTAATCTCTATTAATTGATGCAGTTGTACAAACTATTAAATTTCATTTCTTTTGCTTTGTCGGTACATGTATTTTCTCACGCTGTAATATGATTTCAATAATTTATTATTAAAACGAACACGAACAAATTGTGTAGGAAATGATGTAAGCTAATAAATAGTGGAACAGTCACTGACATTCCAATCATTATGTATTTATAACACCTGAATGAGCAGCTCTGTGAGTCAGTTAGGAAAAGGGTTTTACCTGTAAACACTGTTTTTACCTGTAGTGTAAATTAAAAAATCAAATAAATTCGATATAATTTCAGTAATATTTAAATCAAATTGAACTTGTATCAGAACATTAAAATTTTATAGGTGTAAAAACATTTATATATGTTTATCTTGACAAACTTCTTTGAAGTGCTGATAAAAAATTTCCTTTTTTGAACCCTTATCAAAGGACAGAAAAAATGACAACACACATTTGAATACACAATACCTTGAACTCCCACAAAATATTTGTGAACTCATACACCCAGACACATTCTCCTCATTGTCCTTTTGTCTAGGTCGTCGTAACATGTAAAAAATGTAAATGTACAATTGTACATGTACATAAATCAGTGCACATATATCTGGATATTATTGGAATGTAATTAAAGCATTTTATTGATATACAATATACATTGATTCATTGTATTGTGACAGTGCATGTATATTGTAAATTAGTGAGTTACTATTCATGTAATCCTTTGTGGAAAAAAATATATCTAACAGATATTCAGAAACAGTTACATGTAAGAAAATAAGATTTATTGGAAACTTTGTGTAAACAGAATAAGTTGGATATATGACAAAGTATAATATGAATTAAAATATTTGGATATGCATTCATATATTTCATTTGTGGATTCAAAATAATTAACCAGTGTGTGTGCTTTGCTTGTGGATTAACATTCAAGTTATGGATTATTAATTTTTTAGGAAGCAGAATTTGAAAGATTAACCAGAAAATTAGAAGCAGAAAGAGAAACTGTAGGACATAAATTTGGGGAGGTGAGTAAAGAAAAGATCACAAGAATAGATGTATATATAGAGATAGGCCATGGAACATCACACCCCAATTCTTCTTTAAATCCTGGATTGTCTTGTCTTGTTCTCTGATGGTTTCTATCAACTACAACTCACTGTTCTCCCCAAGGCTTTTTAACATCATGGTAATGTGATGCAATGTTAATTTATTTCCTTATAGATTGTGTTTAAGATGTGATGCTATAATTTCTAGTAACAAGATGGTATTTCAAAATTCCAAGTAAAGCAGTATACTGTCACTGGAATGATTTCATCATGTTCATATAGTAATGAAATGAATGTCACAAGAAATGGAAGGTGATCATACCTATAAAAAGATGCTTTAATAGAGTTAAATATATACAATTGCAGACTGCTTGAATTGTTAGGCCTTCAGAATTTTTATTTATATTTATGTCATGATTGACTTCTAATTTGACCCAAACACTGGGAAAGCCATTTGGTTAATGCGCCTGCTTATTATCTAGAAGCCTGGAATACATCTAAAAATATGGACTATGGTTAAAAGATAACCAGTAATCTCTAAATATAGATGTTTGACAAAGAATTAGATGTTTGACAGGGAATTAGATGTCCGTCTTTAACTTTAGCTGTTTGCTGTATTTTTAGACGTTTACCGTAATCCCTCTCATACTCTTAGATAATGATGTCCCTTTAAACTCGTGTGAACGATAACGTGTGTATTATAACGTTAGCTATATATAGTATTGAAATGTTCCAGTTAAATCAATGCACATGATTTATCTAGTTTGACGGGAATTACCTGTTCGTCCGACAAAACTGATGTGTATTGAGTTGTCAATAATAAAACCAGTGATGCGTGAGCGACGGTTATAAAAACATTGTTGTAAGGAGATGAATACATAAACAATGTTTACAGAATCTGTTAAAACTAACCATCTTATTTCCCTTCGTTTAAACGATGTTTTTTGAAAATATAGTTACCTGTAAATTAAGACAGAAACAGATAATATAGATCTATGAGTTAGATGGTTATAAATATTTTTTCATGGAAGCTTTTATCAGTGTTGCAGGTTTTTTATTTTTGGCCATGGCGTTGTCAGTTTGTTTTCGATCTATGAGTTTGACTGTCCCTCTTGTATCTATCGTCCCTCTTTCGAACTAAGGGGAAAGATCGACATACAAATACGAAACGCTTTTAAGCATGGCTTTCCTGATGAATTAAATATCGAATTTTTTCATTGGTCAATAATAAAAATCTATTTAAATACAACCAATGGACAAGATGAATACACGTGGTAACTTTGTAATACACAACTACAAATTTATGAATGGAAGTGGTTTAATCAAATTAAAGGTTCAAATTGACAAATGTGATTAACTGAGTTTTATTTCTATTTTTTGTCAATTGTCAATAGCCTATAGTATATTCATTCTACAACAAAGGATGCCGTTATAATCGATAAGTATGTTTCAGCTGGGAACAGTATCATGAATATTTATTGACAAATCTTGTGTATTGGAGGTAAGGGGTACCCTAAGGGTAAATACAATCCATACCATCTGAAAGAAAAACTTTTCACGAATCGAATGGTGTATGGAACAATAAATTTGAGAATGAATTGACAGCAAAATAAGGGTTTGAAGCGGAGAGGTGAAAAAAGTAGTTGGGTACCTTCTCGTACATATACGTTGATAGTGGGGCTTCCCATGGATAGAAACAAGTGCCTGTGACCTTGTCATATATCAATAAACAAAAACAGACCATGAAACCAAAATTAAAGATTTGTTTAGATATGTATATATGCGAGTGTGGGTGGTGGTGGTGTCATGTATTGGGGATGATGGTGGTCGTGGAGGGGGGGTCAGGTCTTCATTTCTATATCTTTTCGTTATTTTTGGATCCATTTCTTTCTACTCTTTTATTTGCTGCCAATTGTCCTCTATTCTTTATAGTTCATCACACCTTTAATCTGTTTTCTATATTTTTTGGGCACATTTTTTTCTAGTCTTTACTTTTTGACCATTATTCTCTAATCTGTAAACCCCATGCATACCCTCATTCACGGTAAACCATTCATACCCTCATTCATGGTAACCTATTCATACCCTCATACATGGTAATTAAAACAAGAAAAAAATGTGTATACACATATTACTGTACTATCATAGAAAAAGAATGGATATTGGGTATCCATCCACGACACAAAATCAGTACAAAAAAACACACAACAAGCAAAGGAACAGCGCTTTTATTGCTGTTCTTTATCTCAAATGTGAGTAAAGGTTTTCTAAAAGTACAATATCATTTTATTAATGATATATATATATAAGGCACAGACCATTCATGTTTTGTGGAGGGGGACTTAAGGTTTTTTTTTTAAGACAAATCATTGGTTTCCATAAAAAAAAATAAAGGGGAAAAACACGACATTCAGTTTAAAAAAATGCTGTATGCATTGAAAAAAAAATCGTTTGTTGTTTAATAAAGTCCGAAAAAGACTGTTCTGGGAAAGACACATTCCCCAGAAACCGTATACAATGTGAATGTTTGGAAATAAAGACGTATCTCATATCGATACTAACATTCCTGACACTAAACATCTATTTTTACATATTCTTTTCAGAACTATTTTAGTTGGTAATTTCTTTCCTGATCAGAAGATTTCTCTTGTTAATCGATCTTGATCCTGTAATATTGTATTAGAAATCAATAAATATATTCGTATTAATTCCAACATGGAAGTAATATTGAAAGGAATAACAACGTCGTCACTTCAAAGGTTTCATCTGCGTTACCGCCCATCTTTCGATAACTCGTTAATTGGTTTAATATATGGCATGGTAATTGACTCTCGGCATGTGATAGATCAAATCACTGACACTTTTCGGTCATTTTCGTGTTTCCGGAAAATTACGAATAGACCAGTTGTTGTCGTATGTACGTACGAAGTAACCCGAATAGTTCACTCGTTACATTCCGCTGCTGTACGCTACCGAATAGAGTCAGTCGTTCAATGTTAATTTTAGTCTATTTTTCCTATTTATGTCTTTTTCGATCTTAATAGTTTAGGCCGACAGTTATCACATATTGAATTTAAGAAAAGGGGTGGATCATTTTCAATTTTAATACTTAAAACCAGTTAATTAAGAAGCCATTTCTGAAAGTTAAGAAGATGATTGTACAAAAAATATTTTTCGACCCCCTTTTATTAAATACGAATAATCCAAGTCTTCCGTGTATACCAGGCAAATTAAATATTCACAATTTTAAACGTTTCTATTCTTTAATTTGTACATAAACAAATTCATATAAAATAAATTTGCGGTTAGACAGATAGCGTCAAGCTCGTTTTGTATGGTTGATTTTCTTTTTGCTGTAACGTGCTACATTAATATTAGTATTCAATTGTAAACACTTTTTAAAATAGATATAAATTTAACATGTTTACGAACTTATGATCCCGATTTTAATTGTCCAGTTTCAATAACGTAATCAATTACTTGAAAGTAAATATTTTTATAAATCTCGATAAACTTGGCACATTTCAACAGTAAAATATTCTATGTCTACATCTGTCTACATTATTTTGTTCAACATCATGTGAAACCTGATCGATTCATCGGTATTTAACTGTTTTACTCGGGATCCGCTTTTAACCGGAAAATACTTTTAGAACAGTTTAAAACAAACGGTAAAAAGCAAAAATATGCTAAATTAAGTACAATTTTCCATGCTAAACTGTTGTAGGTTGAACAATTCTCGTCCGTTTTTCAAGTTTTTTACATCATACGACTTCTTTCTGAAGGTAGAGGTTTTATATGATACAGCGCCACCTTCTTATTAATAAACCTCGGATTTCACACAGGTGCTTTATAATTACCGGACTCGATAAAATCACGTGACTGAAAATTCCAGATGCCATTTTAGAACCGCGGTATCACAGATAGTAACCAAAGGGGTCTTGCCGCTGAGACTATAATTGGATAAAATCATATGACTTTAGTACAGAGCTCTGCAGGCTGTTAATACATGCTAATTAGTCGTTGTTATTCCTTTTAAATATTACTTCCATGATTCCAATAAGCATGTAGTTTACATAAATGCTTTTGGATATAGACATTACACAAAGGTGTCAATATTTACACACCCATCGATAAGTTGTCATAAATCACGCATGTTGAAGCTGGGGTTAATTAACGACCAGTTTAGGAAGTCAGATCAAGCTGTGTGTGATTTTAGATCTAGATATCTAGATGAGCAGATACAGTAGCAATAAAACTATGTTAGAAAATTTTTTGGTGACCCCGACTGGGGGAGGGGGCACGTGCCCCCTAAGCCCCCCGGTAAATCCGCCACTGCAATGAGACAACTCTCCATCCAAGTAACAATTTATAAAAGTAAACCATTATAGGTCAAGGTAAGGCCTTCAACACGGAGCCTTGGCTCACACCGAACAGCATGCTATAAAGGCCCCCAAAAATTACTAGTGTAAAACCATTCAAACGGGAAAACCAACGGTCTATAAATCTATATAAAAATACTATGTTCCAGAGTCAGCTCAGTAATGTGTACGTTGACCAATACTCGGCCCCGTCCCCTTCAGAGTCTGTAGCCCCATATTTCTTAGTAACTTAAGATAATCTTTTTTATGAAATGGTGTGTTTAACATAGGCGGGTCCAGGAGGCCCCCCCCCCCCCTCATTTGTGGGGAAAATTTATTACATAGGGAATCACTGAGACACGACTGGAGCCCCCTTCTAGGACAGTCCATGTCCCCCTTTATGAGCATTTCTGGATCTGCCACTGTATAATTACATAATTCGTTCTTGTTATTACGTCCAATTAATATTCTCTTTATAAATGTCATGTGACCGAAACACAAAATGGACAAAGTTGTATACAGACAAACCTGGGTAAACCGGACCCTGAAAACACCGGATTCCTGTCTATTCCGGTCCCAATATTTTCCTTTCATAACCTTTGCAAAAATACCCTCTATAAACCGGACCCTGTGTATTCCGAATTCCGATCTCATTAGGAAGTCCCATTACACATAATTGCATTATTAAATGCATGTCAAAATCGGTTAAATTTATTTTACTGTACATCATGATCGAGTATTGATCGCCGTCAATCAACACAAATTTGTTTACACAAGAGGGTCCTTACGAGTATTAAACCGTGACATTGTAGTGAACTGTTTTTATAAACAATATTAAGTGGTCATTAAAATAAGTTAGTTCAAACAAGAATACAGAAACTTTATGTACGCCTAAAAGAGAAAATAAGATTTTGATAACATTCTTAATAGCCTTCGCCGAAAAGGTCTCGCAAAGAACTTACATTAAAACAAAAGTACAATCTTATTACGGAATATGATAAAAACACCTAAGCCAACGCAAAAAGATCTGCATTACAGTTTGGGATTGGCAAAACAATTGTTTCATACATTTAAAAGAGAAGTGGTGAATATAAAACAATTTACGAGGACAACACAACATCTGCAAGAGAACTGTACAGTGCATGATAACCTATAAAATGAACTAACAATCGCCATGGTTTATATATTTAATTAATTTTACCGGCATATAGCATTATTACAATGAAAAAAATAATTATCTATTTTTTTAAAATCTAATATATCAAACTATTATATTCTTTTAAACTTTAATGTCGAAACACTATTCCACCATTTATTAGATTGCACTTTCATATATAATAGCTAAATGTCTTAAATGTTAACATTCCTGGATGAGAATAGACCAATATTCGCCAAAAAAAAAAATATTACTTATCTTCAATAACGAATTCTAAAATGTATTAAATAATTCTTTTATAGTAGATTTGACTTTTAAAGTAAATTTTAATAGCGAAATTATGCACGTAATTTAAATATTTGCATGCCAGTAATCAATTTGATCTTGAACTTGACTTAGCTCACAATAGAGAGCTGAAATCAATTTTGTCAACTGCACGAGATTTTCATACGGCGGCAAATAGCATGTAACTAACACAAGTGATAAAACTGACCGACTGTGGAAAGTCAATTCAGGGTTAAATTTGATGTGTAATGATTGACATTGTTGTGCGTTAGCGTTGAGGCTCTTAAGGAAAGTTCATTACGATTGATTAACAAGAATCTAAATTAGTGCTGTATTTTTTAAATCGCATTTAAGTTTGGGTGGGAACGGGTTTTTTTTTCTTTTAGTTGTTTTTTTTTATGGAGAGGATCAAAGGGGTTGGTGTTAACTATTTAAAGTGTATAGGACATTTGGATAAAAAATTTCAAATGGTCACAAATTGTTTTTTAAACAATTAAAAGCGTCATCAGTTACTATTTTTAGACTACAATGGGATGAGATGGGTTTTTTTTCGGGAAGGGACGTTAGATTACTTTCTGCTTGATATGTTCCATTTTCAGTTTGATGTTCTTTGTTCTTTCCAGCATATATACTAATACTTATAACGGGCACATCCGGGTAAGCCGGGACCGGAGGAACTCCTGTGGACATATTTTTGAAGGGTGTTTTAAGAGCACATTATAAGACATTTCAAGCATTATACAGGTTCTTAGGGTACACTTTTTAAAGGAAGGGAATTCAATTGCTGTTCGTTTGGCTAACATTTATTTTAAACATTTGTTTTTTTGTTTGTTTTATTTAATTCTGTTTCGCCCAGTAGTCTATTCTATAAACAAAATCCAGACCCTCACACTTGCATTGTTTGTCTTTTTTTTTATAATTGTTGGAATAAAACAACACATATTGATACTTGTCAACAACAATTAAACAACTTATTTAGTTGTATACCGATGGTATTTGATTTCTGAATGATAAATACCGTTTTTATTTGTTTTGTTAAGTGGCAAATATTTCATGCATATTTATGGCGATAATGATATCAGGAGAAACACTTAGGTTAAAACAGTTTAATTGCTGAAAACTGGAAAAGACCATGCATTGAAGTTAAGTAAACATTTTGTTTTTATATTTCCTATAGACCATGCATTGAAGTTAAGTGTACATATGTTTCTCAGTTTATTGCCTACTATAGCTATGATATTATTCTTCCATTGAAACGAGCATGACCTGTATGTACATCACCATTAGCTATCAATCTGTTGGCAGATTAGTTAGAATAGACCTTTGTCAAGGTATCTTATAATTGTGTTTGTTTGGTAAATACAAAATGCATGCGCCTAGAGGATAGTTTTTAAAGTTAATTTTAAAACTTTAGCATTACATCCACCAATAAAATGCTCCGCAGGGCGCAGCTTGATACGACCGCAGAGGTCGAACCCTAAACAGTTGGGGGAAGTATGGACACAACATTCAAGCTTGATACAGCTTTGGATTTGGATTGTGATTAAATATTTGACACAGCATAGGTTTCTAACACAGATTGAATGTGGTCTAAGAACTTAAAAATTTAAATTGGACGTTCACCTATTATGGTCCAATATCCAAAATCTAAATACATGGTTAGATTCAGCATATCAAAGAACCCCAAGAATTCAATTTTTGACGAAATCAAACAAAGTTTAATTTTGGACCCTTTTGACCTCAATGTGGACAAAGTTGATAACGGGGCCCAAAAATCAAAAATCTAAATACATGGTTAGATTCAGCATATCAAAGAACCCCATATATTCAATTTTTGTTGAAATCAAACAAAGTTTAATTTTGGACCCCGATTTGGACCAACTTGAAAACTGGGCCCATAATCAAAAATCTAAATACATGTTTAGATTCAGCATATCAAAGAACCCTAAGAATTCAATTTTTGTTAAAATCAAACTAAGTTTAATTTTGGACCCTTTGGACCTTAATGTAGACCAATTTGAAAACGGAACCAAAAATTAAGAATCTAAATACAAGGTTAGATTCGGCATATCAAAGAACCCCAATAATTCAATTTTTGATGAAATCAAACAAAGTTTAATTTTGGACCCTTTTGACCTCAATGTGGACAAAGTTGATAACGGGGCCCAAAAATCAAAAATCTAAATACATGGTTAGATTCAGCATATCAAAGAACCCCATATATTCAATTTTTGTTGAAATCAAACAAAGTTTAATTTTGGACCCCGATTTGGACCAACTTGAAAACTGGGCCCATAATCAAAAATCTAAATACATGTTTAGATTCAGCATATCAAAGAACCCTAAGAATTCAATTTTTGTTAAAATCAAACTAAGTTTAATTTTGGACCCTTTGGACCTTAATGTAGACCAATTTGAAAACGGAACCAAAATTTAAGAATCTAAATACACAGTTAGATTCGGCATATCAAAGAACCCCAATAATTCAATTTTTGATGAAATCAAACAAAGTTTAATTTTGGACCCTTTGGACCTCAATGTGGACCAATTTAAAAACGGGGCCCAAAATCCAAAAACTAAATACACGGTTATATTCAGCATATTAAAGAACCCCATGAAATCAAGAATAAAACCCCATTGAAATTGGTCAAGAAATAAGCAATTTATAGGAAGTATCTTCTTTTGCACAATCCTGTGCTATTAAATATTTCTTGCTATTGCGCAATACTGTACAATTGACAATTTCTTGCTATTGCGCAATATTGTGCTATTGGATATTTCTTGCTATTGCGCAATACTGTGCAATTGAAGATTTCTTGCTATTGCGCAATACTGTGCAATTGAAGATTTCTTGCTATTGTGCAATACTGTGCAATTGAAAATTTCTTGCTATTGCACAATACTTATTATATAATAATTTACACATCCTGTTTGGTGTGTATCTCCTACCATATCATTATTATTTGATTTTAAATATAAATCAGAAATAACCAACTTAAAATGGAAAATTTTAAAAGAAACAAAAAAGGAAAAAAAGAAAAAAAAGGAAAAAAAAATAAATCCCCCCCCAAAATTTTTTGAACCCCCATTATGATTCATCACCCCCAAACTCAATCCCAGCCTTCCCTTTGTGGTATGGTACCTTGCAGTACAATTTCAGAGAGATCCATACACTTGAACACAAGTTATTGTCTGGAAACTAGAAAAAAATGTGTTTTTTGGCCCCTTTTTGGCCCCAAATTCCTAAACGTTTAGGGCAATTACCCCCAAACTCAAACCCAGCTTTCCCTTTGTGATATGGAACCTTGTAGTACAATTTCAGAAAGATCCATACACTTACACACAAGTTATTGTCATGAAACTAGAAAAATGCTTGTTTTTTGCCCCTTTTTTGGCCCCTAATTCCTAAAATTTGGAGGCAATTACCCCCAAAATCAATCCCAGCATTCCTTTAGTGATATGGAACCTTGTGGTACAATGTCAGAGAGATCCATACACTAACACACAAGTTATGTCTGGAAGTTACAAAAATGCTTATTTTTGGCCCCTTTTTGGCCCCTAATTCCTTTACTGTTATTACCATAACCCCCAAAATCAATCCCAACCTTCCTTTTGTGGTATTGAACCTTGTGGTAAAATTTCATAAAGATCCATTCACTTAAACTAAAGTTAGAGTGCGAAAACCAATGTGTCTTCGGACGACGCCAGACGACGCCGGACGACGACGACGACGCCGGACGACGACGACGACGACGACGACGCCAACGTCATACCAATATACGACCACAAAAATTTGTTTGCGGTCGTATAAAAACGTGTCTTAACACTGGTAAAGGCTATTTAACTAAAGAATAAAAATCAATAAATGACCAGCTTAATCTATTAACATGATTCAATCTATGTTCTTTACATGGACTTTTTATGTCTTAAGCTGAAGTTCATGCAGTGGCATTCCATGCATATTCGATTAATCTGTCAATTTTTGGACTTTAACTGCTTAGGGCATGTTGCTGATATACCTGCATACATGTAGCTTAGGTATTAATATAATTTACAAGAGTAAACGTCGATATACTATCTTCATCAAGCTATGTGTACTTGAAGGCTTACGATCACTCCCTTCCAAAAATGAAAAATAAACAAATGTGTATTATCAAAAGACAATGCTATGGCATTTCTTTACCAAATATCTTCAAAATCAGGTGAAAATAGGCCACTGTCTGGTTTACATTGTACAAGCTTTCTGATCGAATATATTTTTAGGCTGAAAAAAAGTTTAAAATTTAGAAGAAAAGGCCGTTTCTCACCAGTTACCGGTAACATTTTCTTTTGGTTTTGTTGACATCTGTTGTATCTCAATAATTTCACGGTAGAGATAATAATTTTGCTTGGTAGAATTGCTGGAAATACGCATTGATAGTTTTGTTTATTATCGTTACAGGAGAATAATTCACTTTAAGTGAGTAAACTCGCATTTTCGAGTATCGACATTACGTTGCACACTCGCTTTTGCGAGTGCGACACGATAAATATCGGAAACTTGCGTAACTCATGCAGACCTGCTAAAAAAGCAGTTTCAGTGTCAATACAATTATGTTAGAAACATTTTTGGTGATCCCGACTGGGGTCACGTTGCTCCCAGTAAATCCACTACTTTGTTTTCCCAGCTGTTTTCGTTATATAACAGTATGCTCTCTCGTTATATGTAGACTAGCCTCAGGGACATTATATGTGAACCTTTCTAGAAAAAAGCATGCACAGGTAATACCTCGGATGTACTCTAATAAACATGTCATCGCTGTCCCACAGGTGTCCTTGTGCAAAGAAATTTCAAGGTATTGGTGTACAATGGTGTATGCTCAAATGGTTAACTTAGATAATCAGTTAGAGATAATTAAAGATCCGATTATTTTCAACCACCTACTTATTGAGCGTTTTTAAAATAATTTAATACTGAATTCAAACAAATAAAAAATATAACCTTTCTATATTTTCTATAATTTAAAAAAATGAAGTTGTGAACGTAACGTAATTGCAATGAATTATTCGTTTATGGAAATTTTCTTTGACCATTATACGAGTTTATACGTTTATGTAGTTTATTGAATATCGACTCTGAATAAAACTTTGAATCTTTGAATCTTGAATCTTGAAACGAGGGTCTGGATTGGAAAAGGGGGGGGGGGACGATCTTAATCCGGTATATTTAGGTTTTGTTTTAAAGTCATTCATCTCTATTTTAATAAATTTTGCCCATTATTCTCTATTCTTTGTGGTCTATTTTTGTAAAGTCTACTTTTTTTCGCCCTTCTATTCTGCCCTTTTTCCATTCTTCATTCTGTAAACCCCATTCAGACCCTCATACACGTAATGAAAAATCTAGTACGTAAGTTCTGTTACTAACACTAGTTGACTTGGGTATAGAAAATTTCCATCCGTTGTCCATCCTTTATTCTGTTATAGCAGAGACATATTATATGTCTCTGGTTAAGTGGTGTATTATTCAACCAGGTATATCGAAAATGCAGGTGAACGGACTAATCCTGCGCTAAAATGGGCTCTAATGTATGCGCTCAAATGTCCCAATGTATTTTAAAAAATTTCACTAAAATGTCCTCCGCCCGTGTTTTCCCCGTCCGTAATATCTTTAACCCTTCCTTGCTGTGTTAGGCAGTTCGGCATCTAGGATTTTTACAAAATTCTAGATTTCCATTACCTTTGGATGATATTACATGTAGATATTAGTATTTACAGAAAAGGAAACTAGCCAAACTTAATAAATGCTGAATAGCAAGATGTCAAAATCCAGTAAAACGCATTTAAGTAAAGTGATAAATATATAAATTGCAAATGTTAGTAATTATTAATTGATGTAATTCGTGAAAATAATTCTAAACAGTGTCACAAATGTGAAGGCATTAATACTACTACAAAGACGATGTCATTTTATTGCTACAACAAACCACCGATTTAAAAATATACGAAAGAAATAAAGATTAACTTGAAACAAAATATCAGACATTAATGTATACCTTTATTTTTGTTTTCTGTTAACGGTTCTCGTACCAATTCACGTTGAATTTTAAAATAATTAAGTTGAAAACATTATTTACAAATAAAAAAAAAGATAGAATACTCTCCTGTTCTTTTGGGCCTTCTGAATAGCATAAGTTATTTCCACGTCTGGAACATCTGCTCCTTTTAAAGTCAAATACATTCTTATTTCAAGAATGAAAAAAAAAATCAAAAATGAATTGCTGACTGATTTCCACATTTTGACATTTCGGGAGAGTTTTCGTAAGTATTTTTTATTTTTTCTTTGTTCCCTAACAGTCCCAGGATTTTGAAGGGGAAAATTAACCCTTTGCAATAAATAAATAAAAACCTTTAACCTACAACATTAGTTATAAGAAAGAAATATATATACAAAGTATTTGCCACTGGACTTGTAACAACAAACTTCCAATCAGTCCAAAATGAGTAGAAATGTCAGTTAGTAAAATTGAGAATGGAAATGGGAAATGTGTCAAAGAGACATCAACCCGACCAAAGAGCAGACAACAGCCGAAGTCCACCAATGGGTCTTCGATGCAGCGAGAAACTCCCGCACCTGGCGGCGTGCTTCAGCTGGCCCCTTTCACAAAAATGTATACTAGTTTATTGATAGTGGACGTCATTCTTAACTCCGAAATATACACAAGAAATTGAAATTAAAAATCATACAACAGAGGCTCCTGAATTGGGAAAGGCGGAAAAATGCAGCGGGGTTAAACATGTTTTTTGAGATCTCAACCCTCCCCCTATACCTCTAGCCAACGAAATTTGCTTCAGAACGAAATCCTACTTTTTAATTTTAACTTTTAATAAAATCGCACGAGGACAATAATCAGACAGTCCTATCTCTCTGAAATTAATGCATTAAAGCTCATTTTTAAAAGTACAAATGATGCTTGCAACTTGAATTGCTTGGTCTTTCTTCTTCTTCTGTTAGTATTATCCTTCCATTTAGGAACAACAAGAATTTCTTGTATCAATAAACGTTTATACACTATTTACAGGTTCTCCATATGTCCTCTCAGGGAAATATGTACATGTATACACGACCCAAGAGTCACACATACATTTCCAAATTTGCTCAATAATATTCTTTTAAAATCTAAAACCTTTTTGCAACAATCAATGAAATAATAATAATTAAAGATTTAACCGCCGAAACTTTGAAAGTGTACAACTTACACACACACACTTCTGTTAACCCTGTTTACCTGTCGACTTTTGTTTAGAATAGCAGGTGTGCGTTGATCGATATTTACGACATGCAGTCATTCGTTTATAACCCTTTTATCTCCAACTTCTCCGGGTAATGATTGACAGGTATTGTAATCTATGTAACACATAAATCGGGGTACAATAAAGGTATCATGTTTTAAGTAATTAAAAACAATTCACTCTTTATTAGAAGACAAAATTAAAATTAAAACATGTTGAAACTACACAAGTAATTTAATTGACACAATATAAATTTGGTATAAATAAAGACGTGTTTATTTTTTTTTTGTATAATTATCTTATTTGCACTCACAAACAGATAGCAAACTTCAGTATCGTAATTGATTTTTAAATCGTAATTTCCAAATATAAGATTGTCAGCGCGGACTTCGCGGATCAATAGGGACATAATGTAAGTGACAAGTTGTGATCATTTCATTTTTTCCATCAAGGATTTTCCTGAATTTTAATGAATGTCCATCTCGGAATCGAGGAATACGCGTTTTTGCAGTATTGCAGTGTAGAAACCTTCCAAATTCTTTAAGTCAAGCCCTTCAAAATTATTCAATAGTGATATTATCCATATGCTTCTTTGTTTCCGTGACCAATTATTGGCATCGATATGTAATCACTTCCATTCATAAATATTTGTAGTTGTGTATTACAATGTTACCACGTGTATTTATCTTATCCATTGGTCGTATTTAAATAGATTTTTGTCGAGCCTTCGACTTTAGTCGAAAAAGCGAGACATAGCGATCCTACATTCCGTCGGCGTCGTCGTCGTCTTCGTCGTCGGCGGCGGCGTCCACAAATATTCACTCTGTGGTTAAAGTTTTTGAAATTTTAATAACTTTCTTAAACTATCCTGGATTTCTACCAAACTTGGACAGAAGCTTGTTTATGATCATAAGATAGTATCCAGAAGTAAATTTTTTAAAAATAAAATTTCGATTTTTTCTGTATTTTACTTATAAATGGACTTAGTTTTTCTGCCGGGAAATATTACATTCACTCTGTGGTTAAAGTTTTTAAAATTTTAATAACTTTCTTAAACTATCCTGGGTTTGTATTAAACTTGGACAGAAGCTTGTTTATGATCATAAGATAGTATCCAGAAGTTAATTTTGTAAAAAAATAAATCTATTTTTTCCTTATTTTACTTTTAAATGGACTTAGATTTTCTGCCAGGAAACAACACATTCACTCTGTGGTTAAAGTTTTTAAAATTTTAATAACTTTCTTATACTATTTTGATTTGTACCAAACTTGGACAGAAGCTTGTTTATGATCAAATGCTAGTATCTAGAAGGAATTTTTGTTTTCTTCCAGTTAACATTACATTCAGTCTGCAGTTAAAGTTTTTAAACATTTATTAGATTCATAAACTATCCTGGATTTTTACCAAACTTGGACAGAAGCTTCTTACAATCAAAAGATAGTATCAAGAGGAATGTTTTATTGATTTACTTCCTCATTTTTGTTGAGCCTGCGATTAACAGAAAAAGTAGGCGAGACACTGGGTTCCGCGGAACCCTAACGAATTTTTATAATTGACCAATGAAATTCGATATTTAATTCATCAGGAAAGCCATGCTCAAAAACGTTTCGTATATGAATGTCGATCTTTCCCCTTATATACTTAGTTTGAAACCTGCAACACTGATAAAAGCTTCCATGAAAAAATATTTATAACCATCTAACTCATAGATCTATATTATCTGTTTCTGTCTTAATTTACAGGTAACTATATTTTCAAAAAACATCGTTTAAACGAAGGGAAATAAGATGGTTAGTTTTAACAGATTCTGTAAACATTGTTTATGTATTCATCTCCTTACAACAATGTTTTTATAACCGTCGCTCACGCATCACTGGTTCTATTATTGACAACTCAATACACATCAGTTTTGTCGGACGAACAGGTAATTCCCGTCAAACTAGATAAATCATGTGCATTGATTTAACTGGAACATTTCAATACTATATATAGCTAACGTTAATAATACACACGTTATCGTTCGCGCGAGTTTAAAGGGACATCATTATCTAAGAGTATGAGAGGGATTACGGTAAACGTCTAAAAATACAGCAAACAGCTAAAGTTAAAGACGGACATCTAATTCCCTGTCAAACATCTAATTCTTTGTCAAACATCTATATTTAGAGATTACTGGTTATCTTTTAACCATAGTCCATATTTTTAGATGTATTCCAGGCTTCTAGATAATAAGCAGGCGCATTAACCAAATGGCTTTCCCAGTGAAACCAGTGGCGGATCCAGAACTTTTTATAAGGGGGGGCCCACTGACTGCCATAAGAGGGGGCCCGCTACAGTCATGCTTCAGTGATTCCCTATTTAATCAACCAAATTTTTCCCACTAAAAAGGGGGGGGGGGGGGGGGGTCCCCCAGGGCCCCACCCTGGATCCGCCTATGCAAACAATTTATTTTTAATGAAAGCTTAGATGCTAGTGAACATGGCGAGGTTTGAACATCCACTTAGAAGTTGATATCAAAAGCATATTATCTTTTTACTATCATTATACATGATGTTCACTACAGGATAAAAACATTTATATGATTTAATAATCATCAAATGAATACTCTCCCAAAAGACCAACGTTTCATTTATTTTTTTATTTCAAATAATTTCTTCGTTTACACAATGAATGCTTCAGTTCAAACAGAAGAAGTGTGGAGTATAGAGAAAAACCATACTAACCAACACTACCCATTTAAAAGTTGGTACATGGACCATAGAGAAATATCATACTAACCAACACTACCCATTAAAAAGTTGGTACACAGTGTACATGTACCAGGAAACAACATATATATTGTTACCTGACAGTGCAATATTTGGCATATGAATAAAGAATAAAGATAATTTCTGGTTTGAAGTAACTATGCCGTTTACTTTGAATTCCTTATTGTAAATTGTACATTTTTTCTTTTGTGGACATTTGGTAATAATAATCAAATGTGTATTGTACAGCTACTTGGAATACACTAAATATTTCATGGAATTACTTGAAATACATGTAAGGGTTCTTCTGACATGTTAAATGTAATTTAATTGTGTCCTCAACTTCTCCAGCCAGATTTTTAAAAACAAGCACCATCAATAAAATAGACATGCCCTTACAATCCCTTCCCCTGTTATGAATACAAGCATGTATGGAAAGCTCTAAAAAGAGTGTAGTTTGTGAGACAGACAGCTTTGTACTTTTGGCGTCTTTTTAAAAGTAAATATGTACTGATAGCAAAAAGAAAGACACTCCATTAAACAATCATTGAAGTAAGACTTTAAAGTTACATTAATGCACCATGAAGGATCATACAGTATTAATTTTGCAAAATAAATAACATTTTCATGAAATCATTTTTTTACCAAGTTTCATCAGGATCTAAAGATTAAAAGTAGGATAAGATATATAATATCAACAACAAATAAATGTAAAGTAAATTTTCAGATATCACAGAGTACACAGATTGTATTGCAGTAGTTATTCATGACTTACAGTTCCAAGGCTATGAGAAATCAACTGGACATTTGGTCCAGTAAACCATTTTTCTTGGCCCAGACTCTTTTTTACGGGACATTTACACATATAAATTGGACAAAATAAAAAATTTTAGTGGTCATTTGGTCCAGTAATGCATATCACTGAACTGGACCAAACCAATTTTTACTGGACTTTGCCCAATGTCCATCGACCTTGGGAATGACTGGACTTAGGAAGTATGACACTGTATAAGTTTATGTTAAGATTGTTATATACATACAATTACTGAAACAAACTGCCCTTAATTTTAAAGAATAAATAATTTTTTTGGTAGACCAGACATTTTCTGGCTTGTAGGGGGACAGGTACAAAGAATAACTTGACAAACATTGATACATTTGCTAAAAAAATATATCAGTTATAAGGTAGACCAGATATTCACTAACTCAGAGACCACTATAAAAATCAAAACTTAAATTGACTTCACGCAGGATGTTTTGTATAGCTTGTTTAATCTGGGTATCTAGCAGATATTTTTTTAAGGTGGACCTAAAAATATTGTATAATCTGTTTTGGAATGCAGGCGATAATTTTTGGGCAGACACATGTAGTTATTTTTCCCTATCACTTATATTAGTCCTAAACAAAATTTAAATACACACTCAACGGCTAAAAATTTCAATGTCTGTCCACAAATCATAATTTATCAAAGTTTCTGGTAATAAAACAATGTTATTTTCCTACCTGAATACTTTTGCAATGTGTAACCACTTTAAAGATTTATCTTAACTTTATATTAAGACATGATTTATTCTCTTTCATCAAATTATAAAGACACAAAGGTACGAAAATGGAGGTGGTTTTAGTTACCCAGATATTTGAGTAATTTGAATTTTTCGTTGTATTTCATTTCCCTGTTTAGATAATTACGCGTCTCAAAATAGCCAAAGTTTTCTTTTTGTTAAAAACACTCAGTTTTCAACATGCATTTCATGTTCTCTGTTTACAGTTGACTGATATCAACTCTCATAAAGAAATTTGATAAATTAAATTGCTACCGTCTGTTATGTCTGGGTCAGCTAGAGGTAAAATTTATAACATGTATAAATTACAATGTAGGGAAAATGATTTCATGTCATTAATTGATTGCTAAGTTGATGAAAGTAAACTAATACAGGTGTTTAATGGCTAACAATACTGGATTGTACTAGTCTTTAATATCACTGAGGTTGATATATTTAGCAAGCTAATTAGCAAGTTTCTTGTGTGGTCATATAGGTTTGTACTAAGAACTATGATTGAATTGGTTCAAATATTTTTATTTTGAAATTGACATTTCCTATTAGATTTGAAAGTATTAGCCTCTTTGTGATATCACATTTACTTCTATATGTATACAAACTGAACCAAGATTGCTTTCATTAAATAAATAGGATATTAGATTTCCCAGAACTTATCATGTTAACGAATGATTAATTGAAGTTTTTTTACCTGATTGGGTTTCAATCTATCTTAATTGTTTATTGAGTAACAGTATAAAAACAATTCTAATATTTCAAGAAAGAAAAAAAATGCGAGAACATGAAGAACTTTGTTTACATATATGAATTTTATAACAAAACCTTAATGGAGTATGCTGTGACATTTTCAGGAAAAACTAAACCAAATCGTATAATTTTGTTGGGGTATACATTGTACGGTATCTGCGATACATAGTTCAAATAGAATTTCTGAAATGTGTTTTTGGATTGCATTAATGACATGAGTGGAATAATTATTCTTATCAATATCTGTACATATATATATGTGTGTGTTGGTTCATTTGATGCCCTACAATAGAAGTACATATGAATTTCAAAAAGCATGTACATTTATTTGTACTTTGCATGCAGTATGTGTACAATATTAGAGTTGGGGTGCAGCTGGTTATGGATAGTTTATAACTTGCTTGCTTTTCCCAGAATACCTTTGTCTTGGTGTTAGGACTAGTGTTTACCTTATCATTATCCTATTTTACATTGAAACATTTATACAGTCAAACCTGCTATATATAAAGGTCATGTGTATTTATTGAAAATCTCAGTTTTATGAGGCCCCTCCTCATCTTGTCCAACTGTAGGAACACCAATGGATTTTGAACCACCTTTCAAAGGTTACCTCTCTTATAAGGTCACTTTTCCCTGTCCCAAAAGGTGGCCTTTATATACAGGTTTGACTGTAGTTCATGTATAGCTAAATTACTGTTAGGTATTTGGTTACCCTTTTTAGTTTTGCATGGACATTTAGCAGTGTTTGGTTTTATATCATTGCAGTACAGGGTGGGTAGTCAGGCCGATAGTATGAATAGCATCAATAGCGCAGATGATTCTTATTGGCGTAGTCCTCACTCTGACTCACGACTCCATGATGATACTGTGGGGGACTCTAAAATGAGCTCACACCTCCTTGACTCCTGCCTGTAAGTATTTTTGGTAAAGGGTAGGTTTTAGTGTTAGGAAGTTGAGGTACCTGTATTTAAATTTCCACAAGCAATCAATTATACCAAACCATCTTGTATTCTGTTCTCCCTTATTTCTTAACAAAGCATGGCCTTTGTTTTCTTTAAATCAGCATCTTCCAAGATGTTTGAAAGGAATGTTGTCAACTGATTGAAAGATATATACCCACATTTTTTTTTAGGGAAAAGTATTTTTTGCTGATAAAAAAAACCCCATTGTTTTACTTGGCCACAGTTTGGTGGAAGTGCCAAAAATTTTATAAGGGTTTTGCATAAATACTGCTCTTTTCAAAATTTTGTTTTGTTTTGTTTTGTTTAGCTGCATGATTGTACAGAGCTTTAACATTATAGGACATCTATCAATTATGTTTTTGCATGATTAGTCATTTACGCATTTAAGTTGCTCATAAAACTAGAACATGATACATGTATTTATAACCATAAACATTATCCTTGTACATCATGTACATATACATGTAGGGCTGATAGAACAATATATGAACAAATACTGTGGATTCATTCTTATAACATGTGTATAAGTGAAGCTCTAATGTTACTGGATTTTATGGGTACATTTGAACTAGAAATTAAGTGTACATTGACATGTTGACTTTGACTTTCATTAAAATTGGAACCCAGAAAAAAAAAATAAATACACAGAAAATGACTTTGTTCATAATACAGTTGTTTTTTTTCCGCTCACAACATGTTTGATAGAATTCATCTTCTCAGCAAACACTTCTTACAAGTAATACAGCATCTGCTGATGAAGGGGCAATTTTCAGCCAATAATTCATCTTTTTTGGCATAGCTTAGCTTCCTATGTAAAAAGACTTGCTGTTTACAAGCCCTAGGGACTAAATGGAATGCTTTGAATTAATTGGTGACTTATACATCGGGCCACTAATAATTTGATTTGCCCATTTCTCCCTTAATTAGTTTATTTTCTCCTCTTGGCAGGAATTTGCAAATGCCTAGGAAAGCTACCAATGGGTATTTTGTTTTATGTCCAATCAGTTATATTATTTTAAAAAGCACTGATAGATTAACCCATCATGTCAGTGTTTTGCATTCCATTGACATTCACAAACTCTAAAATTATTCAAACACTTCATTTAAAAAACAAGCTACCCTACAAGGGGATTTGGTCAAACTGTTGTGATTAAATGTAGTCACTGTACAAGTGTCCACCAGGGTTAATTGATCTGTAGCTCATTGATCAAAGATCTTTTAAACTCGGACTTCTTTTGAACTGTTTGGGACATTCCATTCCAGCTGTGTATACAATGAATACCAACTCCATCAGAGCATATCCTTCGCTGTTCTGAAGTTGTTTAAATTTCAATTATGTGACACATGTAAATAAAGATAAAAGATTGGTTACGCAAAAATTAAATATTTTCAGACTAAAATAAGCTAAGGCATAATATGTGGTATTATGTGGTCAAAAAATTAATTACTTTATCTGATATTTTATTAGATTAAAGTATTGGAATTTGTTGGGCTTGGGTTTGTTTGATATATACACATGTAGTACTTGTAGGCTTTATTTACATTAAATAAGTGGATTGGTTTTAAAATAATAAGCGTAACTTTGTCAATATTTTTCATGTATCCTTTATCATATAATTAGCATGTCATTCTGAAAGGTACCTGTACATGTAACTATTTTGTCTGTTTTCTGTACATTGAATGTGCAATGTAAAGGTTTTGACCACTAAAATTTTGCGAAGGACCAACACCACTTTTGTATTTTTCTAAAGAAATGATAGTGAGGACCAGCAGGTTTTCATCAAGAACCACCAGCGAAACGATTTTGAGAACTATGCAAATGCATTTACCAAATCTATCGCCATCAAAATATATATGCCATAAAGTATGAAATGAATTTGTGATTAAAATCATATATCTTAGAAGTTGTTAATTGGTGTTATGATATAGTTAAAATTTGAGCTTGTTTTTGGCACCAAACTGGATAAATATTTAAGTTTTAAAGTATTCCTTCTGGCTATCTGATGACATCCAACAATAATATTTATATTTGGTTATAAAATGGGCAAATTTATTTGATTAGTTGGAAGTGTACATGTATATCTGTGATCTCCCCAAAAATTTCATTGCCAATTGGGATTTCAAAATAGCACTGTTTGCCTAATATTACAGCACCACATTTATATTAAGTTTTTTTTATAAAATCTATTCTGAAATAAGCATGGTAAAAAATAAAGCACCATGGTGCAATCAAGTTCATTGAAGAACACTAGTATATGATATTGGCAGTATTCCCTCCATCACTGTGTTAATTTAAATGATGCAGCTTCTAAAACAAATTTAAGACTAATGTTTTAAAGAAAATCCCATTCTACCAGTACATTTTTTTATTGAAATGTTTCAAATAACATTATAAATAGCCTTTTTTGACCTTTCTTACAGTGCAAATGTAGTTGTTTGAAAAAAGTTGTAATGTATTGTTACATCAAATTTTGTTAGGAAAGAAGGGGATATGGAGCATTTTAAAATTCATGAAGCAAAATCCCTACACACTTTTAAAAACCAGAAGCAAAGAAGCAGAGCTGTTGTTGCTCTTTCAACAGGTTTTGAACGTCCGGTCAGAATGAGGACGTTAAATTTGATGCCTCATGTAGAAAGAGTGCCATGCTCTCTGCACGTTAAGAACACTTGCAACAACTCTTTGAGGGGTCCGTAGGTGGCCTGTTGCAAGGCTAAATTTCTGCCCCTATCAATTATACCCTTATTTTACATTGGCAGTCCAAATTAACCCCGACCTTCATTCCAAACGGCCTCTATTACAGGACCTACCTGTTGTATTTATTGTTTATTTTTTCTTGTCCTGAACATGCATGAAATATTTGCCACTGGACGTTAAGCAACCAACAATCAATCAATCAGTCCTAGGTTTTGATCCTACTACATATACATTACTGTAGGGTCCTATCAACAAAATATAAACTATAACAGGTTTTAAATGGTTCATCCATATTCTTTACCAATGGGATAATTATATCCCCACTCCAAAAAGTCGGAGGGGGTATTCTGCATTATACCTGTCGCATTAAATTTGGATGACATTTTTCTCTGGAACTACAAGTTAAAGATTCCTGAAATTTGGTGTCAAGCTTGAGCATGTTATACTGCGTAATGCATTTTCAGATTCATCACTGATAAACTTTCTGTTTAGCAACACTTAAAGTAGGAGTGTCCTAAGTGAGCTATATTTGTTGGTCCAAACTTTTTTATACGACCGCAAAAAATTTTTGTGGTCGTATATTGGTATGACGTTGGCGTCGTCGTCGTCGTCGTCGTCGTCGTCGTCTGGCGTCGTCCGGCGTCGTCCGAAGACACATTGGTTTTCGCACTCTAACTTTAGTTTAAGTGAATGGATCTCTATGAAATTTTACCACAAGGTTCAATACCACAAAAGGAAGGTTGGGATTGATTTTGGGGGTTATGGTACCAACAGTAAAGGAATTAGGGGCCAAAAAGGGGCCAAAAATAAGCATTTTTGTAATTTCCAGACATAACTTGTGTGTTAGTGTATGGATCTCTCTGACATTGTACCACAAGGTTCCATATCACAAAAGGAATGCTGGGATTGATTTTGGGGGTAATTGCCTCAAAATTTTAGGAATTAGGGGCCAAAAAAGGGGCAAAAAACAAGCATTTTTCTAGTTTCATGACAATTACTTGTGTGTAAGTGTATGGATCTTTCTGAAATTGTACTACAAGGTTCCATATCACAAAGGGAAAGCTGGAATTGAGTTTGGGGGTAATTGCCGAAACGTTTAGGAATTGGGGGCCAAAAAGGGGCCAAAAATAAGCATTTTTCTAGTTTCCAGACAATAACTTGTGTTCAAGTGTATGGATCTCACTGAAATTGTACTGCAAGGTACCATACCACAAAGGGAAGGCTTGGATTGATGATGGGGGTAATTGCCTCAATATTTTAGGAATTAGGGGCCAAAAAGGGGCAAAAAACACATTTTTCTAGTTTCCAGACAATAAGTTGTGTTGACAAGTGTATGGATCTCTCTGAAATTGTACTGCAAGGTACCATACCACAAAGGGAAGGCTGGGATTGAGTTTGGGGGTGATGAATCATAAGGGGGTTCAAAAAATTTGGGGGGGGGGATTTTTTTTTTTTCCTTTTTTTTTTCTTTTAAAATTTTCCATTTTAAGTTGGTTATTTCTGATTTATATTTAAAAGCAAATAATAATGATATGGTAGGAGATACACACCAAACAGGATGTGTAAATTATTATATAATAAGTATTGTGCAATAGCAAGAAATTTTCAATTGACAGTATTGCACAATAGCAAGAAATCTTCAATTGCACAGTATTGCGCAATAGCAAGAAATCTTCAATTGCACAGTATTGCACAATAGCAAGAAATATCCAATAGCACAATATTGCGCAATAGCAAGAAATTGTCAATAGTACAGTATTGCGCAATAGCAAGAAATATTTAATTGCACAGTATTGTGCAAAAGAAGATACTTCGTATTAATTGCTTATTTCTTGACCAATTTCAATGGGGTTTTATTCTTGAATTCTTGGGGTTCTTTAATATGCTGAATCTAACCGTGTATTTAGTTTTTGGATTTTGGGCCCCTTTTTAAATTGGTCCACATTGAGGTCCAAAGGGTCCAAAATTAAACTGTTTGATTTCATCAAAAATTGAATTATTGGGGTTCTTTGATATGCCGAATCTAACCGTGTATTTAGATTCTTAATTTTTGGTTCCGTTTTCAAATTGGTCTACATTAAGGTCCAAAGGGTCCAAAATTAAACTTAGTTTGATTTTAACAAAAATTGAATTCTTAGGGTTCTTTGATATGCTGAATCTAAACATGTATTTAGATTTTTGATTATGGGCCCAGTTTTCAAGTTGGTCCAAATCGGGGTCCAAAATTAAACTTTGTTTGATTTCAACAAAAATTGAATATCTGGGGTTCTTTGATATGCTGAATCTAACCATGTATTTAGATTTTTGATGTTTGGGCCCCGTTATCAACTTTGTCCACATTGAGGTCAAAAGGGTCCAAAATTAAACTTTGTTTGATTTCATCAAAAATTGAATTCTTGGGGTTCTTTGATATGCTGAATCTAACCATGTATTTAGATTTTGGATATTTGACCATAATAGGTGAATGTCCAATTTAAAATTTTTAAGTTCTTAGACCACATTCATTCTGTGTCAGAAACCTATGCTGTGTCAAATATTTAATCACAATCCAAATGCAAAGCTGTATCAAGCTTGAATGTTGTGTCCATACTTGCCCCAACTGTTCAGGGTTCGACCTCTGCGGTCGTATCAAGCTGCGCCCTGCGGAGCATTTTATTTCACTTTGTAGGAGCTGCAGTATTTTATAAGTAGACATAATTCTCTATTATTCACACCATAAACATTTCAGCTAGTTAAAGGATTTTTACTTAAAGTATTGTAGGAGAAGTATATCTTTGAATTTCAGACAGTCCGTGTAAATGTCTTAATTCCTAATAACTTTAAATAAAATTATTGCAAGTGGGGAAACATTTAAAGATACAAACAAAGCAAGAAGATACAGATTTTTTCAAAGTGTATGAATGTTGCGGATTGAAATAATTCTGTATAACTGGACAATTGGATATAAAGATTGGCCCCATGACTTTATAAATTACAATTACACATACTCAACTGAAATGTACAAGGTTTTGTAGATTTACGATGACTTATACCAATTTGATCATAAAGTATGAAATTTGATAACTCTATGTCATGAGTATTTTATAGTGTGTTCTGTTAAAGTGGCTTAACGCTTTATGTTATACTTATTTTTTTGTTACTCAAATGAATGCCTATTCATGTTTAAAAATTTAGGATTGAAAATTGCATTAAAAATATGTACTTCCCTTTGTTACGATATATTTATGTCTAGGAGTCTGCACAAAAGGAAACACTAGGTATACATTTAGGGTATATTATTGTTTACTGTTCTCGTGAGAAGAGCTTTAAACCTTTTAAATTCAGGGATAATTATGTTATTGGCAAAGAAAGAAAACTTGAATTTAAAACAGGATTAAATTACCAGGTCATAGTAAATAGTAAGTTGTCCAGGACATTAATGTCACAGTTCTAGCACTCCTACGGGCATGTAAGCTTCTTATTGTCAGTGGTTTGTAGGCTATACAAACTGGGTTCACGTTCCCTGTGACTTCTTCTATCATATTTCATTATGCACTGTATCAACTGTGTCATATTTGTGGTACATACAAGTACTTTGTATTCTTTGTCCCTACCAACAATAAGAGGAAATAAAGTATATTATTTTTTTGCAATTTTTAACTTGTATATCACAAGTCACATGATTTCATCAAAAGATTCAGTTGTGTCCACCTGTGTTGTTACCAAAGAAAAAAAATCTATGTAATAAGGATACATTACAGGATTACCTCCAAGTATTTAAACTTGTGTATAACATAACTTTAAGATTCTTTTTTCTTTATTTTTAGGAGAGAGCTTGATAACAGGGGCACATTTGGGTATGTTTATTATTTCAAATACCATAATTTACTGACATAGGCTTGAAAAAGGTCTCAGTGTTTATTGCAAGTTAAATTAGAAAAAAAATTGGATCAGAGGTCGAAAGTGTTTCACCACTCAAAAAATTCAGCCATTTATTTTATATATCATGTATATATATAAAAACATTTAAAAGATAAAAAAATTGTCAAAAACTTTAAGGTCTGATTTTGATAAAAAAAATTCTATTAAACTCATAAATATGTGCAGTCTTTAATGGTTATAAAAATTTTTATGACATTTTATTACTTGGAAATCATGATTTAAATACAGATATTGAAATTAAGTGTTATTGCTCCCTATGATACTTTAGCTGTATGCCCGTATATCATTTTTCGTGCAGAAATACAGATTTGTCTTAAAAAACAGTTATCTTAAAAAGTTTCATTCAAATTTGACAAAAACAACTTGGGGACAATCTAAAAAATGTGTTTTAAGTATATTGGGGAATTTTGAGCTGTGAAACACTCCTTTCCTCTGATTAAATAATTTCTATGCAAATAGGTCTATATTTATAAAATACTACATTATGAGGAAAGATATCATTGGGTTACTCTTACACCAGTTTTGCAGATTTCTTGGAGCAACCTTATAAATGCTCTGAAATCAGACATATTCAATAAGTCAATAAGATGAAAGATGAAGATTTAAAAAAGTATTCAGATTTGGTACCAGCTATTTTCTCCAGTTGATATTTTGGGATAACTTGTAAATGAAGTATGATGTGCATTATTAAATTAACAAATAAAAAAGACATATACACATTCACACAAATACTGTAGAAGATTGAACAATTAAAAAAGACCATGTTGATATATGTATACATGCTCTAAAAACATTGTTAAAAACAGAAGTTTCTTTTCTTCATTTAAATTTGTTTTTAGTCTTGCCACTTTTAAGAATAATTTTGTAATTTTTTTCCAGAGACAACAACATGGATTACGAGGACCCCTACAGTGGTGGAGGGAGACAATTGTACAATGATTCCTACAATCAGGGTTATGACCCACAATACATGGACCAAAGGTCACCTCACGCATCTCATACATCATTACAGAGTAACGATAGAAACAGAATGGTAAGGACACAGGTTTACAAATATTACAAGCAACATCTCTCTACTTATTTTGTAATTTCTGACATTAGAGATGGATGACTGACGGTGAAGACCCCTATGCACTCATCCCCAAGTACAAGAAAGGGTAGTCACCAATGGAATACCAATTGGTCTTATAGTAGAGTGATAGATAAATAACATGTTCTTTTCCCCGATATGCATGTAATATTTGCTACTGGATCCACCATAATCATCAAAATGCATGTGCAGTCACATTTGTCTTTTAGTGAACATCCTGGGAAAACTAAATGAGATAAAGTTTCACATTTAACTCATTCATTTATTTATTTCTGTTATTTTTGACTTGACAAGAATTGGAGTAATTCTCAGTGTTGGTACAAATAACCTAGACATGATAGATAAGGGGTTACCTGTCCTGACTATGAGGGTCAATTTCAACAATATTTATGACAGTTACAGACTCTTATTAGATACTTGAAGATTAGATAAATGATTGACATTTACATGTACAAAAACATGAGATAGTGTATTGTGTTATTGATTTTTACATAAATTTTGGAATATATTTAAAATTGTCTCATAAATCAAAAAATGATTGATTTCCTTTTAAATGTTTTATCTGAAGACTCCAAACATTACTGGCATTTATCTGTATTAAAGTAATGACCCTGTAGAACCGAATTTAAAT
Source organism: Mytilus californianus (assembly GCF_021869535.1). Taxonomy (NCBI): domain Eukaryota; kingdom Metazoa; phylum Mollusca; class Bivalvia; order Mytilida; family Mytilidae; genus Mytilus; species Mytilus californianus. The sequence continues at coordinate 67,873,783 of NW_026262712.1, forward strand.
AAAATACAAAGTAACCAACATTTTGCACTTCTCAAACTTATTTGAAAGATTCAACATTAAAATTTTAACCTGCTGAGGCAACATATTGTAGCCTTATTATATCCGTTGACATAAAAATGATTTCCCTGAAACACAGAAATCAAAGAGTTTGTTATGATCTTGACTTCAGAATGACTGAGCTAGTGTGATGCAATGACGAATTGTTAAACTGGTTGAAATAGTTAATATAGGTATTATAATTGAAAGTTTAGAGCTAATTTCCTAATGCTTGTAGAGTTAGGTTTTGGTTTGCTTGCTTGCTTTGTTTGTATAAATTTGCTCAAACGAAGTAATTGAGATAGACATCTGCAAACAATATAAATAGGTGGAGTTAAACTTGCCTACAGTATATTTAGATTCATACAACCAATCAAATTTAAGTATGATATCAATCTTAATTACAGTGCTTGAGCAAACATTTATATAAGCATAGCAAGCAAGCTAAACAAAGTCTCACTCTACAAGCATTAGGAAATTAGCTCTAACGTCAGCAACATTGTAAATATAATATGGATAATGAAATTAAGGGTAGTTGTGATACAGAAAACTAAGAAGAAAAATATTAAAAACTAAAAAAAGTATCCGACTTGGACCTTTGTGAATAATAATCAACATATTGAACATTGTTGTTGAATAAAGGATATGGGCCAAAAACCCAACAAATAAAAGAACAAAAATATCCACAGTTTCAACAGTCAACAGATGTCTAAACAATATGTCAATTTTTAAATCCTTATGAGTTGTTTATTTAGGTCCAACATCAGTTGTTTGCTTGGGTTTAATGTCACATAGTATACATGGTTCAATTGTTTTGTTGGCCACAGAACTAGAGTACCTAGGATTAATCACCAACTATCTGCTTAGAACCAACAAACTCTTTACCTATAATAATGATAAAAGTATTTGAAATTTAGGTCAGTCTCAGCGGCTAATAAATTGCTTGACACTTATGTGAATAAACAAGGACTTATGGAAAATAACCCATAGGAACTCCTGGATATTTGAAATATTTGTGTATGAACAGAATGTTAATCTTATGTTTTGATAATAATAATAATAATAAAAATATGATTGACAACTACTATTGGCACTAATGCAGGCTTTTTTCTTCTTTTTAGGTACAGAGAGAAAACCACCCTAATGACAATTATACATCATACTCCTCATTAGCTAGACAGCCAGGCTACGATGATATGAGAGGATCGCCAGGAACACCTACAAGGTTGAACCAACAGCAATATGCTAGCGATTATTATAACGATAACTCACCTCGCTACAGTTTGGCCTCTAACGATAGCTTCCAGCGTCCTCAGCAGCAGTATCATTATGATCCTAGGTAGATGGGTTATAGAGCATGCTCAGTTAAGTGCTAGGTGTGACACAAATGACAAGAAATCATTTTATTTTGAATTTGTACTGGATTTATGGTAGTTAAACTTAGAATATTTGTAATGATTTCTGGAAATGACTTGTCAGCCTAGCCTTAAATGAAAATGCTCATTTAAGTGTCCCACCATGCAAAAGTATATTAATTTTTTCTTTCATTAGATTAATTTTTTTTTTTTAAAGAATTACTTTTGAATTTTTTTAAGACATTTTAGGAAACTTTACATAAAAGACATGTTAAAAAAAGTTGTTGAAAACATTTTAAAAATATCTGTAAAAAGTAAATAAGTCAATCAGTAAATTTGCAATAAATGATTCAATTTTTTTTTCAAATAGTTTGTATTAAAGTATTAAAGTGCATTTTGTAGCATGTTTTTCAGACTGTGTATCTTATTGTAAGAATATAATCATACATATATTATGAAAAAATTCAAAAAAAGTTAAGAAAGTTGTCATAAGAGAATGAAGTGCATTGTGGGATTTTTGTGAAGTGTTCTAGGATTATTGAAGTATATTTGAAAGCATCATCTCATTGTAAAAACTAAGTAAAATTTCTTTGAGTTAAATGAAATTCAGTTTTTTAACCTTTTAATCGATGTGGAATCATATTCACAGACAAGAAAAGGGAGAAACTTTGGTTGAAATTCCCTTTATTATGCTTTTTTTTGGGAGAGAGGGGGAATTCTTTAACATGTTTAAAATTTATAAAAAAAAAGTTTATCAGTATTGTTATCATTAATTTTTTTGGCATAAAATGCAGTAAGGGATAAAAAGAATAACAGAATTTCACCCTGTTACTTTTTTAAACTTCATAGTTCATGATTTAAGTAAACATTGGATAAAAAAATATCATCATATTTCTTTTTTTCTTAAAAGTGTTCTTTGTAAAATATTTACGCATTACAAAACATTCTAAATTTAAGCTCCAGTTAAGTATGTTGTGGGTAATATTTTATAAGAAATTATGTGTTTTTAACGTATGGATATTTTGTAATCCTGGAAAACTTTTTTCTCATGCTCGTGATACTGCAGATTCCATTGTATGGAAGAGGGATAAAATAACCACGCATTTTTACACTGTCATCAGCATTATCATAATCTTTTGTAACCATTTTCTCTTGTAGTTAAATGAAATTTGTAGTGGATGAAATTGGGCTTTACTCTGTCAACCATGAATTTTGAGAATTGAAGTTGACGGAATTTGTTTTTGTTTTTATACGACCGCAAAAATTAAAAATTTTTATACGACCGCAAAAATTAAAAATTTTTTGGTCGTATATTGGTATGACGTTGGCGTCGTCGTCGTCGTCGTCGTCGTCGTCGTCGTCGTCGTCGTCGTCGTCGTCGTCGTCGTCGTCGTCGTCGTCCGGCGTCGTCTGGCGTCGTCCGAAGACACATTGGTTTTCGCACTCTAACTTTAGTTTAAGTTTATGGATCTCCATGAAATTTTACCATAAGGTTCAATACCACGAAAGGAAGGTTGGGATTGATTTTGGGGGTTATGGTACCAACAGTTAAGGAATTAGGGGCCAAAAAGGGGCCAAAAATAAGCATTTTTGTAACTTCCAGACAATAACTTGTGTGTAAGTGTATGGATCTCTCTGACATTGTACCACAAGGTTCCATATCACATAGGGAAGGCTGTAATTGATTTTGGGGGTAATTGCCTCAAAATTTTAGGAATTAGGGGCCAAAAAAGGGGCAAAAAACAAGCATTTTTCTAGTTTCATGACAATTACTTGTGTGATAGTGTTTGGATATTTCTTAAATTGTACTATAAGGTTCCATATCACAAAGGGAAAGCTGGAATTGAGTTTGGGGGTATTAGCCCGAAACGTTCAGGAATTGGGGGCCAAAAAGGGGCCAAAAATAAGCATTTTTCTAGTTTCCAGACAATAACTTGTGTTCAATTGTATGGATCTCTCTGAAATTGTACTGCAAGATACCATACCACAAAGGGAAGGCTGGGATTGAGTTTGGGGGTGATGAATCATAAGGGGGTTCAAAAAATTTGGGGGGGGGGGGGGGGTTTCTTTTTTTTCTCTTTTTTTCCTTTTTTTTTTCTTTTAAAATTTTCCATTTTAAGTTGGTTATTTCTGATTTATATTTAAAAGCAAATAATAATGATATAGTAGGAAATACACACCAAACAGGATGTGTAAATTATTATACAATAAGTATTGTGCAATAGCAAGAAATTTTCAATTGCACAGTATTGCACAATAGCAAGAAATCTTCAATTGCACAGTATTGCGCAATAGCAAGAAATCTTCAATTGCACAGTATTGCGCAATAGCAAGAAATATCCAATAGCACAATATTGCGCAATAGCAAGAAATTGTCAATTGTACAGTATTGCGCAATAGCAAGAAATATTCAATTGCACAGTATTGTGCAAAAGAATATACTTTGTATAAATTGCTTATTTCTTGATCAATTTCAATGGGGTTTTATTCTTGAATTCTTGGGGTTCTTTAATATGCTGAATCTAACCATGTATTAAGTTTTTGGATTTTGGGCCCTGTTTTTAAATTGGTCCACATTGAGGTCCAAAGGGTCCAAAATTTAACTTTGTTTGATTTTATCAAAAATTGAATTATTGGGGTTCTGTGATATGCCGAATCTAACCGTGTATTTAGATTCTTAATTTTTTGTTCCGTTTTCAAATTGGTCTACATAAAGGTCCAAAGGGTCCAAAATTAAACTTAGTTTGATTTCAACAAAAATTGAATATATGGGGTTCTTTGATATGCTGAATCTAACCATGTATTTAGATTTTTGATTATGGGCCCAGTTTTCAAGCTGGTCCAAATCGGGGTCCAAAATTAAACTTTATTTGATTTCAACAAAAATTGAATATATGGGGTTCTTTCATATGCTGAATATAACCCTGTATTAAGTTTTTGGATTTTGGGCCCCGTTTTTAAATTGGTCCACATTGAGGTCCAAAGGGTCCAAAATTTAACTTTGTTTGATTTCATCAAAAATTGAATTATTGGGGTTCTTTGATATGCCGAATCTAACCGTGTATTTAGATTCTTAATTTTTGGTTCCGTTTTCAAATTGGTCTACATAAAGGTCCAAAGGGTCCAAAATTAAACTTAGTTTGATTTTAACAAAAATTGAATTTTTAGGGTTCTTTGATATGCTGAATCTAAACATGTGTTTAGATTTTTGATTATGGGCCCAGTTTTGAAGTTGGTCCAAATCGGGGTCCAAAATTAAACTTTGTTTGATTTCAACAAAAATTGAATATATGGGGTTCTTTGATATGCTGAATCTAACCATGTATTTAGATTTTTGGGCCCCGTTATCAACTTTGTCCACATTGAGATCAAAAGGGTCCAAAATTAAACTTTGTTTGATTTCATCAAAAATTGAATTCTTGGGGTTCTTTGATATGCTGAATCTAACCATGTATTTAGATTTTGGATATTGGACCATAATAGGTGAATGTCCAATTTAAAATTTTTAAGTTCTTAGACCACATTCATTCTGTGTCAGAAACCAATGCTGTGTCAAATATTTAATTACAATCCAAATTCAGAGCTGTATCAAGCTTGAATGTTGTGTCCATACTTGCCCCAACTGTTCAGGGTTCGACCTCTGCGGTCGTATCAAGCTGCGCCCTGCGGAGCATTTTATTTGTTATCTGTAAACGGAATTTGTTTTTGTTTTTTGTTATCTGTAAAGTTTTAAGAAAAGAGAGGAGATTTTCACATCCATGCAATAAATTTGTGGGCCTGAATAAAATGCTAAAAAAAATTCTGTTTTTCTTCCTTTTAATTGAATCAATAGTAAAGCGTAAGGATAGCTGGTAGTCACAAAATGTTGTTTCATCTAATAAGCAAGAAATCATGAATTGTGACAAGGAAAGGGAGATAACTTCGGTTTTATTTCCCTTTGATAAGCTTTTATCAGTCTGGAGAAATCCTTTATAAAAAATTAATCAGTTTTGATTTTGAGGTTGACAGAATGTGTATGCATGATATGTAATCATGTCTTATATGCCTGAAAAAATTATTATAGCATGCTAGTGTGTATAAATCATAGTAAAACTTGGGCAACTCAAATTCATTACTTTTGAAAAAAGGGGTGTTTAGAAAAAAGGAAGAGTAGTCATTGAAATAAATCTTTGCAAGAAAAGTGTATAGTGTAAAGAAAATTTGAGTTGCCGAGGTTGCATTTATGGATGGCTAATTTAAAGCATAGAAGTGTAGGACTGTTAGTTTTGCAAGCCAGTTTAGTTAGTTTAGCAAAAAATAAAGACTTCATGTAGACACAAAACAGAGAAAGAACATGTAGACACAAAACAGAGAAAGAAATGCTACTGTAAAATATATCATATACTGATAAAGTCAAAAGCAAAAATTTAAGATTAGTTTAAAAGCATCCCCAGAAACTTGGAGTGTAAAAATGTAGGTTCACTTCTTTCCATTCTGTGGAAAATAAACTAAGTAGACCTATTATTGTCTTGGTTAAAAAGTACATTAAGTCTATGTTCGCCACTTATTTTCATTTGTCTAACTAGCTTAACACATTTAGTGTAAAATAAAAAAAGCTCTAATTCATAAAATTTAAGATTAATGCACCGTTTCTCATTAATTATTGAGTATGTAGATCATGAACTTTGCTTTTTAATTTGTATTTACATAACAGTAAGGAACTAATAGAGACCCTCTATTTTAAAAAATTGATAATTTTATAATATTTTATGCACTGGTATTATACATGGTGCTTTTTGATTAATGTCATTTTGATTTGAGTACTAACATTAGACAAAACTTTGTTTATTATAGTGATTTTTATTGTGATTTATTAACATTTATACATAAATGCTGCTTGAAAGGATTGATTTTTGCTTGAATTAGAAATAAGAATGAAAAAAACAGTTACTAAGATATGTTTATTGTTTCAGATATATATATAAATTAGAATGATAGAAATTATTTATCTTGAAAGTTTGAAGTAATACAATATAGTCTAAAGAATTTTGTAAAAAAAATTGGCAATAAAAAACTTTAAACCATGTAATTTTAAAATTTACAATAAAATTTTGCAGTTTGTCATAAAATAACAAAAATTATTAGTATGATCTTGAAGAAAAATATTTACTGAAACAAAGGTGGTCACAAAACATTAAATTTTTCAGGGACATGGGTCAGCCAACAGAACAAGAATCTTATGGTGGACCACCAAACGATCGCTATGGTGATGTGTCTGCTTTCAGTGAGCATCCTCCAAACAATCCTCACAATGATTCTCATGTCAGTGACTCTTTCTATAGGGACTCTCCTGTTGGAGAAAGGTACAATGTTCATAAAGGTATACCCCAAAATGACCCATACCATGACGAGGGCTATGGGGCTCCTTCACAGGAACGTTACAATGAACATCCATATGGTAGTGACCCAAGAGGATTAGATGGATATAGGGATGATAATCGTTACATGGACCAATATGGTCAGCCTCAAGATGATCGATATATGCCAACAGAGGATAGACTTGCTGATTTAAGTCTTGACAACCCTAGAACTCCCCATGATGGCCATGGTCCAGAAGGCTACAGGGGACATGATGGTCCCTTGAATGATAGTTATGGGGACCAACCACAAGAACAAACGTTTGGTGACTATGATGACAGTCCTTACAGACCTGAGGTTAAACATCATGGTCTTCCTATAGTTCATCAGGACCCTTTTGCTGATGACCCTTTCCAAAGTAAGGAGAATTTGGCCAATAGAGATCATTTTGATGGTCCAGGGAATGATAGGTATAGAGATGATGATCGATATAGAGACGAAGACCCATATAGACGTGACCCTCCTTCTGATGAAGATGACCCTTACAGACGGGGTCCACCAGTGGAAGACTTTGGGAGAGAGCCTCCTGTCAATGACCCTTACTTAGGTAGAGGTCCACAAGATGAAGAAGAGGATTCATTTATTGGCAGAGGTCCACCAGGAGATGACCGATATAGGGATGAAGACCCATACAGTGGAAGGCCACGACCAGAGGATAACCCTTATGGAAGTCGTCACCTACAGGATGAGGATCCTTATTCTGGAAGACTAGCTGATAGACAACCATCCCCTACCAATGATGGATATGGTATGTATATTGATTGCTTTTGTTGATAATATATAAAAATAAGGAGATATGGTATGATTGCCAATGAAACAACAATCCGCCAAAGTTCAAATGAGGTGGATGTAAGCAATTATAGACAACTGTACGGCATTCAGCAATGAGAAAAACCCATACTGTATAGTTGGCTATAAAAGGCCCGGATATGAAAAATGTGAATCAATTCAATGGAGTAAACTAACGGCCTAATTTATAACAAAACAAATACGATAGACATGAACCAACAAAATACAGGCCCCTGACTTGGGACAGGCACATAAAGAATAGCTTACTGACCTTCAATAAGAGTACAGGTGTTTTATCAAATATATATTGATACTTTATAATGCTTACTGATAGTCCAGAATTAAAAGAAATAAAAACATATTTTTTTAAACATTAAATAAAAGATATTAACAAATAAACACCATTTGAAACTTATGGTGTTTGAAGTTGAGTACAATGACAGATTTCTTTTGATAGAAACAAAAGTTTATTTGCCTCAGACTGTTTTAAAAATTTGCCAGGCATAATTTTGGACATTTATATTTTAAATGTTTGTTACAATACAACAAATTTGAGTGATAAAAACTGCCATATCTTGATAATATTCTTGCTGATGTCTAATGCATGTTTTTAGGTGGTCCTCCTCCTGGGTATGTTGACAGATACAGTGACGAAGATCCTGTTAACCAACAACCTATGTTTGATGATCGTATGGAGAGGAGCAATGAAGGCCTAAACATGGCACCCCCACCTCAAGAAAACTACTCTGATGGAAGGCGAACACCTTCAGATAGAGGTAAGAACTATTTATGACTTGTAACTTTTGTGGTATATCATATGATCTTATTGTGGAAGTGAAGGGATGTATTTAAACAGGTGCATAAAATTTCTCCTTTGCCTTCTAAAACTCCTGATTGCAATATTAAGCAATTTATAATTTTCTGACTAATTTCACAGTTATGGCATCTCTAACTGTGTCACTGCTATGAAAAGATCGTGTTTGCTGTCCAACTCTTAGAAATTGGTTGGAAAATGCATGGGCATGTTTTCAGTGGCAAGGTATTTAATGAAATCCCTGGGAAGATCAAACTAGAGACTTCTGATATTACTGCTTCTCCACAAAGTATACAGGAGTAAGTAAGAACTGAATAATGTGCCAGAGTAAATGAAATGTCTTCCTGTGAATTATTACTGTGGATACATAATTATTCGTTGGAAACCAATTTTTCGTTGATTTCATGGGTAAAGGTGAACCACGAATTTAAATGTTCATCGAAGTACAAATTTTTTATGGGCTTTTATGCAGACTTAAGAAAATCCACGATATCAAATATCCATGAAAATACAATTTTTCCTCAATCCACGAGAAATTGGTACCCATGAAAATAAATGAATCCACAGTCTCTTGTCTTTTAAGTGAAAATTAGTAAGTACCAACCAATCATTCACTCTTTTATTTATAACTAACTAGATTTATATTGCCTAATGGTGTTGCAATTTTAATTTTAGTATAACATTTTTCATGTGTTTATATATCATGTATATTACATGTCAGAGGCTGAATAAAATCTAGACTAAACCAATTAGTATCATTAGTTGACATTTGGTACAGAATTTTCCTCTTGTCAGTATTGATAAGCTTGATAATATTTGCTTCTGTTCAGGGAGAGACAACTCAGTTTGTCATAAAATTTCCTGATATTTGAGAAAGTCAAGTTTTGACAGAAAAGAGGAACTTTAACTAGGCTGGTTTTCCTGATAAGGAGAGATAACTCTAGTTCCTTTAAAGTTTCCTGTTACTAAATAAAGTGAAAAGGTGTTACAGTATAAAAGAGGAATTTTGGCTATGGTTAAAGGTGCCTTCTGTATAATTGTTGTAAGAAATGTTGGGAGAGATAAACTAATGTTATTGTGTCTCATGAGTGAGTTATTTCAAAATCAAAATGTCCAAAGATCAATCTCATGTTTAAACAAAGATCAATCTAATGTTTAAACAAAGATCAATCTCATGTTCAAACAAAGATCAATCTCATGTTTAAACAAAGATCAATCTCATGTTTAAACAAAAGTTTGTATGGAATAGTGAATAGTTGGACATTTTAGAAATTTATATAAATGTATGTTTATGTTGAGTGAAACAGGAAAGCGAGAGTTAATTTTGACTTTTAACACCAGTTTCAGTTCAGTTTTGTTTCCTGTACTATCCTCCATTAATTGTGGAGCACAAGTGTACTATAGGGTATAGTGATGAAGACTATGTATACCTGTTAAACATAAAAGTAACAATATAAATACCCACAACCAAATATACTAAACAGTTCAGAATGTGTCTTATGTTACAAAAAATTGTGCATGATACACAAGATAAAAAATGTGTATTATTTAGAAATGCTAAACTGTACATTGCAAGAGGTTAAAAACGCAAGTTGGGTGTATGTAAGTAGATAGTTGGGATTAAAATAATTACGTGTATGTATCGATAACAAATTTTTAAGTTTTATATTTTATATAAAATAAAAGGAACAGTCTTTTATTAAAAGGGTTCTTAGTATAAAAGGTCCACAAGCATAACTAATGTTTAGGATGGTAGAATTTAACAACGGTTATAAATTATCTGTTATGGCTAGTGTTTGCCAGCTGAATCCTTATAGTATTGATGTAGATCACCTGAACATCTTATTGACAGTCCCTTTAATACAATAAAATGCTGTCAAGTCACAGGTGGCAAGAATTGATTTTCTAGTTCATTGACTTCATAGTAATGATACAAAGAAAACTAATCAAGGTTTTATGTATTGTAATTAAACTGGACATAATTGCATGGTTTTGTAAAAAAAATTGCTAATAGAAAGTTTCTTATTAGCTGAGAACTCAAGAAATTGAAACAACTTGATCTCATTTAGTAATATGTACATGTCCAAGTCAAACTTATTAGGATGCAGTCATTGAAATAAGTTCTTGTAATTGACAGGTACTAAAGCTAAAGTTTTAATACCTTTATATAGAATGCAATGCAAAATTCAATAAGGCTGTTTAGGAGGATTTGTAAGGAACTTGGACTGGAGGGTCTGTGCTAATTTTTGAAGACTGAGAATCTTTGTGATTATATTCTTGCTTCAAAGGAAGGGGGGTTTTCTTGTTTACCTCTGTCATTCTGTCCCCCATGAGTCCATCTGTCTGTAACACATTTATGTCACATTTCTCTTCCAACCAATATATTTTTGTCACACTTTTTCTGATATTACTGAACAGAACATCATCATATTTGGTCAGTAGATTGACAGTGATTAGTTGTAATGTGAGAGCTTTTCTGAAATGTCAGAAACCTACTTCACCTATTTAAAAACTTTGAACTATGAGTGGTGTATGATTAGCAAGAATACAGGGGCAACTTCTTGTTTTGTGTACCATGTACAAATTTCAAGGAACAATCCTTTCAAGCAATTTAATTTCGAATCTGTTGCATGATTGAATGCATGCCTGTCATGTTTTGGTCAAAATAAACTTTATTTTATGCTTGAGTGACAAAGGTCTATACACCAGACAGGCTTTGTAACACTGATATTTTTCTTCGTCGTACTTCTCTTTCACAAGTTGAGTCATTATGTTTTACATATATATGTTTGATTAACTTGTTTGATCATTAAAACATATATGGTGGTTTCTTATATGTTCAAGGTTACCAATTTTCGTGAATTGAGGAAAAGTTGCATTTCCGTGGATATTTGATTTTGTAGTTTAGCGAAAAATCTACATTCAAGCACAAATTAATTTTTTACTTTGTTTAACATTTAAATTTATGGTTTACCTTTAGCCACCAAGTCCAGGAAAATTGTTATCCGACAAATAATAAGGAACCCACAGTATATGATAAAGTGGAGTTCAAAAAAGTATTTGATTACTTGTTATACAACTTGACAGTACACCAGTGTGAAGGGATACAACTTGACAAAACACCAGTGTGAAGGGATACAACTTGACAAAACACCAGTGTGAAGGGAAAAATTTAATTCAATCAACCTAACCTATTGATATTCCAGTTGATGTAGACTTAAATGTTTTGAGGTTTCAGGCTTTCCTTTTATTAAGCATGTGTTTGAGTTCAAAAAAATTCTTAAATTCCTAAATTCCTTAATTATACCATTAAATTGTGTCTATAAATATTTTATCATTTAATACACCAAGATATCCCTTTAAAACAGTAATGAATATTCTAATGAGTGAAATAGGATGAGTTGTTAGATATGAGATGAAAAGAAAAGTGTATTATTTCGTCTGATATACTTATTAAATCCAACACTTTAGGGCTTGATTTTCTTTTGTGTCTATGACATGAATGACTTAGATTATTTCTTGCCATTTATTAAAAAGATATAATATGAAATTAAGAAGAGAAATAATGATGACTTAAGCTGTTCACTTATCATGTACTGAATTGAAGACATGCACACAAATAGAGAATGGGAGATGGTCATTGGCTTAGTAACAGGATTCTAGTTCCAGGTCTAGCCTTAGCTGATTATTATAAAAAAGTGAGACATCCTCATCGACTTGATCAAAATAGATTTGTTGAAGTCATCATACAGCCTACAACAATGGACAGGGTCACACTATGTGACAAGTATTGATTCAACAGAACCGATTATCATACACTCACACCAAAGTTGTCAATAGATAAAAAACATTGCACAACATCATCAGCCACTGAGACCATCAGTTGTTTTACTGTTGATCCCTTTATTTTCATGGGTGCCAGTTATCAAGTATAATAGAAAAATTATATTTTTGTTGATACTAGATTTCTTTGTTTTACAAAAGTTCGCATACAACCCCTAAATTATACTTCAGGAAACATTTAATTTTGTGGTTCATCTGTATCAATATAATTTAATTTTGGATGTAACATGTCTTCTGATTGGCTGAAAGTTTTTTGTCTATCAGCTCATAGGCATAATTTTGTCATGTGACCGTGACATCATCAACGTTTTTTTCATGATTTACTCCTTAAAAATGGAATTTAGAATTAAATTATAGGAACAACTGTAATATTTTTTCTGTCGATTCGAAATAACCTGAAAAATGTGGTGCAACACGGGTTATTTAGTGTGCACCACGTTTTTGATGTTATTTCTTCATAAACAGAAAATATATTACAGTCATTCCTTAAGAAATACAAGAAAATTAGTACACAACAAATAATAATGAATCTACAGTAACTGTTCAGTTTTGTGGAGTACATTTAGTCATGTCATTCTTCTTAACCCTCTCTTTATTTTATTTTTTTCTTGTATGCAATTTGCTTTGATCGCATATATAAACAGTTATGATGGAAATATGCTTTGCCCATGTCCCCACCCCCTTATCCCAATGTTGTTTTAACAGTTCACTCACATCAGAGGTCAGTTAAGCCTATTGTAGAAAAATGTGTATGCAACATCTGTTTTTATAAGATTTATATTTTCTATAAATATGACCCCATAAACTGATACTAGGATAAAATATCAACTTTTAAGCATTTAAGTTACCGATTATCTTATATCAGCTGAATATTTTTGCTGAGCTATTCATTTCGGGACATTTTTGAGCCATGAAGATTGTGGTGAGCGGTGAGTTAAAGTATTTTTCAGTGAGATAGGTATTCTGACTTGAAAAATGATTACAAGACTTTTTTTTAAAGAAATCAAAAATTGTTAATTTTTACCTTGAATAATATTATACAGATGCTCTGTTTTAGTAAGTTAAGGTTATGGAAATATGATAAATTTCAAGATGAACTATATGTACGTAATTTTTCTGTAGTCCTGAGGTAGGAGGGTTGAGGAAGAAAATTAAAAGAAGCAAACTTAGCATAAGATTAATTTCCTGAAATGGATTTTAGTTAAGTCATATTTAGTTTATGAATGTTTCACCAGTCAAGGATGAATTTGAAAAAGTTGTAAGTTGCTGAAAGCATGATGATTTCTAACATTTAAAAAAAAAAGTACTGTTATTACAATTTGAAATTATTTCTTATGTTATTGTACTTTAAAGAAGTTTAGAGGTATAAAATATTGAAAATTTTTAATTTCATTTAAATTATCTAAGTAAAGGTGAATTTAACCTGAATCACAGTAGCTATCAGAGTGAAAGAAAACGAACAATAACTTCTCAATGTATAAATAAACAAACAAATAGAAAAGCCCATATTTATCCACGATAAACCTTGTCAGTATGAGAAAGATGTGATAAATGAAAAATTAATGAAAATCATTCACGCCACATTTAACCGATGTTTGGCCTGAGGCCAGTGAGATGACACGAGTGCATGGTCAGATCTAATATGCAATATAGTGTTGTGCCTTGTTTCACAGATAATTTGTCAGATTTTTTACAAGACAGTGGTGGATTTTAAATATTGTATTGTTCTTGTGAACGTCTGTGGAATGTTTTGAGAGATAATTACGGGATAATAGCTTCGTGTTTATTAGTAGTAATGGAGGATATAGGTCATCCTTATAGGTATAATGGTAGGTAAAAACTTGACAACATTCTTTTCTCATTAGTGATAAATTTAAAACATGTCTTTGCTTTTGAATATAGGATATTTTTTACTTTGAAGTGTGTTCTTACACATAAATCTGCTACTTGCAAAAAGAATTTAAAAGTCTTTAATCTTGATTTAAGAAATTCATAGTGATTTAAATTATATTTCTGCTATATTCAGAGCTCAGAATTTTTTAGGCATGAAAATTAGTAAGAATACACATTATGTACATCTCAAAATAAGTCAAGAATTTTACTTTGCAAAATTTCTTAAATAGTGTAGAGAGGATTTTATAATAAAGAAGCATACTTTCAACATTTATATTTTTTTGCCTTAGTTTATTAATCAAGGCAATTTGTTTTATATGTAAATTCAGGGTTTCTTCAGTGAATCTTTCCCTTAATTTAGATATTTGTAAAAATGATTGGTATTATTTGTCTGAAGAAAAGTTAGAAAGGTTTAATAAAAACAGGAGAAAACCAAGGATATTGTATGTCAATAAAAACCAAGGATATTGTATGTCAATAATTAAATTATTAGTTATCTGATTATGGTATAATATTATTCATTCTGGTTTTTCTTTAATCTATGTATGATTCATTAAACATGATAAACATGACTGTAACTTTTGTTTTAGTAATCGTATATGATCTCATTCTGTTTGTTAAGGTGTAGTAGAGGTCAGACAATTGTCTTTGTTAAGCTTGCTTCCAGCATTTCCATATATGTCAAGCTGAGTCTATTTCTGTATCCACAATTCTTCCTAAATGAGCATGATTCAGACTTCTTCATCCTAATCTGTGGCAGAGTTGAACTTCTGACCAGGAAGTATTGACCGGCTTCGAGCAACAATTATTGACGCGCTAATCTGAATTCCTGGCAGAATCCAAATTACAAATGAAGCCGAAAATGCATCTTAATAAATAGTTAGTGTTTCTACTGTCAAGTGTTTGTTTTTGTCAATAAAAAATATAGCCACAATCAATTTGATAAACCGGTGGTAGATTTCATATTTGTTTTGTTTAAAGTTTACTAGTGCATGCTTGACACCTTTTGAACAATTGTCTTTTGTCTTTGTGCATTCATATTGCATTTTCAAATGACATAATCTTACCTGTCGTGTGTAGGAATATTTTAAGTGCAAAAAGGAAAAAAAAAAATGAATGAAAGGAAATAGTTTGCATTCTTTCATTTTAATTAGTAGCTTCTAATTGAAAATGAACAGGTTAAAATCAATTTAAATTTTGGAGAACTTTTAATTTTGTAATATAGTCCAGAGTTTAAGGTAAAAATATCCCCCACCTGCAAATAAAGATTGCAGTTGAATGAAGGCAAAATGATTTTAAAGAATTTTAACATAGTTTGGACATATGTTTGTGATTATTAAAGGTAACAAAAGTTGTTTTATTTCAAAGCTGGGTAGCCTTTACTAAAAATCATTTGACATGTTGTAAAATAGTGGATTTGTTTGTATATATTTTCAGTCAGACCCATTTGATAATAATCAGTATAAAGTTAACAAATCAATTTATCTCTTAATTCAAATCTTTTTTTTTTTAATGATTGAATTTTGATCCGTACAGTAAATTTTATAGTTGTGAAAAATGTATTACATAGTTTAAATCTTAGAACTCCGGTTTTATTGAACTGGTATTAATTTTGTGACCATTATCGTTATACCACATGATATTGACAATTGTGAGGTCCTGATTTATAGTCTGTTGATGACATGGGGAAATTATACCCTTAGTACAGATAATAGGAAAATGAGGTGCAAATTGATACTTCAAGACCATACTTTAATGGACTTGTTGATATTGAAGGGGATGTGTTAGTGTTGAATGAAGTAATACCAATTATAGAAGAAAGAGTATAGAAACCTTATAATACAGGTATATATGTAGCCTGGCCAGGTTAACTGTCAACATACTAGTACAGTATGTATTTTCTTTATAAAATTTAAGACAAATAAATTTACTATTTTTACTAAATTGTCTGAAAAAGATTATTTATCAGTTAATTGTTTCAAAAACTGTTTATTAGAAGCAAACATTTTCCTGTACTGTCTGTATAATAAAACACCTCTATTTACTGGCTATGAGGACTATAGTAAAGTTTTTGACCTCATAGGCGGTAAATAAGTGTATACTATTTTTGAAAAAAAAAGAGTTATGTGATTGTGAATGTTGCCTCTGCAGAATATTTGGCAAGCTGGCAATTTTATATGATCAACTTCTCCTTAGGTTTTCAACCCAGAGCCTTCAAACTTTTTAAAGTACTTGTATATACATGGAGAATGTGTGTCTCACTTTGAGTACACCTTTTAAGGATTTTTGTCTCTCCTGCTACGAAAGTGACGGAAAGCGAGATATTGGGATTGCTTTTCTGGCGACAGCTGCAACGACAGCGTCAACAATTGTAGTTTTCTGCTTAAGTTAGTTTGATAGGAACTACTTGTGATAGATCATTGATATTTAATATAAACTTGCATTACTATCGGTACATAACAGTTTGATGACTTTTTTCAAGCCCTGCCCGCTAGATCATGGTCCAGCGACTTTGAATTAACTAGCAATTTTCAATGTTAAATTTTCTGCTTAAGTTATTTTGATAGGATCTACTTGTGATAGATCAATGATATTTTGTATGAAGTCGCATTAATATCTGTACATATTAGTTTGACGACTTTTTTGAGGCCCTGCCCCCTAGGTCATGGTCCAGTGACTTTGAATTAATGAGCAATTTTCGATGTATAGTTTTCTGCTTAAGTCAGTTTGATAAGAACTACTTGTGATAAATCAATGATATTTTATATAAAATTGCATTAATATCAGTACATATCAGTTTGACGATTATTTTCATGCCCTGCCCACTAGATAATGGTCCAGCGACTGAATTAATAAACCATGTTGCTGTCCATCAGATTGGTTTTTTTTCTGAATTTTATGCAGACAGGCGAGACATATCTCTTGTGTCAACAGTTTATTGTATATTTTCAAAATGGTGAAACTCCAGCAATATTCTTAATGGAGGGTAACTAACCATTTTGTGTATTCAATGCCTAATTTTCAACCCACAGCTTTCCAAACTTGTTAAAATGTTTGCATTACTTTGTATTTACATTAAGAGAACATTTTCTGTTTTAGCTAATTTCTCCTGGGATACTATAGTTTTCCTCTGTTGTGCAAAGTGCAGAATCATCTTTCTGTACTAGTGTTCAATAAATGCTCCCTTAAGCATATCAAATGCTCCTCTTTATAGCAGCATTAAAGAAACAGGGCCAAGTTACATTATTCTGATAGTCGCAATTTGAAACCAATGCCATATAAACGGATATGACACTGGTAGGAGGATAGCCCATTGAGAATAAAATATTGCTTGAAATCTATATGTACTTAAAAGTTTTTTCACAGATTGTTGAAGTTATATATTATATGAATTGAAGGCAAGCTGGCTAGCTAGGTTATATACATTTTTCATAGAAATTTGGAGAAAGGAGTATGCCCTAGACTTGCTACAATTCCCTTTCTTTTATTTCTTTCTTACTAACTTATATGTTTACTGAAAACTGCCAGTATACTGATTGCCTTTGTCTGCAGATGTCAGTATAATGGTAATCTCTTAGTTGTAGCAGTAAAATTGTTAAAGGGGCAAAATTAAAAAATAAAGAAAATTAGGAAGGGACATGTAGCAAGTCTAAATAGGACCCTGAAGAGAAAGGGATATTAAAAAAGGAATATATGTTGTATAGAGTCTAAATGATGTATAAGAGTGTAAACCATGTTCGAAGTTTAGTGTCATTACAAATCAGATAAAATAGTTTAATCTCCCCAAGGCTATAGAGATGACCAGATATTTTTATTGTTATTGACAAATAATTTACATAAAGTTTTATTTTAATCATGTAAATAAACCTTCCCTGTTGTTTATGTAATAATATTGGGAGTTGATTTTAGAAATACATGCTGTGTTTTTGGCAAAGTTATATTATACTGATATTGGTTAATTTTTTGTAGTAGAATCTTGCAAGTGCATTGATATTCTAAGATAGAGAATATTTACAATTTTTTGTGGCAAAACATTTAAAGTAATAAGAACACCATGTTTAAAGAAGGTTAACATTACAATTTTCTTACAGAAGTGCACTTGTGCAGTTCTGGAGAATATTGCATTCCTGCTATTGACTTGTTCTGTACACATTCTACATATATTTATTTTTCATGCTTGTCATTTTTAAAGGAAGAAGTTTCAATGAGACTCATCTGTGTATGGTAATGTCTCCACTTAACTTACTTATGAAAAAATCCCTGTGAAAACACTATTTGTACATTTGAGTAGTAAGAGGAACACAGGAAATGATAAAAAATAACATCAAAACATTGAAGAGTGTCAAAATGTACCTAACATCAAAGTGTTCAGAAAAAGTTTTTGAATATAAAAGTGTGAAGTATACTCTTGTACCTTATTGCATGAGAGAGCTTACAAGAAATTTTGTATGAAAATTTCTTTTGTAAAATCAAATTTTGTAATTTAATTAAAAGTTTCAAATTTAATGGGCAAGGAGATGAACTGCCTTTCTCTTGTATTTTAATGCTGAGATTGTTTAAATTACGTGTTCTGAAATCATTGCTTCTTCATGTGTATGAAAAAGTGCATGATTCCTATGTTTATGTTTTCTTGTTACAATTTGAGAAGCATGATGTGCATAGGGTAATACAACATGTCATGGAATAAGGTGAATGTTGCATATAGGCCTAGGGTAATTAAACATGTCAAGGAATAAGGTGAATGTTGCATATAGGGTAATTAAACATGTTAAGGAATAAGGTGAATGTTGCAGAAGTTATTTTGTCACTAGTTATTTACTATTAATTTGTAATAGTACATGTTTTTACCCAAGGGCACAGACCAAGAATTTTGTTTATTTACAAAATACAAATGTTGACATTACACAGGTATTCCATATTACCTGGATAAGAACCAGGTGTGGACAGGGGCTAATGAAAGGGGAAACTTGTGTGGATTGTTGATAAGATTTCCTTAGAATAAATAGGTAGCTTCACCTAATTATATAGGTTACGATAGTATACAACTGACCATTTATGATTAGAGATTTAAATGGGGATTTAATCTGTAAGATATGTACAGAGATAAAAGTTTAAATATTGCATGGGAGGAATATATTTAAATGGATGTACTATTAAAATGTTATCAGAACTTTAGAGGTCATTCCCTATTTCACTTTATTTACTTTAGCAGTTGAAGTATTTTACTTCAAGAAAACTTGTATAGTGCCCAAGAATGACTTGATGATGTGTGAATTTATCACCTGACATGTTCCAAAAAGTATTCTTTTTTATAAAAAAAAACTGTTCCTTTCAGATACAACAATTAATTTTATTCATCATAGTCTTCAAGTCTTATCATTACTTATATTAGCTTGCATCCCAATAAACCTGTCTGTTCCCTATTCCCTGCCTATCATTTTCTTTTGCCTCTCAGCTTCTGTTTACCAGAATTTGTAGTGAAGTTTGAATTTTAAAGTCAGCTCAGTTGGATCCGCATGTACAACGGTAACCATATATGGACTGTTGTAATTTGACAATTACATGTATTTGAAATATTCCTTGACACGTGCCTACATTTTGTTATAGCCATGTTGTTTTCAGGTGAATATGTTTTGTTTTGCTCGTGATATTGTGTGACTTTTGTCACAGTGTTTGATTAACCTATTGGTATCTTCTCCACATTTTTACAAGGAATATTTGAGGTACATACATGTAGAACTTTATAAATTAATAATTGAAATAAAACTGTTAACTAACTTTTTCTTGTTTTGATTTCAGGTCGTTACAATGAGAATGATGCACCAGACCTTCTGACAGTCATTGACTCACTAAGTCATCCTGACGACAATGTTAAAGCCAATGCTGCAGCTTATCTCCAACATATATGTTTCCATAATGAGGACAACAAAGCTAAAACAAGGTATACTATCTGCTTAACTTTACTTTTGAATAAATTTTAAATGAAGGATTTTGAAATAAAGATTTGTATTCAGGCTTCAAGTATCTTGAATGTGTTCCTAAATGAAAGAAATTCATTGGAAATTTCTTAGGGGGGGATTATGAGAACATGGGTACATTATCAATATAATACGACATATTTCTGTATGAAAGTCCTAAATGTGTTCTCAGACAAAAGCAGTTCAAAATTTTTTCCTTCTTGAAAAGGTTTGCATTTTTGTTGGAAAAAAAGGATTATGAGAAATGTAGTAAAAATAAATGGATTTCAACAATTTTTGTATGAAGGCTAGATGTATGAATATCTATATTTGTTAGTGTGAAATCTGCAGATGTGAATAACCTTAATGAGTTCTTAGTTGGAAGCAGTTTAAAAATATACATTAGGAACACCTATCCTAATACATCTGGGTTTTTTTCTTTTCTCTCTTTTGAATATAAAAATAAGGAGATATGGTATGATTGCTAATGAGACAACCATCCACCAAAGTTCAAATGAAGTGGATGTAAGCAATTATAGGCAACTATGGCCTTCAACAATGAAAAGGGGCCTTGGTGGCCGAGTGGTCTAAGTAGTTACTACTGTAATCACTAGCCAGTCAACACTGAGGTTGTAAGTTCG
Source organism: Mytilus californianus (assembly GCF_021869535.1). Lineage (NCBI taxonomy): Eukaryota > Metazoa > Mollusca > Bivalvia > Mytilida > Mytilidae > Mytilus > Mytilus californianus. Next base: position 67,894,508 of record NW_026262712.1, read on the forward strand.
AACCCCGCTCGTGCGGGTGCACTCGACTCCAATCTTTATTGACTAGGATTATGTTTCCTATCGAAGGTCGTGGTTTTCTCCAGGCACTCCGGCTTCCTCCACCAATAAAAACTGGCCGCCACGAAATAGCCCAAAAGCAGTGCTTAAAAGTGGCATTAACAAAACAGGGATTATTACCATAAAAAGCATGATCTAGACAGATACAGGTTCTGGAGGAACAAAAGCACATCACTTATAGATGATGCAAAAAACAAATTTTATAAAACATCTATTGAACAGGCTAAAAATCCAAAAGAATTATGGAAATATGTCAAGGGGCTCAACCAAACTAAAAGTTCTCCTTTTCCATCACAACTTAAGATACACAATGGTGTTATCACAGAAACTCAGCATATAGTTGATGCTTTTAACAAACATTTTATAAATATTGCCCCGAAAGATAGCCTATCAACATCTAAATCATACAAATTTGATAGTAATAAGATTTATGAGGAGGTAGCAGCAAAAGTACCTCAAGATACTTGGTTTTACATCCCCTTGATTATAGTTGCAGAAGTTAAGGACTGCCTTAGCAATTTAAATGTTGCAAAAGCTACAGGCATTGATCAGATCAGTCCTCACATACTTAAACTATCATCAGAAGTTATTTCACTGTCAATAGCTTATATTATAAATAGGAGTATCACTGCTGGTATATTTCCTTCTGAGCTTAAAAATGCCTGTGTCATGCCAAGTCATAAAAAGGGTCCTAAAGATACTGTCGACAACTATAGACCAGTATCTATTTTGCCTACTCTTTCAAAGATTTTTGAAAAGCATGTCTGCAAACACCTATACCGATACCTATTAAAATATAAGCTCCTTCATGCAAGTCAGTCTGGATTTAGAAGCCACCACTCTTGTCACACTGCTTTACTAAAACTTATTGATCAGTGGTTGAAAGCCATTGATGATGGAGAAATTATAGGTATTATCTTCCTAGATTTTAAAAAAGCATTTGATCTGGTAGATCACATTATCCTTCTTCAAAAACTGCAGTGCTACAAAATTTCAAATTTATCATGTAACTGGTTTAAATCATATCTATCTCATAGATTCCAACAAGTTGAAAATGGGACAATCAAGTCAAGGGCACTAGAAATAAAATCTGGAGTACCTCGGGGCTCCATATTAGACCCCCTTTTATTTTTATTGTTCATTAATGATTTGCCCCTTCATATAACCTCAGCTCAAGCAGACCTCTATGCAGATGATACTACCATTCACTGCACAGGTCGTAGTCTCAATACCATCCAGGACAGCATTACAAATGATTTAGACAGAATTGAAGAATGGTGCAAGGGAAATAAGATGTATATAAATCCAACAAAAACTACATCTATGGTTATTGGTTCTAGACAGAAACTAGCAAAAACAGACCATGTTCTTAATTTGACTGTTGGTAACTCCCACATTAGAGATGTTAATGGCGAAAAGCTCCTAGGTGTTTTTATTGATGAAAATCTTGAGTGGACAGCCCAAATTGACACTTTGTGCACAAAAATCAGTACCAGGCTAAATCTTTTGTCTAGGATAAAGAAATCCCTCCCCCTGGAAACACGGAAGTTATACTTTAATGGTTATCTTCTCCCTATTTTGGATTACTGTTGTACAATTTGGGGAAACACCAGTGACCAAAATACAAATAGATTAGATAAACTTCAAAAACGAGCAGCTAGAATTATTCTTGAACTTCCTTATGATACCCCATCTAATACAATGTTTAAAAAATATCATGGCTTCGATTTAATGATCGTGTAATTTACCACAAGGCCTTATATGTTCATAAATGTTTATATGGATCTGTCCCAGAATATTTGTCTAACAAAATCTCCTATGTTACAAATAAAAATGGAATGCAACTTAGATCAAATACTACCCAATTACTTAATATACCAAAGGCAAGAACAAACACATTTAGAAGATCTTTTTCATTTTCTGGCCTAACTTTATGGAATAAACTACCAGAAGCACTAAGACACATGTCAAACATAAATACTTTTAAAACAAACTGCTTTAAGTTTTTACTTGAAAATCCAGGAATTATTTAAACGATTATGTATCAATTTTGATTATGTTTTCTTATGTTTATCTTTGTTATGAAGAAATTGTGTGATGCATTGTGAGTGGAGTGTGAGGGCCTCAAGGGAGAATAGTGTTTGTACTAATTGAGCATACCCTCTTGAAGTAAAGATTATTATTATTATTATTATTAAAACACCAAAAATCAAATCAAATCAACTCTTTCCCTTTTCTGTACAACATTTTTCATTATTTGATGTGTTGAAATAACTATTTCCATTATAGGGGGATGAATGGTATCCCACCATTGGTAGAATTATTGAGGAATGATTACCCAGAAGTTCAGAAGAATGCACTGGGAGCATTGAAGAATATGTCATATGGTGGAAAGACAGAAAATAAAGTAAGACGCTGAAATCAACAAACAACATAAGTCAGTTTATCTGTTTGTGATCATTTAAGATGATTTAACTTGAGCAGAGGGAGATTTTGATAAATATAAGACAACTAAAGTACTAATAAAAATGAATTGGATGTATTTCATTTTAAATGGCAAACATGTAACAACTCACTATTTAATTCAACACCATTGGTAACAAATTAATATATATGAATAAATGAAAAAACTATAAACGATTTATGGGACAGTATAAAGTAGGCTGAGGAGCTTAGAAACTTGGCCTTGGGATTTGTAAAAGACATTAATCAGTCAAAAGATAAAATAAACATGCTTTTTTACATGAAGGAAAAGGAAGAGGTATGGGAAATAATATCACAAAATAATCTAATGATAAACATTTAAAATAAAAAACACATTTATTGATTTTACAAAACAACAATCTCATAAAATACATATAAAAATAAAAGCACATTTAATGATGTTTTTCATGTTGACAATAATAGCAAGGTTTGCTATTGATCAGCCTTTTTATTTTCTTCTTTACCCTAAATGGTTAGATTTAATCCAAATTGCAAATGTTTTTTGCTGTTCAGTATGAATTTTATAAATTTATAATTTTGAATTGATGTACATTACAGAAAGCAATAGAGAATGCTGGAGGAATCACAGCACTAATCAGATTGTTACGGAAAACACAAGAGAATGAAGTGCGAGAATTAGTAACAGGAATTCTATGGAATCTATCCTCTTGTGAGGTATGTTTTTGGAAGAAAAATTCTTAACAACACATGCTTACCTGTAACATATCACAATAACAAAAATGTATCAAATAAAAAGCATACAAACAAATAAAAACAGAAGAATTAAAAAAACACCAAAAAATAAAATGCTCAACAAATTGCATCTATATATATCAAGCTTGCAAACAAAAGGAAATGCATAGTTCCCATAGATTTTTGTCTGACATTATCTTTTTGTAAACTCTTGAACCCTTGATACAAGAATAATTGTAAATTTTAAGATTTATTGAGTCCATTGAAGATCGTGATGAAAACAACTTTTAGATGTTTTCAGACAAATTTATTAATTGTATCTTGGCTGTTTTCTCTATTAAATTTGAGTTAGTTAACTCTATTATTTTGAAATTTTGTATATCTGTGTTGTGGTTTTTAAAGCCTCAAGGTTCGTTTTTTTGAAACTCCTTTAATTTTATTCTTAGTCGAGAGTTTAATTTTATTATGAATAAGTATTGGATAAAGGGAAATAACTCAAGCAAACATGGAAGTCAAAATGTTTTCTTCTATCAAGATATTATTTAATCAGAAATAGGATCACTTGCAATGACTTGATTAACAATATAATGTTACAAAGAATTTAATAAGGAATGATAGCATGTACAGCTTAACAAGCATTAAAATATCATGTAGAAAAGATATGTTCATCAAAAGAAGGAAGAAAAATACGGGAGATACCATTAGCTTTAATATAAAAAAAGAATTTCCCCTTACACTATGAATTATATCTTGTGACAGGATTTAAAGGAAAAGATAATTCAGGAAGGCTTGGCTGATATAGTGAGTAGAATCATTGTACCTTACTCTGGATGGGAGAAACGTGGCACTATGGAGGAACAAACAACAGATTCATTCTTAACTACAGTTTACAGGAATGCTACAGGAATAATTAGGTATGTATAGATGATGATATCACAGCAGTTTAAAACACAAGATATATATACACTGATTAGGAACTTAAAATGAAAGGGATTTGGTATATTCCAAATGAGACACCTATTAACTGACGTGAACACAAATATCTAAAGATCTAGGTGGAAGTACAGCTTTCAATAGTGGAAATAAAGACTTACCATAAGGTTAGTCATAGCATGATATACCTAGTAAACTGGATTACCTTTGTATTTTGTGTTTTTCGTTTCTTTTAAAATTTATCATCATGATCTTAAATTGATATATTGAGCTCCATCCAAATCATCCTATTTGATCATGTGTGTACAGTTATATATGTATATCATACATATACATTATTTAGCAAACATTTGTGGATTTGAACTACAACATTCTACAGAGTCTCAACACTAATGAAACTGACCTGATCTGGACATTTGAAATAGCTTGTTATTTAGTATAATTAATCTATAAATTTGGAATGTATAAAATCTGTAAGAAAGGCCATCAATGCAGATCCGATTTAGATCAAGTATTGGAAGATTCAATGAAAAGGTATTTTGCCATTTTAAAAATTTTCTATTTTTGTTTTTTTCAGGAATTTAAGTTCTGCTGGAAAAAATGATGAACGAACTGATAAAGGATATAATGTGAGGACACGATTACGTGAATGTTCAAAACTTGTAAATTGTTTAATATATACATTAGATATTTCATTACGTTTCCATGACAAAGAAAATAAACCAGTTGAAAACTGTACATGTGCATTAAGGAACTTATCATATAGAATTCAAGAAGTGTCAGAAAAGGATTTTTATAAGAAAAGGACTCAAACACTTAAACGTATGCAAAAACCACCTAATAAAAAAGGTAAGTAATTATTTTATCTTATTGATATTTGTGTTGCAAAGATGGAAATAAAAGAATTCAAGTGGTAGCCTAGCCAATTTTTTTATTGCCTAGTGTTATAGGATCAATGAAAAAAAAAAAAACTGAAAAAAACAGTAAGCCAGCTCAAATTTTACCACTGTTATTTAGCATTCCTGGTTTTGGATTTGAATTTTGACAATTTTTCTTCCAGTTACAAACATTACAAGGGAGAAACATGCACTTAAACTGTTAAAAACAATATTTTGGAAAAATTGATCATTAGCAACCAATGTCAATCATTGTTGGATCTCTCGACAAACAACATTAACACCAAATAAACTTATAATTGTAGACATGCATATCATTCACACTATGGATTCTATTAGGCCAAATAAAAATATATGTGTGGTTCCAGTTACCCGATCGACCCTAATTTAAAACCCCCGACCATAGAACTTTTTTTTCAATTCTGTAAAATAAATTTTGAACGATCCCATTTTGTGGAATTTGAATTTCAATAATTAAATTCACAGACTTCTTTCATCTGAATTTCCATTAGAAGTATCCACTACGGCTAAAATTGCAACAAATTCTTTTGAGGATGTAACTGGAACCACACACATCTTTTTATTTGGCCTTATGAAAATTTGAATAATTAAATTGACAAAAGACAATTATCTTGTACTCAAAATTTAGATTTTCTAATGAAAATTACATAGGTATAAATTCCACCACTGGATCAAGTGTGTTATGTTATTTCTCCACTCGAGACAGTTAAATTTTAATATTTAAAGCGTGAGGTTTGCCGAGCTTTTTAAATAATTAAAATTTAACTGTTGAGAGTGGAGAAATATCGTAATACACGAGTTATAGTGGTGGAATCTGTTTCTCTAAGGATTTTTAGATGATATCTAAACAAAGTTTATCCTTCCTTTTCAAAGATTTGCAGAAAGTTGTGTTCTTTATATGTTACGTCATCGGGCATGGTCGCCTTTTTTCATGACGTCACAATAGGAAAATCAGAAGTAACCAAGGAAATTTGACGTCATAAGTACATTTCGACCAATCATTTGCGCTGTGAATAAAGTTTTTTCTAGAGATGAGAAACATTTTTCTCACACCGATCGAGAAATGTGAAAAAAGCATGAAAATTAGAGAATAGGATATTAATACCTAAAAACTATTTTTGATAACCATGATAACCCTAAAATATAAATATGATTAATAAGGTATACAAAAACACAAACATATATTTTAAAAATGTCTAATTTTTAATTGCTTTTTTGAATTTTAATTCTTTTGTTATGGAATGTAAGATGTCTTGATTTGACAGAATGATTAAATATTTGTAAACAGTAGATTTTCATATATTTCATGGAATTTGAACATGTTGAAGAGTTTTCTTGCATTAAGTATTGCAGAAAACAGATAAAAAATTTAAAATCATGATAAAATTTTAACAAAATTCTGCATTTATACTTATCGGTTAAGTATAGTTTCCGGAATTCACTGAGTGGCAAGGAATTGCAATGGAATAATGTGACAAACAGACATGCAATAAAAATCAGAAAAATTCATAATAGTTATATATTAGCCGTTAAGCACCACTTCCTAAAATATGGAATATACATAAATTAAATGATTTTACCATGCAGTTAAAAATCATCACTTATTTACCGTAAATATATGATAAATCCTTTAAATGTAAGATGTTCTATGTTTATTAAAATTGATTTATTTTGTAGAATCTCCGGGTTGTTTTGGTGGTGGAAATAAGAAAAAACAACAGTCCAGTAAAAATAATGCAAAACAAAAACCAGATGTTAATCAAAAGTAAGTTTTATTAGATAATATTTAATCTTGATAGTTGTGTTTGTACAGGTTGATGTAGATTAGCTGTGTTTATCCATTGCTTGGTAAAGGTCAGTATTGAAAAACAACAGTCACTGGATTTTGCCATACCAAACTTGCTATGATTTGAATGGGAACAGAGTGGACAAAATTCCCAGATGCTCCCCTTTACCCATCTTTAGTGGGCATGTAATTTTTTCTTCAAACATGAATTTAAAGTCAAAATCATCCCTTTAAAAATTTTACGGACACCATCCTGAGATGGTTGACCGTTAAGGAATATCTGTTTCACAGATGGTGACAGATATGTTCCAATTTTCGTAAGCACATCCTTTCCTCTTCTCCTGGAAGGTGACCAACTGAATTAGAATTAACACTGGGTTTGTACTTTCATAAGCAACAAGACGAATGCCACATGTGGAGCAGGATCTGCTTACCCTTCCAGAGCACCATAGATCACCCCCTATTTTTTGGTGTCAGTCTTTAGTTTTCTTTGTCATGTATGTTCTACTTTGTATACTGTTATTTGTCTTATGGTCTTTTTTTGTTTTTTTGCCATATATTATTAGTTTGTTTTTTGACTTATGAGTTTGAATATCCATCCATTTGATATCTTTCATCTTTCTTCTTTAAACATACAGAAGATCGAAAAATGAGTTCAGCTTTTGAAATGTTTTTTTTTTAATACAAAATCTAAGATGAAGTGAGAGATCCACCTGAAATGTAGTGAACATGATATCAACTCGGTATCTGTTCATCCATCAATCTTCCCTAGCCAAAGATGGGGCAGAATCTTAACTCTTGGCTAGCAAAGTTCAGTACTGTTAGCAAATGGAGTGGCTTCATGTCCTTTGGTTCAAGAGGAATTTAAGATGATATTTGGTTACATTTAAGGTCGCCCCAAAAAATACATAATATATGTCTGTTACCTGCCTCGAGTACAAAATTAGGGTCGGTTGGTGGGAATTTTCCCCCTTATTGACAAAATATTGCAAAAATCATGTTTTCACCCAGTTGTATCTTATTTTTACTACACTTCCAGTGATTCACACAAACATGATGGAACTTTTGCAATTTTCAATCAATTTTGGCAAATTTTATCACAAATTTGACTAATAATACACAGAAAATAGGATTCATAGTCTACTCTAACAACACAGTTATTAAATGATTTTAGAAAGGCAATAAAATACAGTATTGTAGGTGATCAAATATAGGGTCAGTCAGGAGGCAGCTGGAAACGACAAATATTTTATTTTGGACTGAGAAAATATCAGTCACAATTAAATCTGTGACAGGAAAAATAAAGTTTATACATTTTCTATGTTTTTGCTGAAACGTAGAATTGTCTGAAAAAAATAATACCAGAGCATAGATTGAAATGAATGTATTTTATGAAAAAAATTATGAAACTAATAAGAAAAATTAAATGATGTGACTTAATACAAAGGAACCAGTTCCAACCTAGCTTTTACTTGTAAGGAATAGACTTGCATATTCTGTATATTTTATCATGACTTCATAATAGTGATAAAAAAATTCAAAAGGAGGTCATCACTTACTAAAAAAACATTTGTACCAAAAAATAGAAAATTTGACAAAAAAATAAATAAGAATGGAAAAAAATGTGACTGAACGATTGCTACCAAATTTAGGTTACAATGTAGATCAAATCTTTAATGATTCTCTTTTCAATCCAGTCTGCTGAAATAATGGGAGCTCCTACAATAGTAAGCACCAATTCATAATAGTGATAAAAAAAAACAAAAGGAGGTCATCACTTACTAAAAAAAACATTTGTACCAAAAAATAGAAAATTTGACAAAAAAATAAATAAGAATGGAAAAAAATGTGACTGAACGATTGCTACCAAATTTAGGTTACAATGTAGATCAAATCTTTAATGATTCTCTTTTCAATCCAGTCTGCTGAAATAATGGGAGCTCCCATAATAGTAAGCACCAATTCATAATAGTGATAAAAAAATTCAAAAGGAGGTCATCACTTACTAAAAAAACATTTGTACCAAAAAATACAAAATTTGACAAAAAAATAAATAAGAATGGAAAAAAATGTGACTGAACGATTGCTACCAAATTTAGGTTACAATGTAGATCAAATCTTTAATGATTCTCTTTTCAATCCAGTCTGCTGAAATAATGGGAGCTCCCACAATAGTAAGCACCAATTCTCAGGTTTGATTGGTTTTAAGATGAAATAAATGATTTTTGAAAATCTAGTATAAGGGTTGGAATAATTGCTTCTAAACTAAATTAGATAAAGTAGTCTTCGAAGTTGACATTGTGCATTAAATCTATATGAACAATACAGCCTCTTTAGAGACTCTGGTTGATGAAAATTCTAACAAACAAACACAAATTCTTGTATATAGCAAGAACATGAAGAAGAAACTTATTGAAGGGAGGGGCTAAAAATCTTTTCAGAATTTACCTTCGAGACAGAAGCTTACATCATATGTATAGTACAATTTTGATTAAAAAATTTTGAAAAAAAAACAATGTTAAGTACTAATTTATTTTGTTTGTATGGATCTTACAAATATGTACAGAAAATAATCTCCAGTCTTACAGTATTGTTTAGTGTAAACCATATTAAGAATCCATGAACAAAATTTGAGTTTCATTTCCATAGATGGAACAGGAAGGGACATTATGCATTGAAAATTTTTACTCTGCATTAATTTGTAACTAGTATCTAGTAGAGAAATTTGATTTTGTTTTATTGCAGTGGTATCCCTGCTTTACCGCAGAATGCTACAGAGTACCAGGGACTCTGGAACGCCCATGTAATAAAGTTATATCTTGGTATATTAGAGAATGGGTCCAACCCAGTAACAGTAGAGGCAGCAGCTGGAGCCATACAGAACCTCACAGCATGTTTCTGGAGTGTAAGCAAATATATGTCTAAGAGTCTTTCTTCACAGGGTATTTTCAGACATGGGTTTCAATAAGTGAAGTCTTACCTCATGTGTGCCCTTGTGTTGAAATAAGAAGTGCAAGTCTGATTTACAAATAATTTGAGCAAAAAAAAAAAAAAATAATAACGGTGTGACTTTATTAAACCTATATCTAGTAGCTAAAGATACTTGTTGATATTTGTTGACTCTTGATTAGGCTCAATATTTTTGAGATGCTCATACTTGTAGATTCTTTGAGATGAACATGTACTAAGGGTAGTTCTTTTGAAACATACAGATACCCAGGAAGGCACTTTGAAAGTAGGCAACGATCTATAGAGGCAATTTTAAGTTTTCTCTTACATGTTTTGTACAAAATAACACCTAGATGGAATTTCGAAGTGCCTTGCCTGGGTCCCACTTATGCTGTTTTAGAACAGCCCTAAGCAAAATACTTTTTATTTGGATACATTAATTTAGTTGCAAATGATCACAAACCTGAAACGAATAATACTCACAACAAGAACTTTTTCACACACAAAAATTGATATCCATGAAATTAATAAATTCATTTGAATCCCATTTTCATTGTTTTATTTGATTGACATTTTGTATTTTAGTATGCAGAAGATGTGCGAGCATGGGTACGGAAGGAGAAAGGATTACCATTCTTTGTAGACTTATTGACACAAGACCGAGATAGTATAGTATGTCATGTGGCCTTAGCACTTAGAAACTTGGCCATTGATGAGAAAAATAAAACATTAATAGGTAGGTTATTCCTCAAATACAAATACTGTAAAATTAAACAAACCTATTGCAGAAAGAATTTTTTTTAACAATGAAACTGATCTCTAGAGTGATGGAGTCTTTAAGATTTGTGTTAAATGGTGTTTTTATTATCTCATTATGGATTAATCTGTCATTAACAGAATGGATATAAGTTTGATGTACAAGAGACATTTATACTTGGACAATGTTTGAATGATTATACATCAAAATTTCCTTTTGATAAACTTCAATTAACAATATTTTGAAATAAGCCAAAAGTTTACGCCTTTTAACAAACTCAATGCTGTCCAGAATCCCATTTTTATAAGTATCATTCTGCATTATTACCTATTGTGCATTACATTTTTGTTTTTTAATCAACAAATATTAATGTGATGGAAATGCATGTACATATGTGATGAAAGGGAATTAAATTGAACCTTTTATTTTACAGGAACATATGCAATGAAGCAGTTAGTCAGCAGATTACCACAGGAGAGAAGTGCTGATGCAGTCTCTGATCCAACAGTATCAGCCATACTTGTCACACTTCTAGAAATTGTTACATGTGATGAAAATTTCGCTAAGTAAGTTGTTCTGGGAAAAGATTATGTTAGGTAGACATGTGTGCATTATATTAATATATTTGCTAAGGTAATAGAACTTGTACTTTAATGAAGTTCTATTTTATTCAGCAAACTTTCACATATGCATGTTACTTTGTGCAGGAAACTATCAAATATGTATATATCACCAAGATGTTTGGTATACAGAAGTTATGGGGAGTTGGCATCTTTATTTTTGTTGGAATATGCTTAGTTTTAAAGGGATTTATTAATTTATTTGTTAAAAATTTAGCGATTATTTAAAAAAAATATTTACTTCTAAAAAGAGGAATATAATATGTAGAGCTGATAAGTGTTGAAGTTGACCATTTTGTTGGATTAGATTTGTTCAGTTGTATTTATTCCAATTCTGATCTAAAATGTATGTGTTACAAAGATTATAGTTAACTTATTCCCTCTAGAAATGTGAACAGATATCCAAAACAGTTCAATTGATTTGCAAGTACATGTCTGATTTTTCTTAGTGTGACATAATTATGACAGTAATGATTGTAATAATAAGTACATGGAATGATATATATATATATATAGATTTTTTTATAACTTTCAGAACATTGGTTGAAGCTAATGGTTTACCTAGGATCAAGTTTGTAAAATTTGTTAATGGAAAATATTCTCGTAAAACCAAAGAAAATGCCAAAAAGGTAAAAACACTATCGAGATTATTATTTTGCAACACACATAGATTCATCTGTAATTTATTATGGTTTTAATCTTTTAAGTATTTACAAATTTTATTCAATATTTAACATTGTTAATTCCAGGAAATGTATGGTGATAGTGCATTTCTTATTCTGTTAAATAAATCTTTTCTGATTAAAATTAAATGAATTGAGAAAAATAGATAGGTTATCTCCCATAGACCAGAAGTAGTGCAAACTTTTATGAAGACTGAACACTTACTCTATCATATCTGGCCTATTAAGTCTTTTTTTTTTTTAACCCAGTCTGTGATGAAATAGGCTACCAGTAATATATTTAGTTACCCTAATTTTCAATCATAGCTGCTAAGTGTCTTCTGTATAATAGAGTAAGCTCCCCTCCTAGTATGTTTATGATACAGACTGTTATAGATTTATTTATACATGTAATATATGAAATATTTGTCTGTAAGATAATATTTGTCATCACTGAAGTGGCTGTTAAGTGTTGATAAGAACCTGCTTAATGAAGAATTCACGTCTGAGAAATGTTTTAATTGATTGTGAAAAAAAGTTATATATAGAAATAAGATGTTGTATGATTGCCAATAAGACAACTATCCTCTAGAAATTGAATGATATGGATATAAAAATATATTTGTGGTTTTCAGTTACTAGATTCTATGTGGGAATTTAAGAGCCTAACACCAGTTTACGCAATGCAGGGAATAACAGAAAGTGATGTTAAAGCAGGCTGTGCTCCTGGCAGGTAGGATATGAAAAATAAAAGGCATTATTTTTGTGGAAAGACTTTTTTGCTATTTCCAATCAATCATGCTTTAGTAATTCATTGAATTGATTTGTTTGGTTGTATCCAAAATCAAGAATTTTTGTCGCAAAAGCGAGACATAGCGATCCTACATTCCGTCAGCGGCGGCTGCAGCGTCCACAAATATTCACTCTGTGGTTAAAGTTTTTGAAATTTTAATAACTTTCTTAAACTGTCCTGGATTTGTACCAAACTTGGACAGAAGCTTGTTTATGATCATAAGATAGTATCCAGAAGTAAAGTTTGTTAAAAAAAAAAAATCCTGTTTATCTGTATTTTACCTATAAATGGACTTAGTTTTTCTGCCAGTTAACATTACATTCACTCTGTGGTTAAAGTTTTAAAAATTTTAATAACTTTCTTAAACTATCCTAGATTTGTACCAAACTTGGACAGAAGCTTGTTTATGATCAAAAGCTAGTATCTAGAAGGAAATTTTGTAAAAATATATTTCCTGTTTTTGCGTATATTACTTATAAATGGACATAGTTTTTCCTCAAGTTAACATTATATACAGACTGCAGTTAAAGTTTTTAAAACATTTATTAGATTCATAAACCATCCTGGATTTTTACCAAGGTTGGACAGAAGCTTCTTATTTATATATTTCATTCACTGTAAATCTATTATGTGCATTCCCCTATCACACTGAAAACATAGACAACAGCAAAAGTAGGCGAGACACTGGGTTCTGCGGAACCCTTACAAATTTTTATTATGATAAATAGTTGAATATTGTTAATTGATTTGAGATTTTAAACTTTGAGAAAGGAATTTGAATACCAGGTTGTAGCAAAAATTTCAATATATAGAATTTGATATTAGAGAATTGATATAAGTCAGAATTTCAGATAGATATTAAGCATAGCAGCCAAAGAGAGATAATTCACAATTTTTTTTTTGTTGGTACACCTAACTGGAAATAAAAATCAGAACAAATCCCATAGGCTGAAGTAACATAAAATGTACATATGATTAGTTGTGTTGTTCTTTTAATGAGAGAGATTATCTGTTTCCTCCAGAAAAATCTAAATTCTGTCTCTTAGTATGTCTGGACTTAACATTGCTACAATTAGGCTTAGAAGTCCATAGCTAATCTCTGTTATGGCATATTAATATACAGATTTATTGATTCAGAAGGGGCAAATTTCAAATTATTGATTCAAATTGTTAAAGATTAGTGTGAAGTAGTATTGAGATAGTTAGTGTGAAGTAGGATTGATATCAATATTACCCACAAGTTCTTTATGTTAAAAGTTAAATTATGATTTCAGGGAACCAGATAGAATCGGTATTACTAGTACGACACCTTATAACACCCTAGGACGTCCTCAAGGCAGTCAAGGTTATGATGATAACACAATATCTGCAGGGAGGTTACCAGCATATAAAAGTAACATGAATGGTAGAATGGATGGAACTATGGTCCATGGACATAGCAATCCTGCCATGAATATGGAGCCTGGTGAGTGTTTCATTGTCAGTAACTATGAGGTGGCAAATGGCATAACAATGTTTAAATCATGCTGTTGACTTTCTCTTTGAATTATTTCACAACTTGTCATGACAGACTTTTTATAGCTGACTATTAGTATGGGTTTAGGCAAATATTTGCACTTTGTTTAAATACATTTAAACATGCAACTTTAAAAATCATCACAAGACGGAAAGATTTGTTGAATATCAAATATTCTTTTAAACCCTATTATAATTTGTATAAAATTACTGTTTTATTGCATAGTTTCTGTGATACTTCTAATTTATTGGGTTTATTTTGAATTGTAGAGCGATATCAACATGGAGGCAGCAGACAGAGAGGGGTGAGTATTTTTTCATAGGTTCAAAGTAAAAGAATAAGGCTCCGTGTTGAAGACCGTACTTTGACCTATAATGGTTTACTTTTACAAATTGTGACTTGGATGAAGAGTTGTCTCATTGGCACTCATACCACATCTTCTTATATCTATTGGTTGTAATTAATTGTCATAATACAGACTAAGGCTTAAAATTAAATTATTTTCAACACTCTTATAATGTAACTGACAACATTATTATTGGAAAAAAGGGGTGTAAATTCAAAATTAACAATTCTCCAGTTTACTTCTGAATTCCTAATGAATTGTATGGAAATGCTATCTATAAGTATGCATGTAGGAATTTTTAATGTGATATACTGATACCTTAACACTGTGCTTGTTGTTAGGCAGGGTAAATAGATATTGGTCAACTCTATTGATTGATGGCTGCTTCAAAACCATCAGGCAAATATTAAATGCATATTCAGGAAGATAACAAATAATGTACAAGACTGACGCACTTAGTCAGATTTGAAGCTGCTAGCTAACAAGGTGACATTCCTCTGAAAAACACAAAACCCTACCCCAACACTTTATCTGGACTCTGAGCTGACTAGTCTGCTCTTACTTCTAAATATCACAAGCTTGGTGGAGATGCAGCAAAAACCATATTTTAAGTCTTTGATATGGCCATAATGGGGAATGAACACCCATGACCTACCACTATCAAAAAAGATTACTACACCACTGAGTCAGTTTTGGTTAACTTGTATCTTTGTGTCTCTCCCATATCCTATCTTATTTTAAGTTACAACCAACTGTGTATTGTTTGAGGTAGGAATTCAGTTCAACATGCAATGTGTCTCTAAATTTACATTGTATACCTTCAGATGGATGAGATCCCAATGACTGATTTAGGACCAAGTTACGCTCCTATTGAAGAACAACACAACAGACGAAATAAGCCACCAGTAGGTGGTGTTCCTCTTTTCCCTAATCTACAACCAGCAGTAAGTCTTTTAATACAGTTAAGACAGTTAACATACAGTCATGTGTATGCAGCATGTGCATTATTTATCTATTCTTTAAAGTTATAATATCAAAATAACTCGTAATATACAAAATTTAGTTAAAAAAACTATTTCTGCAAATAAATATCATTGAGGTGGATTAAGCTGTTACTGCGGTAAATTCTGTCATTGTTTTAGTGACGTGACCTTTCTTGTCTTAAGAATAAATTATCTATAAACAGCACTGGAATTTGATGTCATTAAAAAAATTCCTCTAAAATTTTGTGTCTAAAATGTCCAGATTAGATGATTAATTATACAAACAATATGTAAGTTTATAAGAAATATAACCAAATATAAAATATTTTCACAAGAAAGCAATGTTTCATCATTTTCTTCTTAAATCTCTGAAAGACAAGAAATGGTCAAAAGATCAGATTTAGACAACAACCATTCACATATCTTTTATTTTGGTTTGCAGAGCCCACAAGACTATCCTTCACATCAACAAGACCGACTTGAACCACAGTCTGGACACGAACCACTTTATGCACAAGTGAAAAAAGGACACAAGCGACCTGAGGATGATATTGTCAGCCCTAACAATGTGATGTTAGAAAGTGGTGGAGGTGGTCCCCCAGGTGGAGCAGATTCTTGGGTGTAGTGCTGTTCAAGGGGAGATAACTGCTGTCATTTGAGAAAAAAGAAACTATTGAAATTGATCTTGCTGGTTTTATTTCCAAAAACTTAAATGATTTAAAACGAAAAAAGATTCAATATGATTAAAAGAAATAACAGATAGAAAATACTATCATATTCATTTTGGAGGGGGAAACAATGGCATTAAATCACAAAAATAGCTGATTTACATGAAAACTAGTGAACTTGAAGATATGGGATGCATATTAAGTATAATGCAATATCTCCTATGTTTTACATAAGATTTCCATAATTTTCAAGAACAACACATAGAAAGTAATGGACTAGCATTTTCTAGTTATTGTATTGTTTAATTTGTCAAACATTGTCAAATGTACAAAACAAAAATTAAGGGAACCCCAAACAGCTTAAATTTTCATATCAGACATGTACAAAGATAGTGTTTTCCATATGATTTATCATAAATTAATCATTCAGAAATTTTTATCAGAATATTTTTAATTTATGAAATATATATATTAACTGCCATGTTTTTTGTAAGAAATTTGGTTTGTGATAATTTTTATATAAATATTATATCTCTACAGAAGGTTGTATATACATATATCTATATTTTTTTGTCTGTGAGACAAGATTTTTAATAGGAACCAGAATAATTTTACCTGACAGATTTTTTTTACATTGTAAACATTTTACTGGTAGAGGTTGTAACAAAAAAGGCGCAGTCTGACTGTTTCTAATCTCTGTTAGATATTTTTTTTATTATTCATAACAGAAATTAACATTTTCCACATAATTTTATGTTTAAAATCATCCTTGGTTATCCATATTGATATATGAGTTCGTGTTATTTGATATTAGTTTATTTATATTTAGTAATCTAGATCTTTTTGTGAACCATTTTGCCTGAAATTGATTATATAGATGTGTCCAAGAGGAAAGAATATTAAACTTGAAATATACATGATCAAAAGCTAGTAGTGCTTGAAGATATTATAAATATGTATTGTAAACTGTGCTACAGTAGTTTTGCCATACATGAGTGTTATCATTATTTTTCTTTAAAACATTTAACTTCTGACATAAAATGTAATATAATTTTTGTAGGTACTAGTTCCATCTTTGGTGTAGAATGGTCAGATTTTAATGGTTGAATAGGATGATTTTCTTAATTTGAAAGTAGACTTGTTAACAGTTTTCCTCCATGCTTCGAAAAAAAGGCAATCGACTTTACTGACCTTAAGAATTAGATATATTGGAAAAGTATTTTGTTTTTATTGATTTATCTTCAAGAAGTGGTCAATGATTGGATTTAATGGAATATCTTTCTTGATAGGTTATTCAACTGTTTTTTCCCCAGAATGAGACATGGATATAAAAACATTCCTGCTAAAAGGAAATTTTTCAACTTCAGTGTTCCATTTGAACCATTTTAGCACTCTCAAGCTTACACATAATCAACTAAAGAATAAAATCATTTTTTTTTTATTTCCAAATTACATATTTCAGCAAAGATCTATCTAAGTGGCATTACTGAATTATACAATACAGTCAACTTTTTGATAATTCATATGAATAAATACATGCATTAAATTTCTGTATTTATAGTACTAAACTGGTTTCTATAAACTTTCATTATCAAATTGGCTCTGTCTGAGATTAATGTTATTGTCATGGATATCATATTTTATAATTCATCACCAGCAATCTCACAATCATGAGTGTATATTCAAAAGTAATAAATGTTCAGCTAATTTCAGGCTCATATGAGACAATTGAGAACACATTTGTATTTATGTTACAATATCGTACACATCACTAAAGGTATTGTTGATAATCATTTCCATTGGGAATTTTGTAAATTTATACATATCATTTCCAATGAAAGTAGCAAATGAGTTTCTTTTCAGAAGCATTTATATATTTTTCTATACATCAGATCCTCTTAATAGGCCAAGAAAAGTAGGAAATACCAAATATATTATGATAAATGCACTTAGCCTAATGTCTCATTATTTTGTATAACATTATGAATCATGAAAACTCTAATTCATTTGTGTTTTATACTGTAACAACTTTTAAAGCATAATTATCATGAAAGTTCATTGTAAATATTGTATTTTTCTGAAGTTTCACTATGACAGACTTAGACAAAGTTTAAATGATGTAAACAAATTATAATGAAGCAGATTTTAAATGTGTATTTAAAACATATACAACAGTTCAAGATTTCTATTGAATTAATATCTTGTTTTGAAAGAAGCTTATTTATACAAGACATTTGTTGTAAAAAGTACGTTAAGAGACATAAAGATTGTTGTAGTATATTAGAGATACAAATTAATTTTTCTAACACAGCAAATGGTATGTAAGCAAAAGTCCATGGTGATAATTTTTGCATTTTTCGGACAGTTAGTTTGTAGCCAGTGTAGAACTTTTTATTAAGTGATTATATTCTGGGAACTTGTTTTTATCTTTAAAGTATCTGAAGAGGTTTCAGTTAATGTCGATGTTTCTAAACTAACAAAAAATATAAGTGATACACATTAGGTTGTGTTCAGGAATTTTCTAAAGATCACAATTGTTAGTCTGAAATCCATTTACTAATTAGAAAAAAATAATATTTTTGATATTTAAAAAAAAAGGGTTTAATTCATTTTGAGTTGAGATATATTTTCCTCCAATACAATGGCTGTTCTCTGTACATTTATTGATATACATTATTAGAATAAACTTAATTCTTCTTCAGACAAATATTTTGCATTGTATAAATATCACAAAATATCAAACATGAGTATGGCTTCTGTCATTATGTAGAATTACATGCATATGAAATAAAACTGAAATGAAATGAATTGTGTGTTCATTTGCAGGAAAACAAACGAAATAATTCAAATTACTGTCAAACCTGCCTTAACGGTCACATCGTTTCATCAGTCACCTGCCTCTTACGATCACTTTCAGACCCTCCCAAACATTTTCTCTATATAATTTAACTCGTTTCAGCTGTCACCTGTCTAATGCAGTCAGTGGTCACCTGCTTTCCGCATGAAATAGTCATTTTAACTTTTAATAACAGTCATTTTAATGTTTTAACTACCAAAATAATTATGAAAAAATCAGTATCGAAGTCAAAATGATTGTCGAAATCCACTTGCAACTGCGATCGCTCAATAGAAGGTGAATTCATGAATTCCCCGTGTTCTACTCCTTTCAAGTTCCATTGAAAACCATATCAACAACCTATTTCTCCACAAATTTAAACATATTTCAATTTTTTTTTCAAATTTACAGCACTGGAATCCGCCACTTTTAGCTCACCTGGCCCAAAGGGCTGTGATCTTTTCTCATCACTTGGCGTCCGTCATCCGTCATCCTGCGTCCATCGTCCTGCGTCCATCGTCCTGCGTCCGTCGTCCGTAAACTTTTACAAAAATCTTCTCTGAAACTACTGGGCCAAATTTGACCAAACTTGGCCACAATCATCATTTGGGTATCTAGTTTAAAAAATGTGTCAGGTGACCCGGCCAACCAACCAAGATGGCGGCCATGGCTAAAAATCGAACATAGGTGTAAAATGTAGATTTTGGCTTATATCTCTGAAACCAAAGCATTTAGAGCAAATCTGACATGGGGGTAAAATTGTTTATCAGGTCAAGATCTATCTGCCCTGAAATTTTCAGATGAATCTGACATCCTGTTGGGTTGCTGCCCCTGAATTGGTAATTTTAAGGAAATTTTGCCGTTTTTGTCGAGCCTGCGACTTTTGTCGCAGAAAGCTCGACATAGGGATAGCGATCCGGCGGCGGCGGCGGCGTTAGCTAACTTCTTAAAAGCTTTATATTTTAGAAGATGGAAGACCTGGATGCTTCATACTTTGTATATGGATGCCTCATGTTACGAAGTTTCCGTCAGTCACATGTCCAATGTCCTTGACCTCATTTTCATGGTTCAGTGACTACTTGAAAAAAAAGTTCAGATTTTTTGTAATGTTAAATTCTCTCTTATTATAAGTAATAGGATAACTATATTTGGTATGTGCGTACCTTGCAAGGTCCTCATGCCCATCAGACAGTTTTCACTTGACCTCGACCTCATTTCATGGATCAGTGAACAAGGTTAAGTTTTCGTGGTCAAGTCCATATCTCAGATACTATAAGCAATAGGTCTAGTATATTCGGTGTATGGAAGGACTGTAAGGTGTACATGTCCAACTGGCAGGTGTCATCTGACCTTGACCTCATTTTCATGGTTCAGTGGTTATAGTTAAGTTTTTGTGTTTTGGTCTGTTTTTCTTATACTGTATGCAATAGGTCTACTATATTTGGTGTATGGAATGATTGTAAGGTGTACATGTCTAGCTGGCAGGTGTCATCTGACCTTGACCTCATTTTCATGGTTCAGTGGTCAAAGTTAAGTTTTTGAGTTTTGGTCTTTTTTTCTAATACTGCATGCAATAGGTCAGCTATATTTGGTGTATGGAATGATTGTAAGGTGTACATGTCTAGCTGGCAGGTGTCATCTTACCTTGACCTCATTTTCATGGTTCAGTGGTCAAAGTTAAGTTTTTGAGTTTTGGTCTTTTTTTCTAATACTATATGCAATAGTTCAACTATATTTGGTGTATGGAAATATTTTATGATCTATATGTCAGTCACGCAGGTTTTATTTGACCTTGACCTCATTTTCAAGGTTCATTGCTCAGTGTTAAGTTTTTGTGTTTTCGTCTGTTTTTCTTAAACTATAAGCAATAGGTCAACTATATTTGTTGTATGGAAGAATTGTTAGCTGTACATGCCTGCCTAGCATGGTTCATCTGACCTTGACCTCATTTTCATGGTTCATTGGTCAATGTTTAGTTTACTTGGTTAATGTTAAGTTTATGTGACAGTTGTAATAAAGCTTTATATTTAGGACTATCAACATAATATCAATGATTAGTAAAGAAGGCGAGACATTTCAGCGTGTGCACTCTTGTTAGTTATTATCTTGAATATTATTATAGATAAAGATCTAGATAAACTGTAAACAGCAATAATGTTCAGCAAAGTAAGATCTACAAATAAGTCAAACTTGACCAAAATAGTCAGTTGACCCCTTAAGGAGTTATTGCCCTTTATAGTCAATTTTTAACCATTTTTCGTAAATTTTACAAAAATCTACTCCTCTGAATCTACTAAGACAAATTTAACCAAAGTTGTCCACAATCATCATTAGGGTATCTAGTTTAAAAAATGTGTCCGATGACCCCGCCCGCGAACCAAGATGGCCGACATGGCTAAACTAGAGGCTCTAAAGAGCCTGTGTCGCTCACCTTGGTCTATGTGCATATTAAAAACAAAGGACATAGATGGATTCATGACAAAATTGTGTTTTGGTGATGGTGATGTGTTTGTAGATCTTACTTTACTGAACATTCTTGCTGCTTACAATTATCTCTATCTATAATGAACTTGGCCCAGTTGTTACAGTGGAAAATATTTTGTAAAAATTTACAAAAATTTACAAAATTTATGAAAATTGTAAAAAATTGACTATAAAGGGCAATAACTCCTTAAGGGGTCAATTGACAATTTTGGTCATGTTGACTTATTTGTAGATCTTACTTTGTTGTACATTATTGCTGTTTACAGTTTATCTCTATCTATAATAATATTCAAGGTAATAACCAAAAGCTGCAAAATTTTCTTAAAATTACCAGTTCAGGGGCAGCAACCCAACAATATGTTGCCTGATTGGTCTGAAAATTTCAGGGCAGATAGATCTTGACCTAATGAACAATTTTTTTCCTTGTCAGATTTGCTCTAAATGCTTTGGTTTCAGAGATATGAGCCAAAAACTGCATATAACCGTATGTATTATTTTTTAGCCATGTCGGCCATCTTGGTTCGCGGGCGGGGTCATCGGACACATTTTTTAAACTAGATACCCTAATGATGATTGTGGACAAGTTTGGTTAAATTTGTCTTAGTAGTTTCAGAGGAGAAGATTTTTGTAAAAGATTACAAAAATTTACGAAAAATGGTTAAAAATTGACTATAAAGGGCAATAACTCCTTAAGGGGTCAACTGACCATTTTGGTCAAGTTGACTTATTTATAGATCTTACTTTGCTGAACATTATTGCTGTTTACAGTTTATCTCTATCTATAATAATATTCAAGATAATAACCAAAAATGACAAAATTTCCATTAAATTACCAATTCAGTGGCAGCAACCTAACAAAGGGTTGTCCGATTCATCTGAAAATTTAAGGGCAGATAGATCTTGACCTGATAAACAATTTTACCCCTATGTTCTATTTATAGCCATAGCGGCCATCTTGGTTGGTTGGCCGGGTCACCGGACACATTTTTAGCTCACCTGGCCCAAAGGGCCGAGTGAGCTTTTCTCATCACTTGGCGTCCGTCGTCCGTCGTCGTCGTCCGTCGTTAACTTTTACAAAAATCTTCTCCTCTGAAACTACTGGGCCAAATTTGACCAAACTTGGCCAGAATCATCATTAGGGTATCTAGTTTAAAAAATGTGTCCGGTGACCCGGCCAACCAACCAAGATGGCCGCCATGGCTAAAAATAGAACATAGGGGTAAAATGTAGATTTTGGCTTATATCTCTGAAACCAAAGCATTTAGAGCAAATCTGACATGGGGTAAAATTGTTTATCAGGTCAAGATCTATCTGCCCTGAAATTTTCAGATGAATCTGACAACCCGTTGTTGGGTTGCTGCCCCTGAATTGGTAATTTTAAGGAGATTTTGCCGTTTTTGGTTATTATCTTGAATATTATTATAGATAGAGATAAACTGTAAACAGCAATAATGTTCAGCAAAGTAAGATTTACAAATAAGTCAACTTGACCAAAATGGTCAGTTGACCCCTTAAGGAGTTATTGCCCTTTATAGTCAATTTTTAACCATTTTTCGTAAATTTTTGTAATCTTTTACAAAAATCTTCTCCTCTGAAACTACTAAGACAAATTCAACCAAACTTGTCCACAATCATCATTAGGGTATCTAGTTTAAAAAATGTGTCCGATGACCCTGCCCTAGAACCAAGATGGCCGACATGGCTAAAAAATAGTACATAGGGTAAAATGCAGTTTTTATACGACCGCAAAAAAATTTTGTGGTCGTATATTGGTATGACGTTGGCGTCGTCGTCGTCGTCGTCGTCGTCGTCTGGCGTCGTCGTCGTCGTCCGGCGTCGTCGTCCGAATACATATTGGTTTTCGCACTCTAACTTTAGTTTAAGTGAATGGATCTTTTTGAAATTTGACCATAAGGTTAAATACCACAAAAGGAAGGTTGGGATTGATTTTGGGGGTTATGGTACCAACAGTTAAGGAATTAAGGGCCAAAAAGGGGCCAAAAATGAGCATTTTCTAGTTTCCAGACAATAACTGTGGAACGGTGTATGGATCTCTCTGAAATTATACTACAAGTTTCCATACCACAAAGGGATGGTTAGGATTTGCTTTGGGGGGTTATGGCTCAAACCGTTTAGGAATTAGGGGCAAAAAAGGGGGAAAAACAAGGTTGTCCTGGTTAATGGACAAATACTTTAGTACAAAACATAATTTAAAGCAGTGTAAGGGAGATAAATCAAATACATCATTGAAATTATCTCCCTTACACTGCTTTTAAATTATGTATAAAGTAATGGTTAATGAACAATAAAGATAATCTAAAACAGTGTAAGGGAGGTAATCCAAATACAACGTTTTGGTTACTTCCCTTACACTTCTTTTAAATTATGTTTAAAGAAATGCATATTTATAAAGGAAGACCAGTAAAAATATCTGCAAATGTTTTCATCTTTTTTTTTTACAAAAAAATCCATATGAAAGATTTGACACTATATTTTTATTAATTCTATTATAAAATAGATTAAGTTAGCACTATGGTAAATTTAAATGGGTAATTATGGTTGCCAACTCCATTGGAAATTTGAATTGAGATTATGACCATATCTTGAGGGAAAGAATTTTTTTGGGGGAAAAAGGGGGGGGGGGGATAAAAAGAAATTGTGGGGGGCCAATTTTTTCTCATTTCAGATTTCAGAAATTAAAAAGAATTATTCTTCAAATATTATTTTTTTTTCAAATTTCAAATATTGAAAAATTTCAAGAAGTAATCTTTAATTGCACAGTATGGCGCATTAGATTTGTAAAATCTTTGATCACATTTATTTATTTGTTATGCCGAATCTAACAGTGTATTTAGATTTTAATTTTGGGTCCAGTTTTCAAATTGGTCTACATTAATGTCCAAAGGGTCCAAAATTAAACTTTGTTTGATTTTAGCAAAAATTGAATATATGAGGTTCTTTGATATGCTGAATCTAAACATGTATTTAGATTTTTGATTTTTGGCCCAGTTTTCAAGTTGGTCCAAATTGGGGTCCAAAATTAAACTTTGTTTGATTTCAACAAAAATTGAATATATGGGGTTCTTTGATATGCTGAATCTAACCATGTATTTAGATTTTTTATTTGTGGACCCCGTTATCTAATTGGTTCATATTGAGGTCAAAAGGGTCCAAAATTAAACTTTGTTTGATTTCATCTAAAATTGAATTATTGGGGTTCTTTGATATTCCAAATCTAACCGTGTATTTAGGTTTTTAATTTTGGGTCCTGTTTTTTAAATTGGTCTACATTGAGGTCCAAAGGGTCCAAAATTAAACTTAGTTTGATTTTGACAAAAAATGAATTCTTGGGGTTCTTTGATTCGCTGAATCTAAACATGTGTTTAGATTTTTGATTATGGGCCCAGTTTTCAAGTTGGTCCAAGATAGGGTCCAGTATTTAAACTTTGTTTGATTTCAACAAAAATTGAATATATGGGGTTCTTTGATATGCTGAATCTAAACATGTATTTAGATTTTTGATTATGGGCCCAGTTTTCAAGTTGGTCCAAATTGGGGTCCAAAATTAAACTTTGTTTGATTTCAACAAAAATTAAATATATGAGGTTCTTTGATATGCTGAATCTAACCATGTATTTAGATTTTTTATTTGTATGCCCCGCTATCAAATTGGTTCATATTGAGGTCAAAAGGGTCCAAAATTAAACTTTGTTTGATTTCATCGAAAATTGAATTATTGGGGTTCTTTGATATGCCAAATCTAACCGTATTTTTAATTTGGGTCCCGTTTTTTAAATTGGTCTTCATTGAGGTCCAAAGGGTCCAAAATTAAACTTAGTTTGATTTTAACAAAAATTGAATTCATGGGGTTCTTTGATATGCTGAATCTAAACATGTGTTTAGATTTTTGATTATGGGCCCAGTTTTCAAGTTGGTCCAAGTTGGGGTCCAAAATTAAACTTTTTTTGATTTCAACAAAAATTGAATATATGGGGTTCTTTGATATGCTGAATCTAACCATGAATTTAGATTTTTTATTTGTGGGCCCCGCTATCAAATTGCTTCATATTGAGGTCAAAAGGGTCCAAAATTAAACTTTGTTTGATTTCATCAAAAATTGAATTATTGGGGTTCTTTGATATTCCAAATCTAACCGTGTATTTAGATTTTTAATTTTAAGTCCCGTTTTTTTAATTGGTCTACATTAAGGTCCAAAGGGTCCAAAATTAAACTTAGTTTGATTTTAGCAAAAATTGAATTCTTGGGGTTCTTTGATATGCTGAATCTAAACATGTGTTTAGATTTTTGATTATGGGCCCAGTTTTCAAGTTTGTCCAAGTTGGGGTCCAAAATTAAACTTTGTTTGATTTTAACAAAAATTGAATATATGGGGTTCTTTGATATGCTGAATCTAACCATGTATTTTGATTTTGGACATTGGACCATAATAGGTAAATTAAAAAAATTCAAGTTCTTAGACCACATTCTTTCTGTGTCAGAAACCTATGCTGTGTCAAATATTTAATAACAATCCAAATTCAGAGCTGTATCAAGCTTGAATGTTGTGTCCATACTTGCCCCAACTGTTCAGGGTTCGACCTCTGCGGTCGTATCAAGCTGCGCCCCAGCGAAGCATTTTATTTCAAGATAAAATCAATCGAAAGATTGGTCAGTGAAAATACCAAGATGCTAACCATCGATCACTTGTGTTAAAATGCAGCAGGTCTTATTCTAATTTTAAGTTTCTGTGGTCAAAGTTATTACAGTTCAGCTTGATGTGACTGTCTTGGTTAGAGATTCTAGCAAATGTCTATGGACACAGATATCCTTGTTATTTTTCTTTCAGTTCGAATAAATTTTTTCATCCAATTTTTTTTGCAAAGGTTTCATTTATACAATTGTAGCAAGGCAATCTGTTTTATTAAGCATTCCAGAAATTTATCTTTTAACTCAAAAGAAGACCTGATGGTTATGGTAGTGGTTAAACATGTACTATATATGTAATATCAAGCATAATTCTTTGACCCTTTATAACCATTACTGAGAAACATTCAGTAATATAATGTACAGTAAATAGTACAGAACTGATTTTACATAAACAAAAATTGTATTTATAACTTATTCTCGGTATCTACAGGATACATGTTTAAGAAAAATTACCAGGAAGGAAGGTTTCATTATGAGTTACAAGTATTTTTAAGTGGAAAGTGACTAGAGATAAGTCGCACATAAAAATAACATCATTCTTGTGTGTCTAGTACATTGTAGTAAGACGCATAGAAGAGGGGCCTGATGGGTTATTTTTCGTTTTTCGTGTTGGCTCATTTTCGCTATCGTGATCCGTTTTTCTACAGATTTTTTTTTTTTTTATATTTTCGTGATCCGTGATCATGGAAATTTATTTTCTGTGAATCGTGATTGACAAAAAAATCAACTCGTGAATCGTGATGAGACCCCCCCATCAGGCCCCTCATAGAAGTTATTGTACACTCTGTAAACTTTATACATTGGGAAATTATTTTAATATACAGTGAAACCTATATTATCCAAAACCATTCTATTTAAAAATAAGAAGATGTGGTATGATTGCTAATGTCCACCAGAGACCAAATGACTTAGAAATACAGTGTATACTATACCAGCCCATCATTTACCATGTATACAGAACATTCTTTACAAGATGGCGATTACCCTGATCTAAACACGCCAAATCTGAAAGGAACTGGTCCTATTTTTATTCACCAGAATAAATGTCTTGATTTCAATGTAACACAATTTTTAGGGGATGAATATTAGATGTATTCCTCACATTCCTCTCAAAAATGAAAATTTTTTTGTATATCACATGAAATCATTCATAATGAGTATCCATTTAACTGGATTTTTTAAGGTAAATATAAAAATAAGATGTGGTATGATTGCCAATGTAGTGTTTCCTGCAGCTGTTCAAAAAGCAGGGTATTTTTTTTCTCAAGAGAACACACATCTTAATTTAAGCGAGTATGTCTTGCAAATATAACTTTTTCATTATAGTAGAAGGCTTTATATGATTTACAGCAAATAAATTTTCACTCAGATTTTAAATAGGAAAACTTTTGTTTGATAAGATTGTGTGGAAGTGTAGTGTAGAAAGTCTTAACTTTGTATGTAATTCATCTAGAACATTCGAAGAATTTTTTATACTCCAAAAATAATTAATTCCATTATTTTCATATGCCTTATTTCAAAAGTTCGTGATGAGTTCTATGACCTTTGTACCATAATGAAGCCATGTGAATGAAACACTTATGAGACATTTTAACCAAAAAGCTCTCAGACTTGGTTGGATTGTTGTCTATCATGTCTATCATTTGTAGTTGACAATATTGTACCATCATTTTGATTCAACCATTTTCATAGGACTTTTACCTTTCTTTTTTAACTATTGTATCACAATGGCACCATGTTTGGCCTATTGAACAATGACTACTTGTGAATCTCTTATAATTTCTTCTTCATTCCCACATTTCTTTTAATTAATAGAAATCCAGACAAACACAAAAGCCTGAAATACAGTTTATAATGTAATCTATGCCCTGTTGTAAAACTCTATACTGTACACACAATTGTATTTCTAAAAAATAATTACAGGTCAACTGGTGGGGGACATTTCGCTATAGCGTAGCAATCCGTTTTTCCATGTTTGTAGTAATTTGGATAAATTTGCAAAAATATGGAATTTCATTTGCTATACATAACCCTATCTTCAACGTTTTCATTGAAACTTCAAAAATATATGCTGTGATGTTAGGCAGGTTGGATTGAATAATATACATATCCTTTTAAGGAAAACCTGGTGATAACTTCATCATAATGTGTCTTAATATTTTCAGTGACCCAAGCTTTTAATATCTTTCTAGTTATGCTAGTACGTATCATAAATAGACGTAAATGATGTAGTGTTTGTTTATTACTTTCAGAACTACTCTGGAATTGTTGACTTTGATGAAGGAGTATGCTATGTTATGAGGCTGAATAGAGACAAAATCACACCACCAAGAGATTGGTTCGACTTGATCAGAAAGTTTGCAGTATGTGCTAGTTAGAATAATGTTGGCATTAACCACCAATCAGTTTTTAGTATCAGCCTTTTGACTCCTTTGGGAAATGTCGGTTTACAGAAGACATTCGAAGAAAAAAATTGAGAAAACTATGAACATGATGAAGTATAGGTAGGGAAGTTGATCAGTTTTAGATACAAAATAAATGGTAAAAACAGTAAGAAGCAATTGGGCAATGTAGTCATTTAGGTCAACCAGTGTAACACAAAAAAACAACTTAAGATTAGTCTATACACACATAACATCAAAAGATATCTTGAGTACTGCTAAAGAAACATATTAATACTCTCTAACATTGGATACAAGTTTGTGGTTTGATTTCTTTCTTTTGATACATTTCTTGATTCTTAAACCCAATTAAACAGCTCAGTTTACATTAACACATATGTTTGGGACCCAAGTGATCAAATGGACAGCCTGTCTTATTAAATCATCCTGACTGATGTGTAAGCATTCACAAATCTCATTTCCATTGAGATAATTTAGCCCCAACCCATCAGTCATAGTCCATTTACTTTGATATTTTTGCATAGTTTACAGGACATAGTTTGTGTGATTAGATCAAATAATAAAGTAATATATCAGACACGACAAGAATACATTGATACTATGTTTTCATTGTAATATGAACATTTGTATTATTCTATCAATATTACACACAGACATATCTCTGAGTCAACAGTTTTTGTCTCTCCTGCGACGAAAGTGGCAGAATGCGAGACATAGGGATTACAATCCAGCGGTAGCTGCGTAAACTATTTGTATTAAGTTTTATATTTCAGAGGGTAGTAGACCTGGAGGCTTCATAGTTTGTATTTGGATGCCGTATGTTACGAAGTTTCTGTCTGTCATATGTCTGTTGTCTTTGACCTCATGTTCATGGTTCAGTGATGGGTTGAAAAAAAGTTTAGTTTTTTGTTGTGTGAATTTCTCACTTATTATGAATAATAGGATAACTATTTTTGGTATATGGGTTCCTTGCAAGGTCTTTGTGTCGGTCAGACTGGGTTCACCTGACCTCTACCTCATTTCATGGATCACCGAACAAGGAAGCTGGATCAAGGTTAAAGTTACATGATTAGGTCCTTTTCTCAGATATTGTAGGCAATAGGTCAACTATATTTGATGTGGAATGATTATAAGGTATAAATGTCAGTCTGGCAGGTTTCATCAGTCCATGACCTCATTTTCACAGTTCATTTGTCAATGTTAAGTTTTTGTGTTATGGTCTGTATTTCTAATACTATAAATAGATCTGTCTGGCAGATATCATATGTCTTTGACATCATTTTCATAGTTCATTGGTCAATGTTAAGTTTATGAGTTTTTGGTCTGATTTTCTAATACTATAAGCAATAGGTCGACTATATTTGGTGTATGGAATGATGGTAAGGTGTACATGTATCTGTCTGGCAGGTTTCATCTGTCCTTTACCTCATTTTCATGGTTCATTGGTCAATGTTAAGATTCAGTAGTAAGGTTATTTTCTAAGCTGCTATAAGCAACAGGTCACCTATATTTAGTGTATGGAAAGATTGTAAGGTGTACATGTCTGTCTGGCAGGGTTCATCTGACCTTGATCTCATTTTCATTGTTCATTGGTCAGTGTTAAGTTTTCCTGGTGAAGTTTGTTTCTCAGATTCTATAGGCAATAAGGTCAACTATTTTGATGTATGGAATTATGTAAGGTGTCCATGTCTGTCTGGCAGGGTTCATCTGACCTTGACCTTATTTTCATGGTTCATTGGTCAATATTAAGGTTTCATGGTTTGGTCTGTTTTGTATACTATAAACAAAAGGTCAACTATATTTGGTGTATGTAATAATTGTAAGGTGTACATGTATGTCTGGCTTGATTTATCTGACCTTGACCTTATTTTCATGGATCATCGATAATGTTAAGATTATGTAATACTTGAAGTAAAATTATATCTTGAGGACTATCAACATAAAATAAATCATGAATAGTAAAGCAGGTGAGACATTTCAGCATGTGCACTCCTGTTCTTATCATCTGCAACCTTTTTAAATTCATGAATTGTTTAGAAGGAAAACACCAACAATATGTCTGCAATTCTGTTAGTATTTTTATGCCCCCACTTTAGCGGTGGGGGCATTAAGTTTTACTCTTGTCCGTACGTACGTACGTACGTCCCAAAATTGGTTTCCGTTCTCTAACTTGAGTTTGGCTCAACCAAATGTTGTGAAACTTATACACAATGCTTATTACCACAAAACACAGATCAAGTTTGAATTTTGGTGGCGTCACTTAAACCGTTTTAGAGTTATGCCCCTTTATAAATGAAAAAATTGCAAAATATTTAGTTTCCATTCTCTAACTTAAGTTTGCCTCAACCAAATGTTATGAAACTTATACACAATGCTTATTACCACACAACACAGATCAAGATCGAATTTTGGTGGTGTCACTTTAACCGTTCTAGAGTTATGCCCCTTTATAAATGGAAAAATTGAAATTTTTTTATTTTCTTCTAAATATTAAGTAATTATTTTTATACGACCGCAAAAAAATTTTGAGGTCGTATATTGGTATGACGTTGGCGTCGTCGTCGTCGTCGTCGTCGTCCGGCGTCGTCGTCCGAATACACAATGGTTTTCGCACTCTAACTTTAGTTTAAGTGAATAGATCTCTATGAAATTTTACCATAAGGTTCAATACCACAATAGGAAGGTGGGGATTGATTTTGGGGGTTATGGTACCAACAGTTAAGGAATTAGGGGCCAAAAAGGGGCCGAAAATAAGCATTTTTGTAACTTCCAGACATAACTTGTGTGTTAGCATATGGATCTCTTTGACATTGTACCACAAGATTCCATATCACAAAGGGTCAATGCTGGGATAGATTTTGGGGTTAATTGCCTCAAAATTTTAGGAATAAGGGGCCAAAAGGGGGCAAAAAACAAGCATTTTTCTAGTTTCATGACAATAACTTGTGTGTAAGTGTATGGATCTTTCTGAAATTTTACTACAAGGTTCCATTTCACAAAGGGAAAGCTGGAACTTAGTGTTGTGGTAATTGCCCAAAACGTTTAGTAATAAGGGGCCTAAAAAGGGGTTTAAAATAAGCATTTTTTAGTTTCTAGACAATAACTTGTGTTCAAGTGTATGGATCTCTCTAAAATTGTATTACAAGGTACCATACCACAAAGGCAAGGCTGTTATTGAGCTTGGTTTGGGGGGAAAGGGGGGTGGGGGTGATGAATCATAAGGGGGGGCGGGGTCAAAAAAGGGGTAATTTTTTTTTTCCTTTTTTTTTTGTTTAAAATTTACATTTTAAGTTAGTTATTTTTTATCACGAAGAGAAAGTAGGAATTGAGTTTTGGGGTTAATTGCTCAAACATTTATGAATAAGGGGCCAAATATTGGTCAAAAATAAGGATTTTTTTAGTTTGCAACAAAAACTTGTGTTCAAGTGTATGGATCTCTGTGAAATTGTATTGCAATGTACCATACCACAAATTGAAGGTTGTGATTGAGGTGGGGGATGATGAATCAAAAGGGGGTTGAAAAAATGTGTGGGAGGTAGAATTTTTTTTTTTCCTTTTTTTTTCTTTAAAATTTTCCATTTAAAGATGGTTGTTTCAGATTTATATATGAAAGAAAATAATAATGATACGGTTATATATCATGAGGAATTGAAATTTAAAATTATGTATATTGGAAATTTAAGTTACATTGGAAAGTAATAATTGGCTTTTGGGGGGGGGGGGGGGGGGTTATGGCTCTAATGTTTAAGGAATAAGGGGAAAAAAGGTTAAAAAACAAGGGTTTCCATTTTAATAGACAAATAATTGAGTAAAGAACATTATTTAAAAGCAGTGTAAGGTTGGTAATTCAAACTCATTTAAATATCTCATCTACACTGCTTTTAAATTATGTAAATTCGAAATTTGCCAATAACTTTATTGTTAATAAATGCATTGGAAATTTGCCAACAATTTTAGTGTAATAAACTTCATTGGAAATTTGCCAATATAAAATTTTGCTGATGAAGGTTTTTTGTTTACCTTTAGCCTTGACTATGAAGTCATTTTCTATTTTTATAGCCTTATGATGTAGTTGAATTATTTAATACTTTTATGATGTGTTTAAATGGGGTTTTATCATGTTTATGGTTGCAAATTTATTGTTTTAGTATAATAAACTCCATTTTTTTGCCAATAAAAAAAAATTTGTTTATTTTTAGCTATGATTATGATGTCATTTTCTATTTTACTTTTATGGTTGCAAAGAAATTTTTATTTTTAGATATTACTGTTAAATGATGCTGATTAAGGTTTTTGCTATGTTTAGCCATGACTATGATGTCATTTTCTATTTTAATATCTGTTATGATGTATTTAAATGGGCTTTTATGGTTACAAAGGAATTTTATTTTTAGATATTACTATAAAATGTTGCTGATGCTGATTAAGGATTTTGTTTATTTTTAGCCATGACTATGATGTCATTTTCTATTTTAATACCTTTATGATGTAATTTCCATTTTTAGATATTACTGTTAAATGATGCTGATTAAGGGTTTTTTGCTATGTTTAGCCATGACTATGATGTCATTTTCTATTTTAATATCTTTATGATGTATTTAAATGGGCTTTTATGGTTACAAAGGAATTTTATTTTTAGATATTACTTTAAATGTTGCTGATTAAGGATTTTTGTTTATTTTTAGCCATGACTATGATGTCACTTTCTATTTTAATACCTTTATGATGTATTTAAATGGGCTCCCATGTATTTAGATTTTTGATTATTTATACATGTTACCAAATTGGTCCACATTGAACAAAAACGGTCCAAATTTCAACTTTATTACATTACATCAAACATTGAATTCTACATATTCTTTGATATATTGAAATTAACAAACAATTTAGTTTATGGATATTCCACCATAATAGGTAAATTAAATTTTTTCCAGTTCTTACACCACATTCATCCTGTGTCAGAAACCTATGCTGTGTCAAATATTTAATGACAATCCAAAGTCATAGCTGTATCAAGCTTGAATTTTGTGTCCATACTTGCCCCAACTGTTCAGGGTTCGACCTCTGCGGTCGTATCAAGCTGCGCCCCAGCGAAGCATTTTATTGGCTCATATCTCTGAAACCAAAGCATTTAGAGCAAATCTGATAGGGTAAAATTGTTCATTAGGTCGAGATCTATCTGCCCTGAAATTTTCAGACCAATCAGGAAACACGTTGTTGGGTTGCTGCCCCTGAATTGGTAATTTTAAGGAAATTTTGCCGTTTTTGGTTATTACCTTGAATATTATTATAGATAGAGATAAACTGTGAACAGCAATAATGTACAGCAAAGTAAGATCTACAAATAAGTCAACATGACCAAAATTGTCAATTGACCCCTTAAGGAGTTATTGCCCTTTATAGTCAATTTTTTACAATTTTCATAAATTTTGTAAATTTTTGTAAATTTTTACAAAATATTTTCCACTGTAACTACTGGGCCAAGTTCATTATAGATAGAGATAATTGTAAGCAGAAAGAATGTTCAGTAAAGTAAGATCTAAAAACACATCACCATCACCAAAACACAATTTTGTCATGAATCCATCTGTGTCCTTTATTTAATATGCACATAGACCAAGGTGAGCGACACAGGCTCCTTAGAGCCTCTAGTTTAAACTAGATACCCCAATGATGATTGTGGCCAAGTTTGGTTAAATTTGGCCAAGTAGTTTCAGAGGAGAAGATTTTTGTAAAAGTTAACGACGACGGACGACGGACGCCAAGTGATGAGAAAAGCTCACTTGGCCCTTTGGGCCAGGTGAGCTTAAAATAGAACATAGGGTAAAATGCAGTTTTTGGCTCATATCTCTGAAACCAAAGCATTTAGAGCAAATCTTACAAGGATAAAATTGTTCATTAGGTCAAGATCTATCTGCCCTGAAATCAGAACAATCAGGCAACACGTTGTTGGGTTGCTGCCCCTGAATTGGTAATTTTAAGGAAATTTTGCCGTTTTTGGTTATTATCTTGAATATTATTATAGATAGAGATAAACTGTGAACAGCAATAATGTACAGCAAAGTAAGATCTACAAATAAGTCAACATGACCAAAATTGTCAATTGACCCCTTAAGGAGTTATTGCCCTTTATAGTCAATTTTTTACAATTTTCATAAATTTTGTAAATTTTTACAAAATATTTTCCACTGTAACTACTGGGCCAAGTTCATTATAGATAGAGATAATTGTAAGCAGCAAGAATGTTCAGTAAAGTAAGATCTACAAACACATCACCATCACCAAAACACAATTTTGACTTGAATCCATTTGTGTCCTTTGTTTAATATGCACATAGACCAAGGTGAGCGACACAGGCTCTTTAGAGCCTCTAGTTTATTTACTGCTCACAAGTACGATAAGTCTACCATTTAAAAATACTAAAACAATTTGTCCTGATCCCGGTCACTGGCGATGTCAGAGTCTTTTGAGTTTTTCAATTTTGATACTTCCCAAGAGTGACCGCGGAGATGAGACCAACACCATAACGAAGTTGATAAGCATTGAAAACCAAAATTCCAAAAATGTGTTCCACATTTTGCTTAGGCAATCTTTGCCTTCGGGTAAAAAATTCTTCGAATAATATTCAATTTATGAACAGTAAATTTACAGAAAATAACAACATCCTTGATATATCAGGTATACATGAGTGCTGGTTTCTAGGCTGGTGATACCCTTGAGGACAAACTAATGATTATCTTAGATAACAAAGTGATAATTTAGTATTAGTTGAAATTCAATGAAATATAAGGCTGATCAAGCAATATCAGTGAAAATTTTGATTTTAATTAGTGAAAAAAATACCTGGAGCAAAACACCAACCTTCAGCAAGAAAGTTACAAATTTTCTTTGCTTGATAATAAATTGACGTATCTTGCCATTTTTGAAAATGATTGAACATCTTTTAAACCCATATACAAATTGATTGTACCAAAAAAGTCTCTTCAACTGACTTTGCCAATATTGTGCTTGATCTCTTTAATAATAACGTATTTGATTTTATTTTCAATAGACATTTGGTACCGCAATCATAAACTAGGGCCCCCTTCTCACCGACGTCTTCATACTCGTGCGAGACATACTTAATTAAATTAAAAGTTAGGTGCCTTCCTTGATCTAACTATCCCATTAAAATTGAAAAAGGATACTACAGACACAGTTAGGTCTGCATCATAATTTGACTCATAGACATAAAAGGAACACGAGTCTAGTATACTCAACTAGGAACCAGTAAGGATTTTTTGAGAACGAACCTTACGAAATAATGGAAGATTTAAATTTACCCATTCCAGCAGTACATTTAAATAGAGGTCTCTCCCAGTTGATATGCTATTCGATCATGACTACCTTTGTTGAGTATTGCTGCAATAAGAAGCTACATACATTGCAAAATGGTAAAGTTTCCAAGTGAAGCAGGATCTGCTAACCCTTTCGGTGCACCTGAGATCACCCTAGTTTTTTTGGTGGAGTTCGTGTTGATCAGTCTATAATTTTCTACATTGTGTTTTATATACTGTTGTTTGTCTTTTGATGTTTTTTGTTTTTTTGCCATGGCGTTGTCAGTTTGATTTCAACTTATGAGTTAGAATGTCCCTTTGGTATCTTTCGCCTCTCTTAAGGTAATATAATGATGTGGCTGGGTAAATGGCGTTCCGACTGTATGGAATCAAGAAAGAATATTTTGCTCCTTAAACTTTTATTTTAGCAGTCCGGCAAGACCGAACAACTAACTCCAAACTAAATGTAATGTAACATAACAACAATAACAATATATATAAGCACAAGCAATTAAAGGATTAAGAAGATTAACAGATGCCAAATAGAAATAACAATAGATTAAAAGAGTAATTAGTGTCCGACACGTATTTGTAAATTATTGTTTAAACTATCAGAGTGAATAAATAATTAAATGAATAGACTAAATGAAATTCAGTCCTTTGTCCAAGATTATGACACTGAATCTGTGTTAAACCCTTCTGTCTAAATTTACGACAAAATCCCAAATAATAAAATATGAAATAAAATAATTGCAAAACATGAAAGTACAGTAAAACACTTAATAAAAGAATGTTGTTAAAAAGCTAATTTCAAATTTCACAGTACAAATAGTCCGGTCATAATATCCTAATGGGATACATCTGTCACAGCTATGTTCTGTCTGTCATAGCCGCTATACCCTTCCTCCTTTGGTCGTTTATAGCAGCACCCAAATATGACAAAATTCCATACCATTAAATATGTCGGATAATACAAATACGGTATAAACTGCTTTCCGCGCTTGGACACGACGTCATACATGGTTTTATTCACGTTTATTCAATATTAATGTTTTTTGGGAAGTGTTTAGTGTATCGTTGCAAGTCTTTTTTGTGTTATCGTGCTATGATCAATTTTGTATTCTTGTCTTTCATTTTTGCTTATGTACTTTGTCTATAGAGTGTATTTATGCCAATTTGTTTTGCTTTGTTGAAATAGTTATTTGTTTTTATAGTGATTAAAATTATATTACAATGTTGACTGCTGTACCCTAATTTTTATACGACCGCAAAAAAATTTTTGGGATCGTATAATGGTATGATGTCGTCGTCGTCGGCGTCTGCGTCGTCGTCCGAAGACACATTGGTTTCCGGACAATAACTTTAGTTTAAGTGAATGGATCTCTATGAAATTTTTTAAGAAGGTTCAATACTACAAAAGGAAGGTTGGGATTGATTTTGGGGATGATGGTCCCAACCGTTTAGGAATTAGGGGCCCAAAAAGGGGCACAAAACAAGCATTTTTCTAGTTTCAGGATAATAACTTGTGTATAAGTTTTTCGATTGCTCTGAAATTGTACCACACTGTTTAATACCACAAGCAGAAGGTTGGGATTCATTTTAGGGGTAATGGGGCTAACAGTTTAGGATTTAAGGGCCAAAAAGGGCCAAAAACAAGCATTTTTCTAGTTTCCAGACAATAACTTGTGTGTAAGTGTATAGATCTCTCTGACATTGTACCACAAGGTTCCATATAACAAAGGGAAGGCTGGGATTGAGTTTGGGGTTAATTGCCCCAAACATGTAGGAATTAGGGGCAAAAAAAGGGCCGAAAACAAGCATTTTTCTAGTTTCCAGACAATAACTTGTGTGTAAGTGTATGGATCTCTCTGAAATTGTACTACAAGGTTCCATACTACAAAGGAAAAGCTGGGATTGAGTTTTGGGGTTATTGCTCCAAGGGGGGTTTCAAAAAGTTGAGGGGGGGGGGGGGGGAATTTTTTTCCAAATTTTTTAAAGGGATTCATATTTTTTTTTTTCAAAATTTTTAAAATTTCGAATTTTTGAAAAATTTCAAGAAGAAATTTTCAATTGCACAGTATTGCGCAATGGATTTATAAGATCTTCGACCACATTTATTTGTGTCAGAAACCTATATTATGTCAAAAATTTGATCACAATCCAAATTCAGACAGTATCAAGCTTGAATATTGTGTCCAAATTTGCCCCAACTGTTCAGGGTTCGACCTCTGCGGTCGTATCAGGCTGCGCTCAGCGAAGCATTTTATTGACATTTGTATGCCCCACCTAGGGGCATTATGTTTTTCGGTCTGTGCGTCCGTTCGTTCGTTCGTCCGTCCGTCCCTCCCTCCGTACGTCCTTTCGTTCGTCCGTCCGTCTGTCCCGCATCAGGTTAAAGTTTTTGGTCAAGGTAGTTTTTGATGAAGTTGAAGTCCAATCAACTTGAAACTTAGTACACATGTTCCCTATGATATGATCTTTCTAATTGTAATGCCAAATTAGAGTTTTGACCCCCAATTGCACGGTCCACTGAACATAGAAAATGGTAGTGCGGGTGGGGTATCCGTGTACTATGGACTACATAAGGAAATGCCTGTACCAAGTCAGGAATATAACAGTTGTTTTCCATTCGTTTGATGTGTTTGAGCTTTTGATTTTGCCATTTTATAAGGGACCTTCCGTTTTGAATTTTCCTTGGAGTTCGGCATTTTTGTTATTTTCTTTTTCTTATTTATTACACCTAGGCATGGATTTGACACAACGTTTTCGAATTTTTGGTGTT